>NC_090930.1:331631289-332260499 GCF_040938575.1 Ambystoma mexicanum
ACCTACAACCATATGCATGCTAGCCCACTCATAAGGATCAATTGCACCCAAAAATCACTTGCCAATCATTACGACACAAATCGAGGTGAATACACTATTTCAAACGAGTGTCTGTGTGCATGCGCCTGTCAGAACAGGATCCATCAGATGGGATCATCAACGTGCATAGACACAAGTGATTGAAGGCGCGTCGAGACAGGGAGGGTTCAACAAGGGCAGACAGACGATGGTCCCACTATGGCAGCCTTGCATCACATAGCGCAGGGGAAGGGGATAGATTCCAAATAGCCATGTACATGGCAGACTCCCAATTAAATCATCTTTCCATGCATCCATTCATCATTCCCTCATCCCGTTATGAAAACGCCTGAATATTCACTCACATAACATTCGAAATTTCCATTGAGTCTGTGCGTAATGCAGCCTTCAAAATCCACTGTGCTCCTGCCCGGATTCCTAGTGTAGTGAAGTCACATGTATTTGGGAACGTCCTGCCTTATCGTCCACTACGCTATAGCGCATCCCATTCAAATCATATCATTCATTGCATTCCCGTCATGGGCCCTGTCCCAAGGACATTCAACAATAGAACGTTACATTTCCAGTCAGACCTGTGGGCGTCTCCACGCCGCTAGTTGAAAACCGAAAGCGCTGTCCTTCGAATTCCTAATTTGCAACATCACGTTGAAAAGGCATCTGTGAACGCTTGTATTCACAAATACATCTATGCAGTGCGGCTGTGTGTGAAAATGGTAACTGGCCTCAATCACTGATGGGACTCCCCGCCGTCGGTGAACGTCGGTACAGTGCTGCATGAGGGTCCACCGTTGATCGAGCACTACATTCCACTGACCCTTCACAAGTCTGCTCGCGAATGCAAATATAGTATGTGCAACAATGGGACCATAGCAGAATTAACATATAAACCAATATTCCACAGCCATCAGGATTAAGAACATGATTGCAAATGCAAGATGCCATGCGTCGAATTGCAGCGTCGTGTGCGGGACGTGCTCGCACGAAAGGCATTGCAGCTGACACAGGTGGAATGAATCACCACAGGTGAAGGCTATACAGCCTGAAAACACATAAATTGCACACCCAACCCCCTCACCCAACCACACCCACTCCAGAATGCTACCGGCAGGACTAGCGATGTTGGGCCTGGGGGACCTGATTGCACTGCAAGTACTCCAACTTCAAGAAGAAGACGAACGCCAACTACTACAACAACCGGCCGCACAGAGGAGACGCAGGAGGAGGAGGAGGAGGAGGAGGAGGAGGGCAAGGCATGGCCAGCAAGCCCCACCAGCACAGCCACTACCACCACGCAGGCAGCCCTCAATCCCACGCCTCTGAGCTAATCCGTTCAACCTCACAGCTGAGCAGATCCACACCCTCTACCGTTTGGACCGGGACACCATAACCGCCATTGTCGACATGACACACGCTGACCTTGTCAGCATGATAGATAGCCCAACCGCCATCCCACCCCTACTGAAGGTGGTGTCTGTACTCCACTTCCTGGCCACAGGCACCTACCAGCACACAGTCGGACAGTTGCATGGCATTTCACAGCCACTATTCTCACGGACACTATTCCAAGTGCTTGATGCCCTCCTGAAGCACTCAGACGACTACATCACTTTACCACGCTCGGAGCAGGAGCTTACAAACACAAAAGTGGGATTCCATGCACTTGGCGGCATACCGGGTTGCATTGGTGCCATCGACTGCACCCATGTGGAATTGGTTGTCCCACATGCCATGGAGGCCCAGTACCGCAACCGGAAACAATATCATTCTATCAATGTACAAATGGTGTGTGACTCCAACAGGATCTTTACACATTGTTCTGCCCGATTTCCAGGATCAACACATGATTCTATGGTCTTGCGGAACTCTAGAATACCACTCTACATGGAGCGACACGCAGGGCGCCGATCCTGGCTACTCGGTGAGTCTCATTTAATGCACGAGTATGTGGGGTAGGTGATGCGTGAATGACCTGGCAGGAAGGGGGGGGTGCGTACGTAGCAATGACATTCCACAAACATCCTTTCTGATCCACATACAGGTGATTGCGGGTATCCACTGAAGAGATGGCTCCTTACACCAATCCGGAACCCACAGGACCAGCATGAGGAGGACTACAACCATGCCCACTCACGTACCCGTGTGGTCATAGAACAGGCATTCGGCCTACTGAAGGCTCGTTTCCGCTGCCTCAGCAGGTCTGGCGGGGCACTCCTGTACCGCCATGAGAAGGTGGCAAAGATGGTCATGGCATGTGTCATGCTACACAACATGTGCGTACGTAGGAATGTGGCCATGCCCCCCGACGCAGAACTGCTAGCACCTGAAGATGGTCATGATGAGGGTGGGGATGTGGCAGCACCTCAAGGGGTCCGCGAGGCACAGGAGGCCCGTGAATTACGTCAGAATCTCATAGATGCATGCCTCTAGCACTCACGCCTGGTGGCTGTTACATGGACACGGGACTTGTGGCACTGTGTGTGTCTGGAACATGCACAATGTGGACTGTACGCCAAGATAGGCCTCCTACACAGAGATCAATGTCCACACATCTCATTGGATGAATATGAAGAATTGTATTGCAGATGTGAAATGACATTACACACCCAATCGACCCGCCACCCAAAGAAGCACAACACACCCCCTCCACCCTCCTACCCCCCCCGAACACCAGTGTCCAATGACGCTCATTGTCAGTGGGCAGACGCTATTGCAAGCCCCCTCTCCGGGTATCAGGGGCACCCCTGCCTGTGGAGCGCCGGTTCCTCCCAGATCTACGTTGGGGGCTGCCCTGGACGGAACTTGCAACGGATGATGTCTCTGCCTGCTCACGTCCATGCATGTCCCTAAGGGTTTGTGAGAGCTCAGTGAGCACACGGCGCACAGCGGCAAGTTCACCACATACGTCTTTGGACGTCGCATGCAGTTCCCCCCTCAGGCTCTCGGTGCTTCTCTCCATTTGTCCCCTCAGGCTCTCGGTACTTCTCTCCATTTGTGCCCTTAGTGTCTCTGTACTTCGCTCCATTTCTGCCCTAAGTGTCTCAGTAGATGTTTCAATGGCTGCCTTAGAACCCCCACATTCATCAGCATGCTCCTTGAGGAGCGTGGCCATTTGCTGCTGTTGCACTATCATCTGCTCGAGGGACTGTTGCCTCTGCTGGGCCATGCCCATTTGCGGTGGTGTCACAGAGGGGCTGGACGCCTCATGTTGCCTTGCAACAGGCCTTGTGGGGGTTGGCCAGTCGTCGTCTTGTGGGTGCCCCTGCGTGGTTTCCACATGGTGTACGGGATGATACAAACAGGGGGATTGAGACAGGTCATGGATGTGTCCTACTTCGGCAGCACCGTTTTCTGTGTCGGAGCATGCTGGCATGAATGCAGTGTCACCTAGGGTGCTGCTGCCACCAGAAGCAGTGCCTTCTGTGGCATCCATTGGGGGGACCTGTGGTGCTGCTGTTGTGGACATGCTGGCTGCTGGGGTGCCTGTTGATGTCCCCTCCAGTGTGCTGCCACTCGATTTGTGCTGCTGCCGTGCCTTGATCCGTGCAGCTGAGGTGGAGGGTCTTTGGCCGTTGGTCTTGGCCCTCTTTGCAGGTGTGCTGGTAGGGGTGTCCTGAAGCTCGTCGTTGGAATCGGACCCTGTGGTGGAGTAAAGGAGGGCGAGCGTTATTCATGGGTCTGTGGTCATTGTAATGGCAATTGTATCACATGCATTGGGGTGGTACCTGGGGGTGATTTGGGTCAGGGCCTTGGAGGTGGTCTCATTTTTGTGTGCATTGGGGATGCAGTTATTTTGCAGTCTGCAGTTAGGGTGTGCATGCTGCACATGTAGAGTGTGTTTTTGGGATTTTTAAATATTTATTTATTTAATCTGACTTTTAAGGGGCGCTGTCATGGCAATGTATGTGGTCGTTCTCCTGGACATGTGTTTCTATTGCACTATGGGGACACATGGTACTTCACATGGTTGGTAATTGTGGATTTGGCATAGTTTTATTTGGGCCACCTACCTGATTCTTCTGATGTCTGCACTCCTTTCTCCATCCCTCCGACTCCCTCTATGCTCTCCATTCCAATGGTGGAGGCACAGATTTCTTCCCAGGGGGTCAACTTGATGGGTGATTCCGATCCTCCCCCGGTAGCTGTGGCAATGTTCCGGTTGGCAGAGAGTATGCTCCGGACGCGTATCCGTAGGTCGTCCCATCGCTTTCTGCATTGCTGTGGGTTGCGGGGTGCGGTCCCCACCGCACTTACCCGCTGTGCCACCAGCGCCCATATGGCCTTCTTGTTCGCAAGTGCCGTCCTGGTTATTTGCGTAGAGAAGACGACGGCAGCATTCTCCTGGAGGGTCTCTGTGAGCACGGTGAGTTCCTCGTGGGAGAAGTGGACCTGCCGCTTGCGGTCGCACTCTTTTTTAGCAACTTTTCCCATATTTATTTTTTTGACTGGGGTGGCTAACGGGTTGGGATGTGTCTCAGGGTCGGATTTTTAATGGTTGTGTTGGGATTCTGATTTTATAGGTGTACGGCGTGCTGTTTCCCGTTCCGGCCCCATGTTTTTACTTCCGTTTCCGTATATTTACGGTGACCGTATTTTGTGCTGACCGCTCATTACGGTGACCGCTAAGATGGGTGGCGGAATTGCACCTAGGGCGACGTACGACAGGGGTAACGGGCGTTTTGGGGTCATTTCCGCCATCGCGGACTTTGCACTTCCGCCATGGCGTAATGCTCGTGCCCGATGGGTCAGAATTAGCCGCACTTTCCTCCATCGTGCAGTGGCGGAAACGCTATTTACGCTATGGCGGTCATGTCAGTTAATTTCCGCCAGGGTCGTAATGAGGGCCAATGTGTTCAACTGAAAAGTTTGTCTGTGTCCAAAACCTATACTTGCCCTCACAACTAATACAAAATAATGTGTAGAGATGTCAACCATAAATTAAACAGTGTTCCAAAACTGAAGTTCTGAGCTATTTCCATCGCAGGCTTACTCTTCAGCTTCTTTTCCACAAATGTCAATAGGATCAGTATTATGTTCAATATAACTTTTTTCGGATTTGAAGCAATAAAGTTCACACTTTTATAAAGGTAAGGATTCCCTTCCTCAAATTCAATACAGATTCAATGCAGCACGTCTCATAGTTTCCTTTGCCCAAGATCAATATCAGACGATAACACAAAAAGAAGTATCTCGGAGCTTTGGTTTTGTATTTCAACAATTCTTTACAACTCAGGGTTCCATTTCCCACATCTGGTATACACCAATGGTTATTTTCCTTCCTCCACAACAGTGAACTTCCTTGTTAGCATACAGAGGTTGTCTGGTCTTGGCGCAGTTTTATATCACACAGTCCACCTATTACAGGTAACGCAACCAGAAACCTTGGATTCACTTCCAGCAGTTCTTTCATTCAACAGATAGTAGTTCTCTGGTCCTGGTGCAGTTTTAGACCACATGGTCCACTCAGGAACTACCAGGTCTCCTTGAGTAGTTCAATATTCAGTCAAACAAATTGTTTCTCCAATTAGCGCCACAACTTTAGTATACAAGTGGTTTCTCAACCTTGACTCCAACTCATTCAGAGTCTTTCATTTAACTTAGTTTCCTAATTTATTTCAGTTCATTGTTCAACTTTTAGCCGGTTTGTTCTTCCCTTTAATTCAGTGTCCCA
This sequence comes from Ambystoma mexicanum, assembly GCF_040938575.1. NCBI lineage: Eukaryota > Metazoa > Chordata > Amphibia > Caudata > Ambystomatidae > Ambystoma > Ambystoma mexicanum. The sequence continues at coordinate 331,636,997 of NC_090930.1, forward strand.
TTAATGCAGGTTCTGCTTATTTTACTCAGTACACAACTACATAAATGCAGTTTAACTTATTTCATTCAGTTCAATATTCAATAAGTGCAGCCTTGCATGTTTCATTCAATTTGGGATTCGAATAATAATTTTACTAAAATAAGAAAAATAAAAACTGTGCTTCCTTCATTCAATTCTGTGTTCAAGAAAGGCAACTTTGTGTATTTCATTCGATTCAGTATTCAATAAAGGCATCTTTGCTTTTTCCATTAATTTTGGTATTCAATAAAGGCAACGTTTCAAGTCTCATTGGATTCAGTATTCATTAAAGGCAACTTTGCCTGTTTCATTCAGTTTGGTATTCAATAAAGGCAACTTTGCTTGTTTCATTCAGTTCTCTATTCAATAAAGGCAACTTTGCTTGGTTCATTTGGTTTGGTATGCAATAAAGACAACTTTGCTTGTTGTGGTGACCGCTACTACATTCACGGTCCCTTGGAGTTGTCCCGGTTGTTCCAGTGTCAACACTTACTCGGATTTTAATGGCTTCTCCCTGAGTGGGAAAGCCTGTTCACCGGGTGCTTCGCTCAGTACTCTCCACCTCTTGTGCCCCGCTTTGCCTCCGCCTCTCTGCAGCACTTGTTGCATGCCTCCCCTTCTGTGGGATATCCGTTCTGTACAATCACACCAGCAGGACTCCTGGGGTTTTGGTTGACTTCTCGGTATCTCGGTTTCTGCTGCGTCTGCATGGCTCCTTGTTGTTTGTCTTCCTCGTTCACTGTTTTTTCCTTGTGCTTCAGCCTTCCACATTTTACACACCTGTGGTCCATCAATGGGCTGCAGGTGTATACCATTAAATTCTATTGGCTGGCCCTGATTACATGGACATGCCTGACCTCTATGCATCTGCTTCGTCGCAGTGGCAAGGTGGTGAGAGGAAATGGTATCCATTACTCTAAGTTGCTTCTTCCTCATCTCAGTTTCAGAGTTGGGGAAGTGGGTATTATTCATACATCTCAGTTGTTTCTTCCTAGTCTAGGTACTGTTAGGTACCCCAAGAGGGAAAAAAGGAAACTACCTAATAATGACCTAAAAAGGTTGGGAGCGGGTTAGGCTGATTGTCATAAGGACAAGGTGGATACTCTTTGTTGGCCCAATGTACCTAATTCCCAGTCTTTCTCCCTCTCTGTCTAACACATTAGGGGTGATAATATCTCATGCTCTTCTCAGAGATAAGGGAACATGGTGCACAATATTCTCTAACCACTTCTGGGAAAGAGGTTCCCTCCTGAAAGGTTCCCTACTCCTACCACCAGATCCCCATGCCACATGTGCCACCAAATCCTGAACCCCCTGAGCAAGCCACCAACAAAAATATCTCTGAACATCCAAAATGTCCATCGCCACACACATGCACACATCAAATGTATCTACCTGACTCAATAAAGCATTTGTTCACTACCAATTTGTCTGAGGTGACTTGAATGACGCAGAGACATGGGCTGCACATATATGGTGGGAAGTTGGGAATGTGTGAGTGGAGGCCAGGGAGAGACACACATGCACATGTTTACACATGTGCCATGCATGTACAGACAGACATGTACAGACAGAGCCAGAATGTGCATAGATCGGGCATTCAGACATCCAGCAGGCCAGGCTTCAGCACACCCTTCAACACTGGATCACACTCAATGGAAAGCTCATGTACCTGTATGTACAGCCACTAGTTTGTGTGACATATCCATCATGTGCATGACATATGCAGATGGATGTGTTGCCAATCACGCCGGGTGTATCCACCAGTGGACAATGTGTGATGCATGACATTCATCATGGACAGGTGCACGCTTGAAGGCACAAGTCACTGGTGCCAATGACACATGCAGAAACCACGATGACACAGCACATCACAGAGGTTAACGTGCATGTTAACAGCATCTTATACCTCACTGGGGGGATGAAGCAGTCCTTGGCATGTGCAGAGGTCACCTACATCGTGGTACTGCTCTACCTTCCCAATATGTCCAAAAACAACCCCCACCAGCCAGTGGAGACATACAGTCAGATGTGGATTGCCCACCAACACGTCATAACTTGTGACTCAGTCTGGCACCATGGCAGCAGTGAGGGTGCCTAGCAACCATGGCCCTACCACACCACATGAAGGGGAACCATGCTGGTACATGTTGGCAACACCTGACATGGAAGGGAGCAAGAAATACTGTGGAGATAGGGATGCAACAGCCACAGCCAGGCCCAATGGAACTGGTGCAACCTACTGAGCACAGGCACATAGTGAGCACAGGGACTGAGCACAGGGACATAGTAGTCACTCCCAAACATGACCACCCCTGTGTTCTGATGAGCAGGGGGGACAATGGGGACCTCTTCCCACATGGGACCAGTGGAGGACCCCAGTGAAGAGTGTGCCCCAAGCATACCGCCTGTCATGACTGCTTCCTCCAGGCAGTCAGTTACACTTACCCTGACCCCCAGCACATCGTAGGATGACTTCTCACCATCCGGGGATGATCGCTACTCTCCTGCTCCTGTGTTGCAAAACCACAACAACATCCAATTGGAGTTTGGAAGTCCTGGGGCTTGAGGTACTTCGCAGGTATTGGAACTTGAACAGTCGCAGCTTGCTGCACACCAAGGTGGCAACACGGGCCAAGTTATGGGCAAAGATCGCTGGGTGCATCACCAAGCTCAGGGTCTTCCAGTGCAACACAAATTAGGTGGTTCACTGTCATGAAGGCATGGAAGTTGCTAGAGGCGGCACAGACGATCCATCCTGACCTATGCTGGGGGCCCACATCAGCCACCTGGAACTCCGGGTCCTAGGCCGGCTTTGCCCAGATGACTGCCAGAGGCTATTGTGCCTTGAAAAGCCCGAGCAAATGCCCAGTAGGTGTTCCCTACCTTATTGTCCACTACTGACTATCAATGATTACCATCACATGCCCTTCGTTCTCTATGTGTGTGTGCCATATGCACGTCTACATGACACCCTATACTGGAAAGTATAGTCTTTCTGGCCGTATGTGCCAATGTGTCCGGTGACTGTTACTGTGTAGTGGTCATGTCTGTTTACACTACATGCCTGTGCTATATGTCCCTTGGTGCATGCATTGCCTCATGTGTCCCTTTCTCCTCTTTTGTAGCCTCCATTGTCAGTGACCTCATGGCCCAGGACAATGCCCGTGCATCAGAGCTGCGAGCTGCCCACAGCAGGCACAAAAGGAGGAGTATGGAGTTGGAAGAGATGTCAGGGGTGGAGGTCCAGGTGTGACATGAGGAGGCACTGGAGCAGCAGCAGGAAGGGTGTGCAGAGCCATGTAGCCCCACAGGGGCTATGGTAGCCCCATCTGCTGCAGCTCACATGTTTACTCATGCCCCACCTGTGGCCCCCGCCCACAATCCATGTACCTTACCACCCATCTACCTGAGGCCACCTCTCCTACCTGGACTGTCTCAAGCCCTTTTCCTACTGTGACTCTTGCCCCCTTACTGGTACTTGGGCCAGCACAAGGGCACATGGAGTATACTCCACCTTTTACCGTGCGTGGGTCATGTCTGTATTCTGTGACACCTGCGGTGGGGGGGGGGGGAATGGCCATTACGCAACACAGTGTGTATCTGAAAGGCACAGGGGACCCCACTCTCTAGATTAGGGTATTAGCATGACAGTTCATCTCGGAAAGAAAATCCAGAGGATACAATTTGAAAATGCTGTATTAAGGGTTTTATTATTACTGTGTGAGTTCAATCACAATTTAATCTGCATTCAAGCAATTATTTATTTAACATAGCAGGAATACATTTTAAAAAACCATAATTCCATAAAAATCATACTATTAAATCATTCAAGCATTCATCTGTACAGCATACGTCAATCCACTTATCAATAGGTACAAGATAAAAACCAATAGCAAATATAACAATTCCTCAACAATTCAATTATTATACAAATTTTTTTTTTGTTTTTGTGCAAAACAAAGTGTATAACCACAATAGGTTTTATAGGTGGTCAACAGTTGGGATAGGCCAAAAAAGAGATCTTCACAAGCAGCCTTATCCTGAGTTTATGCAACACAGACCATCAGTCCTGGCTGCAGCTTGTTCGCTTATGGAGGGCACTGTCTCCGCCCCAGAGATCACTGCCACTGCAGCTTCAGGGGACCAGCTGCATGTCACCATAGCACAGGGCCCCACACCTAGAGGTGCCAGTGTGGATTTCAATGAATACTTGCTGGGAGTTCTATAGGGCATCAGGGTGGGGTTGTAGGAGGTGGCAAAGGAGGTGAGGGAAGCCGGGGAGAGACAGTCACAGAAACAACAGGGCATCAGGGTGGGGTTGTAGGAGGTGGAAAAGGAGGTGAGGGAAGCAGGGGAGAGACAGTCACAGGACCAGTAGGCATTGAGGGAGGAGGTGCAGTGCTGAAGGCCAAATTGCATGCAGACAGAAGGGAATATAGGGTGATTAAGGATATAGGTGTCATCCAACATCATCTTTCACAAATACCGACAGTCCCTTTGCCTCACAGGTCCCCTGTGCTGTCAGGCACCATAGTCTTCCTGTGCAAGTGACCCCGGCCTGGTCCAGGAAGAGGGGATGGATGCGTAAATCGTGGGGGCAGTGATACAGCAGGGTCTGAAGGGACTGTGTGAGTGTATTTGTTACTGCCTAATGTGTCCATCCCATTTCACTCTCCCTGCACAGTGTGCCTTGTTTATTGGTTGTTTTGCTCCTCGTTTCTGTTGACCACTTGTGCCATGGACTCTCTCTGTGTACTGCACCCTCACTATCAATGTCCTGTTTACCTACACTCCTCTTGTATCCATTCCTCCACTGCCCATGTACGTGTGCACTTTACCTCATTGTTTTATGCTCCATGCTGTTGTTTACAATACACATTAATCTGTGTGCTATCCACGACTTGTGTCCAATTTGTAATGTGTGTGTTTTCCATGTGATCTTGTATGTTGTGGTGTGTGGGACATTGTAGAGCCTGACTCATGATAATTGCAGGTGTGTCCATTGGCAGGGAGGGCATTGTGAGTCATTCACATGTGAAGCATATATGTTCATTCCTCGATGTGTGCACCTTCGCTTGGCTCATCTGTGTGACTGTGTCATGCTGCACATGAGAATGCACATGTATCTGGTGTGTAGTCCTTATAACGCAGGCAGTGTGTACACTTCATTGATGATGTGCCCGTCAGGTCGTGCATCCATTGGGAGCGGAATCCCCCAGTTATGGAGGGTTCGTGCCCATGGATGGGTATAAACATCGGGTCAATGTCTTCTTGTGTGGTGTCCACACATGGGTGAGCCAGAACGTGCAGCAAAAGTGGTTTCCCAAGTGGACGGGTCATATGCAGTGTATTCCAGGTGGGTGAAGGAGTGCTGTATGGGCATGAGGTAGGTAGGTGCCATGCATTGCTGTGCGCAACTGCCGTGGCCTGCCGACATCCTGGGAGTACACAATGACCTTGTACTTGCCTGATGTGTAAATAAGGTAAATGGGCACTTGTTTCTCGCAACCCCGTGGGTTGAAAGGCTCTTCTGCCACAGTGAAGGGCATGCTGTTCATTGCAGGCTACCACTACTGATTTAAGTAGGGGGAGATGTGCATTCAATGGCTCCTCAGAATGTGTGTGTGGGTCATGAGTCCTTTGCTGGAAGCCATTGAACATGTGCAAGTGGTCCCATCCAGCTAGTTTCTTCGCCAGAGAGGATTTGGAAGGAGTGTACCATGGACATTAAGCTGTTCAGCTTCAGGCTACATCCGGAGTACAGTTGGGTATGTTGAGAGTATGCATGAACTTGTGCATCGTGAGACCTTGCATGAACATATGCCAGAATGTGCTACAGGGCCAGTGTCAATCCCATGCAGAGGGCAGGCATGTCGTCACAGGTCCATCCATCAGGCATTCTGCATCTCATATAAGAACTCTTCTTTATTAGAGTGTCTCCTGGCAAGTGTCTTGCTGCAAGCTGTGGGAAGTGTTGGGCTGTAATACCCCGTGTAGGGTTCTGATTGTGATTTCCCACTCCTTGTCCCGAGATACATTGGTGCTGTCTGTCACCGTTGTGAAATATTTGTCCCCGTAGATGGATTTTTCAAAGAAACTACAGCCATTCACCTGCCGTTTGGCAGCTCCTTGTTGATCATGTAAAGTGATATTAATGAGCTGATTTGCCTGCATGCTGTCCTATGCATGGTGACCAATACACTTGTACTACCTCTGTGTTGCAAAGTGTGTGATTGATTAGCAATAAAGTGTACAGCCACCCCTGGTGCGATGGAATAGTTTGTGTGTCATACATGGTGCTTCTTGCTCATGCTGCTGCTCTTGAGCACACATAGCTATTTGCCGCTTTGCTCACATCCATGCCAGTGGCTATGCAGGAGTGATGGGTGCATGGAGCGTGTGGGGAAGGGTGTCATTCCATGGGTTCCATGCAGGGATCCAGTTGCAATGTACTGCTTGATGTGTGGTGGAGCTTAATGACAGATCATCTGAGACCGTGCCCTACGATTGTTGGTGTAGGTGCACTGATGCTCAAACTTCTGATGTATTGGTCATGGACTCTATTGGTGGAGGGATGTGGGTGGCGCTCTCTTACAGAGTGTTGTCATTCACGGTTGAGTTGTGGTACATTCTACTGTGGATGAGGTGGAGTCTTTGCCATGATGTAGCAGAGCAGGGCCTTTCTGGAGTGTCAATGTTCTTCCAGGTGGTGCCCTCTCCCCCTCTACCCTCATGTCAAATGTTACAGGTATGTGTTGTGCATCAGTATTTGCTGTTCACCTTCACACCCCTCTTAACAGTATAGCCTGCCCTCGGCCCACGTTGCCACAAATGTCAAAGGAGCTATATTTCTTGACTGCCCCTGTTTTACCTATTCTAATTGTGACTACTAAACTTCACAATTTTATCCAAGTGTGACACATGGTTAATCTTCACATTTCACTCTAAGTGTGACGCATGGCTAAACATCACAATTCTATCTAAGTGTGACGCATGGTTAATCTTCCCATTTCACTCTTACCATGTGAGCATGCAGACAGCTGAGTATATGTGACATGTCATGTGTGACGATTTGTGATGGTTTGGGTGTAATTGTGTTGCTATTGATCTCTGTGCACTATAAGGCCTTAGTTGATGGCATTCTGGGAATCTGCATCACTGGCACAGAGGAATGGTTAGAAGTGTGTCAAGCATGCACATTTGCTATGTATTGCCATGAACAGATGTCTGTTCTCTTGGGTGTCTAAGGCAGGTGAGTGTATGCAGGCCGTGCCTGGCAATTGTCATCCTTTCATCATGGATACCGTCTCATGTGCAGTCACTGTTCCCTTCAGGCAGCATGCGTGTTCATGCCATGAAACTGTTCACCAGCTGCTCCCTCATTCACACTGCTGTCGCAATGGGTGATCCCCAGGTAGGCAGCCTGGCTTATGGTTTTGACCTGAGGTCAGGTTCAAGGTCTGCATGTACACCTTTGCAGGCTGCAATGCTATACAGGATTCAACAGGCGTCTATGATGTCACACACAACGTGTAGCCTGTGGTGGGCTACCTGTTGGTATCACACGGTAGGGCCTCAACGGGACCGGAGTCACCTGCTTGAAGAAGTGCATGAATAGTGTCAGCGCACCTTGGTTGTTCTTTTGTGAGTGGTGTTGGATGCAGGCCTGTTGCTTTTATGTGGACACAGTGATGAGGTGCATGTGTTGAGATGGTCAAGTGTCTGTGAGCCTGTGTGTGGATGTATGGCTGTGTGTGTTGAAACGTGATGGCAGTTTGTGTACTTCCCTATCAGCCACATGTCCCTGTAGTATCTGGCTTAAATTGCACACACATGCTGGAGACCCTGAATATGTGGCTGTCATTGACAGAGCCCGGGAAATTGGCGTTGATGGAGTACCAGTGGTGCTGGTTCTGGAATATGTCAGCTCGGTTCTGGCGGGTTCATAGTGCGACATGGGTGCAGTCGATAGCACTGATGATGCAGGGGAATTGGTGTGCCATGTAAAATGTGTGATCAAACTGTCTCTGTTCGTCTTTTGTCAAGGGCAGGGACATGACATTGGCTGCATGATATGATGCACTGGAAAACAAATGAGGGAACTACAAAATCTCTCAAACTGCACCTGGTTTGTTGAATCTGTTTGAGATTGACCTAGATGCAGGTGCACAAGTGAAGATAACTATGCCATAGTGTCATCTAAGAGTATATGAAGTTAGCAAAGGTCTTGGCATTGGCACAAAGTGCGCGTAATCCCTGCTTTAATTTACTACAGTTTTGTCTCAACAGCAGTGAGTACGGAAGCAACTTATCATGGACAACATATGTTTCCCTTTGTACCTTTCTCTCATGATATCATGACAATAACCCTTAGGAATATGAGGCCAACCACATGTTATGGTGAATTATTGCCATCTAATATGATCTTGGACAATAGTGAACTATTTGTTCCTTTTCTGACTCGCTTTGCTAATGCCTCTTTTGTCAGGAATGAAGTAACTGACATATTAAAAAAAACGTGTCAGTTACTCCTCTTATGAAAAAACCTAGTCTTGACCAAAATGCATATGCAAATTGTAGGCTCATAACTAATTTTCCTTTTCTTCTAAAGACTGTAGACAAGTTATCCACCTTGCAGTTGCAGCAATATCTTGAAAAAACTAATATTTCAGGGTTTAGATCATTTTACGGCACAGAAAATGCACTTCTAGATCTCCAAACCAAAAATGCTAAAAAATATTGTGGACAAAAGTAACTCAGGGCTTTTGCTAGATCTATCAGCAGCCTTTGATCTTGTGGAACATGGACAACTTTTAGAAAGAATGAGTAGCATGGGAAATTGTTCAGAGAATGCAACTTGCTGGCTTGGATCGTTCTTAAGTGATCAGAGGTCCAGGATTGTCTGGGGAGATCTGTGCTCTGGGCTGGAACCACTTGAATGTGGAGTACCACAGGATGCTTGCATTTCACCCAGCTTGTTCAATGTATTCTGTCGCCCACTGTGTGATCTCCTTGACACTCTTGGTGTCCGTTTCACTAATTTTGCGGATGACACTCAGCTCCTTTTGGAACTGAGTGGCAACTATGAAAAAGACAGGAAAGAATATCCACAGTCTATGGAGCAATACAGAGATGGATGGCAATCAAAGGAATGGGCCTGAATGGAGATAAAACAGAGCCTTTTAGTCTTTGGCTCCTCCCAGACCCCTGCTAAGCTTCAGGCTCAATATATTGGCTTTGATATTGAGAACCACCATATAAAAGTAGCTAACAAAGCAAAAATACTTGGGATTACTCTAGAACCATCATTGAGCATGTTGACTCATATCAACATTGTTATAGTCAAGACCCAATATCATCTTAGACAGTTGAGATTGGTAAAGCCCTATGTCTCTGAAATGAATTGCTCTATGTTGGTTCATGCTATCATAATGCCCAGGATCGATTACTGTAGTGCTCTATTGATCAGGGCCAATAAGAGCTGTTTGGGAAAACTCCAAGTACTGCAAAATGATGAAGTCCGGATAGTGAAGAATATACTAGGCACTAGCCCATCACGGCACATAGTAAAAGGAGCTACACTGGCTCACGTGAAATCCAGAATTTGCTTTAAAGCTTTGACGATCATCCACAAATGTCTCTACGGTCATGACCCTCACTACATTAAATAATGTATTGCTCTACAAAAGCTCGCCAAAACCATGCGATCTGTCAACACCATGAGACTTATATGCCCCAAAAGCAAGCGGGTCAAAGGGAATAGTTGCTCAATTCCGGTGCAAGCTGCACAGGAATGGAATAAACTGGTGTTTGCTCTGCGCACCACTAAAGACCCCCACAAATGTAGGAAACAACTGAAAACTGCCTTGTTTGAATGAAAACATTCTGGTCTCGCTACGGCCTCTTCTCTGGACTGTGCCCTGATGCCTGCGTGCTATGGCGCTATATAAATAAATTAATTAATAAAATAAATAAATAATATACACTTGAATCGATTGTATCAGAAACGGGGTCAAGTAAGTTGTTACAGAAAAACTATTTTGACGTACAGCAAAGTGTACCTAATGGTTTAATCATATATCCATGTGCATGAACGTAACAGAAGTCATCCGACGCGTGTTTTGACCCCTGCGGGACTTCTTCAAGGCATAAACATGTATAATAGATTAACTATTCCATTCCTCTCCTATAAAAGATGTAGAATGTTTGCACCTCTGATAATCATTTATTGTTCTTCAATACAGTGTGTTACATATAATTAATAATTGGAGATGTCCCAGAATTTTATTTAGTTGCATCAAGTGAAAATTAGATATGTGCAGATGCAATTTACTGAAGTGTGCTTGCTTTCCTCTGTTGGTACTATACATTTAATGAAACTAGTGCCCCTTACGGTGTGCTGCTTTTGATTTTGGCACACCAAAAGTCTCAATAGACAAAAGCAAGCACACTGCAGTAAATTGCATATGCACATATCCAATGTTCCCCTGATACTAACTAATTCAAATTCGCAGCACAAGTGGGATTCTCTCGTAAAAGATGTGTATTTCGTGTGTATTTCGTGTGCTGCACACTTCCTTTAAATGCAGATACATGCAGATGTTAGAGGTGTTTGCTTGGCTTATATCAGAGTGTTTAGTTGTTTAAGAATGCTGCTGTTACAGAGTAACTGTTGCCATCTGCATTCATTCCAAGGTGCACCCTCGGTGGAATGAGTTGTTCCATATTGTCATATCAGTTGTGAATTGTTTCCCTGGCTGGGGGCCGTTGTTGCATTAGGCTTAACTAAAAGCCTTTAAGTTAAACCCAACTGTGTGAGCATTTCTTCCATCTGGACCCACATTCACTGTATACAGTAGCACTAACTGCACTTTAATAGCTACAGTGGCATGCTGCTTTTTAATCAAACCATGTAAGGCGGTAGGAGGACAGATTATGTTTACGTTTCTTACCATAGCGTCACTATATGTCCGTTCCATAGTCCCTTTCGACCACACATTGCAATATAAGTTATGTGGGTACAGGGCAACAGACTTTGTGCACATACACACCGTCACTATATGCTTTTCCCCCATCTCAGGCTTTTATGCCTATATGGCAATGACGGAAGTTGTGCAAGCTGCATTGTCCAGCTACTCATAAGTCCAAGTACACAGGTACCAGAGATCACTGCAAGACTTATCCTTAGCCTCAAGCCCATGGACTGCATCTCTCTGGCACTGAATTCCCCCCACAAGCTCCCAGTGGCAGGGATCAAGTTCAAGACACTATGCATTGTCCACAAGGCTTTCTGAGGCCTGGGACCTACCTATCTGCAACAATGCCTATCTAACTACTGTCCCTCCCGAGACTTCTGCTCATCTACCTCCAACCTTCTGCGTGTGAGACGGTTCTCCAAGCAGAGATTTGGAGGGAGATCTTTATCCTTAGCTGGGGCCTCACTCTGGTATAGCCTCCCTGCTGCCCTCCGTCTTGAGCCTGATCTCCTTAAGTTCCAGAAACTCCTTAAGACATTCCTCTTCTCTTCTTCCTCCTCTCTCCCGCTACCCTGCAAACCTTTCTCTCTGTTCTACCCCTCTCTTTTCTACACAGTGTGTGCGACCTGCCCCAGGTGTACCTCAGAGTCTCACAGGTCCCTGGCACCCTCATCAGTCCTCTAGCACTTGCCTCTGGGCGTGCACTTGCTGCATGGCTATTGCACTTGGTCAATGACCCAAGAGAATGGCATTGCTCAGCACTTACCCAGTTCTCTGATTAACTAGGTGCACTTGGATTCCCCCCCAACTGCACTTGCCCCCCTCCCCTCTTCTGTACCATCTGTGCACTTGCGCAATCTGAACATACCATGCCTTGACGATTGTCTGTCTATCTTCCCTGTCTCCCCTCCTTGCATGGATGCACCTCAATGCACTTGGAAAATTCCAGAATCGTTGTCAGACCTATTGGCTGTTATCTACACAGTTAATTGTATTATATGCACTTACTCTGCCTGTACAGACTTGTATCATTCAGAAATTCAAGGGCTCTGAATGATTGTTTTTTCCCCCTTATTCCCTCCCTCCTGAAACACTTGCCTTGTGTATAGGCGCTTTACAAATAAACATTACCATTCCATATACCATGCACTTTGGTCTGAATGGAACATTTGTGCAGCATAAGGTAGGCTTTTGGTGTGAAGCCCAGTAGGTGATTGCCAAGATAGTGCTTTGGCTGGTTAAGAGTGTTGAATTGATAGATCTTTAAGGTTTTCCTTAAAGTAAGGTGATCCTGGATTGTTCTGATTCCCTTTGTCAGGGATAGCCAGAGATTCACCATGATATTAAAGAAACCTAATGTTATGAGTTACTTCTGGCAATCATGTGGTTTTTGGAGAACATTATTGCTGGATTACAGTGTTTTTCTTGGTTGATGGGCTATGATCTTGCCTTGGATGGCTATGTCTCCATGGCTCTAAAGATTCCTATGAGTGATGCAGAATGCTTTGAAATGGATCCTTTTCTTTGACTGTAGCCAGTTGAGTGATCTTAGAGCTAGCGTTATGAGCTCCCTCCCATCGAGGCTAGGTAGATCTTGTGGAACTCTTCCCTGCTTCCTGGATGATGTCCAGGATCCCTGGAGGCAACACTAAATTACCTAAATTTAGCAACATACAAACCAGAGGGTTAATTTGAGAGATTGAGGTAAAGCATGTAGTACTTGACCCCCCATCGTGATAGTAGGCCCCTTCATTGGGGGAGGAAACCTATAGGAGATGAGCAAGGGTTGATGAGGTCCAAAAAAGAAAATATTAATAACCAGTGAGGAGGTGATTTGAATAAGTCAGCAGCCCCTGCTCACCCTGTACTCCAACAGCACTTTCTGTAATAGAAAAATCAGTGGAACATGCAAAAGCATGAATTGCTTCCAATGACAGTGATTGGGCATCAGCTTGTGATGGGGGCACTGCCTTATCCAAGATGCATGTTAGAAATCATTGGAGTTCAGATGGGTTGTCAGTCCAGAAAAACTAAGCACCCCTTGAGGGTCCGGAAATTAATGATAATTGGTTGGCCGAAGACCAACCGCCTCATTTACAGTGTAAGAATATATATTCATTAGTAATTAGTTATTATGTAGCTATTAGTTTAACTAGAGTGAAGCCATTTTTGGCCAGAATCGCCATTTTTGTTTTCTCTCTCTGCTCTCTCTAACGTTGCCACTTTGCCTCATGTAAAACTGCTTTGCTGTAGATATTATTTCGCTTCAATGGTCCAAGGCTAAGAAACATGTTGAAACATTACACTGGAGAGCCAGACAGGAATGCCCGATTCCCTCCCTCACGTATCCTTGAAGACAGGGAGCAAGGCATTTAATCAGTATACGAATGCCAGCAAGTCTCCTGAAAGAATAGCAATGTACGAAACTAGCATTTAAAGAGTTGAATTATGATCTTCTTTACGGCCCCCCTTTCTGAGCCCAGTGAGGCCCCGGAGAGCGGGCTGACTTCTAGAACGAGAATCGAAACTTAGAGATAGTGAGGCCTGGTATGTGCCAGTCTCCTACGCGCAGCTTGCCCATGAAAAACAGAAACGCTGTGTTCTCGCAAACAAAGAATGGGGTCTGCAAAATTGGAGATTGCAAACTGTTACTAAATATGGTGGTCTAAGGTGTCATATTTGCCACACTGGTCAATCATTGCCTCTAATTCAAAGGGAAATTAATTGGGGGCGGCATTGAATGTGTCATTACTGACTGTAAGATGCTCCGTTTGTATATATGTAACTGATGTACGTTTCGCACTCGCTTGCGTCCCCCGAGGTCTGTTAGACACACGTCGCAGGCGTGGGACCTCTTGGCCAACTGGGACTATTTTGTATTGCAATAAACCCTAGATTTTGGGAACAGAGCCTCGTGTTTGCTGTATCTATTCGTGTGTGGTAACTGTGCCTTGTTTCCACATCCGAGGGTCCCTCAGGGGCCCCTTTAGGGTGACAAGCAAATTCGCTGAAAACCCCAATGGTGATAGAACGTGTTATTTACTTCTTGGTGGCGCTCCCAGCCATGACCAATTTGAGACAGTCTTTTGACCAAGTCCACCACCTCGTTCAAGGCTCCTTCTAAATATCTCACCTGCAGGTGTGCATTATTCCCCTGCTTGTTGACATAAGTGACATAGGTGTAGTGTCGGTCATGATGATTTACATATTGTTGACCTTATGCCTGACAGAAATGCATGAGCTCAATAGACAATAGCTCTTAGTTGCAAGGTGTTGATATGATTCTTCATGCCCTAGGTTGATTCATTTAAGGCATAAAAACATTTGTACTAATCAAGGTCAACCATTTGTGTTAAAGTATGTTCCTCTGGTGACAGGGTTACAGTATCTTATTCATAATAGAATCCCGGTATAAGGTTCCTTGACTATAAGTCATATGTAAGTCATATACTCAAAGCATGGAGAGAGCGGATCCCCCACCATAAGATGTGTTCATGATCATTATCCCATGTAGTAGTGGGAAATCCACAGAGAAATATTGGGGATAACCCCACCACCTGATGCCTTCATGCAGGTATTGAGGAAAAGGTAAAACCTCATCCTGACTATGATAGGCCTCGCTCTAGAGGGAACATTTGAACTGAGCCCTGTTAAAGTGTCTGCCAGGGTACATAAACATGTAAGTCATGATAATTTATGGGGCCAGCAACTATGGTGAACTTGTGAAATGGGAAAAGGCTGTGTCAGGCTAATTGCAGATTCTTACTCTGTTTGGGATAGGGAACATCTGAGTTGACTCAGTATCTCAGATGTAACTGGTTAAGAAGAACAACCTCTTTGACAGTAACAACACTGATTCATTCTAATTCACTGATATGCCAAGGAAAAATTGAAGTTCAGAAAAATGTCAAAGGACTGTATGAGGAGACAGTGGGCTCAAGCCTAGACTTTTCAGTGGTCTTGAAAAGGATGTGCATGGATGTCTGTCAACTTTAAGTGAGATGCTATGGCTGATATCTGTTTTGTGAAATCGGGATCGCCTGGGCTCAGGCCAAAGGGAAGGATCCCATACTGGCACAGGGAATGTGTACTCGAAGGAAAGTATCAGAACCACCATACACCTTCAATCTCCCTGAGCAAGTGCCAAGTGAATCTGTCTTGGGTGTTCATCTTGTGCTTTTCTTGGAGTAGAAATGATTAAAAGAGGTAATGTGTAGGACAGTGTGGAGACCTGCCTGTTTTTTTTGGGCATTGTGACAACCCTGAGGAAGAAACCTGCGTCCCTTTGACTTTCTGGGACTTATTCTACCACCCTGACAAGAGTGAAGATACTGCACCACAGACAGTATTCAGGTATCCTTTCTGGCATTCTTTCAGATGTTCTTCCACATCTTTAGATGAAGATGAACTTGCTCCAGATTTGGCCTCCTTTGAAGGATGGGGAAAAGAAGCCCTCAAGTGTAGTACCTTAAATCTTTCATTTCTGAGTTCTGGGGATCGAGACCTTCTGATGACGTCAACGATTTTGAAATCTGCAAAATCCACCCAGTGATATCGAAATTACCTCTTGCTGACCTTCTACGCAAAATGGCTTTGCTGGTTGCTACCCTATGATGACAAAGGGTTTTGCCGTTTGTGTTTGAAATTTTTCTCCATCAGCTTCTCATCAGTTGATTGGTGAATGATATTGCCATCTCAAAACTAAGATCTACAAGTTTCTCCTGTATATCTCCTAGTAACGAGTATTGTAAAGGCAATCTTCCATGACTGCTAGTGAATCTCTGACCAGATAGAGATGTCTCTTGTGGATGTAGCCATGTGATGTACCAAGGATGCCAGTAGGCCATATGCTAATTTCCTGTAAATTATACATTCTCATCTCATCCCCACTGTGAACCGCATGTTAGGCAGAAATATATGCAGTACCCTTTGGGAACACCACACACAATTAAGACTACAAGTGACAGTACAAATTCACCTTTGGTACAAGCTTGTACTACACAGTAAAGTGGCAGCGATGGCTGAGCAGCCAGACTTATCTCAAGAGCAAGTGAGCAGTATCAATAGTTACACAAAGGACAGCAATTACTATGATTCAAACAAACACTGACTCAAGGTTTCTGAGTAAAAGCATATACATTTATTTACACATCAGTTATTAAACATTTCACTGTTATCAAGCAGTTTAGAAATCACAATCTTAATACACCACACCACTAGATTCTGGACAAGTTAAGCTCAAAATGAAGTGTGAGCAAAATGGCACCCCAATAATTTAAAAGGGAGGGAAAGACACAGTTAGACACACATTGAGCAGTGCCAACAGGTAAGTAAGCAGGGCAATCTAGAAAAAGGAACTGCAGTGAGGGAATCAAATCAAGAGGCTTAGGGCCAAAGTCAATGGGACAAAAGTCTTTTGCTCAAGACCACACAGTTCAGGGTAGTTCACGGTTAGGTCTTTGCCAAGAGTTCAGAACGAAGTTGGTCAAGTGAAAAGTTACTTTAAAGACTAGAAAAGGACAAACCCTCGGATTGGCGAAAGGTTTCACACACTTTCGCCGCGGCTGGACGAAACGAACAACCGGATTTGAAACAGTACCTTAAATGGAGAAGAGGCTGTAGCTGAGGCGGACGTTCCTGGCAGGTCCTGCCTGCTCACGGTTCCTGAAGCGACTGTCAGACTGACACGAAGTAGGAGGACTGGAGGGTCTTGCACTGCCCAGGGAAGAAACCAGCAGCAAAGAAAACGGTGACTAAAAAGTGCGCTCCTTAAAACCCAAGCAGGGTCCGACCTTCCTGGCTATCCAGTTCACTGTAGCTCTGTACAGCAAATTCGACCAGAAGAGGGGAGACTGGCTTTCAGTTTGGTGAACTGGTGTTCCCACCAGCTCAAGGGGAGAAGATTCTTTGCAGATCTTCCCTGTTGATGAAGTTTGAAGATTCGGACCCGCAGCAGGGCTTCACCGGGACATTCAGTTGTGGTAGAGGTCTCTGCTGTCTGCTTCTCTTCGGTACTCTCGATCCAGTGGCGACTCTGCCTTTCCAGTCCCAGAGACCTGCTTTTTATGCCGTTTTCCCCCATCCACACAGCCTGGCTGTCAATCACACAGCAGGGTGGCTGTCCTGGCGGGACAGTCACCTAGCCAATCAAACAGGAGTGCAACTTGGGTTACCAAGAGAACCCATAGCAGGGTTCCTAAAACCCCTCCCTCACATCCTGCCTACCTAGACTTTCAGGCGCCTAAGGAGGGCTTCTGTACAGAAGCCGGCGAAAGGACGGCGAACAAAGGAACCAAACCTGGTTTGGCGCACAGAGAAAGACACGAGAAAGACTTTTACAAAAATAAATGGCGAATAAACCCAGCCGGAATCAAATTAAAACAAATATGGTCCAGCGGGTTTAAGTTCAAGGCTACCAAGATAGCCTAAAGCAATACCAGGGCTATTTACAATAACCCAGTAGGAAAAATAGGGTAGTTACCACTGCCACCAGCCAAGTCTTAATGAATAGGGAACAAAACAATGTTCCATGGGAGACAGACAAGTAACCCTTTCCAGTACTCTATGTAAGATAGTTTGACACTGGGTCTGTGGATTTAAAGAGACTAATAAAGTCAATGGAAACTTTACATGTTCAGAAAATGGAGTCTGAGTTGGGAAGTCTAAAAGACAAACCTGTGTCACTGCACTGAAGGTGCTGTGTAACACACAGTAAAAAGATGATGCCTATGGAGTAGGTGAGACTCCACAGTCTATGAACACAAAAAAATGTAAAACATATACAGCAAAACACATGTAAGAGTGGTAAAAAAAGACTCACACTCTTACCAAGTGAAAAAATAAATCCTAGAAATCAGGCAAAGCTGCTGAGGGACTCAGTAGGTAAGGGAAATTAGCCATTTTGGAGAATTCTCCCTAACACTGCACATGAAAAACAGTTTTCTTTTTAGGGACAATTTATTTTTCAGACTCTGGCAGATCTCTCCAGAGTTATTGGTTACAGAGAGATATGGTGTACTTTTTCACCCAGTGAATCCAGAGGGGCTGAAGAGAAGGTATAAGTCAAGGGGCACTTGCCCCATAGCAATGTGGCTATTGCCACTGAAGATTCAGCTTGGGGTTGGGAATACAGGCATATTTTTCCTGTAGGAAATGGCTAATATCTTGAATCTATACACACATTGGCAGGTGAGGCATTACAGGATTGTGTCCAGATCTTCATGGCACCTTTATGTACCTTGCTCTGCAGATGTTGAACCTATGGTACTCCCTGTGGTACAAGCCCAATAAGAGCATCTCGTCTACCCAGTGGCCTTTGGGTGTCGAATGACCCATGGACTCCACAGTACCTAGGATCCTCTCAAGCAATGATTTATCAGAGAGGAGGCAAGGACATCATCTCCTTCATCCATAGTGTTCACACTAGTAGTGGTCATATCGGGATGTCCCGTGGATAAATCCACAGCTCGGAGTGAGAGCTCAAAAATCTGTGGAAGGTTCAGAAATTGAGAAATCCTTCCCTTCATCTGGCTCATCAGAGGTAGTTGAAGGGCCCATGCCTCATTTTGGATCCCAAAATGATGCCATCTGCCTCCGAGACAGCCATACAAGGCCCATTATGAACACCATTCTCACATGTCCGAGATATGGAATGCCGAGCAAAACAGCTCAATGTTTTACATTTTATTTGAGGATGTTGGTAGCCCTCAGTCTAAGTCTCAGAAAATACAGAGCAGGCAACTCAGAAACAATCCTGATGCTAGTGAAGTACTTTTAGAGCAACTGCTATTAGCCTATACTTAGCCTTAATACTGTGCATCGATTTGAACTTAAGACATGTGACAGTCCTCAGAAGCCCCTCTCACCTTAGGCTGCTGATAATCTCAGTAAGGGGACCCTCAGCGCCACCCGCAGTATGTCAATGATCAGCAGCCTTAGAATCAAAAGGGCCCCTCCGGAGGCAAGAGAATTTTACGAACGTATCACCCAGGCAGAGAGTTGTGGAGAAAAGTGGATGCCAAATGACCTCTTTATTTTACCTGATGAGATTTCACAATGAGGAGTGGGGAAGGTGAATGAACACCCTCTCCCACCGCTAGAGACATCCACCAAGTGCACAAACGTGTAGATCATTACATAGGGCCCAATTCATGGAACTTTTAGCGGGGTGCAAAGTGACTATGAACGGCCAACAGACACCCTTATTCACAGTGGTTTTGCACCACTTTTGCAACAGTGCAAAGTCACTTTGCACTGCAAAAATACACTTTGCAATGCTCTGTGAATCAGTTGGCCTCATTATGAGTCCGGCAGTAGCCATGCCGGTGAATACCAGCACGGCTGCCGCCGGAGTCATGAATTTACCGACACCTGGCAATGGGAAATTACTGGGGTGTAAAAGAGGACGAGATAACCACTGACGGGCCCATAGGCCAGTGCTCACCCTCTAGTACTTGTAAGACAAGATAATTGCACCATGTGAGGAATGGGGGTGCAGGATTCACTTACTCAAGCACGACTCAATAAGGAGGACTCAGCAGTTTGGCAAAGGGAAGTCTGTTTAATGACAAGTACATCAAACAGGGAAACAATTGGAAATCAGCATTCTTGCGATCACCTGTCACGCTCCGACTTCCACGAACTTCAGTTGAACAGTGATTTTCATACACAAAACACATCATTGATGTCTAACTCTACAAAACTCGTCATGCAATATAATTGGTTAGGAAAGGTAACTTAAGTATAGGGGCTATATCTGTATATGGTAACAGAGCATGTTGATTGGATAACTCTTATCGGGTGGGCGTCTATTTCCAACCCTCTACATCACGCATGACAGATGTCATGACAACTACGACGTCTCATTGGTTCTACAAGCTATAGGACCCTATATTATTTGGTCCATTGTGATTGGGTGGGTTCCACCCCTAGACATACATCTCCACTTTAATTAGCAGCATGCAGAATGGACACCCAGGTGCCTCATGCCCTAGGATTCACCCTACCTCCTTTCTATCCATCAGTATGTTTTGGCTTATGTGTAAATTAGTTGGCTGGGTATTGCCTCAAAACTGTAGCCTCTTATCAGGAAAAGTTATGGCACCCTCGGGTTCTGGGTGACATCAGACGTTGTTGCCTCCTTGTACTTGGCAGGTCACGTGCCATGAATATTCTTAGTTTCCAGTTTTTCGTGTATTTGATTCTACTTTAGCCTTGCTACCTGCCTGGGCCCCCCCTTATCTTGACCTTCACGGGGCAGGCTGGTATGCTCTTAAGTTTCAGTTCTCCGGAGTTGCCGCTCTCCTCCCTTCCTGGTGTTGACCTTGAATTCTCAAGCATGAGCTATTTTTTGCTGAGTTTCGATTCCGCTCTTCCCTCCTGGCTTTAGCTGGAATATGAATCACGGCCTTGGTGGCCCTCCTGCAGCCTGGGCTTAGTTCTGCTTTACAAAATGGAGTCGCACTAGTATAGTGTGCTTCATTGAGGTAGATATATATTTATGGTGCATGCCGCTCTATTCTTCTACTAAGCATTGCAAGCAGTACCGTTTTCTTAGCTTGTTGCGTTCCAAGCCTATTTACATGCATTAACTGGTTGGTTACCTCCATCTTGTTTCATAGCAAAATTTCCTTGCGTTTTAACATCGTCTCTTTCCTGTGTCCATTACATCTATTTTCATAGCTACTCACACTTTTCGATAGCCAGTTTCGTTCATTCGCGAGTCTGTCCAGGCCCTTGTGTCATTTTCACTGGCCTTCCATTAAGGCTCTTTGGGTTTCTTCGTAGATCGTCTGTAGGTACTCTTCATTTCGTCTCAGTTGCTGGTATGGTTGTCTAAGAGGGTAATGTGCAGCCCATGGTTGTCTGGTTATGGGTGCTTCAACAGGTACAGCTCTTCTGATGCACACTGGGCAGAGTCCCAATGCAGCTCTTTGTTGGTTCATTTTCTCCTCATATGTCACATACCTTGGCGAGTACGCTCCTGGTACCTCGTAATGGGGGGTAGGGGTGAAGGCCATGTCTGGGACCTCCTCTACAGGGCCATTCCAGCCCCGGCGGACCCGGTAATTGTCCATTGTCGGGTGCCAGTAGTTATTACTCCAAATTCCCCTTTGAGTCCCATTGGACTCAATGGGAGTGGGGAGGCCGGATGCACCGGCACCATTCATGAATGGTGCCGGTGCATCCATCGAGGTCAGCTTGCGGGTGCCGGTACGCCCTCCAGGTCAGACCTGGCGGGCAGGAAGGCACCCGCAAGCAGAAGTCGTAGTTTGCCGGTCCGGTAACAATGGTACCCGCAAGCTTACCGCGATTGTTGTTACCGGACCGGCAAGCTTGTAATGAGGCCCAGTGTGTTTGTTGGCACTGCAGTCACTTTGCAACACGCTATAAGTACCATGAATCGGCTCCCAAATGTATTGAGGAAAGCAGACGGGACACAGGAGTGCCTTTTTTACAGTGGGCAACATGGCCGCCACCAGAGCAGTTCTGGGCTTTTAATATGGCATTTTGGAGAATGGTGAAAACAGGTGCGGGGGGCTTCCAGGTATGAACAACATTGGTGCTAGGATGCGGCAAAGACACCCACAAAAACGAGGCCGGAAGATCACTCAGACCCATCCCCAAATAGTTGCGGAAAGGCAATGCAGCCGGTGCACGTGAGTTTAAACAGAGAGGATGCCCTGTCACTACCTGCTCTCGTCTCCTTCCGTGTTGTGCAAATTGTGAACAGCTCTGCATTATGTTTAGCGCATAACTTTTAACTCCCTCTCCAACTAGCTCCTTAATATCTGCCCAAGTGTCAAGGACGTTATACAGACTTAAGCTAATGTCAAAATACTAACCTTCAGCATATAAATACACGAAGAAAATGACAACACATCAAAAACACTTCAGGAAATAAAACAACAAACATAATCTCTGAGATGATTCCATAAAAGGGGCGCATGCGTGACTAAATGCACAAGCATTCATCCGTGCGGCACATCCGATGCACATCAGACCGCATTTTGCTGAGACGCACATCAAACGGTGCCACTTTATAATAGAGTTAAAAATAAATCAGGAATACACTATGTTCGGAACATTAAGGCATTATCTCGCATCCTGTGATAGAATGCGTAATGCATCTAAAGTGCATCCAAAATGCTTAGTGAATTGCATTAGTTTCACATTAGTCTGCAATATATAATTTCCATAAAACATCAATTATTTTAGTAATAGTCTGCACGCCATCCACCGTGAATCAACATTGATCTAAAACCATTATACATATATTGCCATCGAGAGTGTTATGAAAATAGTTGGGTTAATAAAATGTTTAAGCAACGATTGACCTTATGGGAAAATACAATTGATGGCAATTTTCAGATAATACAGTCATTTGTGTAATTGTGAAACCGTGTTTAAATCCGGTCTTCCCTGTGCAGCATATACATTTCCTTCAAGCTGCAGAAGATTAAAGAATGTACTGTCTTTTTTGGCTACGTTCATGCGGTGGAAACGCTCAGAAATCGGCCTGCACATTTCCCCTCGTCTGCTCATTCTGACCGCTGCAACCACAGATCTGGCATGCCATGGATTATCTGTATTGCCAGATATCCCCCAGGTACACGGACGCTCCGTGCACTGTGAATCATCTGCCCCCCGCCCCCCTAGCCGTGGCAGCCTGGTGAATCGGTCCTGATGGGAAAGTTCTATATAAGCAGGGGTATATCCCCTGCACAAGGCGTCAAGGAACACCCGTTCTATCATGCAAACTACCCAAGTATATCCTACCCAACAATTATAGTTGAGCTTTTCCATCATTGCACTTTGCAAGTCAGAAACCCCTAATGCGGGACACTCTAAATTAGGGCAATACTGAAGTTGCATTAACATTGAGCTATATGGATTCCCAGTTGGTGGGTGTCACAACTATCAAACCCAAAAGTAAAAATTTGATGACAGTTTTGTTATGTTATGGTCTAGCAATTTGTTAAGCGCTCGGTCACCCAAAGGTATCATTGCGCTGGAGGATGAGAGGAAAGACAAAAGAACCAACTGCAATCGAATATTACTAAAACAGATATGTTTTTAAAGCTTTCCTGAAAGCCAAGTGATTTGAGACATTTTTCAAAGTCAAAGGAAGACCGTTCCATAGTTGAGCTGAAGCGACTGATAAAGCTCGGCCTCCAATGCGGGAACTGTGGAATGAGGTAACAACAAGTAGAACTGCTGCAGCAGATCGTAATAGCCGCGTAGGAAGATATCGAGTAAACTTGTCCCGCAGGTATTCAGCCCCTTGATAATGCAGGGCATGGTGTACGAAGCAGAGCGCCTTGAAAACAATGCTCTGAGTGACAGGCAGCCAATGTAAAGAGCGCAACACCGGCAAAATGTGGGGCAGATATAGTGAGTTGCAGTAGTCTAAGCGACTTAGGACCAAGGCTGAAACAACAGGAGGGCGTAAGTGTGGAGGTATTAGCAGAAACACCTTTTTTGGTATTTTAAGGTGAAAATGGCCTGCTTGGCAGACTGCAGCAACTTGTGCCTCCATAGAAAGCGAGGCAGAGACCCAGGTTCTTCACATTAGCAGCCAGAACCGGAAAAGGGCCAAGAGAGGAGGGTCAAAAAGAGGACACCCAAAGTGAAGCATCAGGGGGGAGCCAACCACCAACACCTCCGTCTTGTCTCCATTCAATTTCAGCCCTTGTGGTTCATCCATGCCCACACAGCAGTTAGGCACTGATGCAAGCACAATGACAACTCAGCTTGATCATTATCTAACCGGATCAGGATCTGCATGTCGTTGGCATATGAGTAGCACCTGATGCCGAGTAGCACCTGATGCCAAAGGAGCGGATGAGACACACAAGAGGCCAGATGTAAATATTGAAGGGACATGGGAGACAAGGCAAAGCCCTGTGGAACACTGCCACAGAGAAGCAAAGAACCAGAGAGAAAAGGAGGGAGTGAAAGGGATTGGGTGCTATCGGCAGGGAACAAGGTGAACGAGGTAAGCATGGGATGGGATGGTCTACGGATGGTCTACGGTGTCAACACCGCCGAAAGGTCTAATAAAATCAGGGCCTCAATCCCTCCTGCATCAAATAGCCTGGCCATGTTGTCCTGGCCCGAGACCAGGACACTCTCCGTACCCTGACCAGGCCTAGAGCCTGATTGGGCGGGGTCAAAAAGCTCTGTGGATTCCATAAAAAAGGACAGCAACGGGGAAACCAGTGACTTGAGAAGTTTCATGAGAAACAGTAAAAGTGAGATCGGGTGATAATTAGAAGGCAGCAGAGAATCCAGCAAAGGCTTCTTGAGAAGAGGAATCACAATAGCAGCCTTAAGGTCAGGTGGAATACTGCCTGTCTTGCAAGAGGCTTGCCTGCCCCTGTAATCTCACACAGCACCTCGGGGGAGATATCTTTCATCACAGCAAGGGGAATGAGATCAGAGGGGGCCTCTGACATAATATGCTGATTAGCAGTGAGTACATCCAACTTGATAAACAGAGGGAAGGAGGAACAGCCCTCCAGAACTGTAAAACTCATAAGAGCTTGAAATTCAGTCACCGGGGCAGATATAGTAGTAGGCAGCGCCATGTTAGCACGAATGGTCTCGATTTTTGTAGTAAAAAATGTTGCCAATGAATCACACAAATCTTGGGTAGGGCTAACAGAAGGAGTCCGTCTAGATGCAGAGGAAAGAGATCTCACCAGAGAGAAAAGGGCTTTGGGTTGACATATCAAAGACTCAATTTTCTGGGCATAAAATATCTTCTTAGCTACCACAATAGCTGCCAAATATGCTGCCGCACAAGATTTATAGTGCAATCTAAGGCTCGGATCATAGGCTAGCTGCCACTTGCGTTCTGCCTGTCTCGGAGCAAGATGTAATGACTTAAGATTCTCTGAGAACCAAGGTCTGAAGGGAGCCTCTGTGGCTGGATAAGCCATAGGGGAGCCATCATATCTGCTGCTTTAAGCAATAATCGAGAAAATCCCAATATATTGCTGAAGCCTCACTACATTTACCTTTGACCAATGAAAAAAGGTCCAATAGGTCAACCGAGAACCAACACTGTTGCCGTCTTTTCATAGGCACAGCCTTTTGCTAGACTCTGAACAATTTGAGCACACAGGTCACTGGATAGTGATCGGACCAAAGTACTGGCTCAGCTGGAAAAAGTGGTTAGTGGTGCTTCATTGGCCAGAACCAAGTCTAGGGTGTTCTCCAACTTGTGGGTATGCCCTGTAAACTGATTGAATAAGTCAGCCGTGCTATCAAAAAAGACAGTCACCAAATTAATTTGGCATTTGACAAAGAGCAATGAAGAGAACAATTTATTTGGTTTCAAAGATACACAGAAACCGAAAACGTCTTTTTCTAGGGTGTAGAAGGGACATAAGAAGAGATCTCTTCCACCTTTGAGAGGGAAATGTGAATGTGATAATGATCTAATTTTTGAGTTTGCTTATAGCACTTAATAATACTTATAATGAGAAGGGTATTCATTTTTATTACAATACCAATTAAATGTCTGTATAAGTATACATCCATTCTCTCTGACCTTCGTCACTTTCTACAGGCCACCTGGCCAGGACACCCACTTCCATTCTGAATGGACTGACCTCAGTTCTTGTCTCCTTTCCTCTACCTCCCAGCTTCTCCTCCTTGGGGATCTCAACAAGTACTTGGACTCTCCTGACTCTCCTGGGTTTATCCGCAACCTCTGTGACTCTCTCTCCATTCTTCCTTCTGGCCTGATTCACTCTGCCAGCCACATCTTGGTTGCTCTCATATCTTTGGACATCCCCCTCTCTAGGTTCTCACTACTCCTCTCTCTTGGACTGACCACTTTCTCCTTTCTTCTCACTTGAAGCTTCTTGTCTTCTTGGCAAAGGCTCACCCAGCACTACCATCTTCGTTTGTGTGCATTCGAACTATGAACTGAGTGTCTGTAGCCCCTTTTGCCTCCACTTTCTCGCCACCTCCTACTCCTGCAGCGGACTGCCATCCTGACACAGCCCTTTCCAACCTTTACCTTTCTATCTCTAACACACTGAACATCCTTTACCCTGTTATATGGATCCACATGAAGCCTGCCAAAAAATGCAACTCTTGGTATGACTTCGATCTGGCCGATCTGAAACGCAAGTGCAAAGCAGCTGAATGGAAACGGGAAGCTTCAGGTGCACCCTCTGACAAACTGGCTTGCCACCTACTCTAATGGCAATACAGACTCTCCATTCTCTCTAAAAAGGGGGTTTATATTCAAGCTGCATCCCTGCGGCCTCTAACAACACAGTGGAACTATTCAAAATATGCATAGGGATGGCCAATCCTAATGCAGTATCTTCCTCTTCTACACCTAAACAGGCCCTCTGCTCTGCCCTGTCCTCTAATTTCATTATTAAAACCCAGGACATCCTGTCCTCGCTCTCCTCTTCTCCCATCCCACCCTCTACCTATCAGGCCTTTCCTGGCCGCCGTATCTCCTCTCCTCTCCTCCTTCTCTCTTGTCACACCTGATGAGGTGTCCAGACTAGCTCGCTCTATGAAAGTCTCAACCAAACAGGTGACCCCCTGCCCTTCCAGAACCCTCAAGGACAGCATTAGTTCACTCGCTCCAGCCTTGGCTGATCTCTTCAACCACTCTTTCACCACTGGAGGTTCCCCTCTCTTCTCAAGTACTCTCCTCTGCCATCCCCTCCATTTTGGCAACCTATAGCCCAATCTCTATCACTCCTTCCCTGGGAAAACCCCTGGAGAAGTTAGCTATCTCCCAACTTACTCTCCATAGCAAAGCTGTTGGTTGTCTCCATGACCATCAGTATGGCTTCAGATAAGCCAATGGCATGGAAACTGCTCTCTTGAACACCCGTGAAGATTTGCTCTCTAACCTTGACTCTAACTCTCCCTCTGTCCTCATTATCCTTGACCTTTCCTCTGCTTTTGACATGGTGAACAACAATGTCCTGAGCACTCGTCGCTACGATACCGTGGGCATCACGGATTAGGCTCTGGTGTGGCTGTCCTCTTTCCTCCTGGACCATCCTTCCCAGGTTCAACTTGGGTTTTCCTCTCCACATGTGGTGTTCCCCAGGGCTATATACTCTCCCCCCTGATTTTTCAATGTCTATCCGTCCCCTTTGGCCCTCCTGATCTCTTGATCTCTTC
The DNA here is from genome assembly GCF_040938575.1 of Ambystoma mexicanum. Lineage (NCBI taxonomy): Eukaryota > Metazoa > Chordata > Amphibia > Caudata > Ambystomatidae > Ambystoma > Ambystoma mexicanum. The sequence continues at coordinate 331,664,161 of NC_090930.1, forward strand.
CTTTTCTTCTAACTTTCAAAGTTATGCGGGTGACACACAACTTTCTTTCAGGCTACCCTTGGCCTCCTTCTCCTCTTCGCTCATCCCTGACTGTCTATCCCCTATTCAGGCATGTTGCGCCTCTAATGATCTCTGCCTGAATGCCAGTACGATGGAGATCCTTCTCATTGGGAACCCCTGCTCCCGCTTTTCCCCTCTCACTTTGGCTGGCCTCCCTAGGCCCTCTACCCTCACCCTCTTGTGAGGCAAAAAACATTGGGGTCAGCTTCGACTCCACTGTCTCTTTCTCTCCACACCTCACAGACCTTGCCAGAAAGTCCCACTTCCAGCTGCACCTCCTTAGAGGTATTCTTCCTTTTCTCACCTTCCCCCAGAAGCTCTCTGTCATCAGAGCCATATCTAAATCTACCCTTCACCCTCCACAACTCATCCAGAACAGGACCGCAAGACTTATCGTAGACCTCAAATCCAGGGACTGCATCTCTCCGGCACTGAAATCCCTCGACTGGATCCCAGTGTCTGCAAGGATCAAGTTCAAGACACTCTGCATTGTCCACAAGGCTTTCTGGGGCCGGGGCCCTTACTATCTCCAACGCTTTCTTCCTAAGTACCTTCTTACTAACGCCCTCCGCTTGCCAACTTCCAATTATATGTGGGTGAGTCGCTTCTCCAAGCAGAGACTGGGTGGTAGATCTCTTTCCTCTGCAGGTTCCGCCCGCTGGTATGACCTCCCTGCCTCTCACTGCCTTGAGTCGGATCTCCTTAAGTTCTGGAAACTCCTCAATACCTTCCTCTTCTCTTCCTTCTCTCTGCCTCTCCTCTGCTAACCTGTCCCTTCCTTCTGCACTGTTATGCTGACTGCCTGCTTGGGGCACCTCTGAGTCATACATGACATAACCCCCCCATCTCCCCAGCCTGTCCCACTGCACTCGCCTGTTGGCCTTTTTGCACTGCAGCCTGCCCTACTTTAATATGTTAAAGGATATTTGTACTGTGCACTATCACCACCGGAGTCGTCCCCTGGCGCGCTGGTGTCTCTAAAAAGAAAGGGAAGGGTGGGTGAGTTAGTGAGAATAAGCTGGAAAAGTGCAAGAGAGCTGTGATGTGCTGTTGGCAGCCTCAACCCGGTTAACAGATGTTGGCTGGGCTTGGGGTGTTTCCTTTTGGCGGCTGTCGTGTGCTGTTGTGTGAGTCTATGTGTGGTTTGTTTCGTTGTTGCAGTGTAGTGACGTTTGTGTGAATTGTTGCGTTTAGAGACTTGTGGTTGTGTTTGGTTAGAGTTTGAGAGGTGTATGCAGAGGGTAAAAGTTGTTAGTGAAATGGTTAGTTAGCATAGCTGTTAGGAAGTGAGGTGCTAAATTTTCATATTTCTTCTCCGGGTAGGGCGCTGTTCGGAGGCAAAGCGCTTAACTTCCATATCTCCTCTCCGGGTGGGGGGCAGGAGCATCTGCACTCCTCCATCCAGCTCTGGGATGGGCCGACACCCCACCGTCCTTTCCACACATGATGCCCACCAACATTCATGACCGTGTCTGAGTTTGGCCATGCGTATCTCTTGTCAAACCTGTCTGTATGGGGGGTAAGCAGGAACACAGGTGTTTATGACTTCATCTAAATCTAGCCATGATAGCCTTCTTATTCTAGTCAGTATGTGGCACAGGTTGGCCAAAGCCACTCCATCCAGACTTAGCAGTGGTCGGCATTCACAGTTTAACTAGCTGCTCATGCAGGCCACCGCTCACAGCCCGCTCGAAGCTTGGCAGGTGCCAGCGCTTGCACCTACGTTCGGGCGAGGCCTCTGTCATCATTCACAACTTTATCCTGGCCTTGGATCTGGATTTACAGATGAATAATGCTAGCTATGCATATTATGTTGGCACTAATCCACTGAAACGGATGTTTAAGACTGAAGTAAGGAGATATTCACCATTTCTGCTATTGAATGTAACATAAAACTAATCTAAATAGTATCATTGAGATGTCGTCACTCTTTCTGGATATGCATGGCTAGCAGTGACAATGGCTTGGAGATTCCAGGGTTAAATGCTATATGCACTTCTCATTGGCTGTTGTGCCAAACAACTGTATCCAGCTCTTCCCTTCCTCAACTATGTCTCAATATTTCCATGTGTTGCTTTTTCTAGATCGATAATTCCTGATTGCAATGTTACAGTATTGTATGTTTCTGTGGCAATAAGCCACGAGGTGGCGGGCCAATACCATCCCAGGTTATGCCCCCGGGGCGAGTTAACGGTGCCCCGGGGGCATTACCTCGGGGCGGTATTGGCCCGCCACCGAGTGGCTTATTGCCATTAGTACCCCGGCCCGTTAGACCGGGGTACTGATTGCTTTTTTTCCTGTAGTCTGTTTTCCCTTTCCATGGCAGCCATCGGGAGCGGACGCGCTGGGAACAGAAGTCCAGAAGACCAGAAGAAAAAAGAAGGTAAGTGGGGTCGGGAGGGCGGAAGGGAGGGGATGGGGAGGAAGAAAAGAAAAACGTACCGCGGTCTCAGGTGGGGGACGATGGAAGCCTCCAGCCATGTGGAGGCTTGGAGCAGGGATGGCCCCGCTCCGAGTCTCCACACGGCTGGAGGTTTCCATCGTCCCCCACCGGAGACCTCGTGATAGAAGGTAAGTGGGGTGGGGAGGGAGGAGGGAGGAAAGGCTGGGAAAAAAAAAAAAACTTACCTGCGTCCCCGGCGGGGGACGAAGGATGCCTCCAGCCATGGGGAGGCTCGGAGCGGGGATTGCCCCGTTTCGAGCCTCCTCATTGGCTGAGGGGCTGCCACGCCCCTCGCCGGGAACAGAGTAGCCGGCATGCACGGCATGGACGGGAATACCGTGTGGTATGGCTTGCAAATGAGCCAATCACCACACAGTATTCCTGTTCAGCTGCGCGTGCCGGGTACTACTTGTTAATATTGCTACTATTGTGATATTTCAATATAATTTTTCATTGCGATGGGGGTTGGATTGTTCTCGTATTGAACTATTAGTGAGTTGACCCCGCACAACGTATTACTGTGCCTAGGCCTATGTGATAAAACACTTTAAATCCAATTAAGAAGTTGTCCAGGATGAAGAATAGATGGAAATATAGTAGTTTTACTACAAAAACATGTGTGATTATGTGCAGAGGAAATACTCAAGCCACTGCAAAAGATGCACTTCTCAAAAGATCAACGCAACGGCAGGAGCCAAGATATCGCCAGGCTGGAGTCCAAGAATTTCAAGAAAGAGAAAAGTACACAGAGTGAGCATTCTTCTGCTATGCTCCCATGCTCTGATACAACTTTCCTGCTAACATCAGATTTGCTCCCTCTTTCCTGTGATTCAGCAAAGACATGAAGACACTGCACTTCAAGGAACATTTCAATGACGAATGAGGACCATAGACCAACAAGATAACACCCATGATATACTGTTTTCATTACTCTGCAGTGCTCTTTGTCTTTGTCTGTCAATGAAGCGTGGCGCTGGGGTGCCTGGGGATGTAACAAGCACCATGCATCCTGGGAGATGTGGTCAGATGCGTGCAAAGTGTGAGTAGTCCTAGTGACTCCTATGCAATGCATTTGTGATAGATAGTTGAGCAGATGCATATACATGGAATTGTGAATTCGAAAATAAATGTGCATCATGAGCGTGTTTAATATGTGTATACTCGAGGCACTACTCAGCCATTATTAAGTAATCCTTAAATAAAGTAACAATAGTTTCGAGATCCTTACAGCCATCCTTTCCCCCACAGATAACACCCACGGACAGAACCACGCTTCACGTCTCTCCTGATGAAGGCCACCACAATAATGTGCTCGAATCTAGCCCCCGTTGGCCGATACACTACAGTGTCGATGATCTGTGACACAACTCTTTAACCCCTGTTGTATGTTTATTTTTAGTGTTGTGTACACTGTCTATTAGATACCCCCGGACTGAAAGTAGTCCCGGGTAGCACTTTCTTAAGTTCTGTTCTACTTAATTGTTGTATTCACTTGTACATTTTGTTGCGACCTTTACCTCAACATCCCAGAGGTTGGTACACAGTTGTTAACCCCATTTTTAGAATACCAAATATGTCTGTGTCACTTTCGTGCTTATCGAAAGTAATGTAAATATTTCAACATCATTTGTGAAAAAACTGTTTTGAGATTAAAATAAATATTTCCAAAACTATATAACTGTATGACGATTTCACTTCCTGATTCTTTTTGATATTCATATATGTACCCTCCTGGGCATATCCAGACCCTGCCAGGCGCCCTTTAAGTATATTCTTGTTTCTTTACCTTTGCAGGTTGCGGCGAACTCCGGAGATGGGCGTGGTAAGCGAAGCGCAGGATGGATTTGAGACTGGTTACTTCACAGGTAAGTGTTGTTGCTCGCTCGCTAATGCTGTTCTTATTCTTCCAGGACATTAATGGAATCTGGATCTAGGGCCTCAGGATCGGGCAACCGGAGAAGCAGATGAGCAGGAGATGGACACGGTGAGCGTTACGCTGCAGGAGTGCAGAATAACTGGAAGCGTGTTCTGCTGTTTGGGTGTGGTTTAAATAGCCCAGGTAAAGTAGTTCCATGCCAAGTAGTTCCAGGCCCAGCCACACCCAAAACACTAGACCGCATGGCTTGGTTCTAAAGAACTGAGCTGTGTAATAGGTCTCCATGATGGATTAAGGTCCAAAACTCGTATTGCTTTATTCCTGATAATGAGCCTGGTGCCAAAGGCGCCAGGACTGACTCCATGTATGTTTCTGATGGGGTTTTAAGGCCCCTGGGGCCAGTGTGAAGGGCTTTAGCCCCACTGCTGCCAGGGAGCTGTTATACATGAGGGGGTCAGGGGCATGGATTGTGACAAGCGGTAGGTCCTGATCCACAACAGAGGTTACTCCCAATGAGCCCTGGGAGCGGTAGGGAACAGATCTTCCTTCTGTCTTGGATGATTTCTTCTTCACCTCTGGCTGAGGGCTTTCGAGAGTACAACACCCCCAAAGGAAGCCCCTTGATGTCTTCAGAACTAATCTGTGGCCTTAAAATATCTCAGTGGAACTGAGTGAATCTGCCGAGGGGTGGAAGACCCCTTCTATAAAGACAAAGGTCCTCAGGTGATGGAAGTACAGCTAGCCCATCTTAGTCGTCCAATCCTTGCTCTGGTATAGTGGACTTTGGCCTGTTGATGTCACACCCTAAGTGCATTGCCCCAGAGGATTTGGAGAGGACAGGAAAGAGACAGAGGGTCAGTGAAAATCAAAATGGTGGGAACCTTCTCCCATTGAGGGAGTCCTCTTGCCTATAATAATAATGCTCCTTCCCTTCTGACTGAGAACAAAGAATTTTAGAGGTGCAGCACCATCCATTTGGTGGGCTACACCCAGCTGACCAGAATACACATCACCTTCCATAATGAATCTGTCTCACAGAAGCTGACACATGTGCAATATCAACTGGAATGTGGCAGTTCTGATCTAGGTTGTGCCATGCAATATACCTAAATGTAGACATAGTGCTTATTTAGAGTTTACCCTGCCCTCAGCATGGATGACTCATGATCATCATATTTTGGGTACAGTGGATCATATCTTAAATGCCACCTCTACTTTGCACGGACTGGGCTATCTCTGCAACTGTGAAGTGAGTATCTTGTGACCTTCAAACCTGATTTTTGCCATGAGCAGAGTGGGTACCGTGGATCAGACTGCTGATGCAGCAGGGAATGAGTGCACTATGGTTTTGGCATCGAGTCAACAGGAAAAGGGGAATTTGGTTGGCAGATTTCCCCTTTTTGCGACACAATTACTCTCACCATTCTATTTGTTAATACAAACAAAAAAAGCCAACACTTTGAACCCTTGCCAGAAATCAATTCCTCACAGTAGGCTATGTTTTTCCCCATTTTTTGGAGTCCATATTACTCCATGGGGATTTTGGCAGAATTACCATTGGCGGTATTTCCGCTGGTGATAATTCTGCCAATGTTGCCTTCTTTCGGCAGTAAGATCGCAAATTTCTCTCCAGCTTTTTGCTGGAGGAAAATCCTCCATCTCATCACCAAACCTATAGTGCAGCAGTGTTTAATAGTAATTGTGAGTCCATCTTGCATGTCTGCATGGCAAGCAGCACTTACAATTCAAAGTAAACGCTTCCTGGTATGTGGAAATACAATGCAGCAAACGTGTAAGGAAAAGGGCAGCGGGCATGCATGTATGCCACCTTTTGCCATGCACATTTGCGCCCCGCCATACAAATGCCAATAATATGGTGTCAAGGAGCCGCAAATGCGAATATGAACACATAATGGCTCTCCACTGTCAAATTGCTCATTTAACGAAAAATGAGCTCCGCTGTCTGATAAAGGTCTGCACTACCAAAAGAGGTGAAGGAAGTGAGTCATCTCTGTTGAGTTGTGCCTATTGTACCATTAGGATTGAGGTGGTTTAGTCACTACCCACCACTGTACTCCTACAGAGCAGTAGTCATTTCATTACAGTGTTATTTGAAGGTAGACTACACATCAGGTCCACAGTTTTCATTGCTGGCTTCTCTTTGTAGGTAGATCTATGCTCCTATTTTGATTGTAGCTGGTAACCTCTATTTCTTTTTTTAACAGCTTGCTCTTTAGAGCATAGCTGTAAGGTCATCCTTCTCTAAAGATGGCCATAGCAAGGCTTGATAGGGTTGGAGACCTCTTCGGTGATAGACCGAAGTAGTAATGTTTGATACCTTTCATAAAGCATTTCAGGTGACAGGTGGCCCACCCCTTTAGCACACCTGTGAAACCCAATAATTTTGATTGAACCCTATAAATGCAATACCATCCAGACATTTCTATGTACATTTTATATGAACTCGATAAGAACCTCACTATAATGTATATAACATTTGATAGAAATGTATCCAAACCCCTTTAAATTTGACTGAACCCCAATACATTTGATGACCCCCAAAAATGATATTAATGGTATATCAAGTGTATATAAATTTGATAAGAATGCCACTGAATTTGATATTTATTTATCCAAACCCATATACATTTACTTGAACCCTAATACATATATTGAGGCCCAAACCGTTTTTATATACATTTGATATACATTTGATACACATTTGAGAATAACCCCAACAGACTTGATATGAAAATACAAGTTTGAAAGCACCCCTATAGTTTGAATGCATGTGTGTGCTAAATAGGCATAGGTCTAAGGTCTAAGGCTATGACGCTATTAGGTGAGGGGTCTCACAATATGGATATATAGCTGTTATTGTTGGCCTTGAAAATAAGTGCACTCTTCAGACTTTTCCGGGCTATCCAGAGAGGTGTCAAGGAAACGCTCATTATGAACAGCTACAGTTGCTATGAGAAGAAAACAGCCCCAAACAGCTGCTGCAATCCTGATGATGGTTATTTACCTTATTGTCGTAGGAGAAGATACAACAGTCTTGATGCAATGGACCACACACAGGCTTTGATGATGGACCGTGAAGATCAGGAACTCAGTGAGAACATGAGTTAGCATTTCGGTGCTGGACTGCCCATGTCAGTGTGACAAAGACTGATATGCAAATGGATATTTCCCATCTGTTAAAGGTACAGTGAGCTAGAATGTGGCTGTGGACTCTAGAGTGGGAACCATCCCATAGAACAGGCCATTTTTGCCGTGTTCATTCTCATAGAGGGGCGCCCAGGGCTAATTTCTTTTTGCTCAGTGAGAACATGTCTACAGTTTCTGTGGGCAGTCAGCCGCCTCTCATCACCAATGTCATAGGGTAGTTTGTTGGAGATGTCATTCAAAACAGCAAAACACTCATGAGAGTGCAGCCGAAAATATGGCTAATTTGCAAATGGCTAACAATGCTGACGCCATGGTTCTCGAGAAACCCATGGCAGTAGCACCCATACTATCATGTCTAGACATACTGAATATTGAAATGAAGTCTGAATACAATGGATATCAGTCTATAATAATGCAGAATGATGGAGTTGAGGTAGGGGAGAGTGGCCTCGACCCCCTCAACATTTGGGGAATGGGAATGAAGAAGTACATGGATCGTCAATTTCGGATGTCATGCAAGCCAGTGGGTAAACATTTGTACCATTTTAGGGGTGTGACACATAACCCAGAGTCAAAACTGTGCCTTTCTGTTTTTGTCTACAAGCTCTAGCTGACACAATGAGTGGCTGGGCGGGAATGAGGAGATCCTGGCTGTTGCAGACACTAGGCCTCATTATAAGGTTTCCGGACCGGTAACATCGGTACCAGTAAGCTTGCCGGTACCGTTGTTACCAGACCAGCAAACTACGAGATCTGCTCGCATGTGCCTTTTCGCCTACCAGGTCTGACCTGGCGGGCGGACCGGCACCCGCGAGCAGACCTGTAAGCGATATTCAAACAACACTACAGCTAAGTCAATACCTAGTCTGGGATGCTGAGGAAAACCCTTATTTTTATGTCCAGTTCAGTACTCTGGATGACAACCCTTGTATAACACCCCCCTCTTAGAATCCCCCTGACCCCACTGAGCCAAGAAGTAGGTTTGTTTTGCAAATTAAAAGGTTTATTTGAAAAATTAAACAATATATATGTGTCACACTTTTATAACAAATTAATATCTGATAGTACACTTAGACATATTATGTGGATCCACAATGGGTAATGTTACAGTGGTACACTTGATTACTTAGGAGTAGTATAGAGGATGAGGTAGCTGAAATGCTTTATGGTTTCAAGGAAATGCAAGGTGGAATAAATGCAGTACAGAAAATAAACTGATATGGTTTCACAAGATATAATATGTTCACTTTTCCCCTGGTGGCAATTCACCCCCCATATATGCGATGCAAGGAGATGGAAGTAACACACAAAGTCTTCAGGAATACAATCAAATACAATACGGAACTCAGTTCCCCCCCAGCAAGCTTAGAGGAAACACGTAGAAGTTTGAAACACAGGCCCAAAATGCTTTTAAATGTGATGGCAATGGATGGAAAAATGTGCTAACTGATTTTAATTCCCTCTAGAGATTCAGGGTGAGTGAGAGATGCTTGTTGCTATTAGTTCAGGCTCACTTTAGCAATGCTCTATGAGTTATTACCAAGTTGCAAAATGATTTTAACAAAGGAAAGAATGGAGCTGCTATTTTGAGAAGCAGAGAAATTGAGCCAAAATCGCAAATCGCGGTAAATTTCTCGAGTGCATAAATCGCGATTGCGGAAAAAGTATAGGGAGTAGGTTCTAGGTTCGCTGGAAAGCTTAGAACCTAAGCTTTCAGGGGAAGTTAAATCTCGTTCCTAGGACAAACGGTTCCAGAGATACCGACAATTTAATAAAGGTAGATTTTCAGATTTAAAGTAAAACTCAAAATGACAGGTGATGGTTCTGTCTGCTCGGCGGGTCAATCAGGCACAGGTTCTGCTCACACCGATCCGGATCTGTGGTTCTGCTCACAGCGGTCTGGGTCAGCTCTGCTGGTCTAGCCTCTCTGGATACAGCGGCCTCTGGTTCTGGATACTGCTCTGATTTCCGGTCCAGATCAAGTAGATTCTGGATGTAACACTGCTTTCTGGGTACTGGCAAAAGTTCTTGGCAAAAGAATTCAGACAGCTCGCCCGGCTGTGGAATAGTTTGCAAATGATTTTAAGGATGCTGAGGCCTGCTGAGAAGAGTTCTCAGTTTGTGGGTTTAGGCCCTTGCTTTAAGTTCTGAAGTAAATTTCTGGTCTCTGAAGATTGATGGATGTGAAGTCTGGAGTCTCCTGGCAGAGCGTCCCGCAGAAAATGGAATTTAATTTCTCTACCTGTCCCAGCAATCTCTTTTTTTGTGTTTTGGAAGTGGGTGTGTGCGTGGCATAACTGAGCCTGCCCCTCTCTACTTGTCATTGGCCCAATTCTCCCCTCTCCCATGATTGGGGGAAGGAAATGGATTGTCTGTTTATGGGTCAGAGGATCCTCCCCTGGTCAATTTGCCCACAAATGTATATTTGATTCAACTACATATTTCCCAGATACACAATTTGTTGAAATTACATGTACACATTATATATTCCTTATGGTCCATGCTTGTCCGCCTCTGATCTTCCTGGGGGCTTGCATTCAAAAATGACAACATTTGCGCTTTTTGACTGGTTTACCAATATCGGACATTTACCAAAAATTGCACACATGTGCGCAAGGAGTATGGACAATAATTGATGAAGTGTCAGATTTTTTACATGCAGACATTTGGAGTAAGACCCTATTTTCCGCTAGCAACCCCCCAGAATACACCACAGGGTCCTAACGCCTCTTAAAACGTGCACAGAAAAATCACAAAAATAATGATATTACTTATATAATTCTGACAAGTCCGCACTATGAGTTATCTATCTTTTTAAAATTATGCTCTGGCCCAGATGGGTGTGGTTTAGGTTCCAAAGCACATGGGGGAAGCTTCTGCCTGTCCCCGCCTCCAGCTCGGGTGGCTCCCAGAGGCACTTCTCCCAAGAGGAAGCCACTTTACGGCCCCCCCCCAATATAACATTTTCCTGAGTCCAGGACAAGGCTTTGTGCAACCTCCGGCAGTGCCCCTGCCCTAATCTAATCAGAGAGGTGTCAACTCCTTTTGGTGGGGAAGCAGGATGCAGCTAGGCCTGGGAAGAGTGGGTGAGCAGGTTTCTCCTGTCGGGAGTAGTTGTCAGGCAGAATTCAGCTAAATGTCTCTTTAGTTCCCGGTTTAAATCAAACTTACAATTTTTACCTATACATTAAATAATTACTTCCTTCAAGTCATTTCAGAATATAGTTTTACATCGTATCCACCTCTTAGCAAGTCTTTCCTTGGTCTGGTTTGGGTTCCTCTGTTCAGTTTTACACAAAAGTCTGGTGGTTTTAAAACGCCGGCTTTCTGATAGTGGTGAGTACCGGTATTGCAACCATTTTTGGGATTAAGAAAATGAATTCCCCACAGTTCTGAGTTGCTTTTTGGCAATCAGCATTGCCATTCCCAATGGTTTCAGGCTACTGTGTGTGTAGCCCAATGGTGGTTTTAGGCAGTGCCCTCCTGTGCTCACAACATAGGCAAAAATGGGTGGCAGCATATTCTTCATGTTTTCCCTGTGCACTCTCTGGGGAGTTCTGGCCATCATGATGTTTTCCATGCCAGTACTGCACAGTTTTATGGTAGGGCTTGGATGCATGGGTAAAAACATCCCACAGACCATATCAGATGCACCGGTGCATCCGGCCCCCCATTCCCATTGAGCCCTATGGAGCCTGCACCTTATTACAATATGCTTCTCAGCCAACGCATCTGCAAATACATTCCCAGAGAACAAAATATCCAACTTCACTGTGAAGCTTGCCAAATCTGTAAATCTGGAAGGACAGTGGCAATCACAGAAGTTCTATACGTCAGTTTGTCGGATAGCCACGTTTATCATAAAATGAGTGAACCATCCGAGGCTTTCACCAGAATGGTTCGCTGCGGGGTACTTTCCAATTATTCAGGATCTTGAGAGAGTCACCAACAAAAGCACATCAACCATACTAGAGTATGGTGATACAGTGTTACATCTAGACCCGCACCAGAGGAAAGGTTTTCTACAGGGGTTGGATGCTTCTTTCAGGTTTTCAACAACAGGGAGACTGCGTAGCATACTAGGAATCATGCAACGCATTGGAAGTAGAGAACCACAGGGTAATACCCAAGTTGATATTGACAAGGGGTTTTACAATTTACTGATTTACAGCAATATAGTGGGGTATCAAATGTTGGGGGATAGCTATTCACCACTACTTTGAACCATGGCGATCAGAGGTCACACCATATTGTGAACATTCAATCCAGCAAACCCGATTACGTCCCCATGTGTAAAACCATTTCGACACCATAATTTAAATTCTGAAAAATCGGGCTGCGTTTGCACTTCTGAGTGGTGCGTCTGAAAGACTAATAAAACAGTTTTACAATGGACATGGTGAAAAACTATGGGGACCCCAGGGCCTATATGGAATATTACAGGACCCAGATCAGCTATGGCGATCAGCCATACTTTAGGGGTAGCACCATGATGTTTGGGGCGAAGCTCTGCGGTATCTTTAGAAGTCTGTTTAGACACGCAATGCCCTTCCTATGATGTGGCTTTGAATTAGCTAAGCCACACGTGAAAATGGCTGACAAAAGTATTGCATATAAGTTTGAAAGTCTTTTTTTCAGTTTTTCACCTCTTTTGAAACATGTTTTATTTAATTCCACTTAAAAATAATAGCAACATGACATGGAACAGTACACTCGTACAGAAGTATGATATGATTACGTGTAGAGCATTAATTTGTAGTGCCTAACTTTAACTTAAAAAATGTAACATTATACAAATACTTTGAATTTCACATATTAGTAAGCAATTATTCAGTGAACAAACATTGGTGGATGTGACATTAAGGTGCCACTTCAATGCCACAAAACCCCTGAAATTCAACAGGTGCTGGAAGCTACGCCACCTTAACTATGAGGCCGGCATTGTTTTACCCCTTAGCACGCTGCTGACATCACAAATGGCAACACTGATGATATCACATATGACATCACTTATGACATCATGAGTGAGATCACTGGTACAGAAGATGATGCATGCAAGAAAGAGATGCACCATTTAAAAAGCCTGTTTCTGTATATAAGGGTGGATTCAGGTGAAAAGCTTGGCTGGAATTTGCATTTAAAAAGACAGGGCATTTACAAACATGGCATTCTTCACATCAGTGTTACTCTGTACTGATTGAGCATTGGCTCTGATGAGTATATCAGAAAAGAATATTTAAGACAAAGATTTTAACATGTCCACAGCAGTATTTGTCCGAGACTGACAGACACCTCTCAATAATGATGATACCAAGAGGTGGATTTGAAGTTATCAAAGATCCGCTTTAAATGCTTAAATAAGGTGGACAATTGTACAAGAGGAATCAAATGTCTAGTCTAGAAAAAGCCTCTGAATTGGTGAAACATTTGCACGTGTGCCAGTGGGTAGATGTTGGCATAAGCACAGGCACAATCACAAGTGCACTGGCATGGAGGGGCTAGTCATATGTTGCTATGTAAAATGTTTTAAAATCAAACTATAATGTTCATGATTTGAGTGTTGTTGGATATAAAATAATATTTAAAAAAGATATACTGTGCGCTCGAAGGTTGTTTTTTTAAATCCAATTTATTGGGGTTCAATTAAATGTATAGGGCTTTGTATAAATCTATATTGAAATTCATTGGGATTCTTTTCAAATGTATATAAAACTCATATAAAATGTATATTTTTTTTGGGGGTCATCAAATTTATTGGGGTTCAGCAGTCATGTAGGGGGTCCCACACATAAAATGCTGTATACACTACAGCTGGGTCCTTATTGAGTTTATATAAAATATATATATATATATATATATATATATACATTTTTTTGGAGGGCATTACATATTTAGGGCTTCAAATACATCTATAAGGGTACAGGGGCGTGCTAAAGGGGCATGGCCACCAGTCACTTGAAATGCGTTATGAAAGGTATCCCACTCTACTACTATTATCCAGGTTTGTGTTACTCTGGTTGTTGCTATCATAATGCAAGCACTAATTCAAGCAGACATGAGACGCTTTGCACCTGTATCAACACTGCTCATCCTAGAATTGATCTCAAGGCATAAAACAGAGTATGCTCACAAACTCTACCGTCCTCTTAGTGACATAGCAGTCCCACATTGAAAAAAGGAAATGAGTAGTACTCTGCTTCATGTTTTTCCAATTCCCACATGTAATATTCTATTTTCTGCAGTGACATGCATGATCCTGTCCTTTATTGGCCCTTCTCACCTTGGACCTTAAGAATATTCTCTAATACAAAACAGAAGGACTCTTTACTACATGAACTATTTGGTCTAGTAGAAACAAATGACCACTGCACAATTAAATGCACCATACATTGGCCCTCATTACAAGTTGACCTGTGCAGAAATAATGTGCAGGGATTACCGTATACCAGCACGTTTCTTCACCGGCCAACTACAAGTTTGCTGATGAGGTGCTAGGAATTACCAGCAGCTAAGAATTGGAGATAATTCTGACACCTAATGAGCAAAAATGACCAGTATTACCTGCACCGGTATTACCATTCCTGGTAATACCGGCAAATCCCCTCGTGGAGTTCAATGGGACTTCATGGAATGGGAATTTACCACCAACACCGACACTCAGAATCTGGCGGTAACATCAGCAAACACGTAATGAATATGTTTAATATAATTTCAATTGCCTACAATGTTATGATAAATGGTGACAGAGAAGCAAAGTCTTATAGAGGTCGATAATTGTGATTTCCCCAACCAAGATGTGGGGGTGGGAATTTTATGGTAATGTTATGTGGTAATTGGTAGTGGCATATGTTATATAGAAATTATCTCTATGGAACTGCCTGCAAACCTATTCTCACCTGTATGTTTCTTATTTGTGATATTGTGTAATTATTTTAAATAAAGTTGAAAAATAAATATGTGATGTCTATTGTGCAAATAGGAGATTATGCTGCTTTTGAGATGAGCTAGGGAGTACAAATTACCATAATGACTGGAGTATATTAATTCTGGGAATGCATGAAGGCTTTGACTGTTGCCTGAACAAAATATGGCAGGAAAATCAAATCATGTATTTGACTGCTGGGAGTAAATTTGGATTCTTCAGCAGTATCTCTGTCAGTCAGATTTAAATATATATATAAAAGAATAAGAAGCAGCAATTGTGGCTTGTATCCCAATTGATAAGATCCTAAATGGGCAGAAAGAAAATTCTGGATTGCATTTCACAGGGTCGGTGAACATAATAATTATTTATTCTTTTTTTTTTATTTCTTGATTTAATTGTCATACAATTTTTACAAGTTTACATTCTTTCATTCCAGCCTCTAAAATCTGTACATTCGGGACATCATGTCCTTAGTATTGTCTGTTTTATTTGCTCTCTAATTTTAGAGCTCCACTTTCTGAAAGAACTGGGCAACTGCTATTACGTAGGATGATTTTTCTCCTTCCATTAAAAAAAGTCACCAATCCTCTTCATTCCACTTTCGAAGTTCTTTAAACAGATGGCTTATATGAATATTTCTTAATGTAGCTAGCCTGGCACAGGATAACAACAGACGTCTAATTGTTTCCTGATGTTATGCATTCTTACAGAATCGGCACTCATTATCAGGTGACAAGCCTCTTATAGCTCTAATTTGATTTGTCGCAGGAGGTAAGTATCCGTAGAAAAGTGTTATGCAATGAATTGCTGGGGAATTTCCTCATGTATGTTGGGAGTTTGTTGATTTTCCTTGCTGCTGGTGGAAAGTGGGCTGTCAATTTATTTCTGGAAGCCTGTGAGATAGTCTGGATGCAATCCCACTCTTCTATTTTTTGTTTTATCTTGTTGGGATTTTGAATTAACTCGTCTCGAGTACAATATATCTTGCACTCTGTTTATTTACCAGTGTTGTGCTCTTCTTTCTTTCAGTTTATGTTTTTATGATGCCAAAGATGTTTCTACAATTACTTATGAGTGTTTTCCTGTATAGCATCAGCAATTTTTTTTTTACCATCGATTGCAATGATGTAATGATTCTTTTGGAGTTGATATTGGCAAGCTTAGTACTCACCACCAAAAGAGACCTTCCAATCGCAACCAGATCTCCTTTGTAATCATTGGCAGCGCGTCTTGTAGGGGAGGATTGGTCCAAAAGACCCCCCTCCCCTCAATCCTCACCCCCGGTGAGGCCCATGGCTCGTCAGGGGTCCCCTCCCTACCATCAGGGCCCAGGTGGTGAATGGGTCACTGGCCGAAGACATTGACCAAACCTGCTGAATTTAGCTAGGCCTCGGAAACCATTTTGTCTAATAAAGATGGTTTGAGCCCTGTGCACCACAGCACGGCCCCCACCTTTGGAGAGTTTCAATTATTCCTGTGGCCACAGCTCTCTGGCAGATCCGCTGAGAGCCCGTTCCCACGAACAAGACGTACTTGAGCTAGTGTTAGATACCAACACTGTAACATTTCACCTTCCGCAGTGTATCGCTGTTCCCAGCATGACCCGGCCAGCAGGACCTGGGTGGAAAAAGAACTGTAAAATGGTCCTCTGACAAAAGCAAAGTTCCCAAATACTAATGAGGAGACCACTTGTGATGAAAGCGTTCTCTCCACAACCTCTCTGACTAAAAACCTGTAAAATGTATAAACATGGCAGAATGTGTGCTCATATGACATTAGGAATGAAGCACCCACATCCCCGCAGTTATGCGCAAATAGTAAAAGCGTCCCGGGGGTTTTCGTGTTATGTGTTTCGTTGAAAAGATTGCACCCCACGGTCCCGTGCCATAACCAAAGTAATGCTGCTAGAGTGCAAAGAAAGACAAATGCACCATACGTGTGTGTCAAGGCCCACTATGCGCCGCTGCCGTCAGTCTCATTGGCGGGTTGTTTCTGCGTGCTCCACCAACCTTACTACCACCTCACTTACCGCGCATGTATAAGCATATAACAAAATGTTGTAGTTGTTAAAAACATAGTGTACAAGTTATGTGCTCGCATTGGCCATATGGATGGCACTAGCAATGTTAGAACGTGAGCTTTGGAAAGATTCAATGAGTATTGTATATTACTTGAATGTTTATGCTTCTTCCACCTAAAGTCGGCAACACATGAGGAAAATACCTTTGTGAGCACATGCAAGGCCATCCCCCCTTCCTCCCAGTGAAGCCTGCCAGAGGAAAAAGCAGAGGCCTGTGCCGCGCTGCTCCACCTCCCCCAACTCGGCTGGAGCCACTTCAAAGATTTGTAGTTCCCCCCCGCAGCACCCAAGGCCACGGCCTGCCACCTGAATTATTTACAACCCAGCAGTAAACCCCGGCCTGAAAACACAGATCCAGAGGCGCCCTTTCTTAGGCTCCATGACCCACTGGCTCACCTTAGGTTAATGGCCCCTTGTAAAATTAGGACACCTAATATTATGGCAACATTACAGGAACACATCCATAATGGCTCCTAACAAGACATGATGACATGGACCGCCTTTCCCATGCCCCGAGACCCAACCCCACGACCTACGATACCCGGTCAACAGGACGATGGTAACCATGTATTGATGAATCGCCAACAGACCCCACTCTAGGCGCATTCCTCCTGTGTTGCATTAACCTGTAGAATAACCTATTGGAAGATTTACCAGAGAAAATAATATTACAATGGTTGAATGACTGCAGTGTGTGTGGCCCTAGGGCAGAAAGTCAGGAAAGACATTCATCTCTGACACTGGCCACAGTTGGCACAACAACACCGCCCGGATGAACACAGCGGACCTGCTAGGCCCAGCCCAACCCACGAGGGTAACCAGTGGCGTCCTCCAGCCACAGCAAACCACATTGCAGCAGCACCTATAGCTAGTCGTTGCCACCCAATCCCCATGAACTTGTGCCCCCTATAGTGTGTAGGTTCTTATGATGTTTTTTGTAAATATATACGCCTGTCTTTGCTATTGTCAGACAGAACGCTCTCGGAGTTTGCAGAGTCCTTTGCATGCCCTATTTTGATTGATAAACTCCCATTTACGCTCACCCGCACTTTGTCTTGGCCTTATTCCCATCCTGGGAGAGTCCGTTATTGTCTCTCATTGTGGGGAGGATCGTGCCAGCTGGGGACGCTCGCCTTCAGTGGTGACCCCGAAAGCGTGATTATTATTTTTCTCCTAACATATATATATATCCCTACCGTCCCCGTTGGCACGAAAATCTCCGGTCGAAAAGGGATACGCACGGTGCGCTGGCTCCGGGAGGTTGCCCGCCAATGGCGACCAGTACGCTCAGAAGTGCGCACTCAACAGAGAGACGGTACGGGATCCCGGTTGAAAAATCCCCTTTGAGTACCGCTCGCCAGAGCCGGGGCTGACCGGTGAGCGTATGGCAACACTGCCTGGACGGACCCAGTTTCGGAGACTCTCGGTTCAAGACGGGCACGTGAGTATTAAGTGCGAGCGACCATAAAGGGAGTAGGGGAGGAAATATAGGACAGGGAACGAGGCTGGTTGAAAGGGGGGCACTTTGGGTCTACTAAGGACCATCCTAAACTTTCTTTGCTTTTTCTTTGCATATGGCCATTAGGATTAAGAAGTGAACAGAGATAAAGAGACGGGAACCTAGCTCCGCGAGGGGGTGGAAGGCGGTGCCGCATAGTGCTATCTTGACTAGTACTGGGAATATATGAAGAAGTGGAAATGAGATAAAGGTGTCTGGTAAAGGAAGACACGGAGAATACATTAGTGACTGCTATTCTTTCTATTCTTTTCTTTAGGTTTACGGGAAAATAAAGTGGGTTAGTACAAACAAAGATATAATCTAAGTAGAAAGACAATTTTACATTAAAATTAGAAAACAAATATATATCAGAGTAAGACGGACAGGGACAGCTGGCAAGGGAGGAAAGGGAGGACAAACTGAGCTGTGAATAGAGTGCTGCCTATGGGTGTGTAAGCATCGTATGTCTCAGAACATATTTGTTATGATGAGTGTGTAAAAGTGGTCAGAAATGCATAATTATGGTATGGTCATGGTAAGTGTGACCAGAAGAAATATCACAAAGAAGAGAGTAAAGTGGTGAAGTGAGTGTTTACTTTTTTGATTTGTTGGGTAACATTGTCAAAATTACTGATGGTTTCCTCTTGTACGTGCCCCCAAAGAGGATAGAATAGAGGCTGTGCGGAGCCATTCTCATAGTGTACAGGGGGAGGGAAAATACGCAGGTCCCCACGATCCAGTAAGACATAAATACGCAAACTTACATGGTGATATGTTTATATTGAGATATCGAGATATATAGAGATACATCAGTATCAAGCGAGTACGGAGTATGAGGACAGAAACACCCTTATCACATATTTGTAAGAACCTACCCGGGTACGCGGAACGGATTAAGAAATATCATGATCAGTGGATCACAGAGTTGAAGGGGGAGGGATTACCTCAGATATGGCCCGAAGGGGGATCGTTTGACAAGAGTGTCCTAGATATGGTAGCCACATGCATTTGTTTGAAATACAAGGGGAAGCAGCTACATAATAGGAGAGAAATATTAGACCTATGGAGACTGTTTGAAGAGATACCCCCGCCTAAGACAAGGGAATTAGATCCTGATCTACCATCTACCACTGACAGTCCACTAATGATACCAAAGGGTGATAAGGTATTGCCAGAAGAGGAGCCACCGATAGAGGTAACTAGGTTGTACCGAATACTAAATAAGCCAGTGCCCACAGAGGGATACAGTGACCCAACTTATGTACCCCCAGCGACAACTACTACCACTCAAGGGCCAACAGCACCCCCACCATATGAGAGTCATAGAGAGCATACGAGCATACGAGAGCAGGTAAGCACACCAAGGGTGAACATAGAGAAATTAACAGGAGATTTAGAATATAGGCTCTCTATAGCCAAAGATGAGCCCACGAGGATAAAAAGCATATGTGAGCAGACTGCACTTAATACAGCTAGATCAGAGCCTGCATCCAGAGCGCAGAGTGAGAATAGAACATTTGAAGAAGGGTGGAAAAAAGGAGAGATACTGTTTAGGATACAGGAAGAACCGACACGAATAATTGAACTAGAGGGAAGAGAGGGGTGTACTGATGACGAAGAGAGGCCCACAGGAGGCAGAGAGGAGCTACTATGCGATATAGGGGATGAGTTAGAAGAAAGTGAAAGGCTAAGTATGGCAATGGGAGGGGGAAGCGAAGGGTTGGATGGTGCATGCTCAATGAGAACGATGGATGATGAGTGGACAGGGCAACTAAGGAACAGGTTGGGAAAAATGGCATCGTTAGGAAAATCAGGAATGAAGGTGAGTACAGATACAATGACAAAGGGAAAGTTGCAGCTCCCACTAATACACAGGGGAGGAGGGAGGCCGAATTATATACCCTGGGCTCAGATGGATAAGGCCAATTTGTTAAAGTTATTGCCCCCGTTATCAGGAGGGGCAAGCAAAGTGGATATATGCCTTTGAGAAACACACAGCCGGGGTACCTCTAGCAATAGGCGACGTGAAAAGTTTGCTAGTATCAGCAGTTGGGGATCAGGCTGACAGAGTATGGGTAAAAGCTGGCTTCCCGGGAGTAACGTTAGACTGCGATCACCATGATGGTGCCTCTTTCAACACAGTACGTGCCAGGGTGTGGGATGCCTTGCGGGAAACGTTTCCAGATACCCCAGATTTGCAGTCAGGAATGCAATGTACAATGAATGACGGGGAAGATGCTATGGATTACATTTTTCGGGTCCAAGAGATGTGGAGAGCAGAAACGGGCACACCCTGGTATCAATCAACATCATTATTCTACTTCATAATAAAGAGGGGGCTCCCAAAAGAAGTGCAAAAAGCACTTGACAAAATAGCAGGTATTGAAGTAAAAGGATGGCCCGAAATTCAGAGCATAATAGTTCACCACTGCAAATGAATAAAAGAGAGGGAAAAGGAGGTGGCGCAGAGAAGATTGGCAGACGAAGCGAAACTAGTACAAACAAAGCTGGTGAAGGTCGCTGCAGCAGTGGCCGCGCTCCCACACAGCAGGGAGGCAGATGAAGAGGAGGAGGGGCTGGTAGCAATACAAGGGAGGATGGCAACTAATTGGGCAGGAGCAGGGCAGAGGCAGTGGAACGAGCAGGAGCAGAGTGGAGGTACGCAGTGGCAGGAGTGGGCCCTTCGAGGGGGACGAGGTGGGTACAGGGGCCGAAGAGGAGGTGGACAAGGGTATGGGGGAATGGGAAAGAAATGGATGGCAGGCTCCCAGAGGTGCGCAAGGGAGTTGTTGGAACTGCGGGAGGTGGGGACACTATTCCAGGGAGTGCAGAAGTAGACCAAACAACGGATTTCCAGAGGTAGAACATTATGGCCATCCTCATCCGGGGAGCCCATATGGTCTCCCAATGGGACAACAACAAAGGGACCCAGGGTAGGGGTACCCTGAGCAACAGCAGGGACACCAATACAGAACACAGAATCACCCACAGAACAATGACACTATGCACTACACCCCAGGCAACCCTTTCGCGACAACAGCAAATGGAGCCCCATCACCAGCCCCCTATAGTAGCGTATCAGTGGTTTCAGGGAGTGTGTTCAACCGGGGGGGGGCAATGAGACACCCCGCATAGGACAGCCCACAGAGAACTCTTGCGTGTCCTGTTCTATCTACCACCTACGATGCAGCAGAGGAACCATTGGTAGGGGCGCAGATAGGAGACAAGCAGTTCATATTCATGGTGGATTCGGGAGCGGAGAAATCATGTATTAGGGAGGGCCGTTTTCCGTTATCTAACCGGAAGTTAGAGACGCAGGGGCTCTCTGGGGATGTAATTGAAGTTCCTTACACAGAAGCTTTGGATGTGACAGTGGGGAGTAAAACTGTAAAAACACCCTTAATGTATTATGAACATTCGCCAATATACTTGCTAGGGAGGGACCTTCTTAGCAAACTCAACATGACAATATCATTCACGGAAAGAGGTATAGTGTGTTCGACACCAGGAATATGCCCATTACGTGTAATGCTGGTAGTACAGGCTCAAACAACTGCACCGGAAATACGTGTTCTGCCATTAGACGAAAGAATGTTCATTGAAGGTTTAAAAACAATGGCCCAAGTAGTTCCTGAGCTAAAAAAGCTGGATTGGAGAATACCCGCAGAGTTCCTCTTCTGCCCAATAGTGCACCCAGACATAGCACCAGGATCAGTGGTATCCTTAGACTTGCATGCTGTACAGGTATCAGCGAAAAGGATCGCTGTGATTGGAATGGACATAGACGGGTGTGAATGGCGCACAGTACTGTGCATCAATGCCAACATTGCCCTGCAAGACTTAACTGATGAAGGTCTCTTTTCGAATTTAGAAAGTGATGGCGAAATAATAATGGAAATAGCAATGCCTTGTGACATTTTGATTCAGGCTAGACAAATTCCCGTCCAGTTGATGGCAGTGGTGGGAACACCACTGTTTTTTTTTATGATGATGACATGCGACTGGTGCCAAACAATCTGTGGACAACCGGCCCCCATGATGTAGGGTTGTTGCATGGAGTAACACCAGTGATAACAAAGCTTAAACAAGGGGCGATTCTACCCCGAGTGAAACAATATCCATTGTCCCGCGAAGCTGAGGAAGGGATAAAAGAGACAATAACTGCATTGCTAGCAGAAGGGATAATAGAGCCTTCAAACTCCCCATGTAACACATGTATCTACCCGATCAAAAAAGCAAAGGGAGGGGCTTGGAGGATGATCCAGGATTTACACCCCCTAAATGACGTAATACAGAAAGAGTTCCCTTTGGTCCCGAACCCTGCGTCAATCTTATGCAGTATCCCAAAAACGGCATCACATTTCACAGTGGTCGATTTGAAAAACGCATTCTTCTCCATCCCCTTGGCAGAAGAAAGCAGATACTTGACAGCATTTACACTAGGGGGAAAGAGATATGAACATTGCAGATTACCACAGGGATACTGTGAGAGCCCAAGCATATTCAACCGCATACTACACGATTACTTGGGTAATTTATCAGTTGAAAGAACAATCATTCAGTACGTAGACGATTTGCTCGTCTGCGCACAGAATGAAGAAACATGCAGAAAAGATTCGGTAACACTCCTGTCACTGCTGGCAAATAAGGGATACAAAGTGGACAATGAAAAGCTACAATACTGTCAGAAAGAAGTTGTGTACTTGGGACAGCTATATCAAAAGACGGAAAAAGAATAATCCCTGACAGGGTAGAAGCAATAAGATCAGCAAGAGAACCCACAACAGTGAAGGAGATGCAGAAATTCTTGGGAATGTGTAACTACTGTAGAGCATGGATATTAGATTATGCAGCCTACACCAGACCCTTACTGCAAGCACTCAAGGAGGCACAACAAGAGAACAGGAAAATAGAATGGTCAGAAGAAATGAGCGCCTCATTCAAGTCGCTAAAAGAGTTGATTTCGAGTGCTCCTGTACTCGCCAATCCTGATTATGAACGCACATTTTACCTGTTCTCACACTGCAAGGGGACACTCATGACAGCTGTACTGACACAAAAGACTTCCCTAGGACACAAACCGTTGGCCTACTATAGTGGCACTTTGGATGCGGTGATGCAAGGACATTTCGCGTGTGAGCAATCGCTCGCTGCAGCCGCGTTCGCAATTGAGAACAGCGCCACAATAGTAATGGGATGCCCTGTCACATTGTTTGTGGAGCATTCATTATTTGCAATACTTGAGAGATCAAAAAGTACACTGACCACACAGCGAGCAACTGCCTATGAAATAATATTGTCCAGCGCCAATATCCATGTGGTACGATGCAGGACAGTGAATCCGGCAACATTCATTACAGAAGCATGCACACTGGAGGACATGCAGGAACACGATTGTGCGACTTACACAGGGGAAAGAGGGGAGGACACAGTGGTGTGCGAGAATGCCCTGAGCGAGGGGGAGGTGTACTTTGTAGACGGGTCAGCATCGATTGACATGGACACGGGAGAGAAACATGTGGGATTGGCAGTGGTGAGATTAGAAGAAGGTGAGTATGAGACGCTAGTGCAGTACCGCCTCCCATCACATTTTTCAGCACAAGCAGCAGAACTCAAGGCCCTAATAGAAGCATTACATGCAGCTAAAGGTTGTGCAGTAACAATATACACAGATTCAGCATACATGACGACAACAGTACATGGAGGTCTAGCAAGATGGGGGCGGAGGGGGTTTTGGAGAGCAGATGGGACACCAGTGCAACATGCAGAGTTGCTGAAGGAATGAATTGAGGCCCTAGAAGGTCCAACAGTGGTAGCAATAGTGAAGTGCCAAGCACATACTTCCAACACAGACGTTGTGTCTTTGGGGAACGCGGCAGCGGACACTGCTGCCAAGGAAGCCTCGTACTTTAAGAAGCATGAAACAGGTGAGTATGTGCTACAGCACAAGACAAACGAAGAGCTCCCAGAAGGATACAATGCGATGCCCATATCACAAATACTAGAGCTGCAGGAAGGAGCAAGTGGTGATGAAAAATTGATGTGGGAAAAACGAGGGTGCAGCCAATCATCAACAGACTTGTTATGGTGGCAGAACAACTCAGGGAAGGTAGTAATGCCGGTCAAACTATTAGAAATAGCATTCCAGCAATTACACTTTCCAGCACACAACACAAAACAACACATTGCAGCAGAGATACAAGAAGAGTGGTTCGTGCCCTGTCTCAAGGAGCACATATCAAGATTGACAATGGAGTGCACAACGTGCCAGATATACAACTCTGGAATGACATTACGTACACTCAGGGGAACAATTCCAAAACCGATAGGGCCATTCAGAGAACTACACATCGACTACGCCGGCATTGGGGAAAGGTGTAATGCGGCACGCTACATGATTGTGGTTGGATGCCCATTTTCGAGATGGGTGGAAGCACGCCCATGTGCACGACCTGATGCTAAAAGCGCTGCAAAGTTCCTAGTAAGGGAAGTATTTCCGTGTTGGGGAATTTGTGACGTAATTCGCTCAGACAACGGCACTCACTTCGTGAACAAACTCTTCAAAGAAGTGACGACATTATTTGAATAAACCATAAATTGTGCTCGATTTATCATCCTCAAAGTAATGACGTGGTAGAAAAGATGAACAGACTGTTAAAAGGGACATTGTCGAAATTGTGCTTCTCATTAAAGAAGAACTGGATTTACTGTTTGCCCCTTGCGCTGTTTGAGCTGAGAAATCAGCCAAGCAAGGACCACCATTTGTCCCCGCATGAAATCGTGAGGTGGAGGCGAATGTACACAGCACACTCCCCACTGCGCCAACACTCAGACGCACACAGAAGCACCGCAATATTGGGAGATGAGTTCACAGAATACTTGAAAAAGCTAACTAGGGCAGCGCGCGCAATATCATAGCAGCTCTCACCACCATTCACAAGGGAAGAAGGGAACACTACAGAGTCCCTTACGGAACATGAAACACTGGTACAGCTGATGCCGGGAGAGTTCATTTATGTCCGTAGCTTTGTGCGCCGGTGGAATGCACCACGGTTCCACAGACCATTTGAAGTGGTATTTTGTACGCCTACGGCTGTAAAAGTAAGGGGACTCAAATATTGGGTACATTTGACGGATGTGCGAAAGGCATATAATAGTGTGCAGGAAGAGATGGATGAGGGGGCACAGACAACAGCAAACAATACTAATGAAAATAATGAGTGAATGTGAACATGTGTGTGGACGAATTGTACCTGATTGATAAAATTGTTAACGAGAACCATTATATTTGCGGTTATCTATAAAGATGAAAAGATTAAAAAAAAAAAAAAAGATTTATGTGTAAATAATAATGTTATGAAAATGTATAGTGTCTGCTCCCTTCTCTGTACATCCCAACCCCACTCCCCTACCCAATTACATTCCCCTTCCATGATATCTTGGCACTGGTAGTGCCAACAAAATGTTTACATGCATGCACTTAATGCACTTTTATATCTCAAACAGGAACTACCATGGCAACGAACGGGCAGCCTGCAATGGATAGATTTATCAGATATAGAGATTTTTTAGCTGAGAGATGTAGATATTTGTATGAGTGTGGATTGTCTGTATGCATTACATTATTTTTTACAATTATGTTTGGCCTGGTTACGTATTGGTTCATAGCGTTCATCTCTATCGAGATGAACGAGGGGGGAGGGAGTAATGGGACTAATGTGACAAATGAAACAGCAGTTGTAAATACTAAAGAAGGTGATTTTTTGGTATGGGATGGAACTAACCTAACTGGTATGGGGATATTACATAACACTATCCAATGTTGCTATCTCGAAAAATTAAGGTCTGCAGGGAAAAATGCAAAACAGCACAATTTCCTCGCCAAAAGTATACATTTACAATGCCCGCAGTCTAAATGATCGCAACCCCTCTGCTATATCCTGGTTATATAACACCCCCACCAGCCGACCCGCTCCCGTAACCAAAAACACACTGCTAGATAGCCTAAAGGAAGAATATGAAGAAATGACAGCAAGATATGAAATATTGTATGATGATTGGGCAAAGGGGGGCGAGAAGGAGAAAGGGGGGCCCACATTGTCCATCACCCATGAAGCTGGGAAATCCCTTAGAAAAAGAAATAACAGACGGAAAAGGGAGGCGGGGAGGAGGAAGTATGATGAGTATTATGGGTTAGGGTTAGACAAAATGGAAGACCCACGACACCCCCACTAGACAAATAAATGGTATGTGGACATGAGTGCAACGGCTAAGCAAACAACAAATGAGAGCTGTTATGTCTGCTCCCTCATTCCCCATGCTTCAGGTACACCCAAAGTATTGTTACCCAAATAGTTGCCGATTGTCTATGCCCAGTGTCTCCTTCATCTCACGTTGTGCAAAATTAAGAACACCTACCAGGCACATGAAGTAACTTTTAGAATGCTGCAGAATGAGAATACCTGTTATCCAAAGACAGTAGGAGTGGTATGTCTGGAAGAGCCATTTTTTATAATACAAGGGACACTTTTTTCAGACAACAAGTGGAAGGACGAAGAAATAATATGCAAGGCTGAAGCACTGAGGGGTGTGGCACCAGAGAAACTGCAATGGATAGAAGAAACATGCACACCAGTATGGAAGGAACACATCTCAAAACTGACTTGGGTAACGGCCATTGAAAAACCCTTCAAGCTGCAGAAGGAAATAAACTATAAACTGTGTTTTAAGGGAGACGGGAAAACCTCCATGGGGCAAACAAGAACTGTAACAAGACCTTCACCATCCCAGATCTGAGAAAAGGGACAGCGGCCCTAATGGACACCTATTGGGTATGCGGCAACCAGGCATACCTACACCTCCCACAATCATGGGGTGGCAGCTGCTCATTGGCCACCCTACACTCCGCACTAATGGTAATCCCGGAAAGCCACATTGATGGAAGCAAGAAGATGCAAGGAAACACCCAACAGAGTGCGGCCCAGCCAACTGCAGAGTCACAAGTATATGTCCTGTCTTCCGGCAACAAGGAAGGGGTGCTGTCCCGAAACAAACGATCATCGAACTATATATCAAAGGCATCATCGGAATTGCTGGCACAGATCCCGGATTGATATCGATTCTTCAGCTCTGCAGAAACGTTCTTCGCCTCACTCATCCCAAGCATCCAGGCGCGAGCAAATGCAAAATGGCTCCAAATCACACGTTGGGAGCTGATCCAGCTGGCAAATGACACTGAAGAAGGGTTTAACGTAATAAAAGTGGAACTGAGAGCACTACGGCTAATGACCATGCAAAACAGGTATGTCTTGGACCTGTTAACAGCGATGGACGAAGGTGTTTGCCGAAAAATCGGAAGTGCCTGCTGCACTTTCGTACCTTCCGAAGACGCAGACAACGGCTCCCTGTCCCATGTGATCGAAGCAGTACATAACCTAGGAGAAAGAATGAGAATGGAAGGTGGAGCAGAAGAAAGCACATGGTTCGACAATATCTTCTCCTGAGTTCCATCGTGGCTGGGAATGACTGTGAAATTCTTGATGCCGGCTGTAGTGTTCCTCCTTTTTATTTTTTGCCTGTGCCAGGTGGGTCTTCGATGTTGTGCTAACGCAGTGCCGAATGGTGCAATGATGATGGTGAGAATGGGCAACGCCCGCGGTACAATACAGGCTATGCACGAAGTACAGGTACAAACAGGAACGGATGACACGCCGAGATATCAGCTAGTGCCTAGGTAACACGACAGGGATATAGTAGATAAATTGTGGCATACTACCATTAAAGAGCCCCGTATGTATACTGGAATGGTACGAGGAGGTGTGGGTGGACTGGGAAGGGGAGAGCGGATGTATATACCTGACTTGTACCCCAGATGAATATGCTAGGAGAGGTGAGAGCCTGAGAGGGGTGTGCAGAGCATGGATGCCCATAAAAGGCACACCTGCATGGGATGACGCAATAATTGACGAGGAAGAGTGCAGGAGATTGGAGGATTTAAAGAATTTGTTACTTAAGTAACAAAAGGGGGGAAATGTAGGGGAGGATTGGTCCAAAAGACCCCCCTCCCCTGCATCTTCTCCCCCAGTGAGGCCCATGGCTCGTCAGGAGTCCCCTCCCTACCACCAGGGCCCAGGTGGTGGATGGGTCACTGGCCAAAGACATTGACCAAACCTGCTGAATTTAGCTAGGCCTCGGAAACCATTTTGTCTAATAAAGATTGTTTGAGCCCTGTTCACCGCAGCACGGCCCCCACCTTTGGAGAGTTTCAATTATTCCTGTGGCCACAGCTCTCTGGCAGATCAGCTGAGAGCCCGTTCCCACAAACAAGACGGACATGAGCTAGTGTTAGATACCAAAACTGTAACATTTCACCTTCCGCAGTGTATCGCTGTTCCCAGCATGACCCGGCCAGCAGGGCCTGGGTGGAAAAAGAACTGTAAAACGGTCCTCTGACAAAAGCAAAGTTACCAAATACTAATGAGGAGACCACTTGTGATGAAAGCATTCTCTCCACAACCTCTCTGACTAAAAAATCTGTAAAATGTATAAACATGGCAGAATGTGTGCTCATATGACATTAGGAATGAAGCACCCACATCCCCGCAGTTATGCGCAAATAGTAAAAGCGTCCCGGGGGTTTTCGTGTTATGTGTTTCGTTGAAAAGATTGCACCCCACGGTCCCGCGCCATAACCGAACTAATGCTGCTAGAGTGCAAAGAAAGACAAATGCACCATATGTGTTTGTCCAGGCCCACTATGTGCCGCTGCCGTCAGTCTCATTGGTGGGTTGTTTCTGCGTGCTCCACCAACCTTACTACTACCTCACTTACCGCGCATGTATAAGCATATAACAAAATGTTGTAGTTGTTAAAAACATAGTGTACAAGTGATGTGCTCGAATTGGCCATATGGATGGCACTAGCAATGTTAAAACGTGAGCTTTGGAAAGACTCAATGAGTATTGTATATTACTTGAATGTTTATGCTTCTTCCACCTAAAGTCGGCAACACACAAGGAAAATACCTTTGTGAGCACATGCAAGGCCATTCCCCCTTCCTCCCAGTGAAGCCTGCCAGACGAAAAAGCAGAGGCCTGTGCCGCGCTGCTCCACCTCCCCCAACTCGGCTGGAGCCACTTCAAAGATTTGTAGCAGCACCCAAGGCCACGGCCTGCCACCTGAATTATTTACAACCCAGCAGTAAACCCCGGCCTGAAAACACAGATCCAGAGGCGCCCTTTCTTAGGCTCCATGACCCACTGGCTCACCTTAGGTTAATGGCCCCTTGTAAAATTAGGACACCTAATATTATGGCAACATTACAGGAACACATCCATAATGGCTCCTAACAAGACATGATGACATGGACCGCCTGTCCCATGCCCCGAGACCCAACCCCACGACCTACAATACCCGGTCAACAGGACGATGGTAACCCTGTATTGATGAATCATCAACAGAACCCACTCTAGGTGCATTCCTCCTGTTTTGCATTAACCTGTAGAATAACCTATTGGAAGATTTACCAGAGAAGATAATATTGCAATGGTTGAATGACTGCAGTGTGCGTGGCCCTAGGGCAGAAAGTCAGGAAAGACATTCATCTCTGACACTGGCCACAGTTGGCACAACAACACCGCCCGGATGAACCCAGCGGACCTGCCAGGCCCAGCCCAACCCACGAGGGTAACCAGTGACGTCCTCCAGCCATGGCAAACCACATTGCAGCAGCACCTATAGCTAGTTGTCGCCACCCAATCCCCATGAACTTGTGCCCCCTATAGTGTGTAGGTTCTTATGACGTTTTTTGTAAATATATACGCCTGTCTTTTCTATTGTCAGACAGAGCGCTCTCGGAGTTTGCAGAGTCCTTTGCATGGCCTATTTTGATTGATAAACTCCCATTTACGTTCACCCGCACTTTGTCTTGGCCTTATTCCCATCCTGGGAGAGTCCATTATTGTCTCTCATTGTGGGGAGGATCGTGCTAGCTGGGGACGCTCGCCTTCAGTCTGAACCGTAGATCAATGATGGAACAACTTTCCCTTTGTAGAATTGAATGACCGGGATCATTGAAAATCAGCCATACTTTATATCAATCGCTCTAGCTTGTGAAGCTAGTTCATTTTCTTTTTCAATTAGATTGGCTTGCATTGGGGCTTCTCGTTTGCTGTTGCTCAGGATCACTCCCAAGTACTTAAACTCTTTTACTTGTTCTATTTCTTGCCCTTCCAATTTCTTTGTCGGTTTCTCCATAATCATGATCTTAGTTTTCTTTTTATTTATTTCCAAGTTGTTCTTGGTAATATAGTTGGCCAAGTTGCTTAACTGGCGCTGGAGTCCGATTGCTGTGTAGTCTAGTAAAATTAAATCATCTGCATATAGAAGGCAGGAGACTTTCACCACCCCTATTGTTGGAGGAAAAGATCTAACATTGAATTCTTGATCTTTGAAGTCCCATAGGTAGGAATTGTAAAGGGTAGGTGCTACGGGGCACCCCAGTTTAGCCCCTCTTGCAGTTTGAATTTCTTTCGACAAGCTACCTCCCTTATTCAAACATATTCTTATTGTTGTATTGCGATGGAGAGATTTGAGTGGTTCTAGGATGTTATCAGGGCATTTTCTTTTTGACTGTTTTTCCCACAGGATTTCACGGTTGACTTGGTCCAAAGCTTGGACCAGGTCAACGAAAGACAAGAAAATCCTTGGGTTGCCATCCAGGGTTTTTCCCTTTAACGTACTCAAGAGGAGGATGTTTGATGATGTTCCCACAACCTTGACAAACCTTGATTGAAAGGGATCTTCATTGCCGGATGCACTGGCCCAAGATTGGAAACTTTCCAACATCAAAGACCCAACAACCTTACCAATAACGTCCAGTAAGGCTATGAGTCAATAGTTTTTTGCTGTTTCTCTGGGTCCACTCTCATCAATAGGGACCACAATAGATGTTATCCAGGATGACGGAATAGATCTAGATTCCGTGCAGTTTCTGATGACTCTATGAATAAAAAGGTCCATTCTTGCGGATGTCCTTTTAAATCTGCATTGGTAATTCCGTCGGGGCCAGGAGCCCTTGAGGTGTTCAATTTTGATATTTATTTCTTAATCTCTTCCCTATCACAAGGGATGTTCCATTCAGAGGGACTACTCTCCATGCGAGTTGTCAGAGTTTCATCTGGTTTTTCGAAAAGGATGGTGAAATGCTCAATCCATGCTTTTTCTCCTACATTGTTTTCCAATGAGAAATTTTTGTCATTTGTGGTAGTTTTTATTAAGGTTCAGAAATCGCTGGATTTCCTACCACACACTGCTTTCTCCATTTCAGCCGCGTCAGCTTGGTAAATAATTACTTGTTGAGACCTCAGCCAGTTTTTATATCGCTATGCTACTGCGATGGCCTGGTCTTGATGTTCATGAGAGTTTGTTTTCTGTGCCAGGCATTTAGCCTTTCTACTTTTTTTCCTTTCAGCGACCAGGTGTCAACATTCCATTCATGTTGATGGAATGTTGGTGTACGATTGCTCCAGTTTTTCTTCTTGATTTGGTAGGCAGTTAAGAGTGGTTGGTATTCGATGGCGCCTGCAGTTGTTTCATCTATGCTTGCACTGCTGATCTGGTTATACCTGTCGGTTAACTCTGTAATTACTTTTGCACTTAATCTGAGGCAAGTACCGCCACTACAGGCTTCAGCTTCTGCCATCATCTTGGATCTTACCTCCCATCTTGTTATCCACCTGACCCTCAAGAGATTGTGGTCGCTGTTGGTGGTTCTGATTGCTTTGAACTCGCTGATTCGAGGCAGAAGCTCTCTGGATACAAATATATGATCTATGCCGGCACTTTGTCCATTTCCACAGGGATCCTCTCACCATAGTTAGAGTCGTTTTTTTAAAGTTTTAATTTTTTCCTTTCAATTTGAGACAGGAAGCGTTCATGACACCTCATAGTATGATGAATTTTGGTTGACAGGCTGTGTAAGCCTCATCGAGAATATTCTCAGCCATTTTCATAAATTTCGCATTTGTTATAGCCAGGGGATTCCATTGTGTATTATTTAATACCAGGACATCACCTTGATCACTCTTATCTTGATGTTTATCTTGTCTCCAGTTTAATAGTGACACTTGGAAAAAGAGATTTGATGTTAGAGGCTTTACGTAGTGGAATTCACTACCGGAACGTATTGCTGTCAAGAGTCCCGAAGATGAATGCCCCTTTAGGCTCTTTAACGCTGGTGACAAATAAGTCAAAGCCATCCAGATAAGACTTTCTGGTTAGCCATGTCTCTTGAAGACACAGGATGTTGATTAACGTCACTAGGTTTCAGGAGATGGCCAAAACCTCTGGTGTTCCAGGACCCTATGGCTATTGGTTGTTCAACCACGGGCAGTTTCACATCATCCGGATAGAAATCCTGGAAAGATGTAGCCTCACTGAGTTGCTATCAACTGGTTTCACTCACCAAAGCTTTTGAGATCCAAGTCCATTTTTGATGTTCACTCATTTGTGGTCCTTTGTCCTGATCCCTAATCCGATGGTTCTGTTCTGGTAGGGTTTATTCTGGCTTGAAAGTCACTGTTACCCTGGGCAAAGGGCCTCTTGGAACTCGACCAATCTTCAAAGGGTCTTGAAACGTCATCTTCTCCCCTCCTTCCCCTTTCCCAGGATCAACTTCTTGGGGTTTTGAGGATCTTGACCAGTTCTCATTGTCAGGATCCTCCCAAGCTTACCGATTTCCACTCACGTATTTTAGTGACTCTTCTCTTTTTTCTGTTCTTTTTGACATACTTTCCCAGTTTTTGTCCTCTTTCATTCTCCATTGATAGTCAGATGGTTGCTTAGATGTTCTATTTTTACAGAGAGATTTTCCTTTTGCTCTCTGGAGGTAAACTTCCTGCTCAAACAGTCAGTTAGGTCAAAGCCTATCATTTGGAAGGTTTCCATAGCTGCGGTTAACATCACACAAATTACTGATGAAGGTATGTGTAAATACACACTATCCCGTCTCCCTTTGGTGCCAAATTCTTCTATTTCCATGTCCTCCAATGGAATCTGTTGCAATGTAGTACAATCATGATGTTTTTCCTCTTAAAAATGGTGTCATTGTGTGTGTTTCCTATTTGCTCGAGCTTGTTGACTCTTTATATTTTGACAATATGGAATATACAGCTCCTTTTTCACTTCTTCTTTTTGTTTTGTTCTTTGGTTTGAATTCCATATTGTTGTTCTATCAGACCTATGTAAGGACAAAGTTCTCATTTTCCGAGTTGAGGACTTTGATATTCTTGGTAGGTCTGCTGACGTGCTTCTTTCATGACTTTGGTTTCAACGTATTGCATCTGTCGGCCAACGTCATAAACTTCTTATAACGTTTCTCGTCTGATGTATACTGGAGGTGGAGCGTACTTGAGTTTGCTGTAGATAGCGTGTTCCCCCACGTTGGAATCTGCAGTTCCAATAGGTCCATGCTGTCCTCTGTGGAGGATTGAACGTTTCAAGGTCCTGTCCTTTCAATTGAGGACCCAGAATATCTCCAGGGCCTGCTACTGCTGTTTTCTTGGTGCACTGATAGGGAAAGCTTTGGAAGTTTTAAGCCCTTTGCTCTTTTGGGGTACCAAGACATCATCACGGGTGTCCTCTATAATAGTTAGATGTCTTTCCTCTGTTTGTTTATTCTCTTTTCGCTGCGCAAACAAGGGATCATTTACAGAGTCTTTGTGAATGTTATTTCCTTCAAGCTTTGAGGTGGGGGACTGGCGGTTTGTTTTTGCCCTTTTCTCATTCATTTCCTCCCCCACGCATCCCGTGGGAGCATTACCGAAGCTCGATAGGTGTTCTATCAATTTCACGACCACACATCCATTTTTTGGTTCTCTATCTCTCAGAACCCCGGAAGATTGGGCTTCTCTGCGTAGGGTGCTTGCAGAAGGTTTCAATTGAATTTCGGGACCTGTAAACTTAATTATTTTAGAACCGGGTTTGGGGTCTTTCCCTGGTTTTGTCGGGTCAGGAAAGAAGGTGTTATTTGTAGATTCAGGTCTTACTGCCTTCTTAGGTTTCGGCTCTGTCTGAGTTGCTATCAATACTGTTGACAGTTCGCTTTATCTTGTTGAGAGATAGACTTTTCTTCTTCCAAAGTTTGTTGAAGCTTTCCTGCATTAGATTCCAACCCTCTCTTTGTTTTCCAGAGCTGTAATATAGCCTTCCAAATAAATCATTTTTCTCAGCATCATTTTTGCAAGTGTTGTGTGGTCCTTGAGTGAATCATTTAATGATTCATAAAGTTTCCGGAAAGGCTCCAGAGCAATAGTTACAGCAGACACTATAGCAAAGAGGTCTGGTTTTTTGTTGGGGTTTCCTTGACGCTCTGCAAAAGTAGTGCTGTTGACCTTGTATTTTGCAGTGGCGACTGGGCTGGGAAATGCTCTGCATTGGTCAATGATTGTTTGATCTCATCTTAGAGTGGTTTGGTGTCTCTTCTCAGTTTCTCATAGCTGGATCTTGCATAATAAAGCAGTTGGTTTTAAACGTACATGGGAGTGACATATGGACAGATCGCTGTTTTTTATAGTGCCCAATCGTCCATCTCATTGACACACCTGGCAACTATTTTAGCAACAAATGATCTTGTCGTCAAAGCGGAACCCCTGTCATTCAACAGCTTCAGCACATGCATGCTATGTACGCAATGGGCACAGGTGACTCCATATCAATGTTCATTCATATGTGTTACACCGCACATCGTTGCCAGATTGTTGCTGGGCCAGAGGCCTTCATCAAAGTCAATGCTGTAGAAAGATATTTAAAATCTGATGTGCAGAGTGTAGCAGGCCGTCTGTTATTTTGGTGAACTGGCCAGGGCCTAACCCCTACATTTAATAGTACCCAGTTTTATCCATGGCAATCAGTGCCTTTTTGCTTTGCTTTTAGGCAGCTCCGACTTCTCCACCCTAATTTAATATTAATAGTCCTTTATGAATGGGACATACTGTTCTTACTGGGTCCTGTACAAAAAGAGCTGACTTGAATGTGGTTAATTAAAGCCTTGTTCGTGAATAACCCTTCAACGCAGCATTCTGTAATTGGACAATTATCTGAATAATTACTGCTTTAATGCAGCTTTGGTAAAATCCCCTTTCTGCACACCAGGGGGACTACAGAGAGCTACATTAATCATGCAACTAGTGGTAGCTTGCATCCACACTAAACAAGAATACTTCTCTGTTGAGCGTTATTTATTTATTTTTGCATTTGTTTACAGCGCACATAACCCGTAGGTATCTAGGCGGTAGTTTCAGTGTGGAAGAGCAGGTTATTTATAATGCGCACGTTTTTTTTTTCTGAGCATGTGTCCGCGATTCAAACCTGTGTTTGCGCAGCGCGGTCTTGCTTCCTAGACCAGCGCATTGCCACAGAGCTATTCTCCCGTCCCACCCAGAATGTGAACCCCTGAATTCTAGTAAAGTGCTTCAAAAAGGAAAAAATGAAAGACTTTACTTGGCATGACAATGGTTTGTGTAGCAAATAAAACTGAGGGAGGTATGCCAAATGCTATTGTTACTGCTGGTTCAAGTTTGTACGAAGTATTTGCTTAGATGTGTTCTGTTAACAGCACTGATCTCTAAATGGAACCTATTAAGTTCTACACAAGGTGGGCAATGCTATGTAAAATGCTCCAGTTCATGATTCCGTCAGTTTTGTATTGTGCGGGGTCGGCCGTTGGCCGTCACACATGCATGCAACCACATGCACCCATGCATGCAGAGAACACACGCCGGAGACGTGCGATGGCTCCGGTCTCCGGCGCGAACTGCCGGGCACCGCCTTTATTATTACAACGCGCATGCGCGAGCTCCGTAGAGGCTCGCGCATGCGTACCTCATGTACGCAGTACACAACATCCCTCCTTTTCCCCGGAAACAAACAATGAACACTTAATTGCAAAAACAACAACAATTAACAATTGACTGCAGAAGTACAACCTGGTTCCTTCTTCGGATTTGCACCGACACCTTTCCTCGCCTATGGTGCAGGGTCCATGATAAAGTCTCGGAACCTCTGGGGAAGTCGTCGTCTGGCCCTGCTCGGGTATCGTGGTGCAGCGTCACCAGGAGCCTCCGATGTCTCGTGATCTGCAGTTGGGGTAGCTTCCTCCATCCCTGTCTCTGCCCCTTGTTCCGGGACCTGTTCTGCTGTTGTCTCGCCGCCAGCGGCCTTGATGCGCTTGAAAAACGACACATTTCTGGTGACGGTTCCTCTGGCATTGGCTGCCGTGACCATTGTGCCTTTCACGTGTGTTACACCCAGTGGTTGGGTCTCGTAAGTTGTCGACAGCTTTCCCTCTGCTCTTCTGTTTCGTACCAACACGGTATCTCCAACTGCAATCTGTTTTTCCGGCAGTCTCCTCCGCGCTGTTTCATTCTCATTTCTCCATGACCTTTCTAGTTGTACTTGGTCAATGTCGATCACTCCTGGTTGTCTCCCCTCTGATTCAGGTATGAGTCCTCTTGAGATCCTCTGGAAAAGTGCCTCCGCAGGGGCTATTCCAGTTGATCAATGAGGTGTTGTGCGATACTCCCGGAGAAAGTCGAATAAGTTCCGTCGAAGATCTTCACCTCCATTTTCGGATATGCGAAACACCATGTTTAGTGTGTGCATGAACCGCTCTACTTCTCCATTGGCTCTTGGCCATAGTGGGGTGACTTTTCGGTGTTTTATCCCTCTCTCTTCGCAGTATCGAGCAAACGATTGTCCTTGAAAAGGTGACCCATTGTCAGAACATAACTCGATGGGAAAACGGTGAGTAGCAAATATCTTGTCCATGGCCAGGGTGGTGTAGTTGGTGGCTTGGGACTCGACCAGTTCCACCTCAGGATGTCGGGACCATTGGTCAGTTACTACTAAGAAATGTAGTCCTCTTCCGGTAGAGCCAAAGTCAGCATGTACTGTCCCCCAGGGTAACTCACTCCTTGCCATGGTCTGAATCGGGGGTCCCTTCTCCGCCGGGCTTGTGGCTTGGCATGGGATGCATGCCCTCACAAACTCTTCCACTCTCTTTTCCAATTCGGGGAACCAGACTGAGTCTGAGACGTGCCTTCATTCTGGTCATCCCCAGGTGTCCGTTGTGTGCCAGCTGAAGGACCTTCGGCACGAGTGACCTGGGGATCACAATCCGGTGCCCTCTCAGCAGGAGACCATCGGCAGTTACTGACAGTTCATGTCGTGCACCCCATAGCAATTGCAAGTCTCTTTGCGTTCCTGCATTTCTCCGGGCATTGTTCAAAAGGAGCTCCCGCCATGCTCCCGAGGCTACCGCACCCTTTACTCTCAGAAATGCCTCATCCGAGTTCGATTCGTTGGCAATTTCTTGTCTTGTCAAAGCAATGGGAAGCGCAGACTCGACGACCATGTGAATGATGTCCACACAATTTGCAACCTCCGTAGTGTCTCTGGGTCGTCCTGCGCCGGGGTGACGAGACAAATAGTCTGCAGGGTTGTGCGTACCCGGGCGGTATACCAGCTTCACCCCGTACTCCATGATTGATAGCATCCACCTCTATATCCGAGGTGGCGGTTTGGAAGAGGCGCCTGCCAGAATGGGAATTAGGGGCTTGTGGTCCGTCACCACTACAACAGGCTTCCCTAGGATGTATAATCTAAAATGTTTGCAGCCCCATAGTATTGCAAGGGCTTTGCGTTCAATTTGAGAATATCTTCTCTCTGTGTCTGTGAGTGCCTTGCTGGCGTATGCAACTGGTCGCATGGATCCCCATTGATCCGCCTGCACGAGAACCGCCCCGAGTCCCACTGGACTGGCATCCACTATGATTTCAGACTCCCGGGCCGGGTTGAAATATGCCATGGTATCTTGTTCAGACAGAGCATCCTTGATGGCCGTGAATGCTCTCTGTTCCTTTCCAGCCCACGTCCATGCTACTTCATTCCTAGTGAGGGCTCTCAGGGGTTCAGAAAGGGACGCTAAATCTCGAATAAAACGCCCACAGTAGTTCACCATCCCTAAAAAACTGCAGACTTCTGCCGGGGACGTGGGAGGTGACGCCTCTTGAATGTCTCTCACCTTCTCAGGATCTGGGGATATGCCTCCCACATGGAAGACACATCCAAAAAACTCTAGGCTGTCCTTCAGGAATTCACACTTTTCTTGGTGCAGCGTCAGGCCGAGGCTGTGGAGTCTGTGAAAGGTGTTTTCCAGGCGCTTGATATGTTCTGCTTCGGATTTGGCAAAGACTAGGATATCGTCTGACATGTTTATTACTCTTTTTAGTCCGGACAGAGCCCCCCTGATAGCATTTTGGAAGATTTCTGTGTTGTAAAGGTCGTAATATATCTAGACTCCGGGTGAAACTCCAACTGGTGGTAACCCGCTCTCAGGTCTAGTTTCGAAAAGAATTTCGCACCCTGAAGTTCTCCAACAATGTCGTCCAGAGTGAGAGTGAGATGACGTTCTCTTTTTATGGCCATATTAGGAAGTCTCATGTCTACGCAAATGCGTACAGCCCCAGGCTGTTTGGGCTTTGGGGCCACTACAATTGGGGAGACCCACAGGGTGGGCCCTTCCACCTTTTCAATGATATCTCGTTCCACTAAGTCTTGCAGCTCCTTTTCCACCTGAGCCCTCAGATGAAACGGTATGCGACGATGTTTCAGCGCCGTCGGTCTGACTGACTCATCAATGTGGAGCCTTATTGGCTCAGCCTTCAGTTTCCCTATGCCCCTGAAGAGTCGCTCAAAGCGTGTCAGCAGGCTGTCCAGATCCGTATGATATACAGCAAAAGTGAAATGAACAAGGTCTAGTGCTTCAGATGCTGCGCAGCTTAAAAGAGAGTGCGGACTTACACTGGTTACAAAAAACCTCGCTTTGATGCTGTTTTGGCCATGGGTCACTGGGGCTACGAATACCCCTTGGATGGGTAGGGGAGTATCTTCACCAAAAGCGTATATCCGAGCCTTGGAGGGCGACAGGGTTGGTGGGCCTGCCAGTGCGTTGTAATGTCTGTCCGCCAGTACGCAGACTGAAGCTCCCGTGTCGATGAGGACTGGAGTGGGAATCTCTCCAATGTCTACAGTACATATGGGTCTTCGTCGAGTTCCAAGGCCATTTGCGATGCTGGAAATGAAGAAAATGTCTTCCTCCTCTTCTTCCTCTTCTTCGGCAATGTGTAGGTCGTGCACGTCCTGTTCAAGGGACGATATGCCCCTCACAGTGCGAGCGCCACCTCTACCGGCCCTCTCAGGTCCTCTGCTTGCTGCCACGGGCATGGCGGCCCTACACATCCTGGCATAATGCCCAGGTATCCCACACCTGCCGCATGTTCGTGATTTGGCTGAACATTTGCCTCTGTGTGGGAGGTCATATCCACAATAGGAGCACGACTGAGGGGTACCTGATGTCGTGGGTCCTTCTCCCCTCTTCGGTGTCCATCAGGCCTTCCCAGGTGCGAAACGTCCGACTGCAAGTGCCTCCTCCTCATTCTTGGGATGCGTGGCTGCGTTCTTTTTCGATCCTCTGGCCTCCGACAGCTCATACCCTCTTCCCATGTCCAGGATCTGCCGGAGGGTCAGCCCTGGTTCCCTCAGGACTTGCCTCCTAAGTTTTCCTGAGCAGCATCCTTGCAGCAATTGGTTGCGGACCATTTCCTCTTCGTTGACCCACCTGCAGGAGCTTGCTAGGTGTCTCAAACGGGCTCAAAACTGGTCCAGTGACTCTTCGCTCCGTTGTTTTTCCGCCCCCATGACAAACCTGTCAAAGTCAACATTCACTAAGGGTAGGAAGTAATCCCGAAGTGCTTGTTTGACAGTGTCATATGTCGCCACTGGAATGTCGAGGGAGTCATATATTTTCTGGACTTCAGTGCCTGCGGAGTACATCATGATGGCGATCTTTGCCTCGTCTTCTGTCTCCCCCGAGGCTCTGAACATCTTTTCCAGTCTTTTGACCCATATGAGCCATTTTGGGCCAAGTTTCGATGGAGGCCCCGTGGTGTCAAATTCAGGCATGGGAGCAAGAGTGGTGCGCACTCTGCGTGGTATTGGGTCAACGGCGCCCTCATCATCTGTTTCTTAACCCATCACAATAGGTACTCACAGTATTGTCTTTGCAGGTTGATGGGTGATCCGACTCCCAACTGTGGCAGAGTCTTCCTGTTGGCTGTTCTGCCACTTCTTGTGTCACAGCCCTGCACCAGCTGGGCTGTGGAGTGTCCAAAAATTACTACAACTGCTTGCAATGGGCAGATGGCGCACGAGCACCCGAAGCGGGCCGCAACCACTGCGTATGTCGTAGTGAACAAGCATTCAAAATGGCCGCCGGCTGTTAGAGCGAGTCCGCGACTGCGGAGTTGTGTTCCGTTTCGCCGACGATGTCGGAAAAACGGGAAGAACAGCTCCGATCCCACCTCGTCGCCAATTTTGTATTGTGCGGGTCGGCCGTTGGCCGTTACACATGCATGCAACCACACGCACCCATGCATGCAGAGAACACACGCCGGAGAAGTGCGATGGCTCCAGTCTCCGGCGCGAACTGCCGGGCACCGCCTTTATTATTACAACGCGCATGCGCGAGCTCCGTAGAGGCTTGCGCATGTGTACCTCATGTACGCAGTACACAACAGTCAGGTTTGGAATGAGAAATGCTTACAATTAAATGGAAACATCCACAGAAAGGCCAATAATGCTTCACTGCACTTGAAGAGGATCATGGTCCTCTTGATCTCTGAGCTTGAATTACTATACTGTGTATTGTGTCTCTCCTGTCTCTTTTTCGGTTG
Organism: Ambystoma mexicanum; assembly: GCF_040938575.1. Lineage (NCBI taxonomy): Eukaryota > Metazoa > Chordata > Amphibia > Caudata > Ambystomatidae > Ambystoma > Ambystoma mexicanum. Next base: position 331,705,001 of record NC_090930.1, read on the forward strand.
TAAACCAGTGCATTTTCCATTGGCCTTGGAATAGTTTGATATGGGTGAACTGTACTTTGTGTTGTGTTCTTCCCATGTATTAGTTGTCTTCTAGTTGGTCTAATTTCCTCTCAGCAAAACTCCAAAGACATGTTCACCCCCAAGCATGATACAATGATCGCAACACTAACATGCTTTGAGTATGTTTTCTTTAGATGCAGGACAAGTGCTTTGCCTTAATGAAAGTGTTGCCACAGTATGGCACCATCAAGTGCTAAAAGGGGCGGGGGCCTGAACATCTGCAGAAAATGTTGGTGATGGAGCGGCACTGCAGGAGGTGCTGTAGGAACACACAAGGGCCAATATGCAAGTGGATGACACACTTGAGCTGGAAAAAGAGCACGGGACAGAACAACCTGCCTACAATCTCAGTGATGGAGCCGCGTTTCCAGAAGTACAGGAGCCTGCCAAAATCAACTTGGAGATTTTTTTCAAATGAAGAACAAAAATCTCTAGGTATTTTCTAACTTGCCCCGAACCTGTAGGCCTAACTCCACTTTCCTCGATGTAGAAGATTTTAAATAAACTGTGGAGCTGGAGATGGCCTATTCACCTCCTAAGAAACAATGTGCATCTATTAAGAGATCCTCAACAAAAGAGCATGGGAAGCTGGAAGTGCTGATATAGCTGGAGGGAGTGCAAAAGGCTCCATCGGCCAGGGTCACTCCTTTTATCATACACTGTAACATCATGAAAGAACCCCAGGGAAAACAACAATTGACTTTGGCACCAGTTTCCATTCCTTCCACTGCAGTGCTTCTGCATCCTCAAATATCCCTGCAGGCAGCCCTTGCACTGTCCTCTCCTCCATGGCTTTAGTAGTCATGCTACTGCTCCTCTTATTTCCTCATCACCATCCCTGCCTAGCATGACTGTTGAACAACGAATGACACCTCTCCCCTTGGCAGAATCAGTTATGCCACCACACCACCAATCATCTGTGTAATGAGCATGGGGCATGGCAGTGCCCCCATTCCAAGCTTGCACAGCCCTGTCCTTGTTGCTGCCCATGGTAGCAGAGGTTTCTCTCTCACATCCCATGGCTCCAAGGAAGAAGAACACAGGCGCCCTGTTGTCCAACTACACATTGAGAGTCATTATTGCAGAAGACAGGTCGGTCATTTATAACAACTTAAACTACTATCTGGGTGATACAGTCACTAGTATTTTCAAATATTTGGTCAAATGTAAAAAAGTATCAGCTATAATTGCAAAAGATAACGACAAACGGGCAGACATGAAGTTATCCCTGCCTCTTATCCCCTACAACCACAATTACACCTTGTGCTGTGCAAACATGCTAAATACATTATGAGGATGAAAGAATGGAATACCTCGGTTCCATTTTACCCTCTTTTCAGTACAATTAACAATCTCCTTGATAGAGAATAAGGGATCTGCCTCACCTGATTTACTAGCCCACACATACTTCAATTCTTCAACCTATGAGTGAAAATCTCGTGATTGAAATGTATTAATGGATTCATTGATATTCGTTTTCATTTGTTTATAACTATATTTTGCATTGTGTCACTATGTCTAAGTAAAATTTGAAACAAACAAAAACTCTGAGTCCATTCTCTCTTCGTCTGTTTGTAAGCATGAGAGGCTTGCGACAGACCTGTGGGAAATAACAAAATAATTGATGTTACTTGACCTGACATTGGAATTCATCAAGAGTATGCAACATGTGGCTGCCCAGATGCTCAAACCAACACTTTCTATAGTCTAGAGTTTTCAGTTGAGTAAATTCTTGGAGGCCAAATCCACACCCGCCTGCACTACCTCAGCACATACAGTTTCGTAGGGCAGGCTCCTCAAATGCTCTGGCAACACCTCCCATTAGCGCCATCCAGTAAGGTCAATGGTGAGGAAGGGTGTGAGAGGAGAAAACATCTGGTAAGCGCAGGTCACCCACACCTTGTGATGGGTAAAACCTCTGGTCACAGTGGCTGAATGACTGCACATGGAAAGATCCAGTACGGAGGAAATGAAATGGGCCAGGCTGCAAAATCGCCACAAAGGGAACACTATAAAGATACTTTCTGAAATAAGCACTGTGGGAACACTACAAAGATACTTTCTGAAATAAGCACTGTATTGTCAATGTGGTTTGTCTCATTGGCCATTCAATATGTCATATTCACAGTTGTACAAGTAAGTTTAAGTGCTATTAGCTGGCCTGATAATGCTGCAGTCCATATCTAGAAAGGGATAACACCTGCAGAAGTGATCAGTATGATGCTACTGTTATGTTGTCTTCCCAACAGATGACAAGAGACTGCAGGTAAACATTTTCAGTGCCTCCTTTATTTTCAGTTTAATATCGACCTCCTACTGCTGTCGACCATCGCCCCAATGCCTCTCTTTCTTCTCCCTTCCAAATGCCACATTCTGTTCTTGCATTCCATCCACTTATTCCAATCCTAACACATCCCTTCCTTCCACTGCACCGTTCAACGTACGCCTCCTCAACGCGGCCATCCTCTCCTTGCTCCAAACACCTCCAATTTACCATGATGGAGGCACCCATATCATTCACTACTTACACTTCCTTGGAGAATCTTTATTCCTGCTTCCTTACTTTCCCCAGCAGCTTCAACCTTACTGTATCTCCTGGATTGCCCTTACCTCCTTCCAACACCTAACTTCATCATACCTTACCTTCGCTCTCACCTTACTTTCATAAATCTTATCTCTCACTTCCTCCACATCAGTCTGTTTAACTCTCGACTTGTCCATCCACCCTGGACACAAATGCGTATTAGGCATCCTTCATCTTAGTAATTCAAACAGTGAAACTCCTGCCACGGAATGTGGTGTCAACCTGTTCTGAAGCACCCTCTCCATCACATCCCTGACCCAATGACATCACTGCAATTCTTATGACATACATAAGGGTGCAATTGAACCTTTCTACGCACCATACTCCTTGTAGGTGAAATAGCGACAAAGTCACCTGTTCAATATCATAACCTTTCAAATATTCTCTAAATTCTTTGGATACCAACTGCACACCATTATCTGATAGACACTTCTACAGGAAATCTTCTCTCCAAAACAACGGTTCAAGGAAATTGATGAGACTACTGGAAATAACATCCCATAACACACACAATTCCGGCCATTTTGATAACAAGTCCATCACCACCACCACATAGGCATCTATTGTACCGCTAATATTGACCAGACCCAGAAAATCGAAAGCATTTGTTCCCAAGGCACTCTAGGGACATCTCATACTTCATTGGTGGAGTGGATACCCTCGACCATTTGTCACTCTCCACACACTCCTTGCACTCCATACCGCTGTCCTCTACTTCACCATCCAGACTGGGCCACCAAAAATCCATCCTAATCAACGCCTTTGTCCAGCTAACCCCCAAATGTCCATTATGCCCTAAAGCCACTATTTTACTCCTCATAACTTCAGGAACTAGCAAACGGTGTCCTCTGCACAGATACCCTTTGCTCATACACAATTCATTTCAAACTCTCCTGAATGTTTTTACTTCACTATCTCCTACTTCTGCAAACCGTTTGGTCCTCAGTTGCTCCAAAACTGCTTGATACACCTCACCAAGCACAGATGCTTCATCCCATTCTTCATGTTTCACACTGTCCTGCAATTGGAATATGCCTTCTATCTCACAATATTCAACATTGCATTCATCGTCTGCCTCTCTGGACAAAGCATCTGCAACCATAGTGCCCTTCCCTACTACATATCTACCATAAACTGCAGTCCTTGTAAACTGCTCATCCACTTCATGATTCTTCTGGATACCCCTTACAAATCTCCCTTGTTAAATAAACTGACCAAAGGCTTATGATAATCCTTATCACAAACTCACTTTATCAAAAGTATGATTTCAACTTGGCAATGGCCCACACACATGCAAGAGCCTCACGCATGATCAATGATTACCTGATATCTGAATCCCTGAGCGCCCTTGAAGCAAATGCAATCATGTGCATCTCACCCATCTCCTCTTGCATGAGAACAGCTACTGATCCTGAGTCACTCGCATCAGTGTAAACTACTGTCTTCCTATCTTCCCTAAGCCCTGACAATACAACAGGGCCACTAGTACATCCCGTTTTACAGCAATTCATTTATTTGAACACGTCTTAAACCACTGAAATTATACTCCCTTTCTTGTGAGTCCCATCATGTTATTATTTTGATCTGCCAACCTTCCAATCAGGTACTTCCAATAGGTACTCTATAGCTAGATGCAATTATACAATCTCTTGCTGTCACAGAAAGCATTAAGACCACACCCCAGAGAAGGTCAATAATTGAGCAAATCCCACCCTATACCAGGCGTCGCTATGTCACTAGTTAGTAGATAGTCTTTACTTACCCCTACTATCTGAATACTACCTGGCTGGTAGTGAGGGCTTTCAGGCTATTGCCATGTCTAACTAACTCAATCAGAGACTCTGTAAGCTAGACCTACTCTCATATTCAGGTTAGTTCAAAGGAATGTGTAGAGATGTCCCGTCATCTTTCTATCCCGTCGTGCTCTTTTTCCCTACTTAAGGAGCCCCCCAGCCTCTTTTCCTTTGCATATGTGGAGCAGGTGCAAGTGGATCTTGGTCACCTGGCCAAAGCCCCACCCAGTTGGTGCCTTCCTGGTTGAGCTCTTTTTCCCCACTTAGCAAGCCCTGCCCACCTGGTGCCTTCCTGGTTGCCGCTCTTTTTCCCTACTTAAGGAGCCCTCCAGCCACTTTTCATTTGCAGATGGGAAGCAGGTGCAAGTGGATCCTGGTCACCTGGCCTAAGCCCTGCCCCCCTGCTGCCACCCTGGTTGCCGCTCTTTTCCCACAATTAGCAAGCCCTGCCTACCTGGTTCCTTCCTGGTTGCTGCTCTTGTTCCCTGCTTAAGGAGCCCTCCAGCATCTTTTCCTTTGCAGATGGGGAGCAGGTGCAATTGGATCTTGGTTACCTGGCCTAAACCCTGCCTACCTGGTGCCTTCCAGGTTGCTGCTCTTTTACCCTACTTAAAGAGTCCCCCAGCCTCTTTTCCTTTACATATAGGGAGCAGGTGCAAGTGGATCTTGGTCACCTGGCCTAAGCCACAGCCTCCTGCTGTCTTCCTAGTTGCCACTCTTTTTCCCCACTTAGCAAGCCGTGCCCACCTGGTGCCTTCCTGGTTGCCACTCTTTTTTCCTACTTAACTAGCCCTCCAGCCTCTTTTCCTTTACAGATGGGGAGCAGGTGCAGGTGGTTCTTAGTCCCCTGGCCTAAGCCCCACCCACCTGGTGCCTTCCTTGTTGCCGCTCTTTTTCCCCACTGAGCAAGCCCCGCCCATCGGGTACCTTCCTGGTTGCCGCTATTTTTCCCTACTTAAGGAACCCTCCAGCCTCTTTTCCTTTGCAGATGGGGAGCAGGTGCAAGTGGATCTTGGTCACCTAGCCTAAGCCCCGGCCACCTGGTGCCTTCCTGGTGAATTCCACAAATTAGCAGCCATTACTGGGAAGCTCAACCCTCCAGTTCTTTTTAGGTTGAAGTTCGGAATTCTGATGCTATTAGCTTGGGCCTTTATAATAGGGTGACCTGATGTGAAACTAGAACATTTCTCAATGAGGTATGCAGGTGCTTTGTTGTTAAGACAGTTGTGTGTGATGTTCGGAGATTTTAGTTTGATACGGTCATTGATAGATAGCCAATTGATATTTCTTCTTTGGTGAGATATGTGGAGACCTTTAGGGATACCTAGTGCTGTCCTAAGGGCATTATTGTGCAAAGTTTGAAGTTTATGAGTGTTGTATTTGCTGGTACTTAGGTATATTGTGTTACAATAGTCTAACTTTGAAAGAATGAGGGCTTGTGCTATGGTAATACAACTGTCTGTAGAAAGAAAAGGTTTGCAAGCATGAATTAACTTACAGGTGTAGCTAGCTGCTGAAGCTATAGCACGAACTTGCTTGTTAAGGTTGTGAGTTGAATCTAGGTAAAATCCTAACGTTTTGACTTCATTGGCTACTTTAATTTTGATACCATCAATAGAGATAGTTTTGTATAGGTAGGGGAGTTTGTTAAGTTTGCTAGGGGAGACAATGATAAGTAGCTCGGTTTTTCGTCATTGAGACATAAACCGTGAGTGGCTATCCAAGTTTGAATAATTTGGTAAATTTTGTTTATGTGTGCGGTGTCTTTGTCGTAGGCTCCTTGAAATGGGATGAGGATCTAGGTGTCATCAGCATAGTTAGTATATGAGACACCTAGTTTGTCCAAAATATCAAAGAGGGGCTTTGTAAAAATATTATACAAAGTAGGGGAGACACATGACCCCTGTGGGATTGTGTTGGCGGCTTAGATGGGCAAAAACACTCTGATCATTCTGTTGTCTAGGAAGGAGTTTATCCATGCCGTGACATTGGTGGAGATGTTGGCAGCTGATTTAAGCTGATTGCACAATACTTTGTGATCTACCAAGTCAAATGCGGCTGATAGATCTAGGAGAAGTAGACTGGATATATTTCCTTTGTCTTTACGCTCATCTAGTTGGTTTTTGAGATCGAGAAGGGCCGCCTCAGTACCATGTCTTGGTCTAAAACCGGATTGTTTAGTGCCCAGTAAGTTGTTAATCTTCTGGTAGGATTGAATCTGTAAATAGGCAGCGTTATCTAAGATTTTAAGGAGGAATGGAACTGTCATAATGGGTCTGTAATTTGTAGGGACATTGGGGTCTAAGTTGTTTTTTTTAGTAGGGGTAATATCCAGGCATCATTGAGGTTATCGGGCAGTGAGCATGATTTGAATGATGAGTTAATGAAGGTGGTGACGAAAGGGGCTAGTTCATGTGCAGCTTCCTTGATAATAGTGGCTTGGCAAGAGTTGCCAAGGCATCTCAAAGGTTTAAGAGATGTAATGGTATTCTTGACTTCTTCGATAGAGATAGCTCTAAAGTTGAATTGATTATGAGGTTTAGTTTGATTAATAGTGAGTTCCTGTAGGATGGCTTCTTGAGTAGAAAGCACGATGTTATGGAGGGAGGAACGTTTGGCCAAAATTTTGTTGTGTAACATAATGATTTTATTGCTTAAAGCATTTTAAATGTTAGTACACCACATTTTGTCTTTGGTGCAAGAGTCTATAGGTGTCATAGGGGATTCCAATTCTCTGAGGATAGTGAAGATTTCCCTGGTGTTAGAGTTAGCTTTTTTTAATTCTGTCATTAAAGGACTCTTTTTTTGCTTGAATTATTTGTTGCTTGTAGTTCATAGTGAGGGTAGTGAGGATGTTTTTGTTATAGGGGGATGTTTTTTTTCCAATGGGCTTCGGCTTGTCCAAACTCACTTAGCAATCTCGATAGAATTCAGCACACAAACCACAGAGAATTACGTTTTTACCAAACGTAAAAAATATTTTTTGTCTGCTTCCCCACAGGGTCCAGTTGTTGTTTCTTTCACCCTGAGGAAGGCAATTTTGGGAGTTAATTGCCAGACAGGTGGCTCATTTGCCAAAACGTGTTCCTGATGTCTATCAATATTCTGTTTATCAAAACGTTTTTGAAGAATGTTTATGCAAAGACACCTACACATTGGCAGACCTGTTCAAAGTTATAATTTGAAAATTTACCTCAATTAGAGTGGAGACATTTTTTCACTAACAAATGTTCATCTTTTGCATCCTAGGGTGATGCAGATACTGTTTCTATTTTGCTGTCACTAGAAAATGACTTATTCTGTTTTTTTGGCTTAAATGTTTTTTTGCTTAAATGTCTTTTTTCTTAAATGCTTTGTTGCATCATTGTTTAATCTCAGTTTGTCTAATAAGTGTCACAATGTTTTAATTGATGATATATTTATTTTTTATTGATTTTTGGTCTAAATTGTTGACCTTTGTAACACAATATTTATCACAATAAATATTGTTCTTTTTCTCTTTGATATCATTTTGATTGCTTTCAAAGTATGACACAGCCATCAATTTTATTTTTAAGTGATATCGTCAATGATACACTCCACATTTAAATCATTATTTAAAAAAAATATTTATATAAATTACTTTACCAGCAGATTGGACCTCATTGTTATTGTGTTTTTTCTTTACGCATGGCTTTTAAGCTTGGGGTAAACCAAGTGTTAAGATGGACAAGAGGTTTAGATTTGCTTAATTTCAGTGGGGCAATGGTGTTGATGGCGGCATTGATAGTGTTGTTGTACAGGTCAACCAGGTCATTGGGGTTGTTGATAAGATTGGCATGGTTGGTGATGGGTTGAATTAGAGGTAGGAGATTGGTGTCTGTTATGTTTTTTTTACAGCGTGTAAAGGCAGGAGGTGTCTGAGGCTAAGATGTTTTAGGTTGCAGTGAATCTGAAATGGTCAGCATGATAAGGTGATGGTCAGTCCATATGCAAGGTTCAATAGCTGTTATGATTGAGGTACAGTTGATATCTGTCACCCAGTCCAGAGTAAAACTTTTGATGTGTGTGGGGCCTATATTTCGGATAGTGAGGCCTGCTTCCAGTATAATGTTAGCTAGGATTGAGGCGGATCTTTAGGGTCGTTATATCCTAAATTAAAGTCACCCAATACGATTATTTGTGTTGCTGGTTTGGTGTTGGTGTTAAGAAGAGTGGTTATGTTTTCTTCAAAGGAACCTAGTGGGCCTGGAGGTCTGTAAATGAGGTGAGAGTGCGTGGGGCAGAAATGCCTAGTTTAAGGGAGAGTAGTTCTGCTGAGGGCATGGACATATGGTCACTTTTTTTGATAGTTAGGTTGGCTCTGCAAATGAAGGCTATGCCGCCTCCTTTGGACGTTTCTCTGTTCTTTCTAAAGATGATATAGTTAGAAGGAATGGCTAGCATTAGGGCTGGACCTGCTGCTTTATGCAGCCATGTTTCCGTTACTGCTAGGAAGTCGAGCTGATTGCACGTTATGATGTCTGCAATTTCAGAGGCATGGGCTATCAGTGATCTAGCGTTGATGAGGACTCACTTAAGGTTGTGTCTTGCTTTCGTAGGGGCGCTAGTAAGGTCAACGTTATTCTTGGTCTCAGTAGCTTTGGTATAGAGTTTCTGAGCCAGGTTAGGTTTACTTTTGAGATGGTGGTGAGTAACTTGTGTAGGTTTTGTCTTAGAGTGACCTAGCGTAGGGTAGGCCTGTGGCTGACTATGTGTTCTGGAGCCTAATCTAAGGTTTCTTAAGGTAGTAGGGCAAATCTGATTCTGATAGGTAGACACTAATGTGTCATTGGTAGGAGGCTGGGTATATGTTTTGTTAGACAGCTGCCCTGCTTTCGGGAGACTGTAGGGAGTGGCTGCCATTACAATTAGGGCAGTAAATGTAGTGAGGATGACTAAGGATCGCATGGGCATGTTAAGTACAGATGAAGTCATAACCGAGCTGGTATAGGCGGATGCCTGAAGATAGCAGGTGTGGAAGAATGGGAATAACTAGGTAATGGCATACACGGAGGTGGCTGGCTATTTACTAGATATTGGAAGGAGGTGGCAGCCTCAGCTAGTACTATGAGCACATCAAAGTGGCAATGGGCTAAGCTAGTGCAATGGAGTGTAACCAGTGAACAAAGGGCCAGACTATTACAGCACAGCATAGGGTCAGGCTAACACATTAGAGCACATTAGGGGCAATCAAAAGGCATGGGGCCAAACTAGTATAGTGCAGCATAGGGTCATGCTAACACGTTAGAACACATTAAGGGAAACCAACAGGCATGGGGCCAAGCTAGTACAGTGAAGCATAGGGTCAGATTGACACATTAGAACACATATAGGACAACCGAAAAAGCATGGGGCCAAACTAGTGCAAAACAGCATAGGGTCAGGCTAACACATTAGAGCACATTAGGGGCAACCAAAAGGCATGGAGCCAAACTAGTACAGGGCCAGGCTAACACATTAGAGCACATTAGGGGCAATCAAAAGGCATGGGGCCAAACTAGTATAGTGCAGCATAGGGTCATGCTAACACGTTATAACACATTAAGGGAAACCAACAGGCATGGGGCCAAGCTAGTACAGTGAAGCATAGGGTCAGGTTGACACATTAGAACACATATAGGACAACTGAAAAAGCATGGGGCCAAACTAGTGCAAAACAGCATAGGGTCAGGCTAACACATTAGAGCACATTAGGGGTAACCAAAAGGCATGGGGCCAAACTTGTACAGTGCAGCATATTGTCAGGCTAACACATTAGGGGCAGCGAAAAGTATGGGGGCCAAACTTGTACAGTGCAGCAGAGGGTCAGGTTGACACATTAGAACACATATAGGGCAACCAAAAAAGCATGGGGCCAAATAAGTGCAATGCAGCATAGGATCAGGCTGACACAATAGAGCACATTAGGGGGCAGCCACAAGACATAGGGTCAAACTAGTGAAGAGCCACAGCAGTAAAATATGCAAATTGTACCTGCAACATTTTGCTACAGGGCACAGGCCACTGTGAAGTTATGTAACAAATAAGCTAAGTCATTATTACAAGCAACATAGAAATATGTAATTTACAGGTTGTTGTACTTGTGAAAGAGCTGAGTATAATTCAAAAATAACATTCAGTACTATGTAGCAGGCACTGCATGCACTGAAGATAATGTCTAGTGGGTGGCAGGAAAAGGTAAGTTCGGTGTTGCAAAAAGAACATATACCGTAGTGTTTACCAAAGCAGCGTGTCCTTCACGGTAGTATCAATTGCGGCAGCGCACAGATGATAGATCGAGCAAGGTAGGGATCTTGCTGGTAGTAAGATTTAGTCAGGGGGAATGTGCGTGAGGACCGGATGGTTCAAGCTCAAAGGATTGTGGCACTGGGCTCGGAAGGCTCTAGACAGGCTCACGACAGGAAGCACTACCTTAGAAGTGAGCCTTTGAATGTGGGCTGGCTTAAGCCCACCGGCTCTCCATTGGAACAGAAGAATGTGCAGCGGGCCAATCAGCATAGGATGGATGTCCTAGTGTGTTTTTACACAAAGGACTTGGTGAGGACATGGCAGGTGGCCATTTTGAACTTGCTAAACCCTCGTGGGCACTAATGGTGGAAGGCTACACTCCTGTGTAGTATAGGCAGCATCAGGCACATGAGAGAAATCCAAATTAGATGCCACGTGTTGTGAGCATATATAGGCAAGGCTCTGGCGTTAAAGATGAAAAAACATGATGTTGGGCTGCTCGTTGGAAAATGCAGCGCTATAGTACAAGGGCCTACCTTGTGGTCTGGGGAGGTTTGGGGTGTGCCTCCAGAAAATCCACTACTCCTTCAGTGGTGAAGGAGCTCCCGCTCCTTCTGGGGCAGTGCAGCAAGTGAGTCTGTATAAGGGCCCCTAAAATAAATACTCTAGAAATCAGGCCTGTTTGAAAAAGTAAATTTACCCGGAAATAATTCATCTAGGAAATTGATATTTCCAGAATTACAACCCCAGTGGAAATCACTATTGCTAGGGAACACCGCCTGCACAAACTGTTTGTCAGGGGTGAGTGGCTAGAGCAGGATGAGAAAGTCTGGCTGCAGCAAATCAAACAAGTTACTGCCATAAACTTAGATACATGGCAGGATCTGGCAAAGAGGCAAGTACAATCCCTAGAGAAAACCCAAACTGGTCTGGACTCTGCAGAGCAAAGGCTACAAAAGTGCCAAGAATCAGAGAGAGAAACCAGACAGTACCTGACAAAATTAAAGGAAGATATGGATCTCCTGCAGCAAGAGAAGGCAGAGCAAGATACCAAATTACTGACACTGCAAAAAGAGTGTCAAGAAAGGTTGGATTCTCTACAACAGAGCCAACAAAAGCTGGAGCAGCAATTCAATTATAACAGAGCCTGAGCAGGGCAGATAATTGCCCTAGAAAGTCAGACTGATGAACTAAAGGAAGAAAATAATAAATACATAGTGAATGATCTCCACACTCAAACATGAGGAGCACCAGAAATTATATGTCTCTGACTGAGCAGAGGGGAACTCTATGTCAAGAGAGGGACGTCTTAGGCCATGATGTGAGCCAGTTAAAAAACAGGTTAGAAGAAAGAAAGTTGGCCCTCCAGGAGCTTAGTGGAGTCAAAAACGAATATGAGAAGCCACTAGAGCATACCAGGAGGGTGGAATATGCCTTGGGAGAGAGCAATCAGGCCAAAGATGCTAGAACTCAGGAAGTGAGTCTCCTGCAGCAAAAATTGGCACAATACTCCCAATTCAGGCAGGAAGCACAGAGAGACAATGAGGTTGTCTGTGAAAAGAATGACATGCTCCATAGACAGATAGACATGCAAGAACAACTCATATAGCCCATTAGGGCATTAATAGAAGATCAAAAAGGTCAGATATTGGCATGTCACCGGGAAATAGGGGCTGAAAAATATGAGGTAAGATGGGAGAGGGAAACTCCTGAGCATAACCTCAGGAAACCTGGCATCAGAGACTTTAATCCCTTCAATTCCTTGGACTCTGCTACCCCCATGCCCACTGGCTCATATGAACCAAGGGCCACAGGGATGGTAGAATACAACACAATGGGAAATATGGGACTGACGGATCAACGCCTCCCAGAAATGGATGGGCGGGCATCTATGTACAGGTTCCCAAATATAAGGGCCAACCTCTCTGATCAGGGAGACTCCAGTGAGGGGAGAATCAGAGAACTGGATCCTCAAAAATAGCACCTTCCTAGAGATCTGTCAGTCAAATTTGGTGGGGAATTCTATGAAAATAGGCCCACTAAGAACATCTTAAAAACCTCTTCCCAGATAGGACAGTGGGGGGGGGTACTCAGCCAATCCTGGGAGCAAGGGAGAGTCAGGAGACTCTTCTGAGTGCCACAGGTCTCAAGAGACTAGGCCCTCACATTCTGCCAGCCATTCCCAAGCCCGCAGAGCCTAGAAGATCAAAACCCCCGAAAATCGCGCTTTTCAACGCACAAAAAGATGGCTGCCCAATCTGCCATGCATGTTGTCAGTGGTGGAACAGATCTCTCTCTACTGAAATGTGTCACTGGGCTCCACAACAATTGAAAGTGGAGTGCAGAAGGAAAAAGTAGTGCTTTGCTAAATGAAACTCCAAATATTGTTTTTTCTTGCTGCTGAAACTTCAGCAAGCTGGTACAGAACACCTTCCACATATTCAAAATTCTCGCTGGGTGCTGCAATTCACTTAGTTTAAGGAATCACTGTGAACTTACAAGGTCCCCACAGCAAAAGTGGCCTGCCTGTGGATCTGTAAAAAAATATCTCTGCAGAAGAGGGCTACCTGAGATGATTTCTGATTGAACTTTAACATGTTATAAACTGAAAGTCAGATGTTTGCAATATAAGAGGCCTGTTACTGTTAGTAACCCATATTGCAGTTGTTTTGATCCCTTAGGTTTAAAATCTTGAATGAGAATTCTATTCATATTTGATGCAATAAGTTTGGTTTTGCTGGATTTTAATTAAGAATAAATTAACCTGGCTGAGCTGCAAGAACTGGAAAAGCAGGCTTCTCCCAGAAGGAGGGCCTTCCTCTCAGCTGAAACTCACTGAGAGGTGCTAATTGCTGGTTAGCCAGGACTAAACAATGGACATCCTCTAACCCAGGATATTGAAGGTGTGAAGGGTGGTAAAACTGCTGCAGCCCAGGAAACTACTGGCTGGCAGAAGAAAATTCCAAAGGAGGGGGCGACCACATGCTTCAAGGAGTGACAAATACTGACCATTAGGTGTTAACAGGATATGTAATGGACATTTTAGAAGATGTATAACTTATTATCAGAAGTGGTGCGAAATCTGAAAATGGCAGATTAATTAACCTAATTTTTAGCACTACCTTTGAAAACTTAGTACCACTGTGTAGCTTATTCTGAACAGGAATGGCAATAAATGTGCAATAAATGTGGAATTATGTGGACTGTATTTCAGCTAGAATTGTGAAACTTTATACACACATTCCCATGGTAAAAGTGCATATTTGTGGAAATTTAAAGAAATATTGGAACCTGTTCTAAATTCTGCAGAAAGGCAAAACAAAGTCACAGAGCTGTGGGATTTTGAGGAGCAGGTACTCCATACAATAGGCAATCTGTGTATGTGATTTTTATAGAGGTTGCACATGTGTAAATAGGTATTTTGCCAAAATTAGACTTTGGGTTCCAGTGGCTAAGGGTGGATTCTCAGCATCATAAAATTATACCATAAAGATGACACTCTGTTTCTCTCCTCCTATCAAGGCAGAGAGTAGACTTTGACCCAATCACCCTTCCCAGGGGCAAGCTTAGCTAAGCCGGCCCATACACCCCCTTTGTGATGTCATTTTATATAATATACAGGGACAGCTGACAACACATAGGGACTTATGCAACTTTTCTATCTCCTGACTGCTGGCAGACTCCAGAAACTTGGCAAAGCAAAGGCCTATGCATAGCTGAACCATTCTCAGCTAGGCCTAACATTTTAGAAAAGAATCCCAAAAGCTTAGGGGAAGCATCATAATACAGCCGGGTGTGCTGTTAATTATGCCTGCTGAATTGAAATATCCTAAGAACCAAGAAGGGCAGATCCCATGGCCTCCTGTGCCGTGCTATGACCAGAGAGCCTTGCTGACCCTGTCCAGTTCCCAGCTGTCCGTCCCTGATAGATCTGATTCAATGCTCCAGAATCCTGACAGTCCAAAATCTTAAATCCATTTGTTTTGTGAGTATTAACAGGAAGCTAGAAACTGTTCATTACCGTGCATTATCTTGTCCACTCTTAACCTCTGACTTATCCTTACTTCCATAATCAGTAACATTGTATAAATCGTAGTGAATTCTTATTGTGTCTATCTGTAAAAGCATCCTTTTCCTAGTCATTTTGTCAACTTTGATCGATTAATTTCGTTCGAGTGACCAGCCTAGCGCTCCAAGGTGGACAGTGAGGAACCAGGACTGAGTTGCAAATCACTCCTGACTCTTACGTTGTTCCATCCTGGTGGCTTAGCTTGGATGCTCTAGTCCATAGTAAATATTTTTCTGATTTGAAAACTGAAATCTCTTTCCATTCTCGCGCCTATCTCGCAAAATCGACCTTTACTATAACCTCTAGACCTCCCTCAGTTTTTGTACTTGTGACTAACATCCATAGTTATCCATAGAACCCAAAACATTTCAAAACAGTGCGATTCTCCTGTTATCGCGAATATCGTGCACAGAAAAGTTTGCTGCAAATTCCCATTTTCAGAAATGTTTATGTGTGTAAAATAGCTTCCATTTGTTTTCAACATGGACTTTAAGATTTCAAATGTTTTCTTGGGACTAAACCATTGCTGGTGATTGTGTGCAACTGTTCAAAACAGCTCCCGTAGGAATTTATAATAATTTAAGCATTTTTCCACACATTTAAAGTGCTTGCTCAGCCACTTTAAAAGTCATTCTGACAGTTGAAAAGCTCACTTCGTTTTTCTCTTTCTGTGTAAGGGGGGAGAGGGAAGTGAGACACTGTTTGATCTGTACTATTTCTGTATACCTGCTCTCTCTTCCCATCTCTTTACATTGCCTATTGGGGGTTGAGGGGTGGTGCAGGGGGGATTTCTAACCATAGTGCTATCTGATCTGAAACCAACACAAAGTATTCTTTTCTGTGCTGCATTTGTTTTGCTCATTACTTTGTCCTAGTGTATTAACGATATTATTCAGTGTTCTGTCACCCCATTGGTGATTGTTGTTTACCTCTTAACATATATATTGTGATTTTGATCTTACATAAATAAATAAATAAATAAATAAATAAATAAATAAATAAATAATACCTTTTACAAACCAGCCTGATTCCTGGTCCAGCGCGACCCGGAGTATTTTTAAGTAAGGGGTGTGATACGAGTGGCACATCTTTCATATAATTGAATCTATATATCAAATAAGTTTTTCCATTGCACTGTACACTAGGCCGAGAGCAGAGTGTATCGCCTCATTGAAATTCTTAAAACCCTGTCCACCTGGTGCCTTCCTGGTTGCCACTCTGTTTTACCACTTATCAAACCCCGCCCACATGGTGGCTTCCGGGTTGCTGCTCTTTTTCCAAGATCCAAGTGGATCTTGGTCACCTGGTTTAAGCACCACCCACCTTCTTAGCCCTGCCTCTTCCTTCCTGCTCTTAACTTTTAGATCAAGAGCGTCTGTCACCCTGGTGTCCGAAGCAAAGGGCAGACAAAGAAAAGGGCAATTCCTGTTTGGACCTGTTCGGACCAGAAAGATCCAGGGCCCAAAACCGTGCTCAGACAGCAGGCAAGCATGCACCAACATGTCATTACTCCTTCTGTCCCCACAGGCCATCCCACCCCTCTGGTTCTTCCATGATGTTCCCTTGTGTCCACCCCCTTCTTGCACACAGGTGTTGCCTGTTTTGCTTGATTCTTCTACCCTTTTCCCCCTGTCCTCCAGCCTACTTTCTGCAGGAGTCTGTCCTGATACATTCTGGTTTCACCATCACTGTCTTGTGGCCAATGCTGGATTTGACTTTTATGGACTTCATTGATTCACGGTGCATCACCCTTTCTCATGGTGGCCCTGAATCATGCTGTTCCCTTCTTCATCTTGCATCCAGGCTTGCAACATTATGTGTTACTACTGACTTCTGCAATTGTATTCAATCTCCCATCTTGCTTCTCCACTCTTTTTGACTGCTTACTCTCTGTTCTCTTCGCCTCTTCCTTTCTCCCTTTGCCTTTTTCCTCCCCTCCTCCTCTTACTTTCTTCTATTCGCTTACTATATTAGAATTGTCCCTGGACCTGGTATGATAGCAACTTCGTCTGTCTCCTCTCCCCTCACCTTACTTGCCCCCCCTTCCCTTCAGCACTATCTGAAATGTCAACAGACCTAGAATGATAGTCGCTTGTTTTGTTCCTCCCCTGCCTTTCTGCACCCCTCTTCCTCGCCTTTTCTTTTCTCCGGCTCTACCAGAAATTTTGTCAGGCCTAGTAGGGTAGTCCCCTGTCTGTTTCCATTTCCTTTCCACTCCCCACCTCCCTTCCTTATCTATGTCTTAGCTCTTGCACTATCTGAAATGTCATCAGGCGGAGTATGATAGTTAAAGGAATGGTTCGGTCAGAAATATTATTGTCCCTATGGTTCGGCCATGTGTTTTTAACCATAAGTCAATCGATCGTACAAACATTTCCTATGGACATTACCCGAGTTTTTATCTCTTCAACACAAGCGAAATCAGGCAGCAGGGTGCGGCCATTTTGTGATAATTTTATCACTTGCCGCAACGCCCTGGGTGACCTGCGTTTGCGGCACTAAATCATATCCCCCACCCCTGAGCCTGACATCACTAGATGCGTACCGCCCATTTCACAACGCCAAAGCACGTCTCGTGTCAACATTCCCTGCCCTTCAGCTAATGTGGTGTCACCATGGAAACGGCAGGAATCCTCTTTCCTCTATAAGTATAAACAGACCGTTTCACAACACACAACAGCAGATTTTCTTTTCCATTCCTTTCACTGTATTTCTTTGAGTATTCTGTGACTCGTTTCTGTGCTCTGGTCAGCTACCTTCATTGCTTGTAGCCCGTGTGAACAGATACCAGTACCACCGCTATAAAATGTTATTGTTTGTTTACCACATAATGGGAACAATAATGCCCTACCTGTACGAGCCCGAGTATTCTGAGGAGGAAATACTGGAAAGTGAAATATGCGGAAACGATGGGGCTTCGGACAACAGTTGGGAGGCCGAGAAAACTCAGGATGCTTGTCCTACATATCGCAAGGCGTTCCACAGACGCAATGCGTTACCGAGCTGCCACACTTCACGGCAGCCTGCCTCACACAGTCCGTGTTGAGGATTTTGATGGTGCTTATGCACGAACTACGCACAACAGTTCGCCCTCGTAATCCCAGTAATGAGTAAGTATAGTCTGGTTGTGATGTCAGTTAGGCCACTACTATTTCATGGTTGTCCCCTGTATTCTCATATATCATTGTCATATCAGTTTAGTCTTGCAATTCTCCAGTAATAGTTGCATAAAAGTCGTTCAATATTGTGCAGTGTCTAGTTAGCATTTGTCCTAGCAAAAATGCCATTGCATACAAGAATTGTCATTGACAACTAAGGTTTAATACACTTATCTTGGTCATTTAAAAACAGTTTGTATCTTTCTCTTTCACAGGTGGTACCGGCTGGTGGCCTATCGTTCATACACATGGTGGCTTCATGGGAGGCTTGGACACCGCGTTCGACGAGTAATACCCGCCTGTGTCGTTGGTGCCATTAGACAAACTTTCCACAGTCATGCTTCAAGATTTAGCTTTACGCCTGAATTTTCCATCCCCCTTCCACTATCAAACGCAGTTCGCACCAGTGGATGTGCGCTGCCAAGGGGTGCTGTCAGGGGCGCGAACGGCCAAGGTCCCAAACAACATGTACACTTCAAAAGGAATCTTACGCCCAGGGGCCATTGTTCACATGGCCTCCTCAGACCCCGTATCTCCAGGCAGGCTCCCCTGAAGCAGGGCGCTCCCCGGCAATACACATAAGTGTGTCTCCATTCAGCAGTGTTCCGGTGCCTTGTCTGCACGCCCCAGGCCCATCCATCCCCCCTCCTCTATCAAAGGCAGTTTGCACCAGTGGATGTGCACTGCGGAGGGGTGCTGTCAGGGGCGCGAACGGCCAAGGTGCCAAACAACATGTACACTTCAAAAGATATCTTACACCCAGGGGCCATTGTTCACATGGCCTCCTCAGACCCTGTGTCTCCAGGCAGGCTCCTCTTGAAGGAGGGCTCTCCCCGGCAATACACATAATACCACGACATATACAAGTCATTCATTCACAAACACACCCCTTATTGTTATTCTTTATAAACCACTTGATATTTACCATGAGAACATCTTTGAGCACTGCAAGTCAACTCGCCACTAATTACTCTGCTTGCTGAATCCAACTGTTTGTTGGTCAAGGTAAGGGCATGTATCCTAATCATATCTCCTTCATTGGTAAATTTATATCTATTTTGAAGTAACATACTCACTATTGCTATGTTAATTTGTCTTATTGCTATTGATTTGAGTTTCTTTTTGTTATGTTATTGATATATCAATTTTTATCAGTGTCAATTGGTGTCGTATTGCATCCTTTGCGGTCCGTGTCTATAGTGTAAGCATGTTTCCTTTTGTGCATGATAGAACATTCAAGGGACGAGTAACATGTTCTGATTTTGAACACATCAATTAATCATTTGTGAAATGTATCCTATAATACAGCCGCCCAGGCTGCATTGGTTTTGCTGTGGTGCCCAAAAGAAAGTGTCCAATTCATTCTTTCTCACATTTTTATGCAAAATAATTTTCTAATAATGTTGACCTTTATTTTGCAGAATTTACAACAATGCCCGCATGTTCCATTGTCGGTTGCCCTTCAAAGACCCATGACAAATCCGAAGGCATTACAATGCATGTATTCCCTAAGACTGTTGATCGAATAAGAGAATGGGTCAGATATTGCGCATATCCACCGGAAGAGCTTGAAAGTAGAGTCAAACAAGAGGAGTCATCGATACCGCATCTGCAGCCTGCACTTCAACCCGGATATGTATGACACATCCTTGTACACAAAGAGGAATCAACTGAGAACAACTCGTAAATTGTTCCCAAACGCTATTCCGACTTTATTCGTGAAAATGCCGCCACAGGTGAGTCATGCTTCGAGATTTAGCTTTACGCCTGAATTTTCGGTAACTTATAATACTTTCGATATTTATGTGATTGAATAGCTGTTTAAATAATGACTATTTTGCTAAACAAAGAGAACCCACATATAAAATTGATTTATGGGGACAGATAACTATGCTCTATTATGCATTTACATAAGCATACTTTTCTCGTCTCCAAACATGCCATTTTTTAATGTTGGAATTTCTAAATCGAATAATACTTTCCCTTTACAACTCCATGACTATCCAGCGAATATGAAGCAACAAGATTCAACATCCATGTCTTGCCTGGAGTCATCAACCACTTCGAGTGTGTATCAGCTAATCTTACCTAGCTATTCTGTTCCAGACTGGTTTTATGCACAGAATTCTAGATAATTTGATAATATTTACATATTGTGTAATTGTTTTACACAATGTTTCATTTGTACTTTACTTTTCATATGTACCTTTGTCGTCTTTCCAAATTGTGTGGCCAATTTCCAATATTTTTGTCCTTACTAATGCAAGTACTGTGTTTCAGGGAGATGCTGAAGCGTCTACTACAATTACAACATCCCTCATAGTAGATCTGGTGCCAGAGGTATGGGTCTTTGCAGTTCAGTTGGACGAGATAGTCTGATCATATTTACATATTGTGTAATTGTATTACACAATGTTTCATCAGTACTTTACTTTTGATGTGTACCTTTGTCGTCTTTCCAAATTGTGTGTCCATTTCCCAATATTTTGGATATGGAGCGTCCTCTACAATTACATTATCCCTTGAAGTTGTTCCAGACCAGACCTTACAGTTGATCCGGAGCCAGAGGTATGCGTACTTACAGTACCATCTAACGAAAGAAAGTCGGTCTTATTATGTGTGTAATGCAAATGACTTATTTTAAAAAGATAATATTTTTTGTAGGGATGTATACACAATACGTATATTGAATGGGAGGCACGTGGATCTGAGTCGGTGGGGCAGCGTGCTGATAGTGATGTTAGAGTAAAGATGGTTTCAAAGAAAAGAAATAAAAATAAGGTTAGTTATATACACTTTATTTTTTGCCAATTGTTTTGTGCTGAGGCCTTCATTATATGCTTTTTTTAATGTAAATTGTACAACACTGTATGTTGGATTTACACTGAACATCCCTTTTCCTATCTGTCCTGTAGTAGCCAAACTGTTTTCACCATTGAAGAACTATTAAATGAGGCACGGCGTGTTCACACTCGAGATGCCTAATGGCCAGAAAATGAATTTAATATGACCGGCGAATCCAGCAAAGTGTTTTTGTACCATTGCTACAATGCGCCTGCTCCGCCAGATGAAGGTGAAAGTGAATTTATAGAAGATAACTTTACATTCCTCGATGAGCACTTGACACAATCGACACCCGCCAAAAAAATGGCCCCCAAAAAACAGTCCACATTGATGTTTTCTCCTATCGATGGTCAAGTAACAGATGTTGAAATGACAGAGACTGAAGCATCAACACTATTGACCGATGAACCAGACAAAGATATCGAATATAGTATGTCCAGTTCGGCCGATATGTCAACAACGGTTCAGTCCGAAACAACAGTGTTGCCGGATGACAATCTAATAAAAGAGGGCAAATACATAGTATTCGACAGCAGCTTGATGGAGATTATAAAGATGCTGAAATGTGTGCATTCAGTGGGAGAGGTAGTATGTGGGAAGCCATTGGTGAGCGTGACTCGTCTAACACAAGGCAGTAACCTCAAAATACACGCCACCTGTGAAAAGTTCCATAAAACATTTTCATGGTCCGCTCAACCGATGCTGGGGAAAGTGCCAGCTGGCAATCTACTGTGTGCAGCAGCTTTACTTTTCAGTGGCTCTAGTTTCACAAAGTTATCCAGTTTCTTTCAGTTTGTGGGACTCCATTTAATTTCTAAAACGCAATACTACAAATACCAACGTGATTATCTATTCCCTGTCATTAGTGAAGCTTGGAACATTGAACAAGTGTCTATTCAAAGTACATTCTCCGACAAACGGTTCAGGCTAGCCGGCGATGGACAGTGTGACAGCCCTGGATTTTATGCTAAGTACTGCACCTACCATTTTCAGGACATGGAAACTATGGACGGTGGTCGTACAGGTGTCCCAATGAAAATCCTCAGTGGCCATGGAGAATCTTGGTTTTATAAAATCACTGCAATATATACAACCTAGGGGAATGCAAATCGACCTCATAGCCACGGACAGACATGTTTCAATAGCCAATACAATGAGAGAGCAGTATCAAAATATTACACATCAATTTGATGTATCGCATGTTGTCAAATCAATCAATAAAAAAATCACGGGGGCAGGGAAAACAAAAGGTTTTGAAAGTATTTCACAATGGTCCCAGTCTTTCAGCAACCATCTTTTGTGGAGCTCCAAAACATGTGACGGGTCTGTGGAAATTCTACTGGAAAATGGCGGTCACTAATGCACCACTGTTCCAACGTTTACCACTGGACAGAAAACCAACATTTCCTCCAATGTGAACATGGCCCTTTGTCCCCAGAGCAGGCACAGAAGAAGAAGTGGTTGATCCCATCTTCACCTCCAGTGCCACACAAAGCACTTGAGAAGATTGTGTTTGATAAAACTCTATCAAGAGATCTGAAGGGACTCACAGAATTCTGCCACACAGGAGATTTGGAGGTGTTCCACAATATGTGCCTAAAGTACAGGCCAAAGAGATTGCATTTCAGCATCCAAGGGATGAAATCTAGGACTTTACTAGCGGTATTAGCGCATAACGAGAATATAAGCCGGGAACAATCTAGGACCGCAGGAAACTTAGGGATGCTGTGCTACACTATGGCCTTTACGAAAAGAAGCAAAAAATGGGTTGTCAAACCAGTATATGACGAAATGGAATTCGATTTTGTGAAAGATCTTATTATTAATGTCATAGAGATGCATACCCATGGAATAGCACACAAATCTGTTCAGAGCACAGAAACATAGCCACAAAACATTGCCAATTTGCGATGTCCACCCAAAGCAGAGCTCGTTCAATCGTTCAAATCCCGGTACAAATGACTACCATCTGTTTTTATTTTTGACAAAAATGTTTTTATATTCTGTACAAATAAAGAATGCAATTTGTCTTTTGAAATCTATCCTCTTAGTCCTTTTCTTAAAAAAATAGTAAAATTATTACGATTGGTTTCACATTTCACAGTTTTGTCGAGCTACTGTGGGACCTTTATTTTTCATGTAAATGACCAATGGATAACAGTGTGTAGGAATCTTTGGGTTTTGGCAGTTGTCTTGCCATAAAGTTCCCAAACAGCTGAATATCTGTGCTTCACACAAAAGGGATTAGACCTAGGCTACAAAACATTCTAGACACGCAAGAAGTACTGACTGTGAAAACATACCAGGGGTAGGAGGCCAAGAGATAAGCAGAGGTGGGCCTAATACTAGACACATTTCAACGCAGTTTTTGTGTTACATCGACTATAATTTGAGAGTAGGGGGCCTTCTGTCATTGGCAAGTTTCCCCTATACACCAAAGCAGCGCAACGAACAACGACCAGTGACAGCACCCAATTTTTTCATCCTGTGCCAATGCTTCAAAAATCATGTTCTCATGGATGCGTTGACATTGGATGTTGCAAAGTAAGAAATGTTCAATGAGAGTGAAGGTCAACAGCTTTCAATTTTTGCTTCAAAGCTGGGAGACCCAGGCGTCCACACACAGTATAAGGTTCTATTGTTTTTTGACCTTGAGAGGCAGGGACCATTCCGAAAGGGCTTGAATTGAAGGGGGGGTGTAACAACGTATGATAAGGTTGCCCATTCCGAAACAGGACCTAGTTACATATAAGTTTAGTTTGTGAAATTTCGTTGACACGAACTGAGGAGTCTGCATTACGGTCTGCATTACGCCAAGAGAATGGAAATGCCGAATATAATGTAAGTTTCTCTTGAGACGATTCTATACCAGAACTCGTCGAAATACGAATAGCTGAACGTTATTGCTGGGTCACATTGTACGTGTTCTTTCTCTGTGGCATATTGCAATTAACTGATAGTATAACCTTGTGTGCTGGGCTTTCTACTGGGCACATGGGCAGGCCAGCATTGAGACACATGTAGACCACCACTCGTTTCTCCCTGGTTCTACGCTAATAAATCATTACATTGTTTGTGCACCTCGAATTGTTGCCCCAGTTTACGCATTACGTTTAGAGCTCAACATACTCTATTGCACTATCCACGGAAGCAAATAGCATAGTACTTTGATATTCCATATTGTATTCTCTTGGTTCACATTGTGTCACCTCTGTGCTAATAAATGATTAATTGTAATAAAGATCGGCTACTGAGACACATTTCTACTTTTATTTTTTGTAAACAGGCACATCGTGCCATTCTGCGATTGTCATCTATTCCAGACCCCGACAATGGATTCTTCAATCGCCAGCTGCAGCTATATGTCAATCACTGGATCTACTTAACCGTCTTTTGGTACGACAGACAAGGTCCAATATGCCCGTACGCGGTACCAGTGATAAGGAGCAACATAACAACCTTTACGGTGGTCTAGTGCCAAGTTCATGCACCAGCTTTGCAATTCACTGTGCGACCGAAGTGCTTCATTTAGACAAAACAAGCACCCTGTTTACCAAAATGGAGCAGTACGTGACTCACGATAAACATTTGAGGATTTGCGGATCGACAGCAAAGGAAAAAATTCTCATTTTGTTCGATTATGTGAGGCGCCGAATGTTATCGAAACATTTAATGTTAAATAAATGTACTTTACCAATTGTACAGTCTTGCTGTTTCCTTTTAAAGTACAGTTTCATATTCCTAAGACATCACCAACAGGTACAGCATTGGTGAAGAACCATGAAAAGATATGTTGAGATGAGAGGCTATCCGTGTCATGGAACATCTGCACCATAAAACCATGTGCACCTTACATGATGATAGAGTTTCATGAGACTGAATAGTCCCAGTTCATGCCCGAACACAGACAACATTGAACAGCACTTCCCACACTTGAGACTCATAGTCAAGTCTGGAGCATGACACACTCAATGATACCACATGATCTATTTTACATGCACCAGGGCTAGACGCAAAGTAGAGCTGATGTAACATGACTTGGTCAGACTGCAGGGCCACGTTATTGAATGCTTTATGTGTGAAAGCTGCCAGATATGAACAAAGTTGTATTGTTTTATGCATACTCTGTAAATTAATTATGTAAATAAACTTGACACTGCTCAAGTGTTCTCACCTAGTTCTCTCACTTTTCTGTTCTCGCTCCTACCCCGTGCGCACATGCTTGGTCACACTACCTATCTTATTGTGCATTTTAAGTTGTTGTTATAGGATCCTGCTGAGAGTATATATCTCATGCTCTGGGCAGTAGTCAGGGTGTATAATGATTGAAAAGTCCACATAATATTGTATATGTTCTATGTTATTAATTTATAAAAACATGCAATACGAATAGTTTGACAGTTCAAGTACATTCATCAGGATAAAGACACACATGTTTGTCATTGACCTATACAATTCATTGACTCTTGAGGAGACCTTTTTCCACATAGCCAGTTTTTCTGCAGCAAATTTTCCTGGAAAGTGTCTTTGTAACGCTCACCTGATTCCCGTAGAGGCGCCGGTCTTGACTGGGCGTATACCGTATCTTCAAAGGTGATGTGCAACACACGGCTGGATCTTTGGGCTGGACCTCTGTGCACTGTATGTCTGACTTGAAGGGTGAGATGTCTGCAGATAGAAAATATGGGATTAAGGAACTGGGTTATTGAATGTCTCTCTCTTCTTCCCTTTCTCTTCTCCTGTAGAACCCCAAAGGTTAACGCTCTCACCTTAGGTAAGTGAACGCCGTGCTCTCCATCTGCCTAGGGGCAGGGTGCTGTAACCAGTTTCTTCACTGGGTAAGGGGAGCAGGCTTCTTGACTTCAGAGGACTGCTGTCCGTCGTTTACTGCACGAACGGTAAGTTTCGAGTAACTCTAATGTCTTTAAAGTCTTTAGTAATGATGTTTCTTGTTTTGCAGGGTTCCGGCGATGGCGGATGACGGGCTGAAGTGAGTTGAAGATGGAGCCCGTGTGATGAATAGAAGCGCCTGGAAGCACGTAAGTAAGCGCTTGTTGCCTGCTTCACGATGCGCTCTAACTGTCTTTTTATTTTGCAGGTACAAGTTCGGAGCGGCTGCCGGGTGCCGGAATACCCACTGGGTTAGATGTGGAAAGGAGTAATGGCACGTGAGTATTAAAGTTCCCCAATGTCTTTAAACGCACCTTGTTTTGTCTTTCAGATGCGGGATGCAGCGCCGAAGGCCTCCGGAGCGTGCGAAGAGTTGGTAAGCTTTTGTCTTTCAGATGCCGGAATGCAGTGTGAAGACCTCCGGAGCGCACGAAGAGTAGGTAAGCCTTTGTCCTTCAGATGCCCGAATGCACCGCGAGGCGTTGGTGACAGCCGATGGACCAGGTAAGTGAAGAGCTGTCACTGAAGACCGTAATGCTAACCTGTTCTTTCTTGTCTTTATAGGTGTTGCTGAAGACTGGATTCAGGATGGTAAGCCTTTTTCCTTAGGCCCAGGATCAGATGCAGAAGACACGATGAGCGTTCTGCTGCAGAGGATGCAGAATAACGCAAAGCAAGATTCATCCATCGGGTGTGGTTTAAATAGCCTCCTGTAGTGCTTAGGTGTCTCCTTCCACAGCCACGCCTAGTAAGAAAAGAGTTCCTGCTTTCCAGAAGAGTTCCAGTGTTCTGAATCTAGGGAGTGGCTCCTGCCCCACCCAACAGGAAAAGTAGTTCGAAACAGAAGAGGATCAGAGGCTCAACTGGCAGGCAAGTAAGCAGCATGGTCTGCTGCAGGTAAGTCCACCCAAGCATTATGAGCCCAGCGCTTCCAGCGCTGGGACTGGGCATATTTATGAGCCTGGTGCCACTGGCGCCAGGACTGGGTCCAAAAGGTCCCAATTTGGACTGGTTGGCACTCGGAACCTGGGTTATGGATCTGCTTCCAAGGGAGTTGGGAAAACCCTGACCTTTTGGAAGCAGAGATCATGACAGTACCCACCCTCAAGGCCCCTCCCAAACCGGGCTCCTCCGGGGGGTTTTGGCTTGTCAGGAAATGTTCGGTGAAATCTTTTGATTAGGCGAGGAGCGTGGACATATTCAGCAGGTTCCCAGGATCTCTCTTGGGGGCCGTAGCCTTTCCAGTCAATTAGGTAAAATAGTTTAGATTTGGAGATCTTGGAGTCCAGAATGCTTTTGACTTCAAACTCGAGTTCTCCATCAACTAGGATAGGTTTTGGAGATTTAGTTAGTCAGGTTTGAGGTTGCACGGGTTTTAATAGAGAGACGTGGAAGACCGGATGTATCTTCATGTGCGGGGGCAAGTCCAACTTGACCGCTAATGGGTTTACTATGGTAGTGATGGAATAGGGACCAAGGTATCTTGGGTTGAATGTGCTTGGCCCTTTTAGAGGTAGATGTTTGGTGGATAACCAGACTTGATCCCGTACTTGATATTGAGGGGCTTCCTTCCGATGTTGATCTGCTCCTTTCTTGTATTGTTCTTTAGCCCTTTGAAGGTGAGAAACAGCTTCCTTAAAGGCTTGGGTGATTGTAGAATGCAGGTAGTCTACTGCTGGTGTTTCAAGATCTTGGAGGGGATCCAACTCCGAGGTTCGAGGGTGACTGCCGTACAAAAGAAAAAACAGGGTTTTCCCAGTTCCCGAATGGACAGAGTTATTGTAGGCATATTCGGCTATCCAAAGGATGTCTTTCCAAGTTTTTTCAGTTTGTTGCAGCATGCAGCGTAAATACTGTTCCAGAGTTTGATTGGTCCTCTCGGTTTGTCCGTCGGTCTGAGGGTGGTGACTGGTCGATAGTCTCACATCAATTTGAGCCGACCGACAGCAACTTCGCCAAAAATGAGAAATAAATTGACTACCTCGATCCGAAATTAGAACCGAAGGAAAACCGTGCAGTCGGACGATGTTTTCGAGAAATTCTCGGGCCATAGTTGCTGCTGTTGGCAAGCCTTTGAGCGGAATGAAATGCGCCATCTTGGAGAATAAGTCCACGATTACTAGAATCGTATTGTATCCGGAGCATGGAGGTAGATCGGTGATGAAGTCCATAGAAAGCGTATGCCAAGGGCGAGGTGGGATGTCAATAGGGCGTAAGAGGCCTGCTGGTCTTTCCTTTTGACTCTTGTTTTGGGCGCATACTCCACAGGACATTATAAAGTCTCTGATATCTTTTTTCCAAGACGGCCACCAGAAGTAGCGCTTGATCTTTTCTGAGGTCTTGGCCATACCGGGATGTCCTTCCATTAAAGAATCGTGATAACAAGCGATTACTTTTTTCTGTAAATCTGTGCTGGGTAGGTATAATCGTTCTTGGAAATACAATAAGTTGTCCTTTACTGCAAAGTCATTTCAGTAAAAGATGCCAATTCTGTATGTCTGCTGGAGTTACAAGTTGCCTGGCTTGATCCTTAACTTCCTCTATGGATTCTGTGGCGATTACACCCAGAATTCTTTGTTCGGGAATGATTGGTACAGGTTTAGGGTTGATCAAGTGTTCTTCCACTCCCATCCGAGAAAGGGCATCAGCTTTACCGTTCTTTGTACCAGGTCGATAGGTAATTATGAAGTCAAACTCGGCAAAGAATAATGCCCAACGGAGTTGTCTAGAGGATTGGGCTTTTGCGGTTTTCAAATATTGCAGGTTTCGGTGATCCGTAATCACAGTAACGGTGTGTCGGGCCCCCAGCAGATAATGCCGCCAAGCCTTAAAGGCAGACTTGATAGCCAGAAGTTCCTTGTCAGTAATCGTGTAATTGATTTCAGGAGGCGAGAATTTGCGGGACCAAAATGCCACGGGATGCAACTGATTGGTTACCGGGTCCTTTTGTGATAGAACTGCCCCCATGGCAAGGCTTGAAGCATCAGTTTCCACGATGTAGGGGAGTTCGGGGCGAGGGTGTTTTAAGATTGGTGCAGAGATAAATTTAGTCTTCAAATCCTGGAAAGCTTGTTCCGCCTCGGTAGACCATTCAAAACGTTTGTTTTTCTTTAACAAGGCAGTGATGGGCTGGACTATTCGAGAGAATTCGGGGATAAACCTGCGGTAAAAGTTAGCGAAGCCTAACATGCTTTGCACACCTTTTACGGAGGATGGTGATGGCCATTTGAGAACTGCATCAACCTTCTTTGAATCCATACGCACTCCGCCAGGTGATAATATGAATCCCAAGAATTCAACTTCAGTCATGTTGAAAACACATTTTTCCAACTTAGCGAAAAGTTTGTGTTGACGCAATCTTTCGAGGACCATTTTCACGTGTTTCCGATGTTCAGATTCCGATGAAGAATAAACGAGGATGTCGTCAATGTAAACAACAACACACACAACTATGAGCTCTCTGAGGACATCGTTCATAAAATATTGAAAGGCGGCCGGGGCATTGCAAAGTCCGAAGGGCATGACCTGATATTCAAATAGCCCATACTTGGTGCGGAAGGCGGTCTTCCATTCATCGCCCTCTTTTACTCGTACCAAGTGGTAAGCTCCTCTAAGATCCAGCTTTGTATATATGCATGCTTTTCTGACTTGGTCCAGGAGTTCAGGGATCAAAGGTAACGGATATCTATTCTTAACGGTGATCTGGTTCAGGGAGCGATAATCTATACAAGTTCTAAGGTCTCCTTCCTTTTTTGGAACGAAGAACAAAGCTGAAGAAGCAGGGGACTTGGAAGGACGAATAAACCCATTTGCCAGGTATTGATCCAGGTATTGTCGAAGGTGAAGGTGCTCAGGCTTGGTGAGGGCATAAGTTCTACTACAAGGAGGAGTAGATCCAGGTATCAGGTCTATCTGGCAGTCATAAGACCTATGAGGAGGTAGAGAGATAGCCTGATCCTTCCGGAAAACATCTTGGTATTCTAGGTATTCGGGAGGTAACTGGGGAGTCTCTGAAGAAATTGCTGCCAGTGCCACACCAGGTGGAGGGTGACAAGTAGAGACGCATTCTGGAAACTGGACCGTTCTTGCTCGCTAATCGATCAGATGATTGTGTTTCTCTAACCAAGGTATTCCTAGAATAATCTGAAACTGAGGGGCCTTGATCACATCGAACACGATCTTCTCATGGTGTCCATCTTGACTTACTAGCGTCACCTCTTGAGTGGTATGCGTTACTGGCCCGGAGGCTATCTCCGTACCATCCACCGTAGTAATGACGTCCTTTACAGCCTTGGGACAAAGAGTTAGATTCATCCTCAAAACCATTTCGTGATCCACATAAATGCCGATGGCACCGCTGTCGACGTAAGCTTCAATTGCATGTAATCGATCCGGATTTATCAGGGCTAATGAGGACCATAGGTATCACGAAATGCGAGGCCACGGAACTGGTTTTCACGCTCGGCAAGAGGACCTCTATTCTTGTCGGGCGAGGTCGTTTCCCTGCTCAGAGTTTGTAACTTTGGTAACTGCAGCTCCTACTGCCTTCTTGGCAGGTTTCACCAGACAGTCTCAAAGAAAGTGCCCTGAGTTTCCGCAATAGAGGCATAATTGCAACTGTTTTCTCCTTTCCCGCTCCTTTTGTGTTAGAGGACCTTTCAGACCCCCTATTTGCATGGGTTCCCCGGAGTCTACTCCTTTGGAAGGAGTTGGCGGTTTGGAAAATACTCAAGCATCAAACTTGGAACGATCGGCCTTCCTGTTCTGCAGTCTGTGATCTATTTGAACGACTAAGTCTATGTAGTCCGAACAATCTTGTGGGGGATTCACTTCTTGGGCTAACACATCTTTGAGCTCTCCACGTAGACCTCTATAAAACAGCGTAATCCTTTTGTCCTTAGGCCATTGAGTTTCCACTATCAGTCTGTTGAAAGACGCAATATAAGCCAAAAGGTCTTGATTACCTTGTCGCAACGAAAGAAGCTCATTGTCCAAGGCCTGCCCCTGTGAATGTCTTGCGAACAGTTTTTCCATACTGAGCTGAAAAGCTTGAAAATCATGGAGGACCGGATCATCTTGATTTACTAGAGGGATCGACCAGTCTGCCGCATTGCCACTAAGGTACGAAAGCACGAAAGCTACTTTAGCTTGATCAGTTGGAAAGGCTGCTGGCCGGCATGAGAAATGCAACCGGCACTGATTGATAAATACTGCAATCCTCTTTGGGTCACCAGAAAATCGTTCGGGCGGAGCCAGAGGTACATTCCCAGGTAGGTTGATCTGCACTGGATTCATAGAGGATGTAGAAGGAAGATTTCCCCCAGATGAAGGTAACGGGGTCTGTCCGGCTTGTGACTGTAGCAATTGTCTAGCGAGATCATCTGTTAGCTC
Organism: Ambystoma mexicanum; assembly: GCF_040938575.1. Lineage (NCBI taxonomy): Eukaryota > Metazoa > Chordata > Amphibia > Caudata > Ambystomatidae > Ambystoma > Ambystoma mexicanum. The sequence goes on from NC_090930.1 coordinate 331,736,039, forward strand.
CTTGGAAATAATCAGTTCCCTTCATAGAGCGTTCGTTTCCTGACGGGCTGCATGCACTTCTGCCCTTAGTTCCCCAAGTAACTGGGCTAGCTGGTCGGTATCCGAGGTTTCCATAGCGCCTGGACGGGAGTTTTGTGGTAGGCTTTGCGTTCTGTAACGCTCACCTGATTCCCGTAGAGGCGCCGGTCTTGACTGGGCGTATACCGTATCTTCAAAGGTGATGTGCAACACACGGCTGGCTCTTTGGGCTGGACCTCTGTGCACTGTATGTCTGACTTGAAGGGTGAGATGTCTGCAGATAGAAAATATGGGATTAAGGAACTGGGTTATTGAATGTCTCTCTCTTCTTCCCTTTCTCTTCTCCTGTAGAACCCCAAAGGTTAACGCTCTCACCTTAGGTAAGTGAACGCCGTGCTCTCCATCTGCCTAGGGGCAGGGTGCTGTAACCAGTTTCTTCACTGGGTAAGGGGAGCAGGCCTCTTGACTTCAGAGGACTGCTGTCCGTCGTTTACTGCACGAACGGTAAGTTTCGAGTAACTCTAATGTCTTTAAAGTCTTTAGTAATGATGTTTCTTGTTTTGCAGGGTTCCGGCGATGGCGGATGACGGGCTGAAGTGAGTTGAAGATGGAGCCCGTGTGATGAATAGAAGCGCCTGGAAGCACGTAAGTAAGCGCTTGTTGCCTGCTTCACGATGCGCTCTAACTGTCTTTTTATTTTGCAGGTACAAGTTCGGAGCGGCTGCCGGGTGCCGGAATACCCACTGGGTTAGATGTGGAAAGGAGTAATGGCACGTGAGTATTAAAGTTCCCCAAAGTCTTTAAACGCACCTTGTTTTGTCTTTCAGATGCGTGATGCAGCGCCGAAGGCCTCCGGAGCGTGCGAAGAGTTGGTAAGCTTTTGTCTTTCAGATGCCGGAATGCAGTGTGAAGACCTCCGGAGCGCACGAAGAGTAGGTAAGCCTTTGTCCTTCAGATGCCGGAATGCACCGCGAGGCGTTGGTGACAGCCGATGGACCAGGTAAGTGAAGAGCTGTCACTGAAGACCGTAATGCTAACCTGTTCTTTCTTGTCTTTATAGGTGTTGCTGAAGACTGGATTCAGGATGGTAAGCCTTTTTCCTTAGGCCCAGGATCAGATGCAGAAGACACGATGAGTGTTCTGCTGCAGAGGATGCAGAATAACGCAAAGCAAGATTCATCCATCGGGTGTGGTTTAAATAGCCTCCTGTAGTGCTTAGGTGTCTCCTTCCACAGCCACGCCTAGTAAGAAAAGAGTTCCTGCTTTCCAGAAGAGTTCCAGTGTTCTGAATCTAGGGAGTGGCTCCTGCCCCACCCAACAGGAAAAGTAGTTCGAAACAGAAGAGGATCAGAGGCTCAACTGGCAGGCAAGTAAGCAGCATGGTCTGCTGCAGGTAAATCCACCCAAGCATTATGAGCCCGGCGCTTCCAGCGCTGGGACTGGGCATATTTATGAGCCTTGTGCCACTCTCGCCAGGACTGGGTCCAAAAGGTCCCAATTGGGACTGGTTGGCACTCGGAACCTGGGTTATGGATCTGCTTCCAAGGGAGTTGGAAAAACCCTGACCTTTTGGAAGCAGAGATCATGACAGTCTTTGACCAAAATGTTATGATTATGCCCAACAGCTCAGCATTGCTCATGGGTTTATGAATACAGTAGAAATAACCATTGCTTTGTGCCAAGAACATTTAGATCAGATTTAGGCTTGGAGACATCCTAAGCCACACAAGGCCGTTGATATCTATGATTCCCGCAGCTGAGGAATGCAATTAGTCATTAACCAGGCTAATGTGTTGGGCATCCTCGGCACAACACCCTTTTACATGCATGAACAGAAATCTACAATATTCTCTTTGAAAAAGGCTATGTCCATTAGGCGGTCAAAGAAAACAATGTCTCCTGGGATATGCTGGGATATGCCCTGCCAGACATGAATTTCATTGGGTTTCTCAGCTTTAGTTCACTTCATATGCACACTCTCTTCTAGCATGTCATCCTTGAAGTAATGGCACTTACCCATGAATGACTTCGGGCCCTCTGTTGGGCCGGCTTCAATACACCACGTTGAATTGAACTTCTCTGCAATAATCCACTAATGAGAGTTTCACAACCAACCCTTTCACCCTGACTACAAGCCCGTCCAAGTGGGACAAATCCCAGATCCTGATGTTACATCTTTGCTCTCTGTTCTCAATATCATCCTCCTTCTGGCAAGTTTCCTTGTCCAACTGATCCAGTTTCTTGACTTTCACTTCCAACCTTCCCACTGTTTACGCTCCAATGCTTCCACCATATCCTCAATTTTATCCATCCTTGTCTTCATTTCTGGCATGAAGAGATGACCCTCAAACCTAATTGCCATTATTTCTGGCAGGATGGATTGGATGTCTGATTGAATTCCCCCCCATCTCTGTTGCCCCTTCTTTCATAGGGGATGCCACGCCCCCTGCTTGTCTCCAACATGTATGTTTTTAATCAGTGAAAAGTATGGCTTGATCCCCAAGTGGAGTGTCGGAAGCAGCCTCATTGTTTGACTGGAATTTAGTACTTGGCTCCTACGAAGTAAGGTTCTTCCCTCCATTCCATTATTAGTGCCTGAAGGTACACACAGAGAGACCTGGAGGTGAAGAGGAGGAGAGATGCCAGTACAAGGTAAGGATTGGAGTCGGTGGGCTGCGGAGTCACTTGGTTTTGCTGTGTAAAGTTTCCTAGATTATGCCTCATGCCACATGGGGGTCGGGCCAAGCTACAGGGGGACTGACACCGCTATTTTAATGACATTATCAGATTCAATCACTACCTCCGCTCAGCCGGCATGGTTCTTGAATGTGAGCATAATTGCTGGTGTTGTTTCTTTGGTCTCAGGTCATGTAGTGCGGCCTGGAACAGAGACGGTCGATCATTGTCCATCCTTCAGCATCCTGCCAACAAGACTATCAAACTTACCCTCTCTCTATAGTCCAGACACTTCAAAATCTTTGAACCCACTGGCGTATTTATATAGACATTCTACGCATGGGGAACCTGCTGTTTTATTCCCTCCATCTTCTCCAACTTCTCCAGCAACAGCAGCTATTGCACCTTCAGTATTGTATGCCTGAACTTTACCCTGACAAACTCGGTGCATTCATATGAGAATTTACATGCACATTTTAGGGCCCTGAATGCTACAGTGTCCACTGTGGTGGCCATGTTGGATTTCATTGAATGTTTTATCTTTGCCTCCTCTAAGTATGGGGGTGCCACTCAAAATGTATTGCATGTGTCAAATGTTTCACCTAGGACTGTTTTAAATGAAGCAAATATTAGCCGATTGGTCACAGCCCCAATCATAATGCCCTGCTTAGCATCTTCAATGGAGGAAGTGCAGACATTACCTGAGGCGGTTTCTTTGATTTGCCAATTTGGGGTCCTTGTAAATGGCCTCTTAGAGGAAACCTCTTTACCACCTGTGTCAGTGGCCCCAAATGGTCACAATTTGGGGCTGCTTGTTGGGAAAAAGGCATCTTTTTTTATAAAACATCTAAATAAATTAAGAATATTCCTAAAACTAAGAACAAAGGCTCAAGTCTTTACAACCTTTGAAAAATAGACTTGCTGATCTTAGCCACATCAGTGAAACAGAGAGTGCTGTGCCTCTGGCTGTGGAGGCCGGCTTTTCCATCTCAGCAAATGCTTGTACTGTGGAGTAGGTAGACCAACTCCATGTAGTCAGGGAAAAAGTCAATCATGTTGGTAGAGTGATCATGGATAAAGATGGAAACAAACAGGAAAATGTGGAGGTCAAGAACCAGAAAATCAAAAATACAAAACAATATAAAGAAAAATCAGCAGTTTACTTTGGGCAAAAATGCCTTAACACACTATTTTAAATCTAGTTCCGGGCCACTAAATTCCAGCATGGGTGACTTTGACTTGAGTATCTTAACGATCTACCTAGACAAAGAGGATGAGGTGATAAAACTTATGCAGGTATTTGACTAGATAACTAAGCCCGATGCATGTGTGAACTGTGCAAAAGCCCAGGAGTATGTAATGAACCCATTGTGCACACAGGAATTAGGGGGGCTGGCAAAAAGCCAGTGCCACCGCCGGTATTAGTGGAAAATTCATGGTTGCAGGGTGCTTCCCCTGTTCTTCTCGGAGGCACTGACACTGAGGAACCAGCTGATGACATGATTAGATCGGAACCAGTTCTGAGAGTGGCCAAGGTATGGATCCCCGCCATTCCTGACATAAGAACAATGGTGCTCCAAGATTCTGCAGCCTTTAAGTATGAACAGGGATATTCAGGTTAATGAATCAAAAATCAGTCAGAATGTTATTTTAAGGTGCCACAGGTGGGTGAGGGGTGTCGGCCTTCTGACAATCACCCGGGGCTGTGCTGACCAAAATATTGTCAGCCTCCCATACTATGTACATTGAATGACTATTTAACATGGAGGGGTTCCCTCTTAACCGACAGCATGTGTTGTCCATGTGTCATGAAGTTCCTAGAGTAAGGCTAATACAGTCATCAGATATCTTGCAAGTGGACTTCGTTGAGGAAAACTAGGTTGATTTAATGAAGCTGCATTTCATCTCCAACATGGTAAGAACAGTAGTGCTGGAAGAGGCTCACATGCTTTTTGCCCTGTTATATGATGTGTTTGGAAATCTGGGGCCCCATTGTGGGATGGGAGTGCATAACATACTAATAGTATTGTTCAAGCTTGCAATGTAGCCAACAGGTCCCCCTTAAAGATCAGTGTCTCCCGGGGGTTGATGCAGTCCGTTCTGTGTATAACATGAGGGGAAGCCAAGGAGAAGGTAATGAAGTAAGGAACTTGGAATGGCCGATTATATTGAATGCCTTACTTGCTTGACAATTTGTATGGAGAGGATTATGGGTATCTGCTTTCAAGAAACCCAGCTGAACATTATACTGACAGTTGAGAGTTACTACATATCTGTGGTGGCGGCTCGAAGAGGGTTGATGGGTAGACCATTCAGTGGTCTGAGTAGTGCAGTCAAAAATAATGTGGGGCTCAAAATGTCTAAATTGGAATCAGGCTCCTCTGATATATTGATTGTGAGACTAGTCTGGACAGAGTTGAATGGGGGCATGAGCAAGTCCTGCATATTATTTAATGTATATTTCGATCCTCGTAAGTCCACGCCACAGAGCATTTTAGCAACGTTATTTGATCTTTAAGCTTATTGGTCAATGGAAGATGAATCACACTTGATGGGCATGGGGAATATCAATAGCGAATGCCTGGATCCTTCCTGGTACCCATAGCACCCCCGTACAAAAAAAATGGGGTCTGCCCTGAGAAAGCGAGGCTCTTTAATCATGCGTGAATTTGAAATGTGGGACATGCTCATTCTGAATGGCTGTGTCTCAGTGGATCTCCCACATAAATACACAAAGGAACTTGGAAAGCAACAATCCACGTTGGGTTATATGTTTGTGTCTCGGGAAACCTTTCAGTATTGCTCTGGCTTGTCCATGGTGGCAGGAGAGGCAAATGATCACAGTCTTCTCTCTCAGGACTTTATGATTCTAGTTACTCCACCACTCCCCCACCCCCGCCCGGTAGGGAGTTTAAAGGATGAGTTTCCCGATATCCAGGCGAGAGACTTTGCTGTGATTTGGAAACCCATTCATGGCAGAAGTTTTAATAGTGGTGTGGCTCAACTGATGCAGGCAAATGATCTAGATCTAACAGACCCCCAAAATTATATCCAGCTTCTTGGGGGGCCTGGTTACATCGCCCCCATCATTTAGAATGACACACAACCATGCTTTTGATAAACAAGTCCAAGAAAAAAAGAAAACATGTCAAGATTTGAAGATGCTCAGTAAGTCGTTCTCACTCATCTATGAGGCTGAGGCACGAAATATAAAGCAAGCATTTAAACATTGGTTAAAATGCCATGAGGGCAAAATAGTCCAACATGACTCAGAATCAATGCTCAGAGCAGTCACAACTAAGCATCCTGGCTTGTTCTGGATGTTAATTAAGTTGCTGGGGACTCAGGTTGCACTACAGTCTAACCCAATTGAGGTAGAAGTCTGAGAAAAGCACTTTATGGATTTGTATGATGACATGAGTGTGTTTGCTGTGCCCCTCTGTGTGACCAGCAGAAGTTGGTGTATGAGGTTTACGGAACTAGACTTTGTTAACTGTATTGTTAAGAGTAAATCATCAAAAGCATCTGGACCTGATGGTCTTTCAAATCGTATGTTTAAATCAGAAATTTCGGAAAGTAATTGCCCCAGACATCTCCTTGAAATTTTGATTGCACTGGTGAACACTTGTGTCCGGGTAAGGCTGGTAGAGCAGGGAAACTAAAGTAGTTTGATCACAGCCAGTCGTGGGTTGTAACAAGGTGGTGCTTTAGTCCCTTTTTCTATTTAACTTTTATATTCATGACATTGCATCATCTTTCACTAACACTCGCACCAATCCCCTATGACTGGGCATAACCCCGTGCAGTACATGGCCTAATCTGATGATATTATCATTTGTGACCTGACCGCAATAGGTTTACAGCAGGGGCTGGATGCAGTGCATCGGTACTTAACAGACTTAGGGCCTCATTACACGGTAGGTGGTAAGGGTTTACCGGTACCGGTAAGGGCACCGGTACCGGTAAATCCTTACCGCCTTACTACGAGTTCCCTTTGCGGGGCCTGACCTTAACGGCTGGTTTTGCCAGCTGTTAAAGTAGGGTGCCGCAAAGGGACCTCGGTGCTAATTACGTTACCGTAATTACCACCTTCCCTATTCCCACTATGCCCTATGTGGGCAAAAATGGGAATGGGGGAAGGCCTTGGTGAATGGGGAATTACCGGCCCCGCTCACCTTGGAGTAGGCCGCTAATTCCGCCATCCACCAAGGCGGACACGTTAAAATACCGGCAGCAACCATGGCGCTAATAGCGCCATGGTTACCGCACAACGTGTAATGAGGCCCTTAGACTTATGCATAAATGTGCAAAAAAACAAGGTGCTGGTGTTGAAACCAAGGATCAAATGTGGATCCTGTGGTATTGTATTTGGTTTAAGGTGGACAATGTAAGAGTGGAGACTATACCCCTCTTTAGATACCTGGGAGTACCAGTAAAAGATGTTCCAAAAAAAAGAACCTAGTGGTAAATATGCAATCACAAGCTAAGGTTGCATCAACCCAACAACAGCTCCTTGACAAACAATTTGGGAGATTCTCGTTCTCCTGCTGGTGCAGTGCTAGCAGCAAAATATTCTTCCTAAAATGATTCATGGTGCCCAAACACTCGGGTGTGATTTGGAGTGGGCAAAGATCTAGGCGGCGGTCTGGAGGCAAACATTGGCACTCCCACAGTGTGTATCGATTAGCCGTATCAGACTCGAACAGGACCACACTTCAGGTGAAGCGTGTATAAATTGCAACTCTTACAGTTATATGTGAAATTGTTGCGGCCTCCACCCTATTCATTGTTAGTAAAACTCAAGGTAGAACTGGAACTGCTAAGTGCATACATATTTTAGAGGGGTTGGGATGTATTGCTATGGAGCTACTCTTTTCTCCACATAAGATTACACACAACCTGTACGAATTAGACTGGATTCTAACCAGGACTAGGGTTTCAGAATACCATCTATTATATTGTCCAATTTGTGATAACAGGCCTTTCAATGTGTTCTACCATTGTATCTATGTAAACATCTATCTCACTATGTCATGCTTTTAGAGAGAACATTTTAAGGTTTACATTAAACCTTTTTCCAACAAATGACGTGTCTGGTGCAAGGTTAGGAGTTCCTAGACACAACAGACTGTGCAGGTTCTGCAACATAGAAGTAGATACATTAACAATGGTGTAAATGTATGTATGTATTGTATTGGGATTGTGAATTGAATTGCATTTATGATGTGTTGTATATTTGTTCATTTGGAAAAGGTTATGTTAACCATAATGCAATAAATAAATAAAATAAATAAGTAAAGCATGTCGTTGATGTCCATGCATGTCTCAAGACAGTTTGCTTGCAAGCACCACCCAGTTCTGCTTGTTTACATAATAGGTCATAGGGAACATTACTTTACTGTTAGCAAGCAATACACATAAACACTGTATACACGTTCTGCTCAAAAGCTAAGGGTGCATTTTAACCCCTCAGTGTAGAGCATTATTAATACTCCACTTCTCTCAGTGCACTAGGAACATACAACTTAAGTGAAATGCACATGCCGTACATTCAGTGAACACACCACAACAAGCAAGGTTTCTGTTTTCACCCCCCCTCCCCCAATCTATAGCACAATTAGAGCCCCATCCTCCTTAGTGCACTAGGACATATAGCTACCCAGGAACACACCATTAGTGTACATGAAATAAACACTACACATATTGCAATATTGCTTTTTAACCTCTTATGTTCAAGCCGCAGACTTTAATGAGCACAGTATGTTTTTCCACTTTTATTTGCATTTCATGAATTAAACACAACAGAGATTTCAGCTGGGAAAAATGTCATCCTCATGATGCAGAGATGTAATGATCTCACATAGGATCCTACAGGCCACGCATGGGAAGGTGAAAGAGAATATTGGTATTCAGAACCATGCAAGACAATGCACATGTACAGTATGCAATACTTTTTGCGCACATTTACATTTCACAATACATTACAGTGCATCACTCCCACCTCCAAAAGCACAAAGCAAACAAACCCAAAGAAACCACAGCACTTACTCATCTTGATGCTTAAATATCCCCTTCTGTGTGTGTACTTTGTGTAATTTAGTAGTAGTTGGCATACTGTGTGACAGAAACTATAACAGTAACAGGCCATTGTTGAATTACTTTAGTGGTATAACCAGCTCTAAAATGCACCTGTATTTTGGCAATCATCTCTGGGCTAATACGTTTAGACACTGTTCAGAAAAAGAAAGTAGAGAGTACAGCAGATTGATGGAGCTCACAAGTACTAATGCACAAAAAGCGTCAATTAAAAGCAAGAAGAGGTTATAGGAGGGGGTGCAAATTCCTCCATATCAGGAGTCTAATTATTTGAATGAGTACTGGATTTAGCACAGCTGTGAAGGATTGGTGCATCAATAATCAGGGAAAATTGCACTTTGTATTACAGTAGACAGAAATCACCCATCTGAAAGGCACGAATCCACACATTGGAAGAAGCCAGCGGGCACCCGACCTCAAAGCAGTACCCTGACCTTTGCAGGAGTTGACACATGATTCCAACCAGCAGGTCACTCCATCTAGTATTAGAATAGCATACAAGAATGCCATTACAGCAGGACATCCAGGCCTAATACAACACATGATAACCATCACACAAAACACTGTGCCTTTTGAAAGCAAAAACACTAATGTTTTATTTTTAATGCACCTAATATCGGACAACCAGTTTCTAAGCACGTGCCGGGATTTAAACTTATGTTGGTCTGCATTGTCTTGCTTCTATGTCGAGTGCATTGCCCCTGCACTACCCACCCATGCATAGCTCACGGGCAAAGCACTGGCCGAGTGGATTGAGCCCAGGTCCATGGTTGCACCCCTTGTGCACTTTCCTTTAATTTACCCTGTATATTAAATCTTCTATTTCAATCCTTGGTGAAAACGGTTCACCTTAAAGCAATAAAACAATTAGATGTTATGTTCAAAATTAGATGTTTGGATAGCTGTGCATATTATCATTCTATTGTATAAAAACTGATCTAAAAAACAAGCACTAGTACACCTGATAACATTCATATTATTGTCTTTAAAGCGCCAGCCATGAAAGGTCATTTTAGGCCATAGCCATTCATATTAACCCTATTACTACTGGAACTTAAATAATTTACTATAGGCATTAGGGCATAGACACTTGTCCTAAGAGCAATGAAGGGGTTTAATCAAACACTGCTATTTAAATGTAGACGCACAAGGTAAACCGTAAGTAGTTATGCTATACTATTTTGTTTTAATTATAGGCCCTTTTATGCACAGCAGCTCACATAAAACACATGATGAATAGGTTTGGACCCAGCTCCCATTGTTTTCTTTTTTAATACAGGCTGTTCAAACCTCTAAACTCCCAATGCTAGGTTCATGAATCAAGTACAAAGTCATATTCGCTTAAGGTCTGCACATTCCATCACTATGTACTCAGCATTATCTTGGGGATGGGACTAGTGGATTAGAGCTGACACAGATGAGGGGGCCACTTACTGAGGGGCTGGGGGGCAGGAACGATTTGTATTTTTTTAGCCTTCTTTCCGATATTAGCGACTATAGATAGCCAAGGGTATGTGCCGTTCCGTAACCATGGTTAGCGTTTTCTTTTAAAAGATATTTTTACAGCTGTAGTGATGTTGGGGGTGAAAAATTACTGGCAATGGCCTGTGATATGATAGTCATCCAAGTCTCCCAACTCTGCAGTAACCAGGACAGACACTGCTCACCTTTAAAGTGAGGAAAGAGCCTTCCCCCTCAGGTTATGTTGTCTGATAAATGAACCAAGGTTACAAGACCACTTAGAGAAAGAGGTCTGCCTTTTCATTGTTTTGAAGCTAAGCAGGGTCATTCCTGTTTTAAAGCTAAGCAGGGCCAGTCCCAGTTATTGCATGGATAGCACAGGGGCAACACGCTTGGCTTGGAAACAACACCATGCAGAGCAACAAAGGTTTGAATCCCGGATCCGCGCTTAGAAACCAAAGGTGCATTATAAAAAACAATTAAATAAATGGATGGGCATCCAAATAATATTTTTCAATCCATTCTACTGTTTGTCCTTGAAAGTTTTGCACTGAGAGACCATTTATTGCCTTTTGCTAAATTGCATTTTTGGTATTTGTAGTCTCCCAGTCAATAATACAAAATATATATATATTACGGCTACAGTGGGTCTCGCAGACATGGAATAACTGGAACAAACCCTGCACAGCTTCAAAGTGAGGAAGGGGTCTGCCCCTTAAGGCCATGTTGCTCAATAAATGAGCTCACCTTACAAGACCACTTAGAGCAACACATCCTAAGGGGGCTGGATCCTTCCTTGCTTTAAAACTAAGCAGGATTGTTCCCAATTACTTCATGGAAGGAAGACAGTCCCGAATGCCACGTGTTTTCTTTGTTTTAAATAACTCATAATAAACTGCAGCTGCTTTCTTTTTTTTTAAACCGTGCTACTGCCATTCCTTGAAAGGTTTGAAAGGTTTGCACTCAGAGACACATTTTTTGCATTTTGATGAATTACATCTCTGAGTAATCGCCCAGTCAAGATGGGGGGAATAATGCCACAATTGTACATGTTTTGCCAAACATAGTTCTATACGGATTTATATATTTGAGTGACACTATGGTATGTGAACTGTTCAAGGTATTATTGAAAGCCAGACATAGGGGTGAGGAGGGAAAATTATGAAAGGGCAAGTGTCATGAGTGTTTTCCCACAATGTGGCAAGAGAGTTTGCAATCCTGGACACTGGTGCAGTTATTTTCCCCTGATTGTGGCTGTTTATTAGGGCACAAGTAAAGGACACATGTGGGTGGACAGCGCAACTTTATTTCAGATGGTGGACACAACCCCTTTGTTTTTTTTGAGGTTGGCAAGCTTTCTCAAGTATTTGGCTACCAGGATTTTACAGAGGTTGTCATGCTCCCAATGCAGATGCTTACCCAGAAGACCACAAGCACTTGTTTCCTATTGCGATTTAGTTTTCCAGGGATTATTCTATGACAGAATGCTGGGTTTAAAAGGTGAGCACCTTTCATACTTTGCCAGCATGTTTATTGGAACATTTCCTCTCTCAGGTTATTTTTCTGGTGTTTATTGCTTTTTTTTTTAATGTCCAATGCTATTTTGTCTTGCACACTTTCTTCTAAGGAGGTCAATTGAACTACGTATATTTCACTTAAATATAGGTTCTCTTACTGTGTGTATATTCATGGGTACCAGCTTTTGATTTTCGCTATGGGGGCAAAAGTACCTGGGTTTATGTTATTCATATGTGTTTGGGTGATACTACTTTGTTGAAAGTTAGACATGGGGGTGAGGAGGGGAAATGATAAGAGGGCAAGTAACCATGAGAACGGCCATAAAACAAGGGGCTTGTAGCACGCTGTTTAACCAAAGGTTGTGATCCTAAGCAAACAATTTAATCTCACTGCACATTGCCTAACAAACATTGGGAGTTCTCAAAGCCTGCAATATTTTATAAATTCCAATATCACTGTCAAAACAAGCCAGCGATGAACGTCTTTGAGTGATGAGTTGCAAATATAGAGTGGCTGTGCCCAACGACCATAGCCAAAGGACATGGCTATTGGCCTGGCAGTGTTTTGAAATATGGCTGAATGCCATGGCTAATGGTCTGATAGTGTTCCAAAATATAGAGTGGGCATGCCCATAGACTGTGGCCACTGGCCATGTGCAGAAGAAATCTATGGAATAACAAAACCCTTGAAATCCAAGGAGAAAACTTTAGTTGCAGCAACGTTAAGGTGAGAAATACATTGCAACAAAAAAAACTTCAAGGGAAAACTGTTGTTGCATATACGTTAAGGTGAGAACCTACTGCAACAAAACCCTTGAAATTCAGCTAAAGCCACCTTAATTTCACCCCCCTGTTGAGCAGCCTATGACCACGATGAGGACATCACAGATCACATTACTGATGACATCACTAATCACATATTTTAGGAGAACACTGATAACATCCCAAATTGCATCACTAATGACATCACTGGTGACAACACTAATTACATTGTATATAACAGATTACATCAATAATGCCATTAAACTTAACATGATTACAAAGTTAGCTCATATAATCTTTGATATTCGGAATAACAATTTAAGTCATGGACTTGGCCATGACGAAGACTGTGGTCACTAGCCATCACCAAACACCATAGCTAGTAGTCAATTAGTGTTGAAAAATACCATATTTTCCTGTGAATGATTTCAAAGAAAATTATCTTCACAGCTGGAAATAATTCCATTAGGCTTCTCAGCACAGCCCTCATGTTAAACTGCAAAGATACTGGAGTCACTGTTTATTACACAATGCACAATAATGTTATTAGAATGTTTAAAGTGAGTCATACTCTCACAAAATGATAATAAAGTCACCCAGTTTAACCCATAAACTGCATTCCATGAGGCTTCCAATAGTAGCAGAGATGCCATAAGATTCAGTTTAAACCTTAAAAGATTGGATCCAACCATCACCCACTATCCATACACTCTGCTTCTTCATAGTCATAGCCACAGTCATCTTCGGTGCACACAACAAAGACAAATTCTGCTACCCTGACTTCCTGTAAACCACAACCACCAACCCTGATTGACAAATTCCCACAGTCCTCTTTATATGCCTGGCTTGCTTAAAGGACCCGTATGACAAGTGCAGTGGCAATGGACTACAGCGTTGTCTGTATACACCATAGCACAAGTCAACTCTTCTAACTTTTTTACTTTTATGTTTGTAACACTCCCTCATTGGCTGCTTTCAAACAGTCACACATCCATCCACCAATCACATCCAAAAACTTTACATGTAACCCGGTCATCTCAGTTCAACAATTCAGATGTACTCTTCAACTCTCACAATACAAATCTCCTGTTACTCACAGGCACCTGCATAAAAAACAACTGTGAAACTCTCCAATAATTCTATTTGCAGATTTAACAACATCTGCATCTAACAAATATACTACAGTTATGCTTATATTTGTAAAAGTATTTTTTCAACACATTTACAAATGTATTTATAGAGGATTCCTGCCAATTACCCTGTCATAGGCTTCTCCATAAGCATGTTCTGCTTCTTGACCAGTCAATTAAATCCCATGTATTGCAGCATTCAGCACCTGCTCACATCAAATGGCAGTTACTTACATGTACTGCCAACATATTAAACTTCCACACACCAAGTGCCACTTAAAAATGTTCTACAAATCTTTCACATCAACTTTTCCTTTCTTTTACAAAATATTTAGACACAGTGCTACTATAAATGCACAAATGCATTTTTTAACTGCTCCTAAAAAGAAACACCTTTAAATGCACATGATTTTAATTTTCTCATTCCATATAAACGTCATATTTTCCAACCTTTCTCATTATATCCTTTATAGTGCCACCATTCTCCATATGCTCTCACTTATCTGTATACTGCCAAAGGGACCGATTCACTTTGCACTTCAAAAATACAATTTACACAGTTCCATGAACCAAGGTTTGTGCCAACAGTGTAAACTCACTTTACAGCAGTTCAAACTCACTTTCCACAGTGCAACAAATTCCATGAATCGGGCCCAAAGTATCTTTATAAAACACTGCACCTTACATATAAACTATTGTTCTTTTCCAACCACTACTATAAGACACCAAACACTGCTCCAACTACAATCTGCCATTGCATTACCACTAGGCCACAGATTCCCTATTCTTTAAAAACACTGCAACATATTACACATGCATTACACCACAACCACAGTACTGCTCTTATTAAAATCAGCAGTCCAAAAATAACTAAGACATTCATCTTTTGTACACACCCATTTTTGCCCTGTACCTTATAATGTCTCAAACAACACTAGTCATAGGGCCTCATTACTGGGTTGCCAGTAAAGCCTGCCAAGCCGGTAGGTTGCAAGAAACCCTGTATTGCTGTTACCACCACCTGACACCCCGGTGCTACCGAAATATCACAAGTGGCGTTGGTACACTAAGTTCCCATTTCCATGGATTCCTGTAGGATTCCATGGGAATGGGACGCATGAAGCACAGGCACTGTTAGTAACAGAGCCAGTTCTTCTGTGTAATGCTTTGCGGTAGCGACCTGAACTCCTGACAGAACTACAGTGTCCCTACGGCCAAACACAGAAAATATGCAGGTAACTGGCCAGAAAATCAATACAAAATAGCTTGATAGTTTGCACATACTGCAAAACAATGCTTAATATGTGCTATCACTAAAAACGTAGACATCGTCCCACTTCCAAAAGCTCTCCAGCAACTTAACTTGTATTAAAGCATTATAATCCAAACAGTACACCCACCCGTGCACCTGGCTTACCCTCTGTTTTCCAGGCCCAGGTATCTGCTCACCCTGCCACCCACCCGCACTACCTCTGGTTCACCCCTTGCACTGTGGTCTGTATCTGTACCCATACAGTCCCCCTTTTTCATTTTTTTCTTCCTGCACTTATCAACTTACCCTGTCTGCTGCCTTAAACCCAGCACTTGTCACTTGCTTGCTGCACTTCCACTGTTTATTGCCTTTATTATCTATTCATTATTATTTATTTGTTTCTTTTATATGTTTATCCTTTGCTCCGCACTTCCATTTCTCCCCCCTTCCATGCACTTTTCCCCTTCCCCTCTCCCATGCACTTGCATGTTCTCAATGTCACTTGGCCTAGTAAGATCGTTGTTTTTGTTGTCCCTTGTTCCACTCCCTTGCCTTTTTGCGCTCTGAAACACTTTTGTACGAGTGCAATATGAATAAAATATCAATATCAATATCAATTTCAAGCTATAATACGCCTTCAACTGAAAACGGCCAAATTCCCTCCATCCGAGGCATTTTTGACAAAGTAGTATATTTGTCATTCGATATTAAAGAAAATGTAGAAACTCTAGGAGTACAACAGCTAATAGATCAATAATTGATTGTACTAGTTAATGGTGAACCATCAAAAGACAAAGACATTTGGCAGCAACTAGTTTATTTAAACAAAGTTAGACAAGCCCTACAATATCTTAAAGAAAACAATAAATACTACAAAGATATAAACATAGAGAAACACTTAAAAGAAATCACCCACATAATTCAAGAGTTACCAAAAACTGGATAATTTGAAAATGTATATCCTGATACTGCAGCCAATATTTTAGACCAGTGTACCATTCACCCAATACACTCCAAAGACTTCATAGAAGATACGAGGAACATATGAAATGCGTCAAGCCAAAGGCTCCTCACAAAAGACAACCTCACAAAAGACAACCTTTAAAAAGAAAACTAATACAAACAGAGCCTATAGCAGATCTCCCAGCAATACAGCTGAAAAAAGATAAAACTTCTACTCAATCACGTAATACGACCACAAAACCCTCTAGTCCAAAAAGAACTGCACGTCCATCAGAAAACAAAGAGACAAATCTTGTCAAACAACTGCAGGCCCATCAAAGGATACAGAGGCACAACTCTCTGGTTCATTTAAATTCAGAAACATAACTTGGGTATATTGCTATGCAAATTTAGCAATTCATCTTCTCTTCCAATTGCCACCAATTGTTCACAACGTTTACTTAAATGGCTGGACCACTTGTGTTTGCAAATGCTTATCCTTCATACAAATGCCACAAATAGTCCTGACACCACTTATAGTGTCACAGGTATAAGGAAAGAATTGGACTACTGTGCAGGAATGGTAAAATTCACTATAAATACAAAGGAAGATCCTCATTACTTACTACAAGTACTAGAAACCAAAAACATCCCTATAAATTAAATCTTCCAAATTTCATACACGTGGAAACATATGTGCAGTCTCTGAAACCACGTTTCACAAGAGCACATCCCTAATGAACAATTTTTTATATGCATCCATATCAAATTGTAAATACATTCCATTCCAGCAGCTTCTGAAGAATGCAAATCATAGTTTGTAACCAAGTAACCACAATGTAACCGTAATCTTACCATGTATATTTCATTCTCGTAACCAAGCAATCACAGTCAGTAACCACAATTTTGACTATGCACACTTCCTGTAAAAGTGCTTCAATGCCTTTGGGCTGCAATGCGCTATACAAATGTGAATAAATAAATAAATAAATAAATAGTATATTATGCCCTTTTTGCAATTCAGACAATCGTTACAGACATGGCCAAAATGTCATACTAATGCTTCTAAGGTACAATGCAGATGGTACCAAAAATAACTGTAAACTCACTAGCTTCACACACGGCCTAGTAACTCTTGGCAAGCAAACCTTCACAACAGTAGGTATAATCTACCACACTGGTGCCACAACCACTCCAAGCCAATATACTGCATATGTAAAAAAATAAGTGGTTGGTTTGAATGTAACAACACATCTGTTACTCCAAAATATATGTTACCAGCAAATCTAACACATGCCTACTTAATATTGCTGCAAACAAAATGTACTCAATAAACTATAGTGCAATACTCAGTTAGAATATACCAGCGGGTATCTAACTATATCCATAATACAACCATAGTAATTTTAATATCCAACACAGTTAAAATACACTAGCAAGTATTTAACTACTTTATATATCCCTTTCATTCTAATACATTTAGAATATGCCATAATACTTATTTTTACTGCAATACTTAATATGAAATCCAACATAGTTAGAATACGCCAATTGGTATCTAACTACTTTAAAAATCCCTTTCATTCTAATACACTTCAAATTTGCCACAACATGTATTGTTACTGCAATACTTCATCTAATATCCAATATAGTGACAATAAGCCAATGGGTATCTAACTATTTTACACATATCCTTAATTACAACACACTTCAAACAAACATCCTATTACACTTATGCTTGCAACATATGTGAATGCTACAACACACATGTATTCTGTAACATATATATTCTTTAAAATATAGTCGTTTTTTTTAATCCACTATGGATTTTTTCTCAGTCACCGAGTGATTATTTCAAGTCAATACAACAACAGTGTAACACACACTAATGTTGTACCAAACATAGTACATACAATGCACTATTTGTGAGGTTCAATATACAATTGAATTCAAATAAATGTTTTAAACTATCTTGTTTAACAAATTAGACAGTTTTTTTTCCAGAGAAAACGAACCAGAGAGTCTATCTTTATTTCTATATGCAACTAAGTATCCATACCCAGTGTTATCTTTCTTTTTTCTTCACCTTCAGACTACAGAAGCACTATCATCAATTCTACTACAATTATAAATACAGTACCTATAATTACTATACACATATTACTATAGTTTTTCTGACTAGGGGCCTACGGCCATGACCCAGGACTCTGGCCACTGGTCACAACCACCACAATACAATTAAACCACATAAAAAGTACATGCAATACAACATCAAATGACAAGTCTCACCTAGGACTTCCGCAATCTAACTGACATCTGCGGTCACTGTTCAGACATGGCCGGCACCTGCACAGGTTTTCTTTACCTATGAAAACTCCTCCCTATCAACATTTTTCCACTCCCCCACCCTTTCCAGGTTCTCTTTCAGCCATGAAATATCCCCAAATGTAATGTCCAGACTTTTATTCTCCCTGCGCTGTTCATGGACGCCGGTCGTCTGCAGATCCAATATGGTGACCGTTTGAAAAATTCTGAAGCACCTCACGAGTTTGAGCACCCAATCAGCATGCTTCTTTAATGTCTGTTGACAATAAGCCACCCCCTGATTTTCCGAAATTTGTCCACGGACACCGAGTCAGGAAGTGAGTTCACAGACCGGCCCCAGATAACACTAATATATTCTTACCTACTTTTTGGCCATTTTTAAAACAAACTATTGGACGTATTTACACCAAATCTGCAAAATCACGCTTTCGGGACCAGGCTGCTGCTCCTCGCGCAAGTTTGGTGATAATTCGTCCAACGGTTTGCGCTGTAGAGGCAACATTTTCTTTCCATTCGTTTATGAGGATTTCAAACATTTTGGCCAATGGCCAAACAAACTATAGTAATATGTCTAAAGTAATTATAGGTAATTTAGTGGGAGTATACAGTACTTGTACTATGGTGGAATGATATAATTAAAGTGTATATGGTATTTATGATTGTAATACAATTGAGAACAGTGCTCCTTGATGTGTTCTCTGCCTTTCACACAGTCAATAATTTTATCCACATTAAACAGTTACATGATACCATTAGCATCATGGACCGGGCACTGGACTGGCTGATTTGTTTTCCTTAATAACCACCCTTCCCAGCTTCAACTGGTCTGTTTGTACTCCACCACCTCACTGTGTACCTGCAGAGTATCCCAGGGTGTTATCCTATGATTGTGGCTCTTCCATATCTATTTCATGCCTCTGGCTCACCTGGTGTCTCACTGGCAACACATAGAAATATTTATGATGTGTAGGGTAATTAATGGTACTGTAGGAGGAGTATACAGTATGTGTAATATGGTGGAATGATATCATTAAAATGTACATTGTATTTATAGTATTTCTTTTCTGCGCCTTGAAACACTTGTGTATAGGCCAGTTATAAATGCCATATCATATCATATTTATATCATGATGGTAGTAAAATTGAGGATAGTACTCCTTGATTTCTCCTCCGCCTTTCACACAGTGAACCATTGTATCCTCATGAAATGGTTATATGATACCTTTAGCATCATGGACCAGGCACTGGGCTGGGTGATTTGCTTTCCTCACTAACTGCCCTTCCCACCTGCAACTGGGCTGTTTGCATCACCTAACGGTGTACCTGCAGAGTACCCAAGGGTGTTATCCTATTATTGTGGCTCTTCCATATGTATTTCATCCCTATGGTTCACATGAGGTCTTTCTTTTTTCTCATTTCCAGTGTTATGTTAATAACAAACATTTTTCCTTAAACTTCCCAGGACTAATTTGTTATCCTTGTTTTTCACCTCTGATTGTTTGGTCGCCATCAAGGCATTGTGTGGGGCTAACCATCTCTGTCTCAATGCCAGTCATTTCAAAAAGACAAAGTGAACAGGGCCGTAGATACCTCAACAAACACACTCAACTCAGGCATGAAACAAAATACTCCATGATTGTAAGTTATATTCACAATTGATATACATCATGTCAGGGTGCTCCGTGTTTATACAGAATGAACAACACAAGAAACCATTAGTAAATATCCAAATTCATATGTCATCTGTTAAATGGCAAGTACATACCCTGAAAAGACTCAAAAAGAGTTGCATGGGAATTACAATATCACAAAGACAGTACAAAGTGCTAAATGCTAAAGTGAAATAACAACTGGAATCAGTGTGGAAAGAGCACTGGGAATCAGAGTCATATGGTCTACACAGCTGTGTTTCGGACGAATAGCACAGTATTGGCAACTGTTCTTAGATCAGCATTCATCAGGACGGGGTAAAGTGCGCGAGAGAGCTTCCTGCGGGTTCATGATGTAGAATAAACACAGTGGGTGGTGGCAGATTAATCAGACTGTCTCAATGTGTCCTTGACCGTAGCATGGTGTGAATCCATGACATGGATACTCATACCACTGCCCCTGAGACTGGTTGCCTGGTCCCTCATGAACAGATTCCAGGCCCTATATTTAGTTGATGCCAGTAAACCCCCCACCTCTTCAGCAATTCCCTTGTGGGTCAATCGCCTGGTGGCTGTGTACCACGTCTTTGGGACTCCTCTGCCGCAGCAGGTAACTAGTAGCTTCCCACCATGGCATCCATTGGCACTTTATTTATGGGCCCCTATGAGCACTTGACAATTCCTACTCCTCTTTCCATTCATGCACTTCTTTTACTGAACACATCATATGTACATTTATAGCAGCAGTGTGTACAATTGTTTGGATAAGCAAGGGAAATGCATATGCAAAAGATGTGTAGAACATTTTTAGGTGGCAGTTGTGTGCAAGTTTAATATGTTGATAGGGTTATATGTAGAGTTGTTGTTATCTTATTGGTGGATATATGTGTGACTTTTTCAAAGCAGGCAATGAGGGAATGCTAGAAACATAACAGTTAAAACGGTAAAATGGCTGTTTTGTGTTATGGTGTGCATGTCCAATCCAGGTTTTTTAATAATGCATGGCCTAGAGAGGGGACTGCGGAGACCATGGATAGTCATAAAGGGCCATGGATTATGGTCCTTATTGTATGCTAGAGAAAAGTATTTGGGTCAGAACATTGTTTCTGTGCTTTATTTCTTTTTCTCTAGTATACAATTGTCCATTATTACCATTAGCATGGTATAAAATGGTAACAGGAATGTTGGAGAAGCTTATTGAGTCTATCTACTTTACTGAAAAATGTGAGTAGATGGACTCTATAAGCTTATTTGTTTTACTTCTATTTTTAAACTGTGAAAAATGGTTCCTAAAGAACCTTGTTTGTGCTTTTTGATTTTGTAATTTCTTTTATTTTTTTGTGGGAGAGGTTAGGAAGTAAGGCAGGGAGGGAAAACAGGGAAGGGACACCATACACAGATATAGAGAAGCAGGTGGTGTTACGCTCACCTGACTCCCACGGAGTCGCAGGTCTGGTTTGAGTGTTGTTGCTTCTTCTATGGTGAAGCGCAGGAACCGGAAGATGGGCTGGACCGGACCTTCGAATCTGGCTTGTCTGGCTCGCAGGAATATCTTTCTGTATGTGAAAAGGGAGTATTAACAATCTGCGGGAGAAAGTATAAGACTCCCGCTCCCTTCTCACCCCTCTACGAAACCCTCCTGCGACCCCCACGTGAAGTCTCACCTTAGGGTTTGAAAGGTTGAGCACTCCATCCTGCTTCTCATGCAGGGGTGCATTGTATCCAGTTACTTCACTGGGATTTTGATTGTAGAGGGTTCAAGTTTTGTTTTCCCGGTATAGTACCGTAAGGATTCTGTTAATGAGTATGATTCCGCAATAATAATTGTTCGTTGTCTCTTTTTCAGGTGCGGAAACTATTCCGAGAAGAGCTGTGGAACCGAAGAATGAGACTCTGGTGAGCTTGATGAGAGTTCTCTCAGTGTCCTTGTATCAATGCGCTCACTAATGCTGATGTCTTTTTTCCCCATAGGGGCCGGTGTCTGGAAATGCCTGGATGCGGCACCGACCCGAAACGAAGCTCAATCCAGAAGAAATCAGGTAAGTCTTTAATGGGCGTTTGGGCAATGTCTTTTCATGCGCCCACTAACGCTGATGTCTTTTTTCCCCATAGGGGCCGGGGTCCGGAAATGCCTGGATGTGGCACCGACCCGAAACAAAGATCAATCCAGAAGAAATCAGATAAGTCTTTAATGGGCGTTGGGTAACATCTTTTCATGCGCCCACTAATGCTGATGTCTCTTTTTCCCCTTAGGGGCCGGGGTCCGGAAATGCCAGGATGCGGCACCAACCCGAAATGAAGTTGGAATAACCCAACAGGTAAGCTTTGTAATGTAAATTAAGGTTTCCTTGTTTTCTTTCCCCTCTCACCTTTATTCTTGTCTTTTTCTCCCTAGGCGCGGTGATGTGGCTGCGAGTCCAGATGTCGCCGTAGAACGTGGTGGTACCTTGTACAGGTGAGTGAGATGCGGCGCTGCAGCGATCGATGCAATGTGCTTTTAAATGGATGTCTTCCTTTTCAGGACCGTCGGCGAGATGTCTCCGGAATGCGGATTTAGCAGGTAAGGACTCTTCTTTACCCTTTTCTCTTCTCTTCTCTCTTTGCAGGTGTTCCAGGATGCTGGCAGGAGTGGCAGAAGACAGAATGCAGGAGCAAACACGGTGAGCGTCCAGCTGCTAGATGCAGAACAACGCGAAGCGTGAGTTGCTGCTTGGGCGTGGCTTAAATATCCTTCAAAGTAGTTCCAGGTATGTATCCTTCCTCTCAGGTATGTATTCCTCCCCTGACCACACCCGTGTGGTTAAGTAGTTCCAAAGATAAAGTAGTCCCATTCAGGCCTCAGAAGGCCTGGATGTTGCAGCATGGTCTGCATCAGGTAAGTTAACACTAAGCACCTTTAACACAAAGTCCCCTTTTTATGAGCCTTGCGCCTATGGCGCCAGGACTATGGCCCAATATGAGCCTGGCACCAAAGACACCAGGACTGAGTCCAAAGAGCCCCTACTTGAGGCTGTTGTGACTTCCCTTGAAGACATGATGTCTGCCTCTGGGGTCTTGTCTGGCACCTTGGAGGTAGGCATCATGACAGGTGGACAGGGGAATATGTTGGGTGTGTTCATTATTAGGTAGGGGGCAGTGTTTCTCATCCTCCTTGATTACAGCCTTGAAAGCACTTTGAAACTGCTCCTCCCTGCAGAGTGGTGTGTTGCAGTGTATACACAGTATTGTTGTCTTGGAAAGATATGGATCAACCGCTTCTTTTATGGCTTGCAATTTAGCTGGTGGGATTTGCTGCCCAACTGGATTAGCTTGTGTGGTGGTAGTATTGGTTGAGGAAGATGCGGTAGATGAAGACAGCATAATACTTCCTGAGAAAGGAACAGCCTTTCTGAGAGCATTCTGGTGGTTGGATTTAGTGTAACGGCACGTGGAGGTTGCCCAGTAGGAGTACTGCTACGGTTGTCCGCGACTCTCAGTGCATTTCACCTTGGTACACTTAGACTTTGGCACACCCCGAATGGTGGTAAATGACTGCCACACCCATGATTTGCTGTGGGTGTTAAAGATAGCCATTTCTTATACTTTATTTTCCTGGTCCTCTTGATTGTTTTCTGCATGAATGTGCTTCTTCCATTGTGTAGGTCCTACAGCTGGTGATGGTGGTGGCCCTTGGGGAGGAGGGATGGCAATAGCTGATGCCATTTGTAAGATAAATAGCAGTTTTCCTAATATTCTTCCAAGTATGTGCTGTGTGTTTGATTGTTAATGGATAATGAGTAACAATAGGTGTAGGAGCAGTGCAAGGGTACATTTTGGGCTTCAAAGTTCTGAGTTGAGCTGAAAAATGCAGTTCCGAACTGTTTGCGTTGCACGGACCCATTTGCAAAGTGCAGACACATTCTCAGACACATCATCATGTCGCGTGTGAGGCATGGTCATGTGACACTGTCCGGAAATTCAGTGATGACGACAGACGTTCCCGAATGTCGATGAACACAAAAATGGTGGCAAAAGTTGCTAAAAGTGTATATACGTGTTAAAAATTATTCTAAAAGGTGGGGAATGGCAGAGTTTTACTGTGAAACTTTCTAAATTGGCAAAACATTTTGCTAGATTGGGGGAAATATGATATTAGTAGGTTGTAGCACATTAGGGTGCACTGGTAAAAGCCCATGGAATTCAATGAAAAAACATTGTTAAAGGGACGTTATGGTTACAAGTAAAACCGAAAAAACCCAGAAATTCAGCAGTTATGGTAAGCTAAGCAATAAGAACTCACAGCGTCACTGCGCACTGCTAAGACAAACACCTAGTACATGAAAGATGACATCACAAACGTAATTGATGCCATCACTGATAGGAATGTACTAGTTACAATCACATAGGTAGTTCCAAAGGTCAAAGGAGAAAATTGGCTTGTGCTTTACCTAAAGAGGGTCAAACAGTTGTTTATGTAAACCATGTATTTGAAAATTTCATTCACATTCCAATCGTGCATTCTTTTCAATTTTGTCTGAAATAAATGATAGGAGATAGGAGATCATCATTACTAGTTCCCTGTTTCATCATTCATTCATTCATTCAATATCTTAGCAACAAGAGATTCATTCCAGTGGAGGCTCTCCTTGTCCAGGATGTGAAAGAGATCAAGTTGTACTTAGACAACTGCCTTCTACATCTTCCATCCAGGGCGAATGTACAACAGCAGCAGAGCTGGGTATGTAGGCATCTATAATGGACAGACGAAAAACTGGTCAGGATTAAACAGAACACTAAGGATGCAGTCCATGTTAAATTTGCATACACAGCTAGGATTACTCTGGCACAGGTCTTCTTAGTGTCTCAGGATCTGTGCCTGATGGCCTAGGCGAGCAAAAAATCATGTTAAGAGATACACCTCTAGAGAATGCATAGTCATCCATATATGGCATCATATTTCCAGATTCAATGTCATGGTGTTCTAAAAGCCCTGATGATGAAATGGTGATAGGGCTTGATTTATGTCCCTTTGATCTCTGGCGCTAGTGATAATAAAAGTGGGTTTAGTAGTCCTGATGTGGCTCAGCCATAGGTAGATTTTGATTTGTGTGCATTCAACAGTGGCAGGAATGTCGATGTTGTCCTAGGTCTTGCATCCAGTTAAACTTAATCCCAGGATGATTAAGAACCCCTATACTGGCTTTGGTCAGAATGTAGATATTGCACTCTAGAGATTGTGTCGCTCAGAAGAATAAGTAATGACAAGACATGAATCCATGACAGCATATTAGGTGGAGGCTTATGAGTGACACAGGAAATCTCTTCTGGAAGGATGTGGGGACATGCATCTTTCCCCGCTTTATTATGCAATCCTTCTATTCTTCAATTTCTTTGTGATATATTTTACTTGGGCCTAGTGGTGGCCACCTTTAGACATCAGAGAACTCAAGTTACGGTCGTGTTTGTTCCATGTTTTGGCATTTCAGAGGATACAAACTTGGTAATTGGAACACAAAAGAGAAGTCCAATTATTTGTACTACAGTTGAAGTGTTTGTTCAGCTCTGGTGTTTTCATAGGTAATTCTACCTTTCATGCTCACCTCTTTGAACCTAACCATCCATAGCTAGATCCTTACCAGTAATGTGGTATTCTTGTTGATGATCACTTCTGACAGAAAACTGGGTTAAATAGGCTCCATCTTTTGCAGAATCCACATTTTGATGAGAAAACGGGAATCTTTGATTCAAATAATCAAACCAACTTTTCATCCAAAACATATTTCTTCTTTTCATTGGTAAATATACACCCATGTTCATCCCATACCAAGCACCAGCAGAAGAGGAACAATCGCATTCTTTAGACATTATACGGGAATATAATGAAGTACCAAGAAATGCCTGCTCCTTTTTGTAAATCTGAATCATATCCACTTTACACATTAATCTATTCGTTAGTATCCATTCCTCTTCCGTTAAGTATTCCTGGCAGATCCAGAAGAGTTGTTGAATCATTCTGGCTAACCGCTGGAGAGAGGGTGTACAATTCATAGAAAGTGTAAAGTAAGCAACATGATAAGTGGCTCACACAGTGATTTGACATTATTGGGTTTAACTGTTTTTTCAGACAATTGATAAATGATTGTAATTAAAATTCATTAAATGCATAGGTAGTTTATATCACATTTGTATTATTATTATTTTATTGGTAAAATTCCTTCATTAAACCAGAAACATTTTGATATATACCTCAAAGGTAATGACAGGGAAAAGGTAAGGGGATGTGGGGCAATGCCTGAATCACTTACCTGCAATCGTCATTACAGCTGATCCTACTCTGCTTCCTGACAGTCAAGGAACCCACCAGGCCACATTGTTTTTTGGGTTTTTTGTCTCCCAAAAAACAATGTGGCCTGGTGAAAGGGTGATGTTACAATATTTCATGCACAATACATCACAGACAAATCAACAGCTCCTGTTTGCTTTTCTTAACACCTAAACCATTCTTACAGTGGTTACCTTGTTTACTCATTGACTTAATGAAGTCATCACAGCCTTCTGCCACTTTTGGGGAATTACTTGATCCTTTATTATTAGTGTTATTATTTGTATTATTATTAAAATATTAATTGAACACAGACCTAGCTTCGGAAAGCAATGGCTCTCATAGAAGTACATAGTGAGGGAAGCATATTGCAAAGGGACCAACAAAAGCGAGTAGGGAGCTAACAACTGGATAGGTAAGTGTATGTAATTTGGCAGTGAGGGATCCAGAGGCAACCAGGGGTGGAAAAAGGGGGGAAGCTGTTCATCCAGCTTCAGGTAAGTGAGAAGTGGAGGTGGTGTGGACCTAGGTGTTAATACATGGCCATTCTTTAAAGAGAAGGGGTTTGAGATCCTTCCTGAAATATAGAAACAAGAGGGTGAATCTGGTATTAACAGGGAGCAGGTTTCAGAGTCTGGGGATGTAGACAGAGAATGACTGTCTTCTAGGTATTTCCTTTTTGCTCTGGCGTAGTTCAAGTCTTCTGTGGATTTGTAGCCTCTGGATATATTGAGCTTCTCAGTGAAGTAGATTGTAGACTTCAGGGTGACAGCCTTGTAGATGATGCATCAGGATTTGAAGGTGACACATGCTTTCAGCAGGATCTAGTGCAGTTTGATGATGGTCTGGGTGATGTGGTCGAATTTTCAGAGTTGTTTGATGAGTCATGCTGCGGCAGGTAGGAGTATATCTACACAGAGGTAGTAGGGCAGTCACCCAAAGACCTTCCACAAGGGTATTGCCACCATCCATATGGAAGAGGACCAAGGATTGGACAGCAGATCTGAAGTTGTTTGGTGGGATAAAAGGCTTGATTTTCCACAGGAGCGTGACTTATAAAATGTTTCCAAGTTGGTTATTACCAATGACAGCCCTATGTTTTAGGTCAGAAGGAAAAGACAGACCAGTTTTTGTCATTTCAAGATTCTTTATTCAAATAATAAAAGAGAAATACCTTGGGTTTCCCTACCTAACCAAACTAACTACAGTGCTCGTCGTCTGTTGTGAAGTGAAAAAGTAAACAGTCTGTCCTCTGTCCAACTCTAACCTATTCTCTGTCTACCACAATAAAACACCAGGAGAATGACTCTCTTCTCCTGGATAGACTTTTTTCAACATTAGTATGCAATCTTGAGATATTGTTTGGCTATCTCATTAAGTAGTTGGTTCGGTTCTTGTAGGGGACTTATCCCAGTCCTGGTTTCCTCTACTCTTTCCTTTGGCAGACTTTTGGCATCCTGGAAAAAGGTCTCCCATCAATGTCTATTAAAGTCTTTCTCTTTCTGGTTCCACTAGGAAGACAGCTTCCATCTTGATACAGTTCTTATTCTATGGGTTACTATGGTTCTTCAACTCTTTGTGCATAAGTCAGTTGATGTCATTTCCCCCCATTCAGATTCACTATCTTTCTCCTTGTCATTCTTATTGTGTACCCAATAGTAATTTTCTTCTCCAGTTCTTGTTGTTGGAATGTTTATTCAAATAATACAAATATTAATTAACGGGTAAATACATATAAAAATTAGATAAGAACAGTGCATTGGTGCTAATGAAACACACAGGTAAATATATCCACATGTTACAACAATGTTAAGATGCAATTGCCAATCTTTTCAAAAATCCCCTTCGTAAATACATTGCTACCTTTAAGTACGATAACAGGGCCCAAGCAGTTAATTTCGTTTCTGCCCTTAACAAAAAGGACAATGCTGGCCTATATTGGCGTAGGTCAGCACTTCTTATAACTTGCAATAGGGTTTGTTAACTAATGATTCCATTCTCTGGACAGAATAAAATAAAATGGGCCAGATCTTCAACAGGGGTTCCACAATCCGGACAGCCAGGATCATCCAAATACCCCGTCCCATTGGCCGTATTGGCCCCCAGGTGCAGGCAATCAAACCTGACCCTTGTAATGAGCCAACTCTGGTTGTCTACCCTGGCCAAAAACGGTAGGGCTGAATAGTGGATGCCCCACTTTTCAACTGATGATTACCGTCCGCCTGGAAAGCCTGAGCTGCATGAGAGTTAATGCCCGCCAATACCCTCAAGACCACCAGAATTGATGATCTTACCTCCCTAGATAGAAGCATCCTAGCGGCTGGAGGTGCTACTGTCAGATTTACCCCTGGACATAAGCGTTCTAACAAATTTTAACCAGGGTATTTTGTGCCACAACTCCGTGCTCATGGTTGCCTTTATGATAAAGGGGCACAACAAAGCGTTTTTATTACCCCAGATTCTAAGCCATAATAAGCCTGGAGCGGCTGCTGTCTCTTCCTCCAAAAAGTGTGACCAAAGTTCTCGGTGCACTGCAGCACAGGAGGAAGACCCTGGGAGTCCCAATAGCCTCTTATAGAAAATAAGATCAGGTGTACTTGTAATGTCTAATTACTATTTGCTATTAAAGCTATTGTGTTGGTAAATATAAAATATATAACATAACAAACAGTTGTGATATGGATGATTTGATTCATTAACCATGATTGGATTCGAGAGGTAACCAACAAGCGAATACACATTAAGATTGGGTACCCGTCATCTTGCTGCTGTAGGACCAGTAAGAGGTGACATGGCGACACTGTTTACGGGCACTATGCCTTTAAATATTTATGACCGTCTGCATCACAGTTATATAGTACCTTGTGTCCGGCCAAGCGGTTCATTATATTAAGGTTCCTAGTTATAGAGACAGACTACATGACTACACATAAATCCAATGTGTGGGCGTGCTCAGTATGGTGTCTGTAAATGCCTCACGGCGTTGGAGACACACTTCACGCATACGAGCAAAGTTGCATTGGCGAGCTACAGTCCCGCCCTGCAACTCACGTTGGAAGGTGGGACTGGAGCCACATCCGCCATGACCAAACCGGACGGCGGGCGTCCCCTTGATCGCCATGAGAATGACAAAACTTAGCCCGTCGTGGATATGCGCATTCGTGACGCGACCCGCTTCACGAAAGATTTGACATGAGAACTGTGGAGGTAAGGAGCTCCATGTGGGAATGATGAAGAGGAACTTTTTGAGATAGATTAAGGGGAAGCTCATCACCGCTTTGTTTCTAACAGGGAGACTCCATTGATGCACTCGCTTGTATGCGAAGCACCACCAGTTTTTTAAAGCAAGCTAAGGTGAGAGTTTGTGCAGACACGAAGGTGTAGATGACTATGCTCTTAACATATCATGTGGAGACTAATGAAAATACTGTTACGTTTTCTTTTCTTTTCTTTTTTGATTTAACAACATGATGGAAATTGTCCTGTGACAACACTTACTTACGTGATGGTATGTACATTTGAAATTTATATAATTTGTCTACAATGCAATGGTATTGATTGTGTTAAAATGTAGCCCTGAAGATGGTGCTTTGCACCGAAATGCATTGGCAAGAGCTGATACTTTAAATTGAGGAATTGCGCATTTGCCTAAAAGCATTGTAAGAATAAAACACAAACCTATTAGTAGATATTTGAAGAAAGTGGTTTGAGATCTCATTTATAAAGCGTTACAGTAACCATATACTATTGCATTAAACACACAAGCAAGATACTAAACTTGCCAAACATAGAGGAATGAATTTAGCTTCCCAAGGGGAGCAAGGAGGAGCATTGGGCTTTACAGGGTGGTTTCCACTCTGTTTTTCTGACTGCTGCATGTGTTATAGAGCCCGTGTGTCATTGGGTTCTTTTTAACTCAGTTGCTCCACATACAATCAAGAACGCATTGAAGAACAAAAATACACCATTTCATCTTGAGATTAACAGAATCAGTAGTGGTGCCCACCTTTTCCCCATTTTTCAAATAATAATAACAACCACAAAGAGTCACCTATTGATTATGAGTGTATTCATTCACCAACCTTTTACTGTACCCATGTACTGATGGTAAATATATACATTAGCTTTTAGGTTTACTCTTTGAAATACAGGTCCCTTTATATAACCTGTTTTTGTACTGTGACATAGGTGTCTGAAGATGTAGTTTCACTCTCCTGGTATCTGAATGGATGCTTTAGTACCTGACTCAGCCTCAGCACCCTAGGCTCTAAAAAGCTTATTTGGCACAGAGTGCAGTGGTGAGTGCAGTTGAAGGCATGTGAAGTTCCTCCTAAATGCTCATGATGTTCCAGAGTGCGCGGTCAGAGGAGAGGTTGGAGCAGCTAGAGAATACCATCTCAGCTGAGCTATGTGCTTGCCGGGATGTGTACCAGTTGTCCAGCCAGGCCATGCAGGAAGAACTCTATGTTACACATGTTATCTTGCAAGAGGAAGCACAAGTATCACGCAAGGTTCTACATGCTGACCTACGTGTCATCGCCGCACAGAACCAGGCTCACCCGTCCCGCAGACTTGCTGCCGATGAGGGGCAAGCTGCGCCTAGGCGTGGTCAGGGTACTGTGCCACGTCAACCTTTTCAGCCAGAGGATGATGAGGACGACGAGTTATCTCCCACACAGGTCGGGCTGTGCAGGCGTTGAGCCCATGGAGTTTTATTTTTGTCTCAACATCATCGCATGTGGGTGTTGAGGTGCACCCTGTACCTCCCCCCTCCTGGGTGCCTTCCACCCCTGGGTCGTATGTGGCCATTTTTAATATGCTTTTTGATAGTTAGTTTAATTAGGTACTATAGGTTTTTTATAGTTCGTTTAATTAGTTAATATAGTTTAAAATTGCTTGTCTATTGTGCATTCATGTGACAGTGTGGTGCTTTGTGGCTTTTGAAAGCATCCACTGTCTGTTCCAGCTGGGCCCTTCAAACTAGTCTCGTGTATGTGTTTGCAGCTTGGGGTACTGACTCACATAGGCCACTCCTGCTTCCCTTATCCATGGGCTCGCAAGGATGGTTCAGTGTAACAACCATTTACACAAGCGCTTTGGACTTTCGTCATATCTGTGGCCTGTCTGCTGCTGTACTACTTGTGTTAACACCCCTAGTGGGGAGTGAGTGGGTTTTATCGATATCCATGGCATGTCTGTAATCAATTTGGGTGAATACATGATTGATATCTCCATTAATTGATGTGGATTGTGATGTATGTTTTTTTCTTGCCTGTATATGGGCTTGATGCACTTCATGCTGTAGACTGTAGCCTGCACCCTTTGCCTGTCAAAGTAACACAGATGGTAAGAGGAGTTCGGATGTAGGTCTCTAACATGGCCCAGTGACAACCAGCATGAAGACACACACACAGGGAACTTTCCAGCCTTATTAATATATTGTATGCCCTTTCTGCAGGAAAATGAGCCTCCAGACTACCTTTGACAGCAGACACAGGGACAAGTACTACTGAAACCTGGCCACGTTCGGTGGTGCATATGTGCGCATGTGTGTGCAAGCAGAAGCACAGGGCTTGTGCTCAGACGTCCGACAGAAGCAGATGTGTTTCCAGGAGCTCCAAGCATGGTGAGCAGCACAAGGGGCCACACCGGAGCCAACCTTCCACCAGGCCACTTGCACATGCATGCTAAGTGGTGCCAGTGCTGGGAGCTTGGCCAGGCATTGTTGTAGAAGCACACAGTACAGCTAAGAAGCGTTGAGGGACAAATGCCAAGTAGGTTTACAAGTTGTCAGGGGCACACGCAGGGGCAGTCGAACATATCCTCAAGTCCCCTCTGCTCCATAGAAGCTGAGTTATTAGCGCAGTAGCGTTCCTAGCCAGAAACTAATACAGCGCACAGGGACACCCAGCGAGGCACAGACTCGTGTGCAGTGCTTATCATTTGCATGTGCAAATTGCCACATGCACTACCTATTGAAATCCGCGGCTGCCAGAACATGACTTGTACTGAAGTCGCACCTCGCTATACACATCTAGCAGCTCACCCAGGGACCATTCTATCATGTGTGATTCTTGACGCATTAGTCTTCCATTTTTCGCGCATTGACAGTGTATGAACCATCACGGGGGCAAGCTAACGTATACGTACAAAGTAGCAGACAAGAGTGTTTGTTTGCTGAGAAGTCACTTACTTTGGGGCATGAATGGTGTTGTATGTGTGTGTTGTAAACACACACAGATTAGTAACTCACGCTCTCTTTGCAGCATTGAACTGTTCCTGTTACCAGACCTGAGAGTGCGCAGGCAGGAGGCCAGCAATCACCCCAGAGATAAGTCTCTCTTTGGCTTGCATTTGACTCATTTGGTACAATGTGCATGATGAACATGGTTTCTCTGATTGAGTATGTGTTATTGTCAATAGTTGTATTTTGTATTTTGCCTACTTTCCCTTGCCAATCCAACTCCCCTCTCTGCCCCTCTTTCCAGTTATCCTGAATACCAATGCCTGTCCAAACAACAGATCCCTGACCCTCTTTCCCCGCCGGGGTCTCGGAGGCCTGTGTAAGTTTTAACCTTGCAGGTGCCCAGAACACGGAGGGGGTGGTTGGTTCGTGCCACTCCTGTGCTTGGAGACCAGAGCTGTGACACTACCCATCAGTTGTTGCATCCTCATTGTATATAATGTAATGAAAATGGTACCCATCCTGTTGAACCATTGTTGAACTGTGCTACCTTGGTTGTTCTGTTATTCTACTTGGACATGTGCTTGGACATTTTCTGCTACTTCAAGTCATCTACTGGAGACTCTTCCAGGGTTCTTTGGTGCCTACAGGCTTTTTCCCTGGTTTGGCGGTTTGGTTTTCTCTGCGATTTGGTATTTTTACCAGTCAAGTGGCCTCTGAGGGGGCTGGACCCTATTTACATGCAAGGTGGAACATAGAGACCTAGGGATGGGGTGATCCTGTACCCAGGTAGACTTGAAGGAAGAAGGCTACATACCCCAGACACAGTTGTTCAGAAGGTCATGGTGATGTGTAAATGAGGGAGGGCCTTTTGTTGTTGGACAGTTGGCTTGGGCTACAGTGTTTGGGCACTCTGACATTGTAATTGTGGGGTACTATGTACATGATGTGTTCTGCTGCTCAATGCCTGTTCCTGTGTTGTGTTTACTTTTCAGGTGTCAGGGGATTGGTGTGGTTTGACATGCTGGGGTGTACACATGGGCAATGTTCACATGTGATGTGTACAGGACACTGAGGGTCACTTGATTTCACATGCATATATTGAGTGCATGTTCCTGCTGAC
This sequence comes from Ambystoma mexicanum, assembly GCF_040938575.1. Classification (NCBI taxonomy): domain Eukaryota; kingdom Metazoa; phylum Chordata; class Amphibia; order Caudata; family Ambystomatidae; genus Ambystoma; species Ambystoma mexicanum. The sequence continues at coordinate 331,769,475 of NC_090930.1, forward strand.
ACACACAGTTGCACAATGCTCCACCACACGTACAACCACCCTTCCATGCACACAGGTGCACACATATTGCCTTCTCGGGCACGCTGTGTCCATGCAGCGCATGATCAATTACCATTTGGGGATCCTGTACATGCGTCAATAGGTTATTTATTTTGTTTGTCCTTTCCATGTGATGCTCAAGGTGTATCCCCAACACAATGGCTGCTCACTGTGCTCTGTGCTGAGCAGTGTGTTGCAGGAGACACACACAGCACATGGGTTCGGGAGTAGCAATTTTGGCTTGCCCAATGTGCATGTGAACAGGCATTCAGTGTTGTGTTCATGCTACTACTGGTGGAAAGCATTTGTGTATGACTTGGTATGTGTGGGAGGTTGTTGGTCAGTCATTTCATCTGATTCTATGTCAGGCGTCATTGTCTCGGGCCACTTTCCATTTATCACATGTGACTTCGGATCTTATTGGTCATGTTGAAGTAGGAAAATTGGAAAATACCCTCCCCACAGTCTCATCGAGACCATGGCCCAGGACATCAAGACACAAGCACCCCTGCGAGAGGAGTTTGACCAATTCACCTCCTCACCAGATGCCCAGGTCCCCTGTGTCCATGGCCCACACACCCGGGGAGCCTGCCCCCTACCACGTCCTGGTCAAGCCGACGTCAGCCTCATGGACCAACTCGATTAGACAACAGCAACAAACACCATCATCATTAGAGATGCCATGACGACATAGCCAACAGACAAGAACACATGTGCCACCATGCACACTGGTCACTCACACACCAACCCACAAGAAGAACATACTCAGTTCTATGATGTAGCGGACTGACACACCCACAGAAACGCATCATTGTTATTTTTCACATAGGCCTCCTACATCACTGCAGAAATGCAAGACGCCTGAAGAGCTTGTGTATACACTCTTGCAGATGCTTTCTCGCTACCTATCCCTATGAACACCCCACCCTATGTATTTACAGATGCTTATGACACTCTGTCTCCCCTCACGACCCCATATTATGGATTGTGTACCGGCACCCAGAAGCTAGGCCCAAAGTAGACCGCAATGCAAGAGTCCCCAGGCAGAAGCCTCCCAGACGAAAATCATCACAGAACGAAAAAGCAAAGCGCTGACGACGCAGAACGAGCCCCAACGAGAGCCCACAGCCAAGGTTGTTATTTTGCAACCCACATGCTGCGTTCTCAGCGCCAAGGTTACACCTGCCACTGCCAAATGCTCCTTCGATCCGAAATTCAAATCAAATGGTCATAATTCTGCTCCAGCCACGGTCTTGCCACACGTGACTAAGACAAACTGACAAGATAGCAAGCTTACGAGACAGAAAGTCACTGGAGTCCTAGGTCTGGGACACAGGTTGCAACAATGAAGCGACCAGTTGGACACCTACAGCGATGGGAAAGACATGCACATCAGCCACTAGCCAGACCTGTCCATTGTCCGCCACTAACACATAGTTGCACATAGTTGCACATTGTTGCCAGCACCAGGTACATCGCTAGCTGGGAACAGCGATGGTCCCAGGCTTGGGGGCTCGCGAGGGAGCCAATCAGAATACGAGGGGCTCACCACTAATGCCATTTTAGTTAGCCAATCACCAAGTGTCCCCTTGTAAGAATTTCGGTGTAGCAACTTTTAGGGACAACCCAAGTGCACCACCTGACCTGTCCTTATCCAATAACCCTCTCTACCATAAGTAACTATACTGACCGTACCACTCGGGGAGCCAACCCGAAGTGGCGTTAGGTTTTGTGACAATTTTCCCAGATGATGCAAGTAGCGCGTTATACTATGGTAAAAAGGGCCTGCAAGCCCCACTAATGCTGAGAGTCTCTCCAGATGCATACAGGCTGAGAACTATCCATGCTGTTACTATAATAAACAGCAGTAATTACTTTGCTCTTGTGTGTGTCCCATACTCCTTTTGGGACGTGGGAGGAGTTGGGGCCTCCCAGCCCCGGGGGTCCGCGGACGGCTCTGCCGACCCCCAGGAATTCACCCCGACAAGTTGGAGGCACTGCTGAGATCTGTTTGAGGTCTACCCAACTTAAGGGCAACTACCAGGCCTCTTGCAATGAGGCAACCCGGCAGCGCGGCCCCCTCTGCCATTGCCCCCCTTTTGAGGACTACAGGACCATCGCATAACTGCGAGACGACCGAACAGCGCAATATGGACATTGGCCATCGGGAGCCGACTTGAGAAGTTTCCCGCCCACGGTTGGCGAGTGTCCAGATGTGGTGCAGACGAGGGGAGGTGGCGAGCCCCTTTGGAGGGGTGCCCGCGGTCAAGCAGTCCTGGCTCAGAAAGGACTTGGTGAGTATGGCACACCCAAACAGCAACCTAATGTTGTGCAGGAGGGGGGAGTAATTGTAAAGAGGGTGGCGGGCGGTTGTCAGAGTGTGTGGAAATTGATTTCGACTGATAAGCGGAGATAGAGGTGTGAGGCATAGCGGGACAGGCACGAGGGCCGTACGCTACATAGTCACAAATTGGATTGGGTGGGGCTTCAAGCACCTGCATGTGACTGTTAGAGGGCGCGGATTGGTCTAGATCGCGGACACCTGTATAAGGGAGGTGTGGCTTTCCTATGAATTGACGTTGTAGATCAATGAGTAGATGAGGATCCCTACTAATTGAGTGTTGAAGCTCGTAGGTAGATGATGTTTTCCCACAGGAGGTAGCTAGATTGTTTCCCTAGTGCAGAAGATAATTGGCTGGTTAAGCTCCCCTGGGGAGGGGGCGTGTCACACGCGAGGTGATGCAGCGTGCGCAGTCCAATTATACTAAGTAAATTGATTGTTGATTACTCCACTCCAGACGTAGTGGGGAGACAGCTGTGGGGTTAACAGGGAATTAAAAGTGTCAAAGGATAGCGTGCATTCATAAGGTTCTAAAATCGTACGTACTTGTAATATCTTGTAGAGGTTGGCGACGTCACACATAGGGCTTGTATAGGACTCAACGACCATCCCGCATTCATCCAGGGGTGGTAGGGGAACAGGAGGTACGAAAGGGTAGGGGTGAAGGGGGAGAGTCGACCGCACACGGAGAACGCTGGCTGCGCTTGAATGGGGAGGAGCCAAGGGTGGAGGTGGCCATGCACGGAGAATGCCGGCTGCGCTCAACAAAGGGCTAGCACCAGAAGAGGGAGGGGGCTGAGCAGACGGTGGGGACTAAGTTGAAGGTGTGCAAAGTAAAGGCGGCACAGGAAGGTGGGGCAGCCCAAAGGCACGCCGCATAGGGCACATAGCTGGAGGGGGGTTTGTGCACCACAGACGAAGGGGGCCATAGTTGTAACATCAGGAAGAAAGAACAGCAAAAGCAAAGTATTGTAAAATTCAAATTGCTTTTCCTTTCAGCGGACAGTCGAAGGCCCCAGTATATGGGGCCAGGTAAAAGGTTGATGTTGAGAAAAGTAAAATTGTAAAATGGCCACTTATTATGGGTTGGGGGCAGGAGCAGGGTTGGGGTTCAGAGCAAGCGCTTTAACTACACCACTCCAGCACATATGCACGACACTGTCACCGCACAAAGAGAAAATGATAAAATACAGTATTGAATGGACACAAGGATCAGACAACAAAATAAGGGTACCGTGGCCGCCCAACCGCAGCTTCGACACGTTTACCCAACACTACTTGCTGACATATCTACATAACACATACAAAGGGAAACAGTTTAGCAAACCATTTAGAGGTTTTTGATCTCTGGAAGATGTTCCAGGGAGGTACACCAGGAGCCCCGGGAATGTTCGTGGTACAGGGGGTAAAGGAGGAGAAGGGGATAAGGGAAGAGAAGGAGGTAAAAGAGGAGAAGGTGAAAGGAGGGTGTGGGGGTACGGCAAAAGGATAATTTGCGGTAGCAGAGGCAAAGGTTAAAAAAGAAGGGGCAGAGGACAGGCCGATGGCAAAAGTAGTGAAGAAGGAGGAAGGGGGGGTTGTATCCAATAACAGAACTTAGAGAAGCCACCCAACAGCAACTAACAGCTGCTGAGGGGTACTCAAATTCTGCATACAGCCCTCCACCATACGCACCCACAGATGATTCTCAAAAGGGGATGGGGCGACTGTCATGGTAGATTCAACCACAACGCAAGCAGGAAAGGGGAGCTTCACAAATATAGGGCCAGATTAATGGATAGCAGCGCAGGTGCTTCTGAAGCTCCGGGGGACGCTAACAGGGGAAGAGGAGTATGCAGTGAAAAGGTAACCAAGGAAGAGATGGATCACACACAAACAAGGCATGAGGTAAGTAAAGGCAGAGAAGGGCGACTTTCAGAAGAAGAGGAAGAGATGCTGGAGGAAAGGTTGGCATAATTGAGGGACGTACGAAGCGCACTGATTAGGCAGTTCGAGAAAGAAACACGGGAAAGACAGGAGAAAAAGAAAGCACATAAGGAAGAGAAGTTGAGAATGAAGGAACAGACAGAAGAAAGGAAGAAGGAAGAAGCGCCCATTAGGGCAATAGTAGAAAGAGTGGCACGCGCAGAGCACAGGGAGATGAGAAGGAAGGAGGAGGAGAGGGAAGAAAATGATAGGGAAATGGGACTGTGGAAAAAGAAGATTATATCAGAAAGCGCCCGGAAATATGAAGAAGGGAAGGTTATAGAAAGCATAATAAAGAGGGAAGGGGGAATATGAGGGAGAAAAGAACAAGAGGAGAGGATATTAGCAAAGGTGAGCGCAGAAGTGTTGGAAGAACTCCACAGGAAACAAGCGGAAATAGGTGGCGAGGTAGTGAAAAAGAAGAACGAAGAAAGAGGAGATAGGAGAATTGAACATGGAGCAAAAAAGTATACACGCCAGGACAAGGAGGTGGCAACAACATCAACACAGGGGGCTGCGGCTAAAGAAGGTGAGTACAAAGACGTGGACTTAATAGATTTAAGGACCGTGACAGTGGGGGGAAAACGCACAGAGTGGGGATTGACATTTCCTGATGGATTTTGCAGCGAGGAAGAGGAAGTTTCGTGCGACAGTGGAAGAGATGGAAATAGGCAGAGTTTAGATAAATTATACATAACGCGCACTAACTGCGAGTCACCATGGGCATACGAGACACGGGGAGAACCAAACACAGGAGAAACAAAAATAAGAAAAGCGAACAGGAAAACACCACGCCCACTAACACCAACCCCTGTACATACCCCATATGTCGGCAGACTTAGGGACCTCCCAGGACGCGGGCAGGAAGAGCAAGCAAACACGCCCATGATGGGGCAAGAGGGTAACAGGAGGGGACGGAAGAACGTAGGAGGTGATAGAATAAACTACTGTAACAATGACAGCATTGAAGAGTTACCAAATATGGAGGAAGATGATGAATATACTAACATAACCCCACACAGGCGGACACCGGGGGAGGTGAGGGAGTACAATTTAATGCCACTGCTAGAGAGGGGAGGAGCTAGACCACAATATGTCCCATGGAAGCATGCCGATAAGGAAAATATAAAATGCAGGCTCCCATCACTAAGTGGGGGAGCCGGGAAGTGGATATGTGAGATGGAAAAACTGGGGACGGAAAGGGGCTGCTTATTTCAATACTGGGTGATGCTGCAGATGACATTTGGAAGAGGGCGGGATTCCCAGGAGTAACAATAAGTGACACGTCACATGATGGCACACCATTCGCCAACTGTAGGCACGCGCTCTGACAGGCATTGAGGGTCCATTACCCAGACACATCAGACATAGGAGCAATAACCTCACGCAAGATGCGCGACAATGAAGATCCTGTTGATTACATCCAGGAGATTCAGAAGAAGTGGCGCCTGGAAATGTGCGAGCCATGGGACAAAACACTAGCACTTTTTTACCACATACTAATACAAGGGCTCCCAGAAGAAGTACAGAGGCAGTTGAAGAAATTAGTGGGAATGGAAGCACAGGCATGGCCCGAAATACAACTGACAATAGTACACCACTACAGGAGGTGGCAAGAAAATATGAAACAAAAGGAGGAAGATAGGAAGACAGAGGAAGCAAAATTGGTTCAAAAGAAACTATCTAAATATGCCATGGAAGGAGCCCTGATAACAGCACCCACACACACGCAAGTCACAGTGACGCAAGACACAACACACAACAGGTAGTACCACTACAACAAGCACGGATAATGACACAGCAGATGCCTCCACCCCCACCATACACAGCGCACGCAGGAGGAGGGCATATGCAAATGGGTACTCAAATAGCTACAGAGGAAGGGGCGGCCAAATGAGAGGGAGGGGCTATGGCCCACCCGCACAACAACAAAGGGGAGGGTTCCGGGGTTACAATCAACAAGGACAGGAGTCAACATTGGGGGATTTCCATGGCAAGCACGGGAACCATTGACATGCTGGATATGTGGGATGGTGGGGCACATGTCACGCACATGCAGAATGAGACCAGCACAGACAGCGTGGGGAGAGCAAGGACAGCAACCACAACTACACATACAAACATACACGCAACCACAGCAGCAGACAATTACAAAACAACAACAACAGGTCCAAACAGTACAGCAGCTCACACAAATACAGGACAACGCAATAACCCCGACTGACACACCTGTAACACAGACACAGCTGGGGAAGGTGACACTATTGGGTCACAACCCTTACACAGGGAATGGACGGTCACTACACCCACAATAGGACAGTCCACAGATGTCTTTGATGTGTCCCATCCTGTCAGTAACACCTAACCCTGCAGAGAAACCACGCATACAGGTGGCGATATGTGACAAAATGTTTTCCTTCCTAGTCGACACAGGGGCCACTAGGTCATGGATAAGGGAGGGAAAGTTTAAATTGTCAGGTGAAACTATGAACACTCAAGGATTCTCTGGGGCTCGAGGGTTGGTTCCCTTCACTGATACCATTTCCTTATCTGTAGGAGATCACGATATGTCTCTCCCACTGCTGTACTCAAAGCAATCACCAGTAAACATACTAGGTAGAGGCATCATGAGCAAATTGAATATGACCATCTCCTTTACTGAAAAGGGACTAATATGCTCCACACCAGGCATTAACATGCTCACAGCACGACAAATACTGCAGGCCTATTGCGGCAAACAGTGTCCAGGGCAGAACCAGTAGATGGAGACATCTTCCAATATGGGACAGACATGGCAATAGCATGGCTACCAGGAATTGAAGGAAACATTTGGAGGAGACCAGCAGCTAACCTTTCTAGACCTGAAACACCAGCCAGTGAGAAGGAAGGGGCAACAATATCAGTGAGCATTGAGAACATTGTAGCAACACCAGACTACATTGCAGTGCATGCTCAGGACAGGGAAGGGAGAGCATGGAGAGCAGTAATAGCACTAGCAGAGGGGTGCCGATTAACCCAGGTATCCAATGAGGAGCTCTTCTCGGACGATAATGGTGAGGGGGAGATGGTGTTTGAGATGAGCGTTCACATCTGGGTAACAGTGACATACAAAGAAGTAGCACAAAAGATGCCAATGTCGCTAGAGGTACCAGCCACTACCGCTGTGCCATTTTTACGAGGAGGATCTGGCAGCAGTACCAGCATCTCTATGGACCACCAGTCCATATGACGCGGGCTTCATCAAAAGCATTGGAGGGGTGAAAATAAAATTGAAAAAAGGAGCAGTGCTGCCAAGAGTAAAGCAATACCCACTATCAAAAGAGACAGATGAGGGGATATATGAAACAATAACAGCACTAATAAGCAGAGGTATACTAGTACCATCAGAGTCTCCATGCAACACTCCTATGTACCCGGTGCGCAAGGCTAAGGCAGGGTCTTGGCATTTCATCCAGGATTTAAGACCCCTCAATCACATTGTAGAAGCAGAATACCCCATAGCGGCTAACCCAGCAACTATACTATGTGGAATACCAGCAGAGGTGTCGCGATTTACTGTGATTGACCTCAAAAATGCATTTTTCTCAATACCTATGCACCCTGACTCACAAGATTTGACAAGTTTCACATACCGCAACACAAAATGAAAACACACCAGGCTGCCCCAAGGGTATTGCGAAATCACCATCCATCTTTAACAGGGTGATACAAATGGACTTGGGTAACATTGACATTGAAAGCACAGTGCTGTAATATGTAGATGACATCATCATCTGAAGCACCACAGAAGAGAAGTGCAGGAAATACTCTGTCAAAATGCTCACAGTGTTAGCAGAAAAAGGATACAAGGTAGACAAGTAAAAGCTGCAGTACTGCCAAGAACAAGTGCTCTACATAGGCCAGCTCATTTCACAACATGAAAGGAACATTGCACCACAGAGGGCACAGACCATAACAAACACACCACAACCACAGACAGTGAGAGAACTGCAGCAGCTTTTGGGCCTATGCACCTACTGCAGGGCATGGGTTTTTGACTACAGCTCATACATAGGACCACTGCTTGAGGTCCTCAGAGAAGCACAGAGGGGGGAGAAGAAGTTGGGATGGACCAGGGAAATGACAGAGGCATTTCAGGAACTAAAACATGCCATATCCACAGCACCAGTACTGGCCACCCCAAATTATGAGGAACAATTTTTCATCTTTTCACATTGTAGCTCAGCAGAAATGAGAGCAGTACTGACACAAAAAACTAGCATAGGACACAAACCAGCAGAATTCTACAGTGGAACCTGGACCCTGTAATGTTAGCTCACTTCCTGTGCAAACAGAGTCTGGCCGCCGCAGCTTTTGTGGTAGAAAAATCATCCTCAATAACAATGGGCTGCCCAACCACACTGTACGTAGAACATGCACTTTTCGCAATACTGAACAAACCAAAATCAACCTTGACCACCCACAGGGCATCAGGGTACAAAGTAATCTTGTCCAGACCAGAGTTAAAAATTGTGAGGTGCAGCAACGTGAACCCAGCAAGGTTTATAGCAGAGGTAGCAGAAGATGGCAACTACGCTCGTGACTGCACACAGGCCATTGAAAGTTACTTCAGCATGAGAAAATTTGAGGAAAACACCATAGAGGGGGAGATATACTGTACATTGATGGGTACTCACCAATTGACCAGAGTGATGGGGTATGCAGAACAGGAGCAGCAGTGGTGAGACTGAGAGAGGATTGGACCTATGTCCCAGTAAAATGCGTTCAGTTACCACAACACTACTCAGCCCAAGCAGCAGAGTTAGTGGACGTAATTTTAGCGCTGAAGGAAAGCAATGACAAAAGAGTAACTATATATTCTGACAGCGCATACATCACATCAACTGTACACTCTGGATTAATTAAATGGCAGCAAAGAGGGTTCAGAAGAGCAGACGGCACCCCGGTGCCACATGCTCTACTACTGGCTGAACTCATTGAAGTAATTGAAGACCCCAAAGAAATAGCTTTGGTGAAGTGTCAGGCCCATACAAACGGGGATGATCCAATTTCCAAAGGTAACGAAACAGCAGATGCACATGCTAAACATGATGTGTATTTTGGCGAGATCTGGACCCCCCAGAAAAAGAAAAAAGATAAGGGGAGGGTGGGGGCAAGACAGATGATGAAGGATTGGTACACACACATCCCTGAAAATCAAATAATGGAATTACAGGCAGCAGCACCTATGGCAGAGAAGGAGCTATGGGTCAAAAGAGGATACACAATGTCCCTCACAGATGCATTATGGCGAAGGAACAATACAGGCAAAATAGTGATGCCCCCGGCCCTATTAAAAACAGCCTTGGCCCAACTACACCATCCCACACACACAGGAAAAGAGGTGATTGCAGCATGAATAAAAGAGGGCTGGTTCTGTCCCGAGCTAAATTCACACATTGCAAACTTCATTAGCAGATGCCTCACTTGTCAACAATTCATGGCCAGTCACACGCTGCAAGTGATCAAAGGTACTACACCCCGGCCAGAAGGACCCTTCCTGCACCTACATATTGACTACGCTGACATGATCAGCGTATGTCAAGGATACAGATACATGATTGTGGTAGTACGTCCATTTTCAAGGTGGATCGAGGCTGGTCCATGCTCCCATGCAGATGCCTTAAGAGCAGCGAAGTTCATGGTAAGGGAGGTGTTCCCGAGGTGGGGGGTATGCAAAGTGTTGCGGTCTGACAATGGCCCACACTTTGCCAATGAAATGTTCCAACACATCACTGCCCTCCTTGGTATTAAGCATAAGTTTGCATGCGCGTACCACCCACAGGCCAACGGCGTCTGTGAATGCCTCAATGGCCTCCTAAAAGAAGAGATAGCAAAAATTCAGCAAACAACCAAGAAAAGTTGGCTCTACTGCCTCCCCTTAGCCCTATTTGTGTTAAGAAACAGGCCAGGGTCGGACCACCACCTCATACCCCACAAGGCGGTGACTGGACGCCAAATGCACCTTCCACTCACACCACCATCAAGGGCTATAACAGATTGTCATGCATCGCAGAATATCGGATGCGGGGCGGGTCGAAGAACACCCACCAAGAAGGAGAAACAAAGGAAGAACAGGAACAAACAGCCAGTGGACAGTAAAAGAGGGGGACAACGTCCTCTTGTGAAATTACAACTGCCGGTGGAACAGCCCCCGGTTTACTGGGCCCCACCATGTGGAGAAAACAGCTCCTAGATAAAAACGTCTGGACATCAAGCCCTACAAAGATCAGACCCGCCCTTGCGTCGATGACAGGGCCAACGCAGCAGCAACAGCAACCAACGACAATGCCAACACAGCCCAAACCCCAAACCCCCCTAAGGACACAAGTGAACAATCACCCATAGCCCACCCCATGGTCACGAGATCCCAGAGTAAAACAAACCGTGCCCCAACAAGCCCCGACCCAACAAGCCCCTCCCCAGCCACTACATAAATAAAGAACATTGTCAAAAGATCTGCAATTTTACATCACACTGTGTAGACACGTGAGTGTTCTCTTCTCTTTTTGTCTCACACAAGTCGAACAGAGGGGGGACTGAAGTGGGAAAATGGAAAAATACCCTCCCCCAGTCTCATCCAGACCATGGCCCAGGACATCAAGACCCAAGCAACCCCGTGAGAGGAGTTCAACCAATTCACCTCCTCACCAGATGCCCAGGTCCCCTGTGTCCATGGCCCACACACCCTGGGAGCCTGCCCCCTATCACGTCCTGGTCAAGCCGACGTCAGCCTCCTGGACCAACTCGATTAGACAACAGCCACAAACACCATCATCGTTAGAGAGCCAAGACGACATAGCCAACAGACAAGAACACTATGACGTAGCGGACTGACACACCCACAGACACGCATCATTGTTATTTTTCACATAGGCCTCCTACAGCACCGCAGAAACGCAAGACGCCTGAATATCTTGTGTATACATGCTTGCAGATGCTTTCTCGCTACCTATCCCTATGAAGACGCCACCCTATGTATTTACAGATGCTTATGACACTCTGTCGCCCCTCACGACCCCATATTATGGATTGTGTACGGGCACCGAAAAGCTAGGCCCTAAGTAGGCTGCAATGCAAGAGTCCCCAGGCAGGAGCCTCTCAGACGAAAATCATCACAGAAGTGCTGACCACGCAGAACGAGCCCCATCGAGAGCCCACAGCCAAGGCCGCGATGTTGCAACCCACATGCCGCGCTCTCAGCGCCAAGGCTACACCTGCCACCGCCAAACGCTCCTTACAGCCGAAATTCAAATCAAATGCTCATAATTCTGCTCCACCCATGGTCTCTCCACACGTGACCAAGCCGAACTGACAAGATGCCAAGCTTATGAGACAGAGAGTCGTCAGAGTCCCACGTCTGGGACACAGGCTGCAACAACGAAGTGACAAGTTGGAAACCCAAAGCGATGAGAAAGACATGCACATGAGCCACTAGCCAGACCTGTCCATTGTCCGCCACTAACACATAGTTGCACATTGTTGCCAGCACCAGGTACATTGTGAGCTGGGAACAGCGATGGTCCCAGGCTTGGGGGCTCGCGAGGGAACCAATCAAAATAGACACTATTTTAGTTAGCCAATCACCAAGTGTCCCCTTGTAACAATTTTGGTGTAGCAACTTTTAGGGACAACCCAGGTGTACCACCTGACCTGTCCTTATCCAATAACGCTCTCTACCATAAGTAACTATACTGACCCTACCACTCGGGGAGCCAACCCGAAGTGGCGTTAGGTTTTGTGACAATTTTCCCAGGCGACGCAAGTAGCGTGTCATACGGTAAAAAGAGCCTGCAAGCCCCACTAATGCTGAGAGTCTCTCTGGATGCATACGGGCTGAGAACTATCCCTGCCGTTACTAAAATAAACAGCAGTAATTACTTTGCTCTTGTGTGTGTCTCATACTCCTTTTGGGACGTGGGAGGAGTTGGGGCCTCCCCAGCCCTGGAGGTCCGCGGACGGCTCTGCCGGCCCCCGGGAAATCACCCCGACAATGTGTTGGGCTTTTGCTAATGCATGCCATGTCATGGTGTGGCAGACAAGGGTGATGTGGGTTGGGAGGGTTTGGGTGACATACCAGGGATTGTCATGGCCTGCGGGGGGGTGTGATACACATTTTGCATGTGTTCCTTTTGGTCACACAGGATTGGTTATGTTTAAGTAGCTAGGGATGCACACAATGTAGCACTTCCATGGCAACATTCTCAGGGTGGTAAGGTTGTGACAGTTGACTGTCGCTTTGTCATCATCGATTGTCACCTGGTATGTGCCAGGCCTGTGTGCACTCCGCAGGGGTGGGAGTTTAGGTGAAAAATGTGGCCACAAGCTGGGTCCGGGCTGCCTAGCCACGTGCCTTTTCCCCTCCCATGGGCAGCACCTGTGCCTGTGGTTGGGGATGTGGGGGCACCACCATGTCCACTGGTACACCCTGCCGTGTTGAAACATTGTGCAAGACACATGCTGTGATCCTGCACACTACTGGGGGTGCATATAGTAGCTGGCCGCCAGAGCGGTCAAGGGAGCGGAGGCGTGACTTGAGCACTCCGAAATGTGTGCTCCACTATGACCCTGGTTGCAATATGGGCAGCGTTGTATCTTACCTGGGGTAGTGTGGTGGGGTTCCGTATTGGCATCATCATGTGGTTGCTCAGACGGTAGGCACTGTCCCCTGGGGAGGTGATAATGGTTGTGATTAGTTGGGTTTGTGTATTTGTCTGTGTGTGACATGCCTGCATGTGCACAGGCATTTGTACTCACCTAGGAGCCATGTGTCGCCATGCTTCCCAGCTTCCAGGGCCCGGCTCAGGGTGGACATTCCGTATATGAAACTGTCATGGGTAGAGTCAGTGTAGTTTGCATAGACAAAGGTGATGATTGCCTTGGCACCGCATACAACCTGCACGTTGATGGAATGCCAGTGCTTGCAGTTTCGATAGATGTACTCAGTGGCCATAGGTGGACGTAGGGCCACATGGGTGCAATCTATGGCACCGAGCACTTTGGGGAAGTGTGCCACCTTGTAAAAGTCCTGATCCACAGCCTGCCTTTCTGCGGGTGTTCTGGGTATGTATATGTGCCTGCGGACTGATGGGTGCACATTCATGATTGCCAACACCTGTTGTAGGCAGCGTGACTGCATGGCCTGTGAGACCCCCCCACTATGGCAGTTGTCTGCTGAAATGACCCAGTGGCCAAAAAATGCAGGACATTGAGCACTTTCTCCAAGGGGTTCAATGCTTGGGAGCACAGGGTGGGGGATGTAAGGTCATCTTCCCTCTCCCTGACCAGGTCTAGGATGATACGAGGTGGAAACCTATACCTGCCGTAGACCTGGTCGTCAGGCATCCAAAAAAAAAAGGCTGGTCCGGGGAAAAGAAATGCGGGGCCTGGCAATTCTCCTCCACCTGCGGTGTCCCACGATCAGTGCTGCCACAAATGGGGCATTCATCGTAGCTGTATATACGTGTTTGTTGTTTGCATGCACTTTTATACTGCGTGCGGGGACGCTTCCGCCTGCCTTTTTGTGGCAGACGTGTTGACGCCTGTGCTCGTCTTTTAGCGTGCGCAGGTTTCCTGTATTCGATTCCATGAATACGTGTTGTTCACGTGCGTGTGGGCGTTCTGTGTATTTCCCTGCAGTACTTCCCGAGTTACGCCTTCTTTTTCACGCGTTGATCCCCATTCCGCGTGTTATGCCCCATGTCCCGCCCCCTTTTTGGTGTGTGCGGCGATGTTGTGCACTTTCCCTGTGCGCGTCGGGCATGGCGTTCGGGATGTTGCTGTGACGTGTGTGCCCGTGCACACCACGCTCGGATTTGGCGCACATCCCTGAGTGATCACACCCAGGCCCTTCCATGAATCGCACGCATGCGCGTGCGCTTACTTTTTCACGCTTGCGCCAAGATTTTCGGTGCACATTTGTTCCATGAATTGGCCCCTAAATCTCCTACTCAGTCCTCACACTTCTATGAAATAAGAGGAATCCCAATCATAAAGATAAAACATGCAAAGTTCAGAGATGTACCTCCAAGGGCAAACGCTCAAGAAGGATTTGACTCTAATCCAACAGCAACTCAAACAGCAAAGTATTACAGTCCAAAATAAAGGGAATGGCCAATCAAGGTTCAATATATATATATATATATATATATATATATATATATATATATATATATATATATTTATATATCAAAGAAAAAAAGAGGAGAAAAGGAACTGCACTCTCTGCGGACCAGATGGGGAATCCATATGAATAAACGTAGCACAGCTCACAGTGAAATATTGGTAAAAAATGTAGGGGTTAATTCATAGAATTTAGCGCACAAGTGGCGCACGTGGCTGGCGCACAGTGTGCGCGTGTGAATCTCTGCGCCAGCCGCGTGCGCTAAAATCCATTTCCGCACACAGCATATTCATGGATTTTAGCTACCAAAAACAGCCATGGCGCACAGTGGCGCAGCGACCCTGCAGCAGCGCCAGTTACGGCCCTAAGTGCGCCCCTCTCGCAGGGAAAAGCCATCAAAATCCCCAAACCAGCGCAAAGGGCTGCGCTAACCCTGTACCAGCACGGCAAGCCCTGTGCGAGTGGGGTACGTGTATTTCGGGGGTGCGCGGGAAGTTTCACACGCGATTGGCACTGTGCGAGTGGGGTACGTGTATTACTGGGGTTCGTGGGAAGTTTCACACGCGATTGGCCCTGTGCGAGTGGGGTACGTGTATTTCAGGGGTGCGCGGGAAGTTTCACACGCGATTGGCCCTGTGCGAGTGGGGTACGTGTATTACTGGGGTTTGTGGGAAGTTTCACACACGATTGGCCCTGTGCGAGTGGGGTACGTTGTATTACTGGGTTTCGCGGGAAGTTTCACATGCGATTGGCCCTGTGCTAGTCGGGTACGTGTATTTCGGGGGTGCGCGGGAAGTTTCACATGCGATTGGCCCTGTGCTGGTGGGGTACGTGTATTACTGGGGTTTGCGGGAAGTTTCACATGCGATTGGCCCTGTGCAAGCGGGGTACGTGTATAACTGGGGTTCGCGGGAAGTCTCACACGCGATATGGGCAGGTTACGTGTATTTCGGGGGTGCACGGGGAGTCCTACACGTGAATTGGCAGTGTGGGTCCTCTCAGGTGTTCACTCTACTCCCTCCACGGCCCTGCAGGCAGCCCACACCACAGGGGACTACCCTGCACCCCTGGTCATGTCCCGCAGGCAGTCCATCCACCATGGGCATACCCCCCAGCCAAGCCACATGTCAGCTTGCACTACTGATCACCAACTCATGTCCCCCTGCACCCCCACCCCCCCAGCAGTGCGGGGCACCTGCCAGCAGGCCCCCACTCATGTCCCCCTGCGCACCCACCCCCCAGCAGTGCGGGGCACCTGCCAGCAGGCCCCCACTCATGTCCCACTCATGTCCCCCTGCACCCCCACCCCCCAGCAGTGCGAGGCACATGCCAGCAGGCCCCCGCTCATGTCCCACTCATGTCCCCCTGCCCCCACGTCATGACGATCCTCAATCATGGCCCTTATGGCCAGCCTCCCCAGCCCAAAGACCCAACCAAGTATTGCATCCACCCACATAGAAAAGGCAATTACCTGATACAACCCCAAAGGCAAGTATGTAAATGAACACATGTCCGTCACACACACACAATGGGTGCAAGTGAATGTGAAAACCCATATCATGACATGCATGAAACCAATGAGATAATACCACACATCAAAGTATGAAGACAAAAATGTATTAAACACAACATGAATGTAATTTTAAAAAAAACACACAACAATGGGAATAATTATAGAAATGCTGCATGTCCGTAAAAGAATAAAAAACAAGAAATCATAATCCAAAGAAATCTAAAAGAAATGGTGTCCAAAGTCACAGTCCAACAAAGCAAATCCAAGGGAAAAAAGAAAGTGAAATCCATTGCTCCATGGTGAAAATAAAATAAATGTGAATAATCCAATGGTGAACTATGTACAAATGAACAATCCAGGGTCCATGAGCCCAACTGATGAAATGAAACCTACCAAAAATACTACCTAATAAAAAACTATATACAAAAACGTGGTGCATTGTCCAAGCGCAACCAAAATAAAAAGAAAAAGGAAAGGAAACCTAACACTATCTAACTATATACAATGGCGGCGGGCAAGTCATGCGGCTCACTCTGTGGTGTCCCAGGCCAGGGCATCATCGAACTCCGTGTCAATGTCCCGGAGGCGGGCCTCTGCCCTGGCCCCGAGGTCTCGCAGGGAGGCACTTATGGCCTGTTCCAACTCCCTGCGAGTCGCCTCGAAGCACTCTGCCTGCCTCAACGCCTGACGCATGGAGAACTCCACCCTGACCATAGTGAGCCGCGCCTCTTCCGCCCGCCACCGCTCCGCATCTATGCACTGGCCCAACCGCAGCCACACGGAAGACACATCCATTCCAGGGTCCTCCTGCCCTCTGGCCGATGCCTGCCCCCCTGATGTTGATGGCCCCGAGCCATCATTGCTCCCACCTAGAGCCTGCTCCTCCTGCTGTCCATGTGCCCTGTCCGATGATGCCTGCACATCCTCCATCAGCTGGTCTCCAGTTATGGTCTCCACCCCTGCTGGACCGCCGACTCCCGACTGTGGCGGGGATGGGATCTCCACCAAGCTGTCTGTGTTGGTCAGGCCAGGTCCACAGGGGGCCCTGGTGGAATCTGGGCCAGAAGACGGCAGGGAGAACGACTGGTGCATAGTCTCCACAGAGGAGGAGTGGTCGTCCAGAGTGTGCATCACATGTAGGAACCCACCAACCAGGGCCCCTCCCAACAGTGTCACGTCGCGACGCTGCTCTTCGTGATGGCGTGCGTTCTCTGCCCAGGAAGAACGCACATCATCACGAATGTCACGCGTGCGCAACACGACACCAATCAGGACGGAGCCCACACGTTCATGGGACCCTCGTCCGCAGGTAGTGGAGAGGCAGATGACATGGCACTCTCCCCTACCTGCGGATGGGCCCGGGACGGGGCCTCCCTGCTGGTGCATGGTGGTGCAGTCACAGGGTCAAGGACAGGGACATGCACAGGCCCCTCCGCGGTGACCTGTGCTGCCTCCTGACTCTGGCCCTGGACTGCACCACTTGCACCAGTGGTACTACCCCCACCAGGCCCCATGTGCGGCTCAGTAGCAGGCTCCTCCTCCTCTGTGGAGACCACCAACCTGGATGTCTCTGTACCGTCTTCTGCCATTGCAAGCCCCTGTGGGGGCTCACCCGGCCCTTCTGCCATAGCCGTAGTGGCAGACGCGGCACCAGCCCCCTCACTCCTGGATGATGGCAAGTCCTGGGAGGGTGGCTGGGCCTTGCATCGCCGCCCAGTGGAGGCATCCCCATCGCTTGGCTCCACAGCGCCGTCTCCGCCCTCTTCTTCACTTGACGCTGCGTAGAGGGAGACATAGAACACAAGCATCAGGGTACAGTACAATATTCCCCTAGACAGGAAGCAATAACACATGAGTAGCAGTGTCTAATGTCACTTCCATCCTGTCCCTCCACAACACATGGGTGAATGCACGCAACACACATGCATGAACAGGAATGGCACCTGCAATCAACATCAGCATCCATGTACAAGGGCCTCTATTAATCAAAATGTTGCCTTCAAACTCACATGCATTCTGGATCACACTGATCCCATGTACACACATCACCGGAGGGTCATGCATCATGCCTTGTACACCACAGACACAGTGGATAGACACAGTGCATACAATGGTGACCGCACTGCATGAGTGTATCTACTCATCATCACGGACATGTGTCATGAATCCATGGCGTATCGAAGTCACAGACACACTTCTCAGACACACACACATGTGCACCATACATATACATGACAGCAGCACCCATCCCTCGCACCCCCACCATGTGCAAGAACAGACACTGGCATTCTTTTGTGTGTGCATTTGCCATATAGCTCCCTATGTAGCATTGGAACTCATGCACCAACCATGTGGTTCGCACATTACTGGTCTCACATGCATGACCATGATGTCTCTGCACACACACATCCATACATGGCCCATGTCACACATACAGGCAAGTATCAGACTACCAGCACACTGCAACATGCCCTGTCTCGCACACCAATGCTTGGCCACTTACCGTTCAACTCCTGACGGGTCTTCCTCTGAAGGATCTGGGCGTGGAGCGCTGGGCATACGTGTTCCAGGACCCTCATGTGGATGTCACTCATGTTGACCCGGCCCCCCCTCTGCGAGGCGTCGAGCCTTGTGGAGGGTCCTGGACCTGAAGTCCTCCCAGCGCTTCTTGACGTGATTAATGTTGCGGGTTGCCACCCCCTCCACGTTGATGGCAACCACTACGTCGTCCCAGATCCTCTCCCGTCCTTCCTTGTTGGCGCGTGATGTTCCGAAGAGGGCATCATAATGCCCCAGGATATGCTCCACCAGGACACCAACTTCCTTCACACTGAAGCGGGAGGCCCTCTGCCTCTCTGGCTGGGGGTCACCAGTGGTCTCAGATGGTGCTTGCCCCGACATGGCGACCCCCGAGACAGGCGTGGGTGGGCAATTGGGTCCTGGGGCTGGGCTGTGGAGCGATGGTATCCCAGTCGGGAGTCTTCTGTTCCAGCAGGGGTGGACACAGCAACTGGAACCCTGGCTGATGTGCAGGCACCAAATAGCAGGGCACGTGGGCAGCAGGCAGTCAGGCAGCAGCAGATGGCAGGTGGGAGCGTGCTCGGGGCTCTGGGGGGCAGGAAAATGGCCTCAGGGCAGGAGCGTGATCTTCCGTGTGTGTACGCATGGCCAGCTTGATACGGAGTGAATTGGCACGTGAAGAAAGTGCACGTCAGTGTGAA
Organism: Ambystoma mexicanum; assembly: GCF_040938575.1. Lineage (NCBI taxonomy): Eukaryota > Metazoa > Chordata > Amphibia > Caudata > Ambystomatidae > Ambystoma > Ambystoma mexicanum. The sequence goes on from NC_090930.1 coordinate 331,788,716, forward strand.
ATCCGAGGAAAGGCCCTTAGCACGTAAGCATGTCAGAACACGTATGCGATTTCATTGGACCAAAGGCCCTTAGCGCGTAAGCGCGTCTGTGACGTATCGCGCACGGGTGTTGCCCTTTCACGTGTAAAACTTCCCACGAACCCCCGTAATACACAGACCCCACTCGCACAGGGCGAATCATGTGTAAAACTTCCCGCGAACCCCAGTAATACACGTACCCCACTCGCACAGGGCCCTTTCACTTGTAAAACTTCCCGCGAACCCCAGTAATACAAGTACCACTCACGCACAGGGCCCTTTTGCGTGTAAAACCTCCCGCGAACCCCAGTAATACATGTACCCCACTCGCACAGGGCCATTTCGCGTGTAAAACTTCCTGCGAACCCCAGCAATACACATACCCCACTCGCACAGGGCCAATCGCGTGTGAAACTACCCGTGAACCCCAGTAATAGACGTACCCCACTCGCACAGGGCCCTATCGCGTGTAAAACTTCCCGCAAACCCCAGTAATACACGTACCCCACTCGCACAGGGCCCTTTTGCATGTAAAACTTCCCGCGAACCCCAGTAATACACATACCCCACTCAGTATATATGTGCTTTTTATTTGTGCACACTTTTGTAATGTGCAGGGACGCTACCGCCTGCTTTCGTGTGGCGGTCGTGTATAGGCCTGTGTGTGTCTTTGCACGTGTGCGGGTTTGCCCTATTCGATTCCATGAATATGTGTGGTTCGCGTGCGTGTGGGCGTCCGTGTACTTCCCAGCAGTACTTCCCCAGTTACGCCTTCTTTTTCACACGTTATTCCCCATTCCGCGTGTTACGCCCCCTGTTCCACCTACTTTTGTTGTGTGCGCTTAGCGCACGCTGTTTGGAGACGTGTGTGCCAGCGTGCGCCATGCACGGATTTGGCGCAAAACCAGTGGGAAAGTAGCACAGCCCCTTCCTTGAATTGCACGTGTGCGCTTGCTTCGTCACGCTTGCGCCTCCTTACGCCTGCTTGCACTGGGATTTTCGGCAAACATTTGTTCCATGAATCGGCCCCTTAATGTTGGATACACAAAAACACAGATAAAAATACGGGTAAAATATATATATATATATATATATATATATATATATATATATATATATATATATATATATATATATATATATATATATATATATATATATATATTTCAAAAAAGGTAGCAGGCATGGGCAGTCCAGCACCGAAATGCTATGGCAATTCCTCTCTGAATAAGTGTACCAAATGCAACTTGTTGGGCCTCATCAGTGAGGTGAAGCTTTGCCTCTCTGAGCACAGTGAGCAGGGAGTCCACGTCTGGTTGCCCCCAGGTAACTCAGGATGACCAACCCCAAGTTCCTTGCAAATATTTCAAAAAAAGGTAGCAGGCGCTCCTCTCCAGAAAGAACATGGCATGATAAACTGTTCTGAGATGAGAGTTTGCAGCACACGCTTTTTGCTCACTGTACCTTTCACAGATGGGAAATACCCATTTGCATATCAGTCTTTGTCCCGCCCACATGGGCAGGCCAGCACCAAAATGCTATGGCAATTCCTCTCTGAAGAAGAGTACCAAAAGCAACCCCATACACGTGTTTCAGGCTTGTTGGGCCTCATCACTGAGGTGAAGCTTTGCCTCTTTGAGAACAGTGCGCAGGGAGTCCACGTCTTGTTGCCCCCAGGTAACTCAGGGTGACCAACCCCAAGTTCCTTGCAAATATTTCAAAAAAGGTAGCAGGCGCTCCTCTCCAGAAAGAACATGGCATGATAACCTTTTCTGAGATGTGAGTTTGCAGCACACGCTTTTTGCTCACTGTACCTTTCACAGATGGGAAATATCCATTTGCATATCAGTCTTTGTCCCGCCCACATGGGCAGTTCAGCACCAAAATGCTATGGTAATTCCTCTCTGAACAAGAGTACCAAAAGCAACCCCATACACGTGTTTCAGCCTTGTTGGCAGGGACGTCATTTAGGGGTCGCCAGAGGTTGCAACTGCGACCTCTGAGGTCTCCCTTGCGACCTCTGTGGTCACCCTTGCGACCTCTAGAAAAAAAAGAAAAAAATGATTTTTTTAAAAAAACATTTTATTTTTGTAATTCAAGCTCATGGGGTGTGGCCAGCACCAGGTGGCTGATTAGTTTTGGATTGGCTGGCTTTCTTGTTAAAGCCCCTTAAAAAAAAAGAAGAAAAAGAAGAAAAGGAATGACACAAGTCTAACACTTTCAGCATTGACCCTAAATAAAAAAGATTAGGAATACCAAATAATGTGTCTTTCTGGAATTTTATACAATAATTGATAGACTCATTAAAGGTTTATTTCAGGCACACTTCAGGGGATGAGTCACTGATTTAGTCTGTTCTTAAACGCCTCAACTCAGCCTTTCATCCTTCTGAGGTTGATACATGAGTGCCAACACAGGTTGGGTGATATTGGGAGTATATTTTTTCTATATAAAGCGCTTAAGCGTAAGGGCTATATAACAACACATCATTATCATTTGGTCATGGTGCTTGCATTCACAGTAATTTGGTAATCTGGGCCTATACACACTGATCTTAACGATATATATGGCGATCCATTCTTGTATGAAATGTACATCACATTATAGTGATATCGTAACCATATTTTTTGTAGTGTACAATGCTATGCCATAGCACTTCCTGTTTTGTCAACGGGTGAAAGGTTGTGTTCCATCGCATCCCGCGATATCACTTCGGGGTGCGATCAAATGACATCACTTCCTGTGATGTCACCAGGGGGTCAAGGGTTGTGTGATGTCACTTCTGCTACCCCTGGCATTTTGGTGAAATGACGTCCCTGCTTGTTGGTCCTCATCAGTGAGGTGAAGCTTTGCCTCTCTGAGCACAGTGCGCAGGGAGTTCACGTCTGGTGGCCCCCAGGTAACTCAGGGTATCCAACCCCAAGGTCCTTGCAAATATTTCAAAACAGGTAGCAGGCGCTCCTCTCCAGAAAGAACATGGCATGATAACCTTTTCTGAGATGAGAGTTTGCAGCACACACTTTTTGGTCACTGTACCTTTCACAGATGGGAAATATCCATTTGCATATCAGTCTTTGTCCCGCCCACATGGGTAGTCCAGCACCAAAATGCTATGGCAATTCCTCTCTGAACAAGAGTACCAAAAGCAATCCCATATACGTGTCCAGCCTTGTTGGGCCTCATCAGTGAGGTGAAGCTTTACCTCTCTGAGCACAGTGAGCAGGGAGTCCACGTCTGGTTGCCCCCAGGTAACTCAGGGTGACCAACCCCAAGTTCCTTGCAAATATTTCAAAAAAGGTAGCAGGCGCTCCTCTCCAGAAAGAACATGGCATGATAACCTTTTCTGAGATGTGAGTTTGCAGCACACGCTTTTTGCTCACTGTACCTTTCACAGATGGGAAATTCATTTGCCTATCAGTCTTTGTCCCGCCCACATGGGCAGTTCAGCACCAAAATGCTATGGTAATTCCTCTCTGAACAAGAGTACCAAAAGCAACCCCATATACGTGTTTCAGCCTTGTTGGTCCTCATCAGTGAGGTGAAGCTTTGCCTCTCTGAGCACAGTGCGCAGGGAGTTCACGTCTGGTTGCCCCCAGGTAACTCAGGGTGTCCAACCCGAAGGTCCTTGCAAATATTTCAAAACAGGTAGCAGGCGCTCCTCTCCAGAAAGAACATGGCATGATAACCTTTTCTGAGATGAGAGTTTGCAGCACACGCTTTTTGGTCACTGTACCTTTCACAGATGGGAAATCCATTTGCATATCAGTCTTTGTCCCGCCCACATGGGTAGTCCAGCACCAAAATGCTATGGCAATTCCTCTCTGAACAAGAGTACCAAAAGCAATCCCATACACGTGTCCAGCCTTGTTGGGCCTCATCAGTGAGGTGAAGCTTTACCTCTCTGAGCACAGTGAGCAGGGAGTCCACGTCTGGTTGCCCCCAGGTAAATCAGGGTGACCAACCCCAAGTTCCTTGCAAATATTTAAAAAAATGTAGCAGGCGCTCCTCTCCAGAAAGAACATGGCATGATAATCTGTTCTGAGATGAGAGTTTGCAGCACACGCTTTTTGCTCACTGTACCTTTCACAGATGGGAAATATTCATTTGCATATCAGTCTTTGTCCCGCCCACATGGGCAGTCCAGCACCGAAATGCTATGGCAATTCCTCTCTGAACAAGAGTACCAAAAGCAACCCCCTACACATGTTTCAGCCTTGTTGGGCCTCATCACTGAGGTGAAGCTTTGCCTCTCTAAGCACAGTGAGCAGGGAGTCCACGTCTGGTTGCCCCCAGGTAACTCAGGGTGACCAACCCCAAGTTCCTTGCAAATATTTCAAAAAAGGTAGCAGGCGCTCCTCTCCAGAAAGAACATGGCATGATAAACTGTTCTGAGATGAGAGTTTGCAGCACACGCTTTTTGGTCACTGTACCTTTCACAGATGGGAAATACCCATTTGCATATCAGTCTTTGTCCCGCCCACATGGGCAGTCCAGCACCGAAATGCTATGGCAATTCCTCTCTGAACAAGAGTACCAAAAGCAACCCCATACACGAGTTACAAAGACTGATATGCAAATGGGTATTTCACATCTGGGAGTCCTATATCTTTCCATGGCCTGGCAATATATGTTTTAGAAAAGCAAATAGCTTTTTTTAAATGCACTATGCACTTTAAATATGACCCTTAGAAAAGCGTATTACATTTCATTACCATACAGCATCCTTGGTTATACAATCAGTGGAACATGGTAGCCCTTTGATACGTAACAGATATAGCCCAAAACACAGGGAGAAAAGGATGACGTCTTTCTATCAATGTATCAATGACAATAATATGTATGCCTTATTATCAACGTTGAAAATAATGCTTTCATCTTTTTTAGCTAACTTTCTTCGTTTTCCGTGATATGGGTAAGCTTGGCCTTGATAACCCAATCCAATATGGCTACCAACCATAGATTGACCTTTTTTGTAAGTCACCTCTTCTATGTTTATCACTATGGTGTGGTGCTGGGTTTAAAAACAAACTCCCAAAGGGGGAGGAGTAACTGTGAGCAAGCCACTAGGCTGTGGCGAAACGCGTCAGGCTGCCGTCTGGTTAATGATTTTACTGGGAAACTTTCCTTTTTAAGAAACTGCTATGAATTAAATAAAGGCTGTTCAAATGCCCAAAACTGGTGCAGTTTCTTTTTCAACTCGTGCCTTTAGATGAGGTAACTTGGAACCTCTTGTTTGGAACTGGATGGTGAGGAGTGCAGCTTGAGGGAATAGCATTTTCTATGCTATTCTAAATGGAAAAAACCCAGAAATTCGCCAGTTATGGTAAGGTAAGCTCCACCGTGCACTGGTAAGACTAACACCCAGGACATCAAAATTTTCATTGATGACATGACATCAGAAATCTGGGCCACTTGGTTTTGTTCACAGACATATGAAAGCTGACCAGTTTTCTTCAGTGATAGTAAGAATTTTTAAATAGAAAAGTTGCTATATATGTGTTATATATGTAGAAGACGGTAAACATCTTGGGGGTAATTCAATTCAAGTGGCGCACGCGGCAGGCGCACAGTGTGCACGTGCGAATCCCTGCGCCAGCCGCGTGCGCCAAAACCCATTTCCGTGCACAGCGTATTCATGGATTCCAGCTACCAAAACTAGCCGTGGCGCACAGTGGCGCAGCGACCCTGCAGCAGCGCCAGTTACGCCCCCAAGAACGCCTCTCGCGCAGGGAAAAGCCATCACAATCCCCAATCCAGCGCAAAGGGCTGTGCTAACCCTGTACTAGCACAGCAAGCGGGCTACGAGTATCACTGGGGTGCGCGGGAAGTACCTCACATCATTTCAGCTGGGTACGTGTATTTCAGGGGTGCGCTTGAAGTTCCACACGCGGTTCCATCAGGGTACGTGTACATCAGAGGTGCGCGGGAATTTTCACACGTGAATTCAGCAGGGTACGTGTATATTAGGGGTGCTCGGGAAGTTCCACACGCAAATGTCCTGGCTATGTGTGTTTCGGGGTGCGCGGGAAGTTCCACACGCGATATCAGCAGGGTACGTGTATTCCAGGGGTGCGCTGGAAGTTCCACACGCGAATGTCCTGGCTACGTTTATTTCAGGGTGTGCGGGAAGTTTCACACGCAATATCAGAAGGTCATGTGTATTCCAGGGGTGCGTGGGAAGTTCCACACGCAAATGTCCTGGCTACGTGTATTTCGGGGTGCGCGGGAAGTTACACATGTGAATGTACTGGCTAAGTGTATCCTGGGGTGCGCGGGAAGTTTCACAAGCGAAATCAGCAGGGTACATGTATATCAGGGGGGGCACAGGAAGTTCCACACGCGAATGTCCTGGCTACGTGTATTTCGGGGTGCGCGGGAAGTTTCACATGCAATATCAGCAGGGTACGTGTATTCCAGGGGTGCGCGGGAAGTTCCACACGTGAATGTCCTGGCTACGTGTATCTTGGGGTGCACGGGAAGTTTCACACGCGATATCAGCAGGGTACGTGTATTTCAGGGGTGCGCGGAAAGCATCACACGCGATTCCATCAGGGTACGTGTATTACAGGGGTGCGCGGGGAGCACCACACGTGAATTGCACGTGTGGGTCCTCCCAGGTGTTCCCTCTACACCCTCCACGGCCCCTGCAGGTGGCCCACACCACAGGGGCCTACCCTGCACATGTCCTGCAGGCACCCCATCCACCATGGCTATGCCCCCCAGCCAACCCACATGTCAACTTGCACTACTGCCCACCAACGCATGTCCTCCTGCACCCCCAGCCACCAGGGGCAGCCTCCAACAGGCCCCCACCCATGTCTTCCACCACCCCCACCCTCCAGCAGTGCAGGGGCAGCCTCCACCAGGCCCCCACCCATGTCTCCCACCACCCCCACCCCCCAGCAGTGCAGGGGCAGCCTCCACCAGGCCCCCACCCATGTTTCCCACCACCCCCACCCCCCAGCACTGTGAGGCACCTACCAGCAGGCCCCCACCCATGTCCAACTCATGTTTCCCTGCACCCCCACCCCCCAGCACTGTGGGGCACCTGCCAGCAGGCCCCCACCCATGTCCAACTCATGTTCCCCTGCACCCCCACCCCCCAGCACTGTGGGGCACCTGCCAGCAGGCCCCCACCCATGTCCAACTCATGTTCCCCTGCACCCCCACCCCCCAGCACTGTGGGGCACCTGCCAGCAGGCCTCCACCCATGTCCAACTCATGTTCCCCTGCACCCCCACCCCCAGCACTGTGGGGCACCTGCCAGCAGGCCCCCACCCATGTCCAACTCATGTTCCCCTGCACCCCCACCCCCCAGCACTGTGGGGCACCTGCCAGCAGGCCCCCACCGATGTCCAAATCATGTTCCCCTGCACTCCCACCCCCCAGCACTGTGGGGCACCTGCCAGCAGGCCCCAACTCATGTACCCCAGCCAACATGTCATCACAATCTAGATCCCTGGTCCCTATGGTCAGCCTCCAAATGCAAAACACCCACCCGAGTATTGCATCCACCCACTCAGAAATGGCAATTACATGACAGAACACCAATTGCAAGTTTGGAAACAAACACATGTCCCTCAGATACACCCAATGGGTGTCAGTGAATCTGAAAACCCATATCATGATATGCATTAAACCAATGAGATGATACTACACATTGAAGTTCGATCAAAAAATATGTATTAAAGGAAACATAAATAGAATCAAAAATAAAGAAACAGAAATGGGAGTGTACAAAAATTAAAAGAAGCATGTCCCTGAAAAAAAGCAAAACCAAAAATCATAATCCAAAGGAATGGTGTCCAAAGTCACAGGGGGTCATTACAACCCAGGCGCTAATTGCGCCAACTTTACCACCATGGTGTAAACTATGTTTACACCATGGTGGATGGCGGATTTACCGCCCCATTCCAAGGTGAGTGGGGCGGTAAATCCCCATTTCCCATTTTCCCTTCCCCATTCCCATTTTTGCCCCATAGGGCATAATGGGAGTGGGGAAGGCGCTAATTACGCCACCGTAAATTACGGTGGCGTAATTAGCATCATGGCAGGTTAGCGCCATGGATTTTAACGGCTGCTAAAAGCAGCCGTTAAAATCAGAATAGGCGATAAGGGTTAACGACGGCGTTAACCCTTAACGCCTGGGTCGTAATGAGGCCCACAGTCCACAAAAGAAAATCCAATGGAAAATTATAATTGAAAGCCATTGCTCCATGGGTAAATTGTGAAAGAAAAAGAAAATCCAACAGTGAACTATGTACAGACGAACAAGCCAGGGTCCATTATCCCAACAAAAGAAATGAAACCTAACAACACTAATTAATAAAAAAAACTATATACAAAAATGTGGCCCATTGTCCAAAAGGTCCAAAATAAATTCTAAAACAAAGGAAACCTAACACTAACTACACAACTATGTACAAGGGCAGCGGGCTAGTCTGACGGCTCACTTTTGGATGTCCCGGGCCAGGGCATCATCAAACTCCTGCTCAATGTCCCGGAGGCGGTCCTCCTCCATGGCTCCGAGGGTCAGCAGGGCCGTCGACGTGTCCACCTCCAACCCCCTGCGGATTGCCTCGAGGCACTCGGCCCGCCTCAGGGCCCTCCGCATGGAGTTCTCCGCCCTGACCATTGTGAGCCGTGCCTCTTCCGCCCGCTGCCGCTCCGCATCTATGGCGTGGCCCAACCGCTGCCACACGGAAGACACTCTCTGTCCTGGGTCCTCCTGCCCTCCGGCCGATGCCTGCCCCTCCGATGTTGAAGGCCCCGAGCCTTCATGGCTCCCACCACGTTGCTGCTGCTGCTGTGCCTCTGCCCGTGCACTGCCTCCTGCTGCCTGCACATCCTCCGCCGGCTGGGGTGCAGTCGTTGATGTGGCCACCCCTGCTGGACGTCTGACTCCCGAGGGATGCCTCCTCCACCAGCCTGGCCGCACCGTCAGAGGCAGCTCCACAGGGCACCCAGGTGACTGATGGGTGGGAAGATGGCACGGAGGACGACTGGCGTGTAGGGGGTTCAGTTGAGGAGGGGGTCGTAGTGAGCCCCATGAAACAGAGGAATCCGGCCTGGGTGACCTGTCCCAGTAGGCCGACGCGGTCAACGAGCCATTCAAGATGACGTGCAGTCTCCTCATGAAAAGACTGCAGGTCACCTTGCATGGACCGTTGACGCAACGCCACACCAGTCAGGACAGGCTCAACCCGGACCCGGATATCCACGTCCGCAGGCAGAGGAAGGCCAGTTGTCGTTAGCTCATCCCCTGCCCGAAAACGGGTTTGGACGTAGGCATCCCTGCTGGTGCAAGATGATGCAGGGACAGGATCAGGGACAGCATTGCACACAGGCACCTCCGCGGTGGCCTGTGCTGCCTCCTGTCCCTGGTCCTGCACTGCACCACAAGCACCAGTGGGATCCCTACCTCCAGACCCCGTCTCTGTTGCTTGCACGGCCTCCTCCTCCACCAAACCCCCCACCAACCTGGATGACTCCGTGCCATCTTCCCCCGTTGGGCCCTGTGGGGTCCCAGCTGCCCCTTCTGCTGCCGAGGAGTCCAACTCCAACCTCCGCCTCTTGGACCTTTCCTCCGGCAGCTGCAGCCTGGGACGCAGCACCAGACTCCTCACTCCCTGACGAGATGACAACATGGGAGGGTAGCCGGGCCTTGCGTCTCCGGCTGGCGATGGGATCCCCGCCGCTGTGCTCCACAGCACCTTCTCCGCCCTCTTCATCAGTTGACGCTGCAGACAGGGAGAAATAAAACACAGGCATCAGGGCACTGTACAATGGACACATACACACATGACAGTTGTACATGAGTGGCATTGGCAAACCTCAGACATGCCATCACAATCCCCAACACACATGTCATTTCAACTCGCACACATGAGCCATACCACAGCCATATCGCAACTGCCAGCACCATCCATACACATACAACAGCATGAGCAGGCAAAGCTGAGCCAGACATCACATGCAACACAGGAAGTGCACTACACATGTACACACACCACCACACTTGCATGCATGTGTACACCTCTGCCAAGTGTCGCAGTGGTCAGATGGGCATCCATGTCACATCTGCCAATCAGGCTTCCACATCCCGCTGTCACATGCATCCATGTTGCATCACTGTTGAACCCTTGTCAGATACACACAAACGCACATGTACACAGTGCTGATACATGCAGCTGAAAACAACATACATGTGTGACATCACGAACATGTCTACTTACATACACATTCATCCAAATATGTGTGCCCACACAACTGCATTTGGCATGCAAGCCTACACACACAAGCACCATCCATGTCTCACACATTACAGCCCTCGCATGTGTTAGCCTCACGGCCCTGTACACCCCCACCCATACTCAACCCCATACAAACAGATGTGCAACCTGCACACTACTGAAACATCACCACACGCACAGCTCACAATCATGATGCATGTACACTTACCGCTCGACTCCAGACGGGTCTGCCTCTCAAGGACCTGGACGTGGAGCGCTGGGGATATGCGTTCCAGGACCCTCATCTGATCATCCGACAAGGGGCCCCGGCGCCCCCTAGCATCCGCTGCCTTCAAGAGGCGCCGTGCCTTGTTCAGGGTCCTGGACCTGAAGTCCTTCCAGCGCTTCTTGACATGTTGTAAGTCGCGGACTGCCACCCCCTCCGCATTGATGGCAGTCACGATGTCAGTCCAGATCCGAGTCCGTCCTTCCTTGCCGGCGCGGGAACTTCAGAAGAGGGCATCATACTGCCCCAGGACTTGCTCCACCAGGACACCAACTTCCCTGGCACTGAAGCTGGTGCCCCTCTGCCTCTCTGGCCGGGGGTTGTCAGTGGTGCCAGATGTTGCAGTGCACGACATGACAACCCCAGAGGCAGGAGTGGGTGGGCAACTGGGTCTTGGGGCTGGGCTGTGGAGCGATGGAATCCCAGTCGGGAGTCTTCGGTTCCAGCAGGGGTGGTCACAGCAACAGCACCCCTGGCTGATGTGCAGGCAGCAAATGGCAGGGCACGTGGGCAGCAGGCAGTCAGGCAGCAGCAGATGGCAGGTGCGAGCGTGCTCGGGGCTCTGGGGGGCAGTAATTCAGCCGTCTGGGCAGGAGCGTGGTCTTCCGTGTGCTTACGCGTGGCCAGCTTGATACGGAGTGATTTGGCACGTGAAATTTCTGCACATCAGCGTGTAATTCGAGGAAAGGCCCTTCGCGCGTAAGCGCGTCTGCACGCATACGCAATTTCATTGGACAGAAGGTCCCTCAAGCGCAAGCGCCCCTGTGACGTGATGCGCACAGGCGTGCATGGGCATTTCAGCCCGCCTGACAAACTGCACGTCCGCATGTAATACGAGGAAAGGGCCTATGCGCATAAGTGACGTGACGCGCGCATGCGTTTCCCTCAGCACAGGTTAAAGGTGAGCGGGCCAAGCAGTTCGCTGTACGTGCCTTTCGTGGAGACTGACGTGTGTTGCTGCTTCCTGTTGTTTCGCGCGCCATCACAACTTCACAGCTATCAAGGACGTATCTCTTCTTTTGTCGGGGGTATTGGCTACGCGTGTTTTACTGCATCGCGCTAGTCAGACGGTGAGTCGCACATGCTCTTTTTCCCACTCCGGGTGCCCCTGTGTATCGCACCCATTTTCAATGTCATAGTAGCCTGCGTGTCCCACGCGTACGCGTTATTCGTGTTACTGGGTGCCACTGCGTACTGCGGGAGGTTGAATCCACGCACGTAGGCTGCAGGGTTGCGTGCAAGGTTTTACTGCAGTTTTGGGGTGCCTGAGCGTTGCGTGACCCGTCACTACATCACCGGGGTCACATACAGCCTTGCAGGTGCAGGGGGGCTGTTAACATCTTGCTTCCCACCCCTTTCATCCCAATTGCCCAGTTCAATTGTGGTGTACACCTCCCATTGGCACCACTCCATCTGTGCCGGCACTACTACATCTGTGCCATGGTTGGGAGGCCACCAAAGGTGAGGGGCGCCTCAGCTGGGCGTCCTCCTCATGGCGGGCGTGGTCGGGGACGTGGCCGTGGTGACAAGGGAGTAGGGGGACTCCAGGGTGTCCAGGGCGGCCACAGAGGGGGAAGAGGCAGCGGTGCGCCACTTGAGCACAATGTTGTGCCATGTGTCGGTGCAGTCATGCCACCACCCCCTGTGGTTCTGGGGGATGCAGCATCTGCATCTGGCACTGTCGCCCGTGTGACCCGGCAGTCCGTTCCATCGACTGCCACGGGCCCAAGGGTAGTGGTAACTGCAGGTGCAGCTGTGGACCCCGCCACCCAGGCTCGGGGTCTGCCAGCGCAGGCTGTGTTGGCACTTGAGGAGCCCTTGGTAGATCTCCAACAGGCCAGGAGGGAAACCATAGGGGCAGGCCGGGCTGCTCAGACCAAGACATGTGTCCCTGGGGCAGTCATGTCATCTGCTGCCCCGAACAACCGGGTGTTGGCAAGTGCAGGGGCAGATGCACCCAAAAGCACCCCGGTTGTGAGTCTGCCAACCAGGACCGTTGCGGTCAATGACCCTGCCACAGCTGATGTTTCTGCGCAGGGTCCATTAGTGTGCACCCAGCTGCCACTGACACAAATCAGGCCTTTGGTCATCCCTCCACCTGCCACTCCCTTGGCTCAATCCACCGAACCCACTGGCCATACTGGTCAGGGTGGCATTACCCAGCCAGGGTCTGCGCCACAGTCCAAGAGGAGGAAGGTTGCACCTGCAGCACAGGCTGGGATCCCACACACAGCCACGACCTCCTGCACGTCGAGGAAGAAGCCTTTCTGTAATCAGGAAGTGGACTTCCTCGTGGACTACGTGCGGGGCCACAGCCGTGACTAGCTAGTGGGTGCCAATAGTCAGACTACGGCTGCCCAACGTGACACCCACTGGAAGCATGTTGCGGAACATGTCAGTTCATTCGGCCATGAGGTGCGCATGGCGCAAGAGTGCAAAAAGCGTTGGAATGACATCAAACGCAGCACTAAGGCTAAGCGTGCCTCTAATTACAACTTGACTCTGGTGACTGGCGGTGGGCCTGCACCAGAGGAGGAAGAGCTCACTCCACATGAGGCACTCGTTGCGGAGTTCATACCACCTGAATTGGTCGAAGGAGTGGTAAAGATGCTGGACTTTGATGCCCAGTCCAGTGAGTGTTGATGCGTGTTTGTTGAGGACGTGTGTTTCACTTGTGGGATGTGTTGTGCATGATTGCCGCTACATGTGACGTGTACATGGTTCTGATGTGTAAGTAATGCAATGCTTCCGTCATGCATGTCTCCTCTGCCTGCATGCGGGGACTCCATGTAGGCATGCTCCCTTGCCCCTCCTCCGCTACTCTGCACCCCTGTTCCACCTTTGTACTGGTGTTCTTCAATCTTGCCAATGTGTACTTTCTTGTTCATGCGTCCTGTGTAGATGCTAACTTCCAGCGTAGAATCTGCCAAACATATGCCGTGTGGTACAGCCTTAGTACTTGATGCAGGGTATCTCACTTGTACTGTGCATAGGTCAGATGTCCCGCATGGACATGAGTGCCCATTCATGCTCCATGTGCATTGCCCGCATGCCTCTATGTGTCCTTGACTGGATGATCACTGTAATACAAGTCCTTGGTTACATACATTGCCTGCCATCTCATCAGCCTTCCCATGTCAACTGTGGCTCAGTCCTGCGTTGCACACATGTTTAGGGTCTGACAATCTGTGTGGCCAATGACTCTGTCCAACTGTTGTTGTGTCTTCTTCACACATGGGCGGAATCCAGAGTTTTCATCATGTCTCCTGCTTACTGTCCCAGCATCATTTGCAGTGTTGTCACTTGAATCACATTAAGCTGTTGATGCCAGTCAACACTGCCTGTCAATACACAGGTGTATGGTCAGCCTTTTGATACCATGCTAGGCATCCCTGCTTTGGTACTGGGGTGGAGGGGTGCTTGGCTTCTAGATATGGTACACATTGAATGCACAATGCACGTGATGTCTGAATTTGACATTGCACTGCCTTCACATTTCCTGGCACACACCATGGAGTCCTTGTACATGTAGGTATTGAGTGGCGTACACATTTTCTGCACTGCATATACCCACTTCCATGGAAACTGCCACCTTAAAAAAGGTCTGGTCACAGAAGCAATTCAAAGTTGTCCCAGCATGCATGCCAGGTTATATGTTGTGTGTCACATGTCTGCCTGATGCGTTTGCTGTCGGTGTGTGTGTGTGTTGTGTGCTTCTGACATGTGTAGTGACCTTTTTTCTCTCTATTTTTCAGGTGATGACGCAATGGAGGCGGAGGATGGTGTTGTCATGCCAGACACAGGGTTGTTACCACTACATCAACCCGGCACTAGTGGGGGTCGTGGGGTGGTAGGCCACGAAAACCCCCAAGTGCTACAGTCCATCTTGTCTCTGGCTGCCCATGAGTCCAGCCTTGATGACGACTCTGACGTCCATGTTGAGTTGGATGAGCATCAAGTCCATGTGTCAGGGGTGAGTGATTCTGATGTGGACACTCCTCTGTCTGCGACACCTGCACTGAGGAATCAGACAGTCTTGGTTCCTCTGCCCGTGGTGGATTGGGACGCAAGGTCACCCTCCACACCAGTCACTGATGTGCCTGGGACATTACATCGACGGGGGAATGTAGTCATGCAGCCGCGGGCGGTGCCAACACAGCAAGGACCCCCGATCCTTGGGTCCCGCAGGGGTCAAGCCCGGCAACGCGGTCGCCGTGCGCAACCGCAGTATACTGAGTGGGAGCAAGAAATGACTGCCAATTCAGAAAGGCAGGGGGCAGCAATGGAGAACATCGCTGAGAGCATGGAGCGTGTGGCCCGATCTGTGCTTCCCCCTGCTAGGCAGGTGCTTCTCCAGCAGCAGGCGGCACGGTCCACGGCCCGCTCGCTCAGGCTGGGCATGGCGGCCTCAGACAGGGCACGCCAGGCTGAAATGTCATCTCTGCGTCAAGCAATTGCTGCTCACGCAGAGGCGCACATGGATGCCCTGAGGGAGGAGTATGCTTCCCTCAGATCCACTCTGGGTGTCCTTATGATGTCCCAGAGGCAGCAGGCAGGGGAGAGGTTTGCACAGCTTGAGCGTACCATCTCGGCTGAGCTACAGGCTTGCCGGGAGGTGCAGCGGTTGTCCAGCCAGGCCTTGCAGGAGGAACTCCGTGTTACACGTGCTACCTTGCAAGAGGAAGCATGTGTATCACGTGAGGTTCTGCATGCAGACCTACGTCACATCGCCACACAGAACCAGGCTCACCCGTCCGGCAGACTTGCTGCCAACGAGTGGCAAGCTGTGGCTAGGCATGGCCAGGCTACTGTGTCACGTCCTCCTTTCCAGGATGAGCCAGACTCGGACGACCATCTATCTCCCACATAGGTCGGGCTGTGCAGGCGTTGAGCCCATGGAGGTTTTTTTTTTGGCTCAGCATCATCGCATGTGAATGTTGAGCAGCACCCTTTACCTCCCCCCTCCTGGGTGCCTCCACACTCCCCCGGGTCGTATGTGGCCATTTTTGATTTTTCTTTTAGTTTAGTTAGTTAAGTTTCTGTTTGATAGTTAGTTTAATTAGGTAATGTATGTTTTCCATAGTTAGTGTAATTAGTTAATATAATTTAAAATTGCTTGTCTATTGTGCTTTCATGTGACGGTGCGGTGCTTTGTGGCTTTTGAAGGCATCCACTGACTGTTCCAGCTGGGCCCTTCAGGCTTGTCTTGTGTATGTGTTTGCTGCTTGGGGTCCTTGACTCACATATGCCACTCCTGCCTCCCTTATCCATGGGCTCGCAAGGATGGTTCGGTGTCACAAACTTTTACACAAAGGCTTTGGACTGTCATATCTGTGGAATGTCTGGTGCTGTGTGACTTGGGTTTACACCCCTAGTGGGGATGATTTTGGTGTTATTGTCCACTGTTCAGATTTTGCTAGATGGGGTGTTTCATGATTAATGTGTACATTAATTTCTATGCATTGTGTAGTATGTTTCTTATCTTTACTGTACATGTGCTTGTTGCAATTCATGCTGTAGATAGTGTTCCACACTTTGGATGTGAAAGACGGCCTGATGGTGTGATTTATGATGTAAGGCAAAGGGTATTACATCAAAAATTGATTTTATTTTGTTATAGATTGTAAAAAAGACTTTAATTAATTCATTTTGTAAAACACATCCTATATAACAGACATTCATACATTCATTCATACTAATACAGCTCAATACAGCTCTAAAAATAGTGCATTTACATTTTTTTTAAAGGGAAATGTGAAGAAAGTGCAACAACTGTTCCATTGTTAGGATAAAAAATACGCTTTCTAAAGAAACAATTAATGGGATCAAAAGCAAACAGATACAAATTCTGTGTAATGGAAATGTCAACAACACTTCCAGTGTTCAATGATAATGGTTCATTCCAGACAAAAGTTATCTAGTTATCTATGTCTTCATCAGGATAGGGATGAACCTAACAACATTTCTAAAAAGAAAAAGAAAAAGAAAAAACAATAGTACAATTAAAATTGGATGTTAAAAAACCTTAATTCACTCAGTTGCTCTCTGTGAATACCAATAGTCCAAATATGGGGAGAGGACAAATCAAGTCATACTCTGAAACCAACCCAAAATTGACTAAATGGAGAGGGTTAACTCCAATTTATTTAAATGTTGCCCACTAAGGGGCAATGCATATCTCAAAAGGCCTCACATACCTCCCTTTCTCTACAAAAGGATAGAGAATTCAATGCATCAGGAAAGAAAAAATCATTTCACATTGATGGGACACTATAATTTCGTGTCAATATATTTTCCCTAGTTTAACACCCCGCTCCCCCCATGTCTCCATTTGGAATTCCATTCAACAATCAACTAAAGTAATACCTGAAAACCATACACCGGATGTTAAATTGGTCTTGTCTTGACCAGCTTCTCCTCTGTATTTGAGATGCTGGGTCAAATACAGGTAGTCCTCGTTATAAAGCACACTCCAGGAAATTTGTAAACATCAAACATCCCTGAAACACCAAACAACAAAATAACAGTACTTCTGTCACCACTGTATTACAATCCTACTTTAAGAGTATTTGATATAAGGCAAATGAGCACCACACAAGGTATGCCAGCGAAATTACCTCAAAAAAGGGATAAATCTCCTTGACTTTGTATAGATGAAATGTCGGCTCCGTCTGTCTCTTATCTGGGCCGACTTCGTAGAAATGAAAGAGGGATAGACAGAAAACTGTGACCGCCGTAACGTCCCCACTGTGTCGCAGTTCCTACTCTGCAAGCGACGCAGCTTCTAAACGCGAAAAACGAAATCAAACATATCAATGCTACGCTAAGGCTGTAGAGAAATGCAATCCAATGTGTGCTCTTCAATTGGAAAACAATTGGAAAACAAGAGAGAAGACCACCCTTCTTACTCAATATATGGGGCGTAACACTCCCAAATGTCTTCTGTGCAAGCAATTCGAAGATTAAATGAGGTCGCTGTAATATCCCTTCTGTCAAGCAGTTTCTACTCTGCATGCAGCACTGCTTCTAAAAAAGAAGCAAAATGAAAAGTGTTACGCCAATGTTACATGACAAATAGTACATGTCACGCTAAGGCTGCATGGGGAAGCACTCCAATATGTGCTTAATGATAGAGAAAAAGAAAAAGAGGAAGTTCAAAGCTAATTTCCAAAACATATTTCAAAAAAGATATTTTAAAAAAGAAGGTTCAAAGCGAATTTCTGCAAAAGTGCTTACCTCAAGTAGAGTGACCGTCGACCACGGAGAGTCCCAGCAGACTGAGGAGACCAAGCGGAAAGCGCTAGTCCCTCTTTTATGTCGAGGATGTTAGGGGCATAGGTACAAACAAAGGACCATTATCGTGTGTCCCAGGGTCACAGACACAGAAAAAGGACCAACGCCATATATGCACCTACCGAAGGAGAGTTGTTTCTGACGCTCGCGTGTTCTACCGCCGTATGAATGATCTGGTGCCAAATTTTTACAGATAAATGGCCAATCAGTGTGCAAAAGAAGAAAAAGAAAAAGAATGTCAAGTGTCCTCATTTTGTATACTTCTTGTAGCCCGAATGTAGGTGTTCTTCAAAACACATAATGTGTGTAAAAATGAAATAAACTGTGTATTGTCGCCAGGATCTAAAAGATACACTCAGTTTTGAAGTTTTAAAATTAGAAGACCAGACATCGTACTGATAATACAAGGAGGAATGAAATCCAAATGACCTTATTTTAAATAAAATTATTTTCAAAAAATCCTTCTTAGCTCCATTCGTCCTGTTGATTCAGGCCTGCAGTGAGGCTATTAGTATGGTATATCCACCACTGTTCTCTTTGCGCAAGATGTGTGGCCACATTAGCCTTATCTTGCCCCATACTCTTTCTACAGCCCACCATTGCAGATCTTCTGGGCTGTGTTTTAGTTCCAAAAAGTGTATGCTCAAAGGGGCATTGAGTTGTTTGGTTCTAATCTTCGAACGATGTTCGCCTATTCGTAATTTGACCGCTCTGGTGGTATTTCCTATATATGCCTTCTTACAAGGGCAAATAATAGCGTAAATCACATTAGTACTGAGGCAAGTGGTGTGTTGCCTAAGTTTCCAGTCCCTCCCATGAATATTAACAATGTAGGTGGCTGAAGTGCTAGCACAGTTGCAACAGTTACCACAAGGGAAATGGCCAACAATAGGGGACATGCCCCAAGTCATAGAAATAGTGGGTTGTGTATCTTGTAGATGGTTCCTATCTGCTTTCGAAACCCAGTTTTTAATGTTCTTGCCCTTTTTGAATGCATAAATTGGTTTGGATAATTTCTGCATATTTAGTTGGAGCAAATGCCAGTGGCTAGAGATAATTTTCTTGATCTGGTTGTGCTGCGAATTAAATGAAGTATACAAAAGGAGGACCCTTGACATTCTTTTTCTTTTTCTTCTTTTGCACACTGATTGGCCATTTATCTGTAAAAATTTGGCACCAGATCATTCATACGGCGGTAGAACACGCGAGCGTCAGAAACAACTCTCCTTCGGTAGGTGCATATATGGCGTTGGTCCTTTTTCTGTGTCTGTGACCCGGGGACACACGATAATGGTCCTTTGTTTGTACCTATGCCCCTAACATCCTCGACATAAAAGAGGGACTAGCGCTTTCCGCTTGTTCTCCTCAGTCTGCTGGGACTCTCCGTGGGCGACGGTCACTCTGCGTGAGGTAAGCACTTTTTCAGAAATTTGCTTTGAACCTTCTTTTTTGAAATATCTTTTTTGAAATATGTTTTGGAAATTAGCTTTGAACTTCCTCTTTTTCTTTTTCTCTATCATTAAGCACATATTGGAGTGCTTCCCCATGCAGCCTTAGCGTGACATGTACTATTTGTCATGTAACATTGGCGTAACACTTTTCATCTCGCTTCTTTTTTAGAAGCGGTGCTGCATGCAGAGTAGAAACTGCTTGACAGAAGGCATATTACAGCAACCTCATTTAATCTTCAAATTGCTTGGACAGAAGACATTTGGGAGTGTTACGCCCCATATATTGAGTAAGAAGGGTGGTCTTCTCTCTTGTTTTCCAATTTTTTTCCAATTGAAGAGCACACATTGGATTGCATTTCTCTACAGCCTTAGCGTAGCATTGATATGTTTGATTTCGTTTTTCGCGTTTAGAAGCTGCGTTGCTTGCAGAGTAGGAACTGTGACACAGTGGGGACGTTACGGCGGTCACAGTTTTCTGTCTATCCCTCTTTCATTTCTACGAAGTCGGCCTCGATAAGAGACAGACGGTGCCGACATTTTATCTATACAAAGTCAAGGAGATTTATCCCTTTTTTGAGGTAATTTCGCTGGCATACCTTTTGTGGTGCTCATTTGCCTTATATCAAATACTCTTAAAGTAGGATTGTAATACAGTGGTGACAGAAGTACTGTTCTTTTGTTGTTTGGCGTTTCAGGGATGTTTGATGTTTACAAATTTCCTGGAGTGTGCTTTATAACGAGGACTACCTGTATTTGACCAGGCATCTCTAATACAGAGGAGAAGCTGGTCAAGACAAGACCAGGTTACCATCCGGTGTAGGGTTTTCAGGTATTACTTTAGTTGATTGTTGAATGGAATTCCAAATGGAGACATGGGGGGAGTTGGGTGTTAAACTAGGGAAAATATATTGACACGAAATTATAGTGTCCCATCAATGTGAAATGATTTTTTCTTTCCTGATGCATTGAATTCTCTATCCTTTTGTAGAGAAAGGGAGGTATGTGAGGCCTTTTGAGATATGCATTGCCCCTTAGTGGGCAACATTTAAATAAATTGGAGTTAACTCTCTCCATTTAGTCAATTTTGGGTTGGTTTCAGAGTATGACTTAATTTGTCCTCGCTCCATATTTGGACTATTGGTATTCACAGAGAGCAACTGAGTGAATTAAGGTTTTTTAACATCCAATTTTAATTGTACCATTGTTTTTTCTTTTTCTTTTTCTTTTTCGAAATGTTGTTAGGTTCATCCCTATCCTGATGAAGACATAGATAACTAGATAACTTTTGTCTGGAATGAACCATTATCATTGAACACTGGAAGTGTTGTTGACATTTCCATTACACAGAATTTGTATCTGTTTGCTTTTGATCCCATTAATTGTTTTTTTAGAACGCATATTTTTTATCCTAACAATGGAACAGTTGTTGCACTTTCTTCACATTTCCCTTTAAAAAAATGTAAATGCACTATTTTTAGAGCTGTATTGAGCTGTATTAGTATGAATGAATGTATGAATGTCTGTTATATAGGATGTGTTTTACAAAATGAATTAATTAAAGACTTTTTTTACAATCTATAACAAAATAAAATCAATTTTTGATGTAATACCCTTTGCCTTGTTCTTCAGTTGCTCTCGTGTTTCCGGCACCACCACCTGTTTCATATGTATTGTTTTACCTCTAGGTGCCGGGTTTGGAGGTTCCCACCATTGTTTGTTGGTGATTTATGATGTGACTCTCAGACATGGTCAAGTAATGAGATGCCTGAAGAGACACACACAGATGACTTTGAAGCATTAATCATGTGTTTCATGCCCTTTCTGCAGGGGGATGAGCCTCCAGAGCACCTTTGCCAGCAGACATGGCCCATTGGATGACGGAATTTTGGACACGTTTGTTGGTGCCCACATGCACATGTGTGCACAAGCAGAGGCACAGGGATTGCAGACTTACATCCTAGAACTGCTGACATGTTCCAAGGAACTCCAGGCAAGGTGAGCAGCACAGGGGGGCCACAACACAGCAAAGCTTGCACCAGGCGAGTTGCACATGCAGGCTTAGTCACAGCACTGAGGGTGAGCTTGGACGAATATTGGTGTTGAAGCACACAATGCAGCTCAGATGTGTTGGTGGACTGATGGCTGTTGATTGTAAGGTTGTCTGGGACACCTGCAGGGGCAGTGGCACATACCCTCCGGTACACCAAGGTCCATCGAGGCACTTGTATCAACCATGCAGCCTTCCGAGACATGGAAAGGGGCAGCTCACAGGGACATACAGCAAGGGACATACTCGGGTGCAGTGCATTTCATTTCCATGTACTTTATGATGAATGCACTGCCAACTTTGTTTCGGTCATGGTGGTACGCAACTTGCTCTGAAGTCATGGCTTTCTATATGGGTCTGTCTGCTTACCCAGGGAACATTGCATGTTGTGTGAATTGTGACACATTGGTGTTCCATTTGCCACGCACCCACCGGCGGCTGACTTACTGCATTGACTGTGTATGACCCGTCACAGGGGTAATGTTATGTATGGGTACGAAGCATCTACCCCAGATTGTATGTTTGTAGAGTAGTTTGTTGCTATGGGGCATGTTTGGTGGTGTGTTTATGTGTAATTGGCACGTACAGGTTGTTGACTGTGGCTCTCTTTGCAGCATTGCAGTGCTCCTGTAACCGGACCTGAGAGTGCGCAGGCAGGAGGCCAGCACTCAAAACCAGAGCTAAGTGTCTTGTTGTTTTTCTTTCAAACTGCTCTGCATAGGCTTGCTGGGGGGTGCACTAATGCATGGATGTATGTGTGATTCAATTTGGTATGTTTTTTCCCCCTAATCACCCGGAATCCTATGCAATTTTGAACCCTGTACCCTCTACCCGGTGTTCCTGCTTCCCGTACCTATCCAAGCAACGTTCCCTAACCCTCTTTCCCCGCTGGGGTTGCGGATGCCTGTGTAAGCCCCGAACTTGCAGGCGCCAAAACCCTAGAGGGGGTGGTTGGTTAGTACCACTCCTAAGCCTGGACTACAGAAGGCCATGACAATGTTGTCCAAGTTTGTTTGGATTGTGTATGTGTTCATGCAGGTAGTACATTTTTGTGCATTCCCTACTTTCATGTGTCATTCCTCCTCCCCTCTCCTGCCACTCATTCCAGTTATCCAGTGTGCCAACACCTGTCCCGACTGCATATCCCTGACCCTCCTTCCCCACCAGGGTCTCAGGGGCCTGTGTGAGTTTGACCTTGCAGGCACCCGGGACACAGTGGGGGTGGTTGTTTCGTGACACTCCCGCGCCTGTACACGGGACCTGTGACAGTACACATCCGTTCATGGTGCATCATCCTATGCTATGTACCACACATGGTTCACATCCTGTTGTGACATTGTTTTACTGTGCTACCTTGGTTGTTGCATCATTGTTGTAGTACTTGGCCTTTGTGAGGTACTGCTACGTCAAGTCATCTACTGGAGGGTGTTCTGGTTCGTTTTTATGCCTTGGATTTTGTGATTTTGGAAATGAGTGTGGATTCTGAGGGTGCAGGCACCTTTTTAGACACAAGGTGGGAGATGGTGACGAAGGGTAAAGGTGATCCTGTGGCCAGGTGGAATTGAGGGTTGAAGGCTCCATGACCCAGGTGCAGTTGTTCAGTGGGTCATGGTCATTTGTGAGGGAGGGGGGGTTGTTGTTGATAGTTGCCTTGCCCTGCAGTGTGATGGGAACCCTGACATTGTAATGGTGATATCCTATGTACATGTTGTGTTCTGCTGATCAATGCCTGTTCATGTGTTGTGTTTACCTTTCAGGTGCGAGGGGATAGTTATGTTTTGATATGCTGGTGTGTACACATGGTGAATGTTCACATGTGATGTGTAGAGAACACTGATGGTCACTTGATTGGACATGCATATGTTGAGTGCATGTCCTTGCTGACCCACACACTTGCACTCTGATGCACTACATGTACTCCCACCCTTGCATATCCACGTGTACACTGTTTGCCTTCTGGTGCCCACTGTGTCCCTGCAGCACATGTTCTGTGACCAATTATGGATCCTGTACATGCCTAATTTGCTTTTTGATGTGGTCTGTTGCTTAGATGTGATGCTCAGGGTGTGCATCACACACAATGGCTGTTCACTGTGCAGTGCGCTGAGCAGTGTGTTGCAGGAGTAGGACACAGCGCACAGAAGCTGCAGTGTTGATTTTGCAATGCACAATGTGCATGTAGACAGGCATTCATTGTTATGTTACGTCTACAACTCTTGTAATGCATTTGGAAATGACTTATTTTGGGTGGGAGGTTGTTGGTCTGTCATTTCATCTGATTCCAGGTCAGGCATCATTGTCTGATGCCACTGTACATTTTGGTCATGGCAATGTGTACCTTATTGTTACTGTGTTGGTGTATGGGTATTGCTTGCCATGTCATGTTGTGGTTTGGGAGGGTTTGAGTGACATAACAGTGATGGCCATGGCCTGTTTTGCAAGTGTGTGTGATGCACACCTTGCATGTCAGGGTCATCCGCTTCTCAGAGCAACTAGCTGGGGGTAGCTCTCTCTCCACGGCAGGGCCCTCCCTCTGGAACAGCCTTCCTGCCTCACTGGAACTTGAGGGGAACCATCTCCGGTTCGGGAAGCACCTCAAGACCTTCCTCTTTGCTTCTGCTTTCTCTCTGCCTCTCCCTTGCGAAATTCTTGACTGGAACTGCACTGGATCTGCACCTGGGCCACTCTCACCGACCTCGGTCCCTGGCCCAGCCACTCTCCACTTGCACTACCTCCCTGGCAACCCCTGCACTGCGGTACTGTCTCTCTATCCCTACAGCCCCCCCTTCCCAGCACTTGTCTGCACTTACCTTTGCAGTTGCCACCAGCTGACCTATGTATTTGTTTTTTGGTCTACTTCCCCTGTACTGCACTCCCCCCTCCCCTTCCCCTTGCACTTTTCCCTTCCCCCTACCCCTGCACTTGCACAATCTAAATGACACCTGGCCTAGTAGTACCGTTGTCTGTCTTCCCTTGTTCCCCCCTCCCTGCCTCATCGCACCTTGAAATACTTGTGTATAGGCCATATCATGTCATGTCATATGTGTGCCTTTTGGTCACACAGGAGAGCCTGTGTTAAGTAGCTAGGGATGCAGACAATGTGGCACTTCCATGGCAACTATCTCAGGGTGGTAGGGTTGTGACAGTTGACTGTCACTTTGTCATCATCGATTGTCACCTGGTATGTGCCAGGCCTGTGTGCACTCCGCAGGGGTGGGAGTTTAGGTGAAAAATGTGGCCACAAGCTGGGTCCGGGCTTCCTCGCCACGTGCCCTGTCCCCTCCCATGGGCAGTGCCTGTGCCTGTGGTTGGGGATGTGGGGGCACCACCATGTCCACCGTGACGCCCTGCCGTTTGCAACATTGTGCAGGACACATGCTGCCACAATGATCCTGCACACTACTGGAGGTGCGTAGAGTAGCTGCCCGCCAGAGCGGTCAAGGGAGCGGAAACGTGACTTGAGCACCTCGAATGTGCACTCCACTATGGCCCTGGTTGCAATGTGGGCGGCGTTGTATCTTACCTGGGGTGGTGTGGTGGGGTTCCGGATTGGCGTCATCATGTGGTTGCTCAGAGGGTAGGCACTGTCCCCTGGGGAGGTGTAAATGGTTGTGATTATTGTGGTTTGTTTATTTGTGTGTGTTTGTGTGACATGCATGCATGTGCAAGGGCATTTGTACTCACCTAGGAGCCATGTGTCGCCATGCTGCCCAGCTTCCAGGGCCCAGCTCAGGGCGGACATTCTGTATATGAAACTGTCATGGGTGGAGCCAGGGTAGTTTGGATAGACAGAGGTGATGATTCCCTTTGCATCGCATACCACCTGTACATTGATGGAATGCCAGTGCTTGCGGTTTCGGTAGATGTGCTCAGTGGCCCTAGGTGGACGTAGGGCCACATGGGTGCAATCTATGCCACCGAGCACTTTGGGGAAGTGTGTCACCCTGAAAAAATCCAGGACAACGGCCCGCCTTTCTGTGGGTGTTCTGGGAATGTATATGTGCCTGCGGACTGAGGGGCGCGCTGTCATGATTGCCAGTACCTGGTGTAGGCAGCGTGACTGCATGGCCTGTGAGACCCCCCCCACTATGGCAGTAGTCCGCTGAAATGACCCAGTGGCCAAAAAATGCAGGACATTGAGCACATTCTCCAAGGGGCTCAATGCTTGGGAGCAAAGGGTGGGGGATGTAAGGTCATCTTCCCACTCCCTGACCAGGTCTAGGATGATGTGGGGTGGAAACCTATACCTGCCATAGACCTGGTCGTCAGGCATCCCAAAAAGGCTTGTCCGTGGTGCGAAAATGCGTGCCCTGGCTATTCTCCTCCTCCTGCGGTGTCCCACGATCAGTGCTGCTACAAATGGGGCATTCATCGTAGCTGTATATACGTGTTTGTTGTTTGCGCGCACTTTTATACTGTGCACGGGGACGCTTCTGCCTGCCTTCGTGTGGCGGACGCGTTGATGCCTGTGTGCGTCTTTTGCCGTGCACGGGTTTCCCGTATTCGGATCCATGAATACGGGTTGTTTGCGTGCGTGTGGGCGTTCCATGTAGTTCCCTGCAGTACTTCCCCAGTTACGCCTTCTTTTTCACACGTTATTCCCCATTCCGCGTGTTACACCCACTGTTCCGCCCACTTTGGTTGTGTGCCCCGCGCCATGTGCGCTTTTGCTGTGCGCGTAGCGTACGCCGTGTATGCCTGCGTGCGCCATGGCTGGATTGGGCGCACGGACAGCGGGAAACACGCGCATCGTCTTCCTTGAATCGCACACGTGTGCGTGCGCTGCGTTTCTCGCGCTTGCGCTACGTTGCGCCTGCTTGCGCATGGATTTTCGGCGCACGTTTGTTCCATGAATCGGCCCCCTTGTGTATTGTAGAAGTATTTGCCTTAGGGTCTGGTGTCAGCTTGTGGTGCACAGATATGGGCAAATAAGCATGCCGTAAACACACAATTCATTTGAGTACTTGATGATGAACTGTAATGTTATTGACATTTTGTATTGATGTTGCTTCTGTCTTCTATACTGTAGTTTGCCCATATGCGGCTCTAATCTGTATGCAATGTGGGTCTATATATGTATTGTTTGTACTAACACATGTATGTAGTAAGTTTTAACTTATTACCTATGTTTTCCATGCTTAACATTACTGAAAACTCTCCAAGGATGTCTTGCATTGTTTTACTAATAAAAATTACCAGAATAAAAATATTCTACTTCTACAGTGTATGCTGCTGCCATTTCTTAAGTGTATGTATGAGTAGCATTCTGTATTAACAACAACACTGTAATATAATGTTTTGTTTACATAAGTACATTTGTTCATACATTATGCAGTTTCTCATAGATCTCCAGATTACCCCTAACACCTTGTTACCAACATTATGAACAGAACCCCTTGCAAGGACTTGAAAATTGTGATGTCATCTTTGATGTCCTGGGTGTTAGTCTTAGCAATGCACGGTGGTGGACCGAGTTATGGTTGCTTACCTTACCATAACTGGTGAATTTCTGGGATTTTTCGATTTTACTTGTAACAATAACATACATTTAACAAAGTTTTTCCACTTAGATTTTTATTAGTGCAACTTAACCATAACGTCCCTTTAGCAAAGATTTGTTCATTGAATTTCATGGGTTTTTACCAGAATACCCTTACTTTTTCTGCATGTTCCTTACATCATACCTCCCCCCCTCTGGAGCATAGTGATATCATCAGAGTCCACGGACTGCGCAAATGTCTGCAGACTTCGGACAGCATTCACACTGCCAAAAAACACAGGGGTTTCCTTACATTGTTGTATCCTGCAACGGGCAAAGACATGAACATGCAACAATATCAGATACATGTACCACATGCAAAAATAAATATATATAGAAATTATGTACTTGAGAATCCACAAGTATGTTGCATAGGTTGCACAACATAATGGAATTCACCAAGCACAAAGGTCAACTGTACACCTGACAGTATCACCCCAGTGCAACCTTCCTTACACACAGAGAAGCAGCTGGCAGTTATTCCAGAAGCAACCCTTTGAAAAATAGTGAGTGCACAGTATTTCTTTCTGTACCATTACAATTTGTTATGTATATATAACTGGTAAGAAATAGCAGTATTGTTTTCTTTGAACAGAAATGGCAAGCACACTGATGAAATGAATGAAGGAAACAACTATAATGGTACAGAATCCATTTTTTGCAGAAAAAGTGATGTAATATGTTCACATGTCACTAAAACATGGTTTTCTTTTTAACAGTACATAGTGGGAATGAGGAAAGTGGCTCGGAATTGCAAGTAAATAAACCTGAAGATGGCCACAGACAGCCCTTAAATGCAAATGCAGAAAATGAAACCTATGTGCAAAAATGGACGAACTAAATAATAATGTTGTACAGTTAATGACATTTATTAAAAATCATGTCAAAGAAAATATCCGATACCACTGCCCCACTTGTACCTCTGCCCATTCACCCTGTCCCACCCATTCATCCCCATTAAATTCCCCAAATCAAAGATGCTATGATGAAATCTCAATCCCTTCCTCCCGCATGAACAGTGCCTAGAAAATCCCAATTCTCCCATATTTGTTTCCCATTCTGATTCCCAATCTCTTTCCTAATTCATTTTATGTTTTTCTATTAATAAATATGTGTGTGTGTACTGTTGGTGCGAAGTGTTTCTTTTTTTAAAGCCCAGTTCAGAGTTTGCGGACAGTGCGATTGTCCGGGCTGTCCGTACCCAAAATGGAGGTGCCCCCGGACATTGTGCATGTGCAGAGATGTCTGCCACGTTGTGTCGCACTTTTAATTAGTTCAGGGGATCTGCCCCTGTCCTGCGGAAACCTGGGCAGATGCGCACCTGATCTCGCTGTGACCCCGAACACTGCACCTGTCAGGACCTGTCTGCCTGCATGTGTCGCACTTTTAATTAGTTCGAAGACTCTTCTCCTGTCCTGCAGACACTTGGACGCATGCATACCTGATCTCTCTGTGCCCCCTAATACCGTGCCTGTCCGGACCTGTCTGCTCGCATATGTTGCACTTTTAATTAGTTTAGGGACACTACCCCTGTCCTATGGACACTGGTATGCATGTGCACCTGATCCCTTTGTGCCCTCGAACCCTGCACCTGTCTGGATCTGCCCGCTTGCACATGTCACACTTTTAATTAGTTTGGGGATTCCACCCCTGTCCTACAGACACTGGCACGCATGCCCACACCATATCCCTCACAATAGGTGTCCGGAGGAGAGCTGTTGTGTCCACGTTCATCCGGGGACGTCATCAAGAGACAGCACCCATGCTGTGCTTCGGGAGTAATTGCGGACAGTGTTCGTACCCACGGACAGTTTAAAACTGCATTTTTGCCCAATCCACTGTGTTTAAAGCTGAAACTTCACCCTTTCAGAGGTCCTAGACAAT
The DNA here is from genome assembly GCF_040938575.1 of Ambystoma mexicanum. Taxonomy (NCBI): domain Eukaryota; kingdom Metazoa; phylum Chordata; class Amphibia; order Caudata; family Ambystomatidae; genus Ambystoma; species Ambystoma mexicanum. Next base: position 331,817,466 of record NC_090930.1, read on the forward strand.
TTCTTAGTTGATCTAGTGACTTTTTGTAGCTTTTGGAACCCCATCTTTGGATCAAACTGTACGCAGACAGTCGCACAGTCCGCGGACAGCCCCTCGAAAGGAACCCACCCACTACTGCCCCTCATTGTGTTTCTGGCTGTCCAGGAGAGAGCACCCGCTGCTGATTTGTGATATTTGGTATCTCTACTTTGTACTTGGATACAATGACAGCCATTACCACTGCAGCTACCCCTCCATCACCACCATCACCTCCATTTGGAGAGCCTGGAGAGGGGAACAGGCGTGGTGATACCGAGGTGGATGAAGTGGAGGAAGAGGATAAGGTAGCGGAAATCCCTCTCAACAGCTCCCAGCATGTATCTTTGATGTGGAAGCTTTTTACCACTGTTGGGGGTACCTAAGGTGCATGCAGAAAAGGATAGATGCACTGAGTGCAAGGTTGTACTCAGTCATGGAAAACCGGGTCTGTATAGCTATGGGACCACCTCCATGCGGCACCACCTGAGGTCCAATCACAAGGGAACATTGCAAAAGATCATAACTTTGAATGGGCTAGTAGGTTGACATCCACTATCTCACCCTCATCATCCGCTCCTGCCACCACAAGAGACACTGCTGTGGGGTAGAGGATCACTGCAGAAGCCTTGCAGTCCATACATGACACAGTCGATTCTTATCTTTCGAGGGAAACAGTGCTCTGTATGTACTGTGACACACCGCTGTGTAGGGGGGCAGCAGTTTCAAAATGCTTTTGAGGCTGCGGTCAGGGAGCATGAGAAACACTGTCCCCTACCTAATTAAGGCCCACCCAACATCTTTCTCTCTCCACCTGCCCCTTCATCCCTGTGGTGCCACTTCCCTCCACTCCCTTCCCTCCCCTCCCTTGTGTCTCCTGTGAAAAAAAGGCAAAGAAAGATATATATCACAAAAAAACAACAAAAAAAGGTTATTTTCAGGGGAACCTTTCACAGTTTAAAAATAGAAGTACCAAAAACAGTTGCAGGCCCCTATGCAGCCTGTGAAGTCCGCAGATAGCGTGGTAGTCCGCTGACATGTAAAAAAGCTCATTACCAGCATCATTCAGATGTATTTCATATGTATAGCTACTAGTAGTATATGACTGTAACAATATTATAAACTGCACATTACAACACCTCACAACCTTTCCATTTTGACACACGAAGCACTTGTATTATCTTATGTAGAAAAAATCTAAACAGCATATACTTTTGTAATTCATCTTTGCCTATCATTGCCAAAAACACAGACACCACTTCTTCATTTCAGAACTTTTCAAACTGTATAGGGTTGTTGATTCCACAACAGCAATCACTTTCCTGTCTTTTTCATTGGACCATGAGTATTTCATCTTCACTAAATAGCACATTTTAGAACATAATGTTGTAAACAAACAAGGAACCAGTCTGCTAAAAGCATTCTAATCTTTGGGAGTCTTATTGTGGGTAACGATAACCTTACATACCCGTAAGAGAAACAGAACAGGCCAGATGTATTGCTTCTCAGAGCTGTTAGAATAGTCAACAAAGTACAACAGAACAATGTTTTGTCTGGTAGCGGCAGCCCATCAGCTGTCAATACATTACTTTCAAATGACTAGTTTGAGCAAAGGTAAACTTTTACCACATAGCTTCTCATTGGGCCAATGGCCGACAAAGCCCCTGTCCTCTTGGGATGTTACCTATCAATGCTGTAGTGCAAGAGGGTAGAGAGAATGGGGACATGGCCAAAATGCAGGCATGTATGTGTCCCTTGCGAAATGCCACTTCAATGTTTTTCGTTAGAGTGTGAGTCTTTGTTCTGCAAGCGGTGCCAAAGTTCCATCGTATGAGCCGAAACCAAAAGAAAACTGAGGGATTATTTGTTATTCAAAAGCAAACCCAGATTTACAAAAATCAGTTGCGGCAGTACACAATTGCTTTTCCCTCTTTACCCCTTTATGTAGTGTGCTATACACCATCAATAGTATTATGAGTTTGAAATAGGGAAGTAAAAAGACACATCTGCCTGTAATCATCATACACATGCAAATAAACAATACAACATTATACATCAGAGTTAACAGAACAATGCATCGTTAAATTATAAAATACCAATTTTATCCTTCCAAATTCTCATTGCACTAATCAAAAGGTGGCCCAGTGCCTAACAGGCACAAGGATCCTGGGCTTGCATCATACAACACAACATTGCTTATGTTTAAAACTCTTAACAATTGTAATAAAAAAACATTTACAAAAAACAATATAACAATTGGAAACAATAGCAGGCCCATATTGGTTTCAGTTGGAAACAGTAGATAGTATATTTCCTCATTCCTATTCCCAGCTTTTTATGTTTAAAAATAAAGTTAATTTATTAAACTGTAGGAGTGTTATCAATTTCCTAGTCAGGTTATCCAGTACCAAAGACAAATATTCACTTGCTTTGGAAGAGGGACAATACAGAAAAGGCAAACAGTCTCACAGTCACTTGTAAAAATACAAATAAAATCTGGTTAACACGTAATCACATGGTTATGTTGGTGGTTACATTCCATGTTTATTAGCTACGGTTGAAATCCAAAGGTAACCACATCCCATTTCTTGTCAACTTTTTTTGACATACGCATCCAAGTATTGTCCATGACCCTCTCAAATTGTAATGCATGCTTAAGGGTAGCCTTATCATTGGCCCACACTGCAGTGCACAGTCATGCTCGAGCACATTGGAGCATTTAAAAACAAAGGGACCACACTGGTGCAATAGTATAAGAACTCCCTGCTGTCACATGTGAAACCCCAAGCAAAATGTTCAAGAATGTATGCTCTTTTAGAGCAATTTGGCTTCAGTTATTTATTGCCCAGACCCCAGGACCGTGCAATACCCACCGATGTTGCCTCATAAACCTTTATCGCAGGAGTCATAGCCTGACCAACATAAGTAAGAGAGAAGTGTGAAATACCCACACCTTTCTTTGCTTGACCCGATATGTTACATAATAAACCTCAGCACATCAAAGGTTTCTATCTGAAAATCTAATTCCTAAATAGTCAAAGTGATTGCCCTGCAAAACTCAACCATAGCCACATAACACTATGGATTTGTGTTCTGTCTTTGATACATCAATACCTGTAATTTTGATTGGTTAACAATCATCATTTTGTTACTGATAAAAACGAAAAATGTATCCAATAATTTCTGTAAAGCAGACTCAGTTCTTCCTAACAATACCACATCATTAGCATCAACCAGATATGGTATATAACGTTGGTCAGCTTTGGGTACATTAACTGTGGCAGTTATAGAGCAGTGTTCAACTTATTTAAGTACAAATGAACAATCAATAGCAGGGCTCCAACAGCCCGGGCTGTGATATATCTTTTATACTGACATCTCAACCTAACCCAGTCTAGTTCCTTTAAAAACATGAGTTTATACCTTCATAATGTCAGTAATGCGCTTGTTTCCAGCCACCTTTGGCCTTTTCTTTCTTGCTTCTAGAAATGTAGCATTATATCCACTGTGGCATTAAGAGCATCCTAGGTGATGGCCCAAGTCACTGCCCTGTCCTTGTTATTTTTATAAAATGACTGGTCCTTCAGAAGGGATGTATTACCCCTTCATCTACTTCCCTAACCAGTATGCTGTAGAAGGGCAACCCAAGATATGCCTGGACAAGAGTCAGAAAGGACTAAGGAGTTCATAGATGCCAAACAACAATGAATCTGTACTTTGCTTGCAAAGACACTGTCAACCCTGGTTGTTGACAAATGAACATTGTAGTAAAATGCACAATCAGTGAGGCAGGATTAATGCTTTTCTAGATGCCACAGAGACTTGGATTGAACAAAGCTGCTGAAGGATCACTGATCTAAAGTTATGTCTGATTACTGGTCTAAAGCCAGAAAATGAAAAAATGTCACCCTTTTAGATTTAGCAAATGCATCTTCACAGCCTTCCCAAAATCAGGCTAACGGGCAGCTGAGCAGTACATATTAATCACATTAATACACTTTCTATCAATCAAAAGTGTCCATTAGTACCATCTCCCAAGTCAATCAGCTTCTTGATTTACCAGCTTCTCTGAAAATGACTTACTTAGGCAATAAGCCATGAGCAGGGGGGGGGGGGCAATACAGCTTAAGGTAATGCCCTTGGGCCCATAGTCTCAGGCCCAAGCAAAGTGAGTATTAACTGAAACATTAATGCTCCCCCTGCAAGAGGTGTATTGCTATTAGTACCCTGGGCCATAAGACTGGGGATCAAAAGCTATATTTTAGGAAAAGAAAGACAAAATAATGGCCACCAAGGAGTGGAAAGGAAGTCCATTCTCCCTTTCAATGGTGGCCATTGAAAAAAGTAAAACAAAAACAGCAAACAAACAAAATGGCTGCCATGGAATGGGAGAAGGGGCTACTTGTAGTCCTTTCTCCTTTTCCATGGTAACCATTACAAAAATAGGAAAAAAGTAAACAAAGACAATGGCCGCCATGGCGGTGTGTTGCAGATCGGGAGCGGGCGTGCTGTGGACAGAAGTTTTCCCAGCATGCCCATTACCGAAAAGGATCCAAAAGGAGAAGGTAAGTGGGGAAGGGAATTTGTGGATTAGGAGGGGCGGGGAGAGGAGCACTTACCTTTACACTGGTGGGTAAGATGGCTGCCTCCAGCCCTGAGACTTGGAGCAGCGGGACAATTGTCTTGTAATTCCCCCGTTCCTAGCATCCTCATTTGTTCGGAGGCTGCCACCCCCTCAGCTGGGTACTAATGATCAATTTAACCATTTTGACAAGGTTAGTCATCTGACATTGTCAGGAGGGGATGAAAGGCCTGCAAGAGTGGAAACCAGAGCCAACCCTACCCCAGAGAGCTAAGGTGGCTGTTGAAAGTTTCAGTCCTCTTCCCACCCCTTACCTCTTCAACCAAGTACTTGCCAGTTTATTTCTTTCCATTTCAGACAACAACAAACAGAAACCCACCAGAGCCACCAGACAGACTACTATGTATGTTGGATCATTTCAATCACTGAGAAGAAAGAGAGCGAGAACAAGAGGAATGAGAAAAGCTGCAAGGAATACTCTGTGCCGCCAGCTGACATCAGTGCACGCTGCACTCTAGCAGTTGCACTGGAGACCTACAAAAGAAACATTTAAGAACTTGATATGCAGTGGCTTCATGATAAACGAAAAGACCCCCCCCCCATACTTACCATGGACTTAGACACAGATTGCCCTCATGGCATGACATTGAACACTTGCCAATGAAATGATTTGTAGTTGTGGGGGAGACTCGACTCCATGCCAGAATCCTCAAGCAGAGATAACATTATTCCACGATAACAGGTGAGGTGGGGTTTCCTAATTTTAAAAGACATATACCAACGTTTCTCATCAAACAAGTTTTTTATGGGACAGCCCCAATCCCTGTGAAGTTTGCATCTGCCTCATAGAGTATATCCTGATGTCGACACCCACAAACGTACAAGTACAAAGAACATGGGTATTGTAAGGACTAACATGGAAATACAGAATTGGAAAAGTATGCAAAACGATTGGTAGAGTTATGTGTCTGGTCTACACAGATTAATAAATGTATCAGAGGGGTAGAAAACCTCATCTTCTGGCCATCAGAATTGAAGGTAAAAAGTAATAACCCAAAACAAATACTTTTATGGGAGAAACTAAACGTTGGCCTTCCAAATGGACATTTTCAGATGTTTATAATTAGTACATTCTGTCAATTATTTTATAAAGCAAAGAGGGAGCCTCATTAATGTCCAGGCTTTAGCCTCAATAATAGGCTATTCTCTTTGATGACATTGTCCTCAGCATCAGACTCACTTATGATAAAAGATTTAGCCCTGTTCATTGCCGCTGTGATCAATTCATCCTTCAACACTAGCTCGGTCCACAACAAACTCAAGGAGGCTTGAGTTATGATCCTCCTTAAAAAACCAAACCTGGACCCCAACATACCAACCAATTATATGCCCATTACAACTGTCCCCTTCCTTCTAAAAATTCAGGATAGAGTGGCCTATCTCCAAATTGAAAAACACCTGGAGGATAATAAGGATAATAACCTACTTGGTCTCCACCAATCTGGCTTCAGCCCGACACAGGGTACACAAATGGCCCTCTTGGACTTAAAAATACAAATGGATGAAGCTAAAGATAAAGGCAACCTGCCTATCCTCATGTTATTGGACCTCTCTGCAGCGTTAGATCTTGTCGGTCCCCAGATCCTGACCGATCATCTGACTACAGCCGCTGCCTTTTCCATTAATGCTTCTAACTGGATCCAATCTTTCCTCTCAAACTGAACAACCAGGGTCTTTGCACCCTCGGCTTCAGCTGCCCCAGACCCCATCTACTGCGGAGTACCACAGGGTTTGTGCATCTCACAAACGCTCTATAACATTTTCACAAAATTCCTCTTTGATCATCTTGATAACAAGGGTGTCACTTACATAAATTACGAAGATGACACCCAGGTTCTCATTACATTGGCTGAATGCTATGAAAAAGACTCCAAAGTGATAAACTAAATCTACCCTGAAATACAGGTGTGGATGGCTGCTCACAGTCTGTGCCTTAATGATGATAAGACAGAGCTTCTGATCATTGGATCCCAAGCACATCTAAATCAGCTTGACACAGGGTACACATCCTTCAACATTGACGGAAACACTATCAAAGTTGCCAAGGAGGTAAAAATCTTATGCGTCTATCCGGACTCCACCCTCTCACTTAAGAAACAAGTGAATGCCACTGCCTCCAAAACAGCTTATACCAATAAACTGATTCATGCTTGCAAACCATACTTGTCCTCTAACAGTTGCATTACACTAGCCAGGGCACTAGTTTTATTGAAGTTGGACTACTGCAATACTCACTTCTTAGGCTCCACAGAACGAAATCTTAATAGACTGCAAGTGCTTCAGAATAATGCCTTGAGATCACCATTAAACATCCCCAGGTCTAACCATATCTCAACGATTAGACAGGATTCCCATGGCTCCTGGTGCATGACAGAATCTCGCTCTGTACTCTAGTCATCACTCATAAATGTTTGTCAAACTCTGCCCCTAAAATCTGGCCAACAAATTCTCTAGATACCAATCAGCCAGACAAACCAGATCACTCTACACACACTGCCTCAATATCACAAGGTTCAACCTAAAAACGGCTGGAGGAGCTAGCTTCCCAGTCCTGGCCGCCAAATGCTGGACCTCTCTTCCTCTTTCTATAAGAGCTGAACCTTCTTTCTGGTCTTTCAGAGCTAAAGTGAAAAACTGTCTCTTTGAAAAAAAACACTTAAAGACTTCCAGGTAAACCACGATTTTCCCTTTCTGAAACCCATGCACTCCAACACATCTCACAATGCATTATTGTATCCCTTGTTCTGTTTGATATAACTGCAACCGCCTGTGATAACTCTATGCTCTTATATGTAGTTTTATGCAAGTCGACATCCTGTAACCTATTGTAGACAAGCGTAGTTCTACTATGTCTTTTGTAACTCTGTCATACGTTCCAGCGCCCAGTTACCTCAGGGTTAGGTGCGCTTTATTTATAATACACTAAACTAAACTAAACTACTATTGATCCTTTTACACTGCAAATGATCAAATAATGTGCACCAGTTACTTGCTCAAACCTCTCCTCCCTCATACTCAACCTCTCCCAATCAGATGACATACACATCTTAAAGTAACCTACTGTTGACCATAACAATCCTATATCCTATCAACCCAGCTCACTTCTTCCTCACCACTTTCAAATCCTTGATCATGTGACTTTCACATGCATTGTCAGCTACCTCGAGACTAATTATCTTTGTGATCCCTTCCAACTAGGGTTCACAGCAGACATTTCACTGAGACAGCTCTCACTCACCTCTCAAACTTTCTTTATGTTTCTTGCCACTTACACGACTCTTTCAATCTCATTCTGTTATAACTCTCTGCTGCCTTTGACGCAGTTGGTCATCTCTGTGCACCATGACCAAGCCAGGTAGCTCTCTTCGCAGAACATTCCATTCTGCTCCTTCTTTTCAAAATCAACCATGGTGTAGTGCCATTACCTGGTTTAATCTTTTCCTCTTTACTTTCCTGCTTAGACACTCACTCTGTAACCTTCAACAAACACTGTCCCCCTCATTGCCCCCTGCACTGCCTCCGGCTGTGGCTCACTCTAATTACCTACCCCTAACCAGTGAAATGCTCTCCCATCAGACATAAAAGTAACTGAGTCTGTAGTGGCATATACAACTGGGTTTCTCCTTCGAACCAGGAAATGTGAGTCATCTTCCTCCCTACCTGTTTTTTCTTCCTACTTCTTAACTCCACCCAAAAATAGAAATACATATAAATAAACATGTAAATCATGAAGCTGCCTGCCTATTGTCTAAATGTATGATAAATGTATGCCATATATTTTATACTTGTATATAATGTATTCAGTGAAATAATGTTGTTAAAGGGATGTTATGGTTACAAGTAAAATGGAAAAAAAACAGAAATTCACCATTTATAGTAAGCTAAGCAACCATAATTCGTGCCACCACTGTGACTGCTAAGACTAACACTCAGGACATCAAATATGACATCGCAAGTGTACAATAACTGTAAGGAGGTCAAGCTGAAATAATGGGCTTTTTTTCGACAAGCTCAAAAACTTAAAGAGTAAAACACAAAGAGGACTTTAAGATGAGCCCAAGGTTTTTGGCTTCACAGGATGGTGAGAGTAGCGGGCCCAAAGACAGGTACAATGCAGATGTTACCAAAAAAACTGTAAGCTCACTAGCTTTACACACGGCCAAGTATTTTGTGGCAAGAAAACCCTCACAACAGTTGGCATAATATACCACACTGGTGCCACAACCACTTCAGGCCACTATACTGCATATGTCAAAAAAGAAAGTGGTTGTTTCAATGTAAAAACACCTCCATTACTCCAAAACATATGTTACCAGCAAATCTAACAAATGCCTACCTAACATTCCTTCAACCCAAATGTACTCACTAATTACAATAAAAAATTAGAATATGCCAACAGGTATCTAACTACATCCATAATACTACAAAAATACTTCTAAAATTCAAGACAGTTAGAATGCGCCAACAGGTACCTAACTACTTCAAAAATACCCTTCCTTACAATACACTACAAATACACCATCACAGTTCTTGTTACTGCAAAACGTCTTGCAAAGTCTAATATAGTCACAATACGCCAACAGGTATCTAACTACTTTAAGCATTTCCTTAATTACAACACATTTCAAAAAAACATACTATTACACTTACAATCCTTTATTGATTTTTTTCACAATGACCCAATGATTATTTGAAGTCAATTCCTGGAGTTTGCTTTTCGTCCTATCTCTGAGCGGCACCTCGCTGACATCCTTTGCATACTGAAACCTACCAATTGTAAAGGCAATATTTGTCCTGCTATTACAGTGAAGGCCTGTGCCCCTCAATTGGTACCTCTCTTAACCAAATTTGCCAATGCGTCTTTTAGGGAGAATGGTGTCCCCAGTGACATAAAAGAAGCCTGGATTTTGCCATTAATTCAAAAAAACTCCCTTGATCCTGGGAAACTATCAACCCATTATGAATGTGTCCTGTCTGCTAAAAATCTTGGATAAAGTAGCACATATGCAGATTGAGACCTTTCTAGTTGAACATGACATTCTGCGGCCTAAGCAATCAGGCTTTAGAAGAGCTCATAGTACAGAGTCTACCCTACTTGAACTTAAAACCCATGCATTGCAGATTATGTCAAAGGGAAATACCACTATGTTCATGGATCTCTCTGCCGCCTTCGATCTAGTGGATCACTCCATTCTGGCAGAGAGATTACAGGGTACAGCACATTTTTCCATTTCTGCCACTGAATGGGTGGAATCATTCCTGGCAGATCATAGAGCAAGGGTGCTCTTTGAGGATGCCCGGGCTGAGGAGTTTATTGTCAACTAAGGGGTTTGCCAGGGCTTGTGCATGTCACCCATCCTATTAAACATATTTACGCTCCCCTTGTTTGAGGAACTTGATGAATTAGGCGTCCAATGCGCTAACTATGCTGATGACACGCAATGCCTCATTCCCCCAGGGGACTATGCCTCGGACTCCGCTTTTCTGAGATCCACCTATGAACTCTTCCAAACATGGATACAAGAAAATAAGCTTGCCCTTAACAGTTCTAAGACAGAACTCATGATGCTTGGTACTGCCACGCAGCTGAGTAAGATTGATCCAGAGTATCTCTCCTTTAAAATTGCACATTGCAACATTCCTACACAGCCCAAGGTTACGAAACTCTGGGTGATCTGTGATCAATAATTATCTACAAAAACTCAGGTTAACAGCCTCGTGTCTAACCCCTGTTCTCACCTGAAACTACAGCCCCAGCTACAGCCCTTAGTCTCATTTGCCAATCGTGCTATGGTTGCTTGGGCCATTATAGGAGCAAAATTGGATTACTGGTCCAGCCTTCTGCTTGGCATCTCCAAACATGACCTGACCCGCTTACAGGTGGTTCAAAACAACACAGTGTGCATTGTTGCAGGCTTGCAAAGGAGAGAGCTACATTGGATCCCTTTTCCTAGCTGAATCAACTACCGTGTGATGTTCGTCACAAGCAAATGCATTTTTGGGCAGGTTTCTAAGTATATAGCTAATTTCATTTCGTGTCTAGCAGCTCGCAGAGTATTGCGATCTAACAATACCTGCCTTCTTGAGATGCCAAGAACTAATCTTTCTTATGTGGAACAAAGATCTTTCCTGTATGCATGTCTGCAGAACTGGAACGCCCTTCCGCTGGACCTTAGATCTTGTACCAGTTTCCATCACTTTATTCACACGCTAAAGACTTTCCTATTTGATTGAAACTTTCTGACTTCCCCAGATTCATCTGTATTATCTTTACCCCCTCTTTGATCCATGTTTTTTTTGCTGTATTTGTCTTGTTGGTGTCCCTATGTCTCTGGGCTTTTGTCTTGCATGCGGTATAAATAAGATAAATACATAAATACAACAACAGTGTAGCACACACTAATGTTGTACCAAGCATAGTAGATAGAATATACTGTTTATAATGGTCAAAAAAGTAAATGTTATATGTAAAATTATATGCAATTAAAGCTTTTAAACTATCCTGCAGAAAAAGAACCAGAGATTCTAGCGTGATTACTGTATGCAACTAAGTAACCATGCCAAGCATAAACAAGCATAAACAAATATTAACAAATACATATTCCATAAGCACTATCCTCAATTGTACTATAATGATACATGCCATATACACTTTAATTATATCATCCCACCATATTACAAATACTGTATACACCCACAACATTATCTATAATTACTATACAATTATTACTATAATGGGAATGGCCAGCGGGCAGATTCTCTACGGCCATGCCCCCAAGAATCTGCCCACTGGCCACAACCACCACAATAGAATTAAACCATATAACAAGTATGTACAATACATCTTCACATAACAAAAATCATCCTGAACCCCCCTACCATCCCAATGATGTCCGCAGACACTAAAATTGACCGCGGACTCGGCTGCACATGTATGCCCTTTTTTCACCTATAAATCCAACTCCATATCATCTATATTCCACTCCTTCACCCTTTCCATGTCCTCTTTCAGCCCAGATGTGTTTACCAAACTGTTTGTTCACAGCATTGTCTGTAGACTACTGTGGTGTTGCCCTGCATGGCCTTTTTTCACCTATAAAAACAGCTCCATATTATCTTTATTCCACTCCACCACCCTTTCAGGCCCTCTTTCAGCCATCAAATAACCCCAAATGGGTTTTGCACACTTTTTCCCCACTGCGCTACCTACAGACACTGGCCACTGTACGTGAATTCAACATGTGGTCATTTAAAAAAATGAGACACACCTCACGCTTTTTAACATCCAATCAGTGGGCGCATACAATGTCCCCGAATCATGAAGTGAGTCCACAGACTGGACCCAGATATCACTAATTTTGTTAACATACCTTTTGGACATTTTTTTAAAAACTGCTGGATTTACACCAAATTTACAAAAGCACACTTTCAGCACCAAGCTGCCACTCCTGGCACACATTTGGTGAAAATCTAAACAGTGGTTTGGGCTGTAGGCTCAAGCAAAATCATTTTTACTTTGGATCTATGAGGAATTCCACACATTTTGGGACCCCTGTGTGTATTTGCTCCCCACTAGACAAAACCACACCACACTTTGCAGAATCATTCCGAGGGAACCATATACTTTTTTTGCAAAGTTTGGTGAGGATCCGTTCAGGGGTGTCAAAGTAATAAGCCACCCAAAAAGTGCTCTTTCTATGAGTTGAGCAATTTAACAATAAATACAGGGCCGGTACTGCAGGACCTGTAATAAATGACATTGTTGTTACCTTTTTTCCAATGTTCTTGTCTCCACTTCTAACTCCCAGACTTGGCCTACTACTACCCACAAAGTTTCTGCAACTCGGTAAATGCAATTAGAAACGAGACCGTTTCTGATGCCTGTTTATACATATTACGCGTTCGCTTTCTCAGTCAAAACACCAAGTTATTTTTAGCTGAATAAATAATGAATGCAAAATAAAATATGACAATTATTCAGAGCTAAGGAAGTGGGAAATGAAAGTAATTCAGTGAATAATGTGTGGCATCTTGTAACATGACTGCGAAATTTCTGAAACTAATATTGAACAAGTTTCACAAAGTATCCACCTCTGCAAACCATACAATTAGTAGAGACTGGATTGCTAAAGCGAAAGCCTGGACACGCAGTTGCAGGATACCGTGAATTGCTGTGATCCTCTATAGCTAGATGGCCTTACACTGCTGTGTGCAACTCCGGTTGTTGCCTATGTATTTCTGAAGGAGGAGTTGGGTTAGAATTATTCAAAATGGTTTGACATTTACTTTTTATTTACACGTGTTCTGTAGTTACCAAGGGTGCATTTGTATGTCTGTAATGTCTGCTCGTCTAAGTGTGTTATCAAATATCACCTATTTGTTTGCTTTCTTCCAATCCAATGCAATATTTTATTTCCATTCCTACTGATTATTAATTTCTGGATTATTACTGTGTTAGAGTTTGAAACGGACTATTGGTGTGGTATTAACTAGTTTACCATATGTATCCATCACGTATTCATGTATGGTTCATTCTGTGATATTTTAATATTAATAGACAATGTTCTACACTGTGAGCCCACTCCTTCTCGCGCACACACAGTACTCTCTTTCCCAGGATGGATGTTCCTGCTGCAATGCTGCAGGAACCATGAGTGCTATGCAAGAGCAGCATCATTCTAAAGTGTAGATGAGGCTTTCACTTGCTGAAAGAATTATACATAAACTACATACTACGGTGCTGCCAACACCACAGCTGGTCATGGAAGCCCTCGGGGAAATTCCTGTAAACAAAACAGTGAACAGGCGTGCACTTCTTGCCAAGAGCGGAAGCGCCTTCATTGGTGTGAAACAGAACATGCAAGTTCGTGGGAGACAGGGTTTCGCATCTCTTCTCGCCAGACTCGTCAAGAGGACATTCTGAAACTGCACCAGCTGGAACCTCATTCTTGAATTGTCAATGCGGCCTAGTTAATCAAACAGCGATCTTATGTTTAAGGAGCACCGGCAAAGCTTGCCACCATTTTTTCTTCGCAGGCATGCATGCCGTGGGGGCAGTGGCCAAAGTGGGCGGGAGCTGTTGACAGCGTGCTCCTCTACTTTATTTAATTACGTTTTACCGTTCCTATACTTTTGTTTTAAAAAGAAACCGTTCCGGAATAGTTGGTTTTTAAAACGTGCACTTCAGTGCACTGCACTGCACTGAACGTTCTCTTAAACAGCAGATGCAATGGTTTGGGGGTTTGTATGCCGCGTCTGCGGGGGAGTGCAATGGGCTTGTGGAAAGCGGGGACAGGCCAGCAGGGAACATAGTTCCACTACTTCTTTTCGTGCACTTCCACCACTGTGTGGTGACCATGAGGCTAAAACAGACTGCTGCCCAAAAATGAAGCAGTTAGGATGGGAAAAAAGGCAGTGTGAGGTTCCCAGAGGACTGCCTTCTGCAGGGGTAGGCCTAAAAACAAACAAACAACCAAAAACCAAATTAGAGGGGACACAAACAATCGACACTATCTTGCGACTAGAGGGTGGGCGTATCAACTTGGACGCGAGAAGGAAAGATAAGAACAGGTCTATGGCACCTCAAAAACAATGCCTTTGGGAACATGATATGTGATGAGATGACCCCAGTCTGTTTAGGCCTGGTCAATGAACCAATGTCATGTCCCCCCCTATAGTATGTCTGAAAAGTTGTATTCTCCCCTCTGGGTTTCTTTAATCATTTCAGAGGACAATTCTGCAATCATTTAGGGCACAGTCATTAGTTTAAAGAGTGTAGTGGAAACCGATAATCTGTGACCTTTACCTATTCAGATCCTACAAGGTTACACACGTGAAAGGCATCCTCAATGTTATGATACATCTCAACGTTTTCTTTACTTATCTTTAAAATGCCAGAGTGCTTTTCTAATGCCCAATAGTAAAAAGATATTTTTTTCTCAAGGACAATGATGTAATTTACAGGCTAACTCAACAGCATTCTCAAACATGTATTTCTATTTGTAATTCTAACTTCTGACCATGGACCCCAGATTGATGATCAGCCCTACACCCCATTCTGAGTACCCATTATATGTTCTGGGTGCAGTGCCTTCCTTTGGAGTTGCACATTATTTTCTCCTCTCTCTTGAACACCTTATTGTCTACAACTTGTTACCTTGTTCTTGGCATTCTTTAAGGGGTTCCAGTTTTTCTATCTCGGGATCATGGGTTAAGTGGCTGTTCTCATGTGGCTGTCAGGGGCCATCCTTGATGCTGTGTATGGCGTCTAAACAGGGAGGTGTCCATCTTCATCCAGGTGCTCCTTTAATATGATATGATATGGCATTTATTATGCACCTATACACAAGTGTTTCAAGGCTCGACGAGGCAAGGGAGGGGAAACAGTGGGAAGACAGACAGCGATCCTACTAGGCCAGGTGTCATACAGATCGCGCAAGTGCATGGGTAGGGAGAAAGGGCAAATGCCTGGGGGAAGGGAGAGGGGAAAGTGCAGTGCATGGGATAGAAGAATAAATAAGATAAATACAAGCGGCCATATGGTGGCAAGTGCAGGGTAAGAGCAGAAATAAGTGCAGTTAGGGGCACTGTAGGGATACAGAAAACAGTCCCCAGGTGCGGAGTTTGCCAGGGGGGCAGGACAGGTGTGCAAAAAGCGAGGACTGGCCCCAAGATCAAAAATGGTGGCCAGGTAACCAGTGCAGTTTCAGCCAGGAATTTCAGCAGGAGAGAGAGGCAGAGAAAGGAGAAGCAAAAATGAAGGTTTTGAGGTGTTTCTGGAACGGGAGATTGTTCTCCTCAAGTTTCAGGGAGGCAGGAAGGCTGTTCTAGAGAGAGGCCACTGCTGAAGAGAGAGCTCGACTACCAACTCACTGCTTGGAGAAGCGACTGACCCTGAGAGAGTTGGAGGCAGATGAGTGAAGAGCCCGAGAAGGAAGGCATTTGGAAAGAGAGAGTTGAAGGTATTGCGGTCCAAGGCCCCAGAAGGCCTTGTGGACAATGCAGAGGGTTTTGAACTTAATCCTTGCAGCCACTGGGAGCCAGTGCAGAGATTGCAGTCCTGGAGAGATACGATCCCTGGGCTTTAGGCCAAGGACAAGTCTTGCAGTCGTGTTTTGTATAAGTTGCAGAGGGCGGAGTAGAGGCAGGCAGATTAAGATAGAGACTGTTGCAATAGTCCAGCCTAGAGAGAACCAGGGCTCTGGAGACGGTGAGCTTCTGGGGGAAGGAGAGGAAAGGAGGTGCAGCTGGTAGTGTGACTTCTGAGAGACATCAGAGATGTGAGAAGAGAAGTAGAGTGTGGAGTCGAATATGACCCCAAGGTTTTTAGCCTTGCAAGTGGGATCAGGAAGAGGGCCAAAAGAGACCATCCAGAGAGCTGCAAGGAAGGAGGGATTGGGTGTGCAGATGACTAGAATCTCTTACTGGCATTAAGGCAGAGGTCATTGGTGGCACACCACTCCTGGATAGCAGACAGACAGTGAGAGATGAGAGAACGAGAGGAGAAGGCCGAGGGTAGCCTGAAAATGAGCTGGGTATCATCCGTATAGCACTGGAAGTTGGGGTAGAGAGAGGCGATGCGATGGGCAAGGAGTAGGTATTGGTTGAACAGCCAGGGAGAGAGATTAGATGCCTGGGGGACACCACAGGTAGAGAAAAAGATATCGGAGAGGAAGGACCCAATTTGGACCTGGGAGGGTCAGTTGGAGAGGGAAGAAGTAAACCACGCCATAGCCTGTCCAGTGATACCCAGGTTGTCACGGAGACGGTTAAGCAGGATGGCATGGTTCACAGTGTCAAAGGCAGAAGAGAAATCAAGCAAGATGAGGACACACGGGGTGTTGGAGTCAAGTTTGGAGAGAAGATCTTCACGGATGTTCAGGAAAGCAGTTTCCGTGCTTCTGACAGCCCTGAAGCCAGACTGATGGTCATGAAGACAACCAACAGATTTGGTGTGGAGATTAAGATGGGAGATGGCCAATTTCTCCAGGAGCTTTCCCAGGAAGGGAGTGTAACAACAAAGCCCTTTCTTTGCCAACAAGAAGAGCTCTGGCTTGAGACTTGAACTCGTTGTGTAGATGACGAGTTCCTTTTGTCAATGTACCTTTCAGAGGAATTAAATAAACTCCCTGAAAGATCAATAGACCTTAAGAGGAGTAGACGCCACCAGTATCAGCCAGCCTGTAAAGGAAAAACAAATTAGCAACAGGAGGAGACAGAGATTCCACAAATATCCAATACTTAAGAATAAGTACCTGAAAGAAAACTTGAACTGCAGTAATGTGGCTATTCCCAAATAGATAGATAAATGGCATCTAGATATCAACAAAAAATGAGTTGTATAAATGACCCGAGCAAAAATAGAACTCTCCTTAAATGCAAATAATAGAACGGTTTTATCCCCTTTGTGAGTTGTTGTAGATTACGTGAATAATAATTGTCCAGGAGGAAAGAATACAGGAGCTTGAAGCAATTAAATCTGTGAAGACTGAAGCAGAACTTGAGGCAATGATCCACCTACCCTCCGCCGGCATGAGGATGCCTAAAAAACAACAATCCAACATGGAAGTTCGGATCCACCTAACCCGACGGCAAGCGGACGCCTAGAACACTGAGCTACACTTGGCTTTGGGCTGCAGGCGGATTCTCATGACAGGGGCAAGGATATCAAGAGTATCAGAAATAGCAGAGTGGAGCATGGAGAGGGCTGTGTTAGGGTGAGAGTCAGCCAAAGGGGCAGGTGGGGACGAGAAGTTGGCGGCAAAAGCCTCAACTGACACGTGCTTCATGGGTCGGATGACTGAGAAGGTGGGTGTCAGTGGTGAAGGTGGCTTGGCCTGAGGGGTAGGGAGGGTGAGGTGGGAGGACAGGAGAAAGTGATCACTCCAGAAGAGAGGAGTGGAGAGAGGGATAAAGAGGGGAAGGTCAGAGGAGATCACAGCATCGAGAGTGTGCCCTGCAGAATGAGTCGGGCCGGAGGGGAGAATGGTGAGTGAGAGAGAGTCGCAGAGGTCACGAAAGTGTCCAGAGGGGGGACAGGAGGCATCTAGGTGGATGTTGACGTCTCCAAGAAGGAGGAGTTGAGTGGTCGAGGCCAAGAGTGAGGAGGAGAGGTCCGCCCACTAGGAGAGGAAGGAAGAAATCTGACCAGGTGGCCGATAGATAGTAGCAACAGTAAGGGAATGGCTAGGAGAGAGAGAGCTGGCATACAAGGCATTCAAAAGAGGAGTAGGTCTGCAAAGGAGTGACAGAGGCAGGAATCCACTCAGGGAAGATAAGAGCCATACCCCCACCAAAACAGTTGGGCCTGGGCAAGGAGAATATCTTGTAGCCGTCAGGTAGGAGCATGTCAGAGCTGGTGACAGAGCTGGTCGTGAACCATGTCTCAGTGTGACCGAGGACATCAAGGTCAATTTCTTGAAGAAGGTGGCAGATATCAGAGGAATGTTTGACAGCCGAGCGAGAGTTAAGAGTGGCAATGTGGAGAACGTTGCCATCCTTGAAGGACTTCCGGGGAAGGGTACAGATCAGAGGTATGCCCTGCGGAGGTGTAGAAAGATCCTGAGAGGGGGCAGAGAGGGAGGGGCAAGGCAAGGTAGCCGAGGAAAGGGGAGGGGGACAGCAGGAGAAGAAAGGAAGATGATGAGGCACGGGAAGCATCTATCAAAGAGGTGAACATTGGCCTGAAGGGCCTTGGACCAAGATGGTCCAATTAGAGTAAACATTAATGTTGACCTTAGAGGAGTGGAAGGAGGCCAAGAGGACATGCAAACAGGTGCCACCATTAATGGGAGAAGAGGAGAAAGGAGCAAGCACAGAGACCATGTGAATGGTCCATAAGTGAGGTGAGGGCACGAGAAAGAGGATGTCGGTGAGAGTTTCTTTGGAGGAGGCACTGGTGTAGGTGTCAGCGATAGGGAGGCCTGGGTTGGAGACCAGGATGTCCTTTTTAAACTTGTTCCTACCAGATTTAGTGAGGAGAGCAGGATAGTCAATAGACAAGCAGTTAGAGAAGATAGGAGGGATAAAGAGCACCATAGAGTAGATTCTGAGTTGGCTTAAACCTCTTTTTTGGAATCTTCATAATCTTACAGAGTTTTGTTGTCGCTCTGTGAGGTGTTAGAGAGTGGGAGTGGAATAATCGATTGATACTAAAAGCTTTCTATCTGAGCTTCCAGATCACACATTCCTTTATTTCTGTATTCATTTATTTATTTATTTATAGAGTGCACCTAACCCTTAGTTATCTGGGCGCATTGCGTGAGGTTACACATTGAGTTACAGTACAGACAGGTAATAGACACTACATAGAATTTGTTGCAAGTGCATCATATATATATACAGTTATATACAAGTTAACATACAGAATGAGATATCTATGGTGTCACCTGTTTGGGGAGCCACGTTTTTGCATTTTTTCTGAAACAAACTATTCACAGGAAGAACTCTCTTGATGTGTAATTGTTATTTTTTTTGGTAGTGTGAACAAGTTTGAATATTAACCTTGCAAGTGTGCAGGTCCAATGGAAAAGAAATATAAAAATTACTTTTAAAAATATGTTTTCTGACGACTTCAAAAATGGTGCTTTAATGTGGCACTTTTTAGAGATCGAGAATCTTTCTGGGTGAGCTCTTTGCAATTGAAAAACATTCAATGCAAAGTTATGTTAAGCAGCTTCCTCTGGTGGAATTGATGGTCAAGAGCCTCCTTATAAGTTTGATGGCAGTGCTTAGAGAAGAATCTTTGAAGCTGAATTTGGTCAGATTTCAGGCTGGATGCTCAACAATCGGCTGGAAAACTCTGAGTAAACTCCATGCTCTCAGCATATTATTTCACAAAATAAACCAGTGCAAAAGCGGCACAATTCGTGTTATCTTGTCAAAGTGAATGGTGCCCTGCATTTCATGCAGTGTTTAAAGAAAAGAACTCAGGGCTTCTTGGATTGATTTTGTGCATCGCAAACAAGACCATTTAAGAAACACATTCTTCCTCCCCTAAACACTAGATAATCCTGGACATCAGGTATGTCAACACTGCTCCCGAATGGCGACAAACATTTGACTTAAAGCACAAGAGATAGACCCATCACTTCAAATGTCAAGCAAATGCATCCCACTGGTTTTCGAGATTGGCCAGGTATGAGACAGTCCTGTCTCGAAAGCAATGCTTTGCCCTTCAGAGTGTTGTAAAAGAACAAATATGTTCTGCTTCAAAGAACATTGTTTGTATGTGACCAAAGCTTGGCATTTCAAAAGAAAAACCCTTAGCCTAATGGGTGGAATATTTAGCACATTGGAAAGGACCTAGCACCCATTTTTTCTAGAGTGCAGTTGTTAGGGAGATTTATCATTATTGTGCGTCATCCCCTTTTTGCTCGACTTCTGGGCCTTTTTCTTTTAATCCTGAATGAGTGGAGCCTTTTTCAATTCATTCATTCTTATAGGCTCTGTCTTTTAGAACTCTATTCTTTGTATTCTACCTGTACTATTGAGTCTGTCTGCTGCATAGCTCTTAAAGGCATCTGTGTTTTACTACTGCAGCACGCAGCTCCTCATACTCAGTGTTGCTGCAGACCCTTTGTGTCCTCCGTTACGACCCCTTTTCCTATATCCTTAAGTAACTGCCATTCTTAAGGATAGAGAGATACTTAGAGCCCGATTCTCATGTAGGTGTTAAGTACCGAAAAGAATGTTAAAAGGCCTAACAACCTTTTCAGTACTTAAGACCTATTCTGAAGGTTTCGCATTCTTCCGAAGTCGGAAGGAATGCGCCACTTTTGGAATACATGTGGCAGTTGCTGGGATGGGTTGGAAACCAACCTAGCAACTGCCACATGCGTAAACTGGCTTTTTAGAAGCCTATTCTTGTGGCACTTCTCCAGTTTAATATGTGCGCTAAACTAGCACACATTTACAGTACCCTTTTGGTGCCGTTAAACTGTAGGAGTGTCACAAGAAGCCTTGTCTGGTGTAAATGGAAGTGTCCATACACTGTGTTGTATATGGACACTTTCAAGTACACCAAAGCAAGCAGCTTCAACGTTGCTGCAACGTTGAAGCTGCTTGCTTTGGTGCACATGAAAGTGTCCATATACAACACACGGGGGTGTATATTAACACTTTCATTTACACCAAAGCGAGCAGCTTCAACGTTGCAGCATGCAACATTGAAGCTGCCCGCTTTAAATTAAAGTGTTCATATACACCATATAGGTGTATATGAACACTTTCCTATACACCACAGTAAGCAGCCTCAACCTCCTGCAATGTTGAAGCTGCTCACTTTGGTGTATAGGAACTGTGTTCTCGGCAGCTATTTTTGTTAAATAACGATTCCCTCGTTATTTAACGAAAATGCTGCAGAGATTCTGCAATCCGCCTGTTTCCATCAGAAACAGGTGGATTACAGCAAAAGCACTGCCGTGCTTTGCGAAGACGCCCAGGCCCACATGAGAATAGCAGTGGTGCCTGGGCAACAAGAAATGCCGCAGTGAGTCGTGCTATTTAGCACACTCACTGCGCCAAGATGAGAATCGGGACTACAGTGTCTCTCCCAAAACTTTAGAGTCTAAGAGATGGGTACACACCAACTTCAGTAGAGAGCCAAAAGGCTATTTAGTAGGTTCTACGTTATTTCGCTGAATGATTTTACATTGTGGGACTTTTCATTGCCACCCTTTCATCGTCAAAAACTCCTTTTTTTTTATTTATGGGGGGGTGACCCCCTTACTTAAATAAACATACCCCAAACCGCACCAAACACACCCCCATAAAAAAGTACAAAAAATAAAGTTTTTGGCGATGAAAGGGTTGGCAAGGAAAAGTCCCACGTTGTAAAATCATTCGACGAAATGCGTGTATACCATTTAGTATCCCCCTTCTCTTGCTCCTGTGACTTTCTAGTCACTTAGAAGTTCACCTAGTTATAGCTGGTGGCAGTGGACATGTTCTACCAACTAGTGTCTATTTTTTATACTGCAGGCTATGTCCACAACCTCGATAGTGCACAGTAGGGGTACTCAAGTACTAAATTGAGGCCTCACTTCTTTTTTTCGCCATTTCTAGCATGCTCCTACTTTGTTAGCCCTTCTTCTACCATTTTGGTAGGGGGTGGTCTGTGTGTGTGTTTTGCCTTTGGTGGGAACCAGTAGGTATCCCCTCCTAGGCTCCAGTGTGTCTGGGCAGGCAGGAAGTGGGGGAGGAGTCTTCCACCCCGCTATCATTTGTCTGCCAGAGTGCCTGAACAGGGCCATCTCTGACAGGGGGTCTGGCTGTCCTGATTAGACAGCCAAAAGCCCCTTTCTGTAAAATGCTGACAGAGATTGCAGAGGAGTGTGTGCTGGAATTGTGTAAAAGGTGAGGCTTCTGGATTGTAAAGCAAGTCGACCACTGGAAACAGAAGAAAACAAAGAAGAAGATAACCAGAGATGCCTGCAGACCTGTTGCAAGACCGTGAAGGGACCACTGCTATCCTGACCCCGTTTTCTATGTGACAGAGGAGCTCCGAAGAAGATGACTCATTCCCTTATGCTGGTGGGAACAACCAGTCCCAAGACAAACTTTGAAACAAGCCATCTCCCGAGGTTCTAGGTGTTTCCAGAGGTGCGGAAAGCCCAATAGTAGGAGACCTGCTGCCCATTTTGAGTGCATCATTGTGAAAAGGCCAAATCCATCCAAATCTGTGCTGTACCCATAAGGACACTGCAGACATCCGACCCATCTCACCCAGACCCCCTCACCAGAGTATGGGACTGCAGGAAGCAAAGAAGATTGACCGGGCAATCCATGTCCTTTGTTGGTGCTACTGAAAAGGCATAAAAACCGCAGAGTGAACCAAGAAGTTGCTGAAAGTTGTGCCACAGGTCCCTTCTACAGCTGCTGGAAGATATCGTCTATCGTCCTGCCTTTTGTAATCAGACCAAGAAATCCGGAGGTCAGGTCCAGAGCTGCCACATCATAGAGGAGTCAACACGAACACTTTCAAACTCAAGGTACTACAAGGGGAAAAGGTATTGCTTATCTGATTCAGAGAAGTCCATCCAGAGCATTGGAGTACACCTAGAGGTGCCCAGGGCATCCACTCTTACTTCGGATCCAAGGTGCTGCTTGTGTCCCTTTTACGTGTCTGTTTTTCTGTCTCCTTGTTATTTGTTAACCTGCTGCTTCAATGACTTTAGACACTGGAAGAAATCCGCAGGAGCTCTTCATTTGTTGTTTGTCAAGACTTCAAGCACTCTCCGAACTGCCTTTAGGTAGGGTTGCATTTCTGGACTTAAACGACTTGCCAGGTGAAGTAACCACCTCTAGAACCGTGAACTAAGCTCATGTTGCACTAACCACTTATTATTCTCCCTTCAAGTGACTTTTATATATATGTTTGCATTACTGTATAACCTGTTGAAAACCGCACAAGTGCTCAATTACCAATGACACGATAACCTTGTCTTTTCTCTTTCTAACGTTGCTACAATTGTAACTGCAAACAAACACAAAAGTTAAAGTGCCCTTTGAAGTGTATTATTTAGCATTCCTAAATGTTCTACCATTACCCTCATGGCTCAATGGTGAGTATGAATGGCCATGCAGATGCATGTATGTTGCACACAGACCAATAGACACTGTCAACAAATGACAACCATTCTCACCTGCACATACATGATGATGCCCATACGCAACCCCAGTACACCTGCCGAGGTAAGATACAACACTGCCCATATTGCAACTCAGGGCATAGGGAGCGCACATTCAGAGTGCTCAAGTCACGTTTCCGCTCCCTTGACCATTCGTGTGGTGTGTTGCTATATGCACCACCAGTATTCTGCAGGATCATTGTGGCAGCATGTGTCCTGCACGATGTTGCAACACAGAGTGGCCTCCTGGTGGACATGGTGGTGGCATGCCTTCCACACCAACAGGCCCACTGCTTGCATATGGCTGGGCAAAGGGCACATGGAGAGGCTGCATGTACCCAGACTGCAATTTCTTTTCACCTAAAATCCCTCCCCTGTGGAGTGCACATGATCCTGCTACGTCCCAGGTGCCATGCAATGATGACAATGTGCCAATCCACTGTGCCCACAAAACCACCCTGAGAAGGTGCCCTTGGAAGTGCTTAATTGTGTGCATCCCTTATAACTAAAATGAATTTCATCTTGTGTTTCCAAATGAAACACATTGAAGAGGGAGCACACCACTACCACCATGCCAACCATTCAATTAAATCACCTCTGTGTCACCAAAACCATCCCATATGCAATATAAAATCATATTTATACTGCACACCATACCCACTGTAGTGGTCCCCTTCTGCTCTGGTAGATCTGAGTACCTAACATACCGTTCAAATGTGTAAGCATCGATACATCCTGAAACATCATGTCTGGCCTGCAAGCCATGCATGGCCTCAACTATTTACAAGGACACAAAAGTCACCAAGCACAATTGGAAATATCAGCACACATGTCTTAGATTGTGCATGATGCGCAAAAAAATGTCCCTATTGTGGGGTGCAGAAAAGCAGTGCAGTATTGACCCACAAGTTCATCAACATCCCATAACGATCAATATAAATGAACATCTTGCTTGTCCCCTTCGCATGCAGTTGACAGTCAAATTTCCTCCCATTCACTAGCCATCTTTCCCTGATGAAGGATATGCAGACAATGAACAAAATGAAACATAGAGCAGCTAACACATCCCTGTACCAATGAATTCAAGACCCACGGGCACCCCTCAATGACATACAACAGATGCAAAAAACAACTCACAAGACAAACATCAACATGTGTCCCACCATACATGCAGAAACACCTGCCCACTGCATGCAAATCAAACACATTAAAACACCCACACTGACTAACAACAACATCCCACACACTGCATGCCCCCCTCAATGACATGCAGCAAATGTGCATGTCACATATCCCCATTCACTAGACAATGGAACATACTCAATGCACACATCAGTCAACATGATGCATGAACATGAGAAGACATAACATATGAAGATAATTGATCCCACAAAAAAAGCAGGGATGCCCCTGCAAGACTACCAATGACATGATAAGACATGCTATCTCCTGCATAGTATTGGGACAGTGCATTGAACACAGTCATGGGAGCAATTTTTTCATAAACGTATGCATTGGTCACTTGTTGGCACTCATACAATTACCCAAACTGTCTCTAAGTGCACACAGGGCAACAGGGTGGGGACAGGGGAAGGTAGACAATGAATTACAACAGAGTGAAATAATCAAATCAATAGTACAAACAAATCATGACAATAACGGGGATTTGAGACAAACCCATTATGCCTTGTGAGTGTTCCCAATGTGCAAGTGTACAGAGGAGGGTGTTAAGGGAAAAGGTTCTGAGCAGCTCATGGAGAACTGGTTGGGGTGAAGTGCTAAGAAAAGCAAATATAAACATAAGTGCAACCTCTCATGGTGAGGCTGAGCAAGTGCAATATATACACAGTGGCTTGGATGATAGATGTGGAGGTTCAGGGCCCCAAGGATACATAAGGGCCCTGAACATCAGTCACGCTTCTCTATGATTAGCAGGGAAGAGAGAAGGAGAAGGAAGAAGAGAAGAGAAAGGACTTGGTTCTTATTGGGAACTTAAGGCGGTCCTGCTCTAGACGTAGAGGGAGAGCGAGGCTATTACACAGAAGGCAGCCTGCTGAGGAAATCGATTGACCGACACCGCTTTCTATAGCAAGGTGCTTCACACTCAGGGAGTTGTTGCCAGAGCATTGCAGGGGTGTAGATAGGGAATATTTCATCAGGGAGCGTTGAAGATAGAGTGGTGCCCGGCCCCAGATAGCCCTGTGGATGATACAGAGGGATTATCATTTAATCAGTGCTGGGACCATGAACCAGTGAAGGGTTTGTAGGGCAGGAGAGATGTGGTCGCTGGGCCTGAGGCCAAGGATAAATCTTGCTGCCATATTCTGGGTACCTGGAGGGTTCACAGGGTGGACTAAGGAAGAGGAGGCTATCACAGTAGTGTAGCCTGTAGCAAACCAGAGCACTGGTAACATTGAGTCTCTGGGGAAAGGTGTGGAAAGGTACAGTTACTTTGAGAAGGAAGAGCTGAAAAAAGGCACTTCTTGACAATGTCCAGAATATGATGGATGAAGGAAAGGATGGAGTGCAAGAGGGTGACAGGACATATATTGTGATCTGCACAGGAGTGCAGTGCACCACAATAGTGAGAGGGAGAGGGAGTGACACTGAGAGGGGAGCCAAAGGAAATGCCACATCAAGGAGTACACTGCCTGGACTGGAGATGGACAATAACATGCTCTACACCACAGCAGGTGCGGGCATAGATGAATTGACCAAGGTAGGTAACACAGTGACATGAGTACCACTTAAATAACCATACCAGCATGTTAGCATGCAAAGCACATATAAGTAACACATGCAACAAAGATGGAGACCAATTACAGATGCTCAACATGCAACACAGTGCTCATGCTTACCCACTTCATGCGTCGGCACAGTGTGAATCCTGCACCCCCTTCACCCGGAACTGTGTTTCAAAATTAGGTACAGGAGGTACAGTTCCCGGTGGCATGGGGAGCATAGATGTCAATGGATGCAACGTGTCTCCCCCTCGACAGCAGTCACCACCAGATCATGGATTACTGAAACAACGGTGAAGAAGGCATTACAACAGGCATAGTGAAGTACCGTCCACAAAGCCCACATGTGCGTGGGAACACAGAAACCATAGTTACCTAACACCACCATGCAAACATGCAAGTTAACCTCCCTATGCATGCCTGCATGTCCACCACTGCAAACGTCATGACCTTGAGATGTTAACAGCACATTGCAAGGAAAAAATAAGTACAATTATAAAAAATAAACCAGAAAAGGGAAAATCAAAAATAAAATGCCAACATCCGGGCCTAGGGTGAACAAAAGTATCACCAAATAAAAAAAAATGTCCATCATGGACTTGTCGGGGTGTTTTTCCCGGGGGCCGGCAGGGCCATCTGCGGACCTCTGGGGTTGGGGAGGCCCCAATTCCTCCCGCGTCCCAACAGAGTATGAGGGACACACAAGAGCAAAGAGTTACTGCTGTTTATTACACGAAACTGGTAGGGACGGGCTCACAGGTCATAGGCATCTGGAAGACCACTCGTTCTTGGTGGGCTTGCAGGCCCTTTTTCTAGCTGTATGACGCAGTTACGTACGTCACCTGGGAGAGCTAGCCCCAAACCTAATGCCACCTTGGATTGGCTCTCCGAGTGGTGGGGTTAGTATAGGCACATATAGGAAAGGTAGTTAGTGGTTGAGAAAGGGTCAGGTGGTACGCTTGGGTCGTCCCTAATAATCACTACAGGTAAAATGTTACATGGGGAAGATTAGTGATTGGCTAAGCTATAATGGCGTTAGTGGTGTGCCCCTCGTATTCTGATTGTTTCACTCGCGAGGCCCCAAGCCTGGGACCATCGTTGTTCCTAGCTCGCGGTGTACCTGGTGCTGGCAACAAAGTATGACTATGGGCCTCATTACACGTAGTGCGGTAAGGGTTTACAGGTACCGGTAAGGGAACCGGTACTGGTAAACTCTTACCGCCTTTCTACGAGGTCCCTTTGCGGGTTGGTACTTTAACGCCTGCTGTTTAGCAGGCATTAAAAACCAACCCGCAAAGGGACCAGGGTGCTAATTACAGTACTGAAATTTGCGGCACTGTAATTAGCGCCTTCCCCAATCCCATAGAGCCCTTTGGGGCAAAAATGGGAATGGGGAAGGGCAATGGGGGAAGGGGGAATTACCACCCCACCAACCTTGGAATAGGGCGGTAATTCTCCTTTCCTGCAAGGCTGTGCCGGTATTTTACTGGCATGGACCAAGGTGCTAATAGCACCTTGATCCACCGCCTACCATGTAATGAGGCCCTATGTTTCAGTGGCAGACAATGGACAGGTCTGACCATTAGCTGGTGTGCAAGTCTTTCCCATCGCTATTGGTGTCTGATTCATCACTTCATTGTTGCAGTCTGTGTCCCAAACGTGAGACCCCAGCGCTTCTCTGGTTCCTGGAACTTGGCATCGTATCAGGCTGGCCTGTTCATGTGTTGCGGGACCGTGGCTGGAGCAGAATTATGAGCATTTGATTTGTATTTCGGCTAAGGGAGCGTTTAGCAGTAGCAGGTGTAACCTTGACGCGGGGAGCGCGGCATGTAGATTGCAACATTGCGGCCTTGGCTGGGGCTCTTGTCGGGTCTTTTCTGCATGATCAGCACCTTGCAGCTTTGTCTGAGCTGCTCCGGCCTGGGCGCTCTGGTTTTGAGGCCTACAACGGCCTGCTTATGGGTGGCGGTACATTGTCCATAATATAGGGGTTGCGAGGGGTGACAGAAATTCATATGCATTAGTCCATATGCAGGGCTTATGTCTTCAGGGTTTTAGTGATGAGGAAGCATCTGCAAGCATGTACACAAGCTCTTCTGGCGTCTTGCATTTCTGCGGTGCTGTAGCTGGCCTATGTGAAAAATAAGAACGATGTGTGTGTGTGTGTGCGTAAGCGGTCCTTTACGTCATAGCACTGAGTATGTTCTTCGTGTGGATTGGTGTGTGTATGACCAGTGTGCTTGGTGGCACATGTGTTCTTGTCCGCTGGCTATGTTGTCATGGCATCTCTAACGATGGCGGTGGTAGTGGTTGTTGTCTAATCGAGTGGGTTCATGCAGTCAATATCAGCTTCACCTGAGGCTTCAGCACATGCTTTGATTGATGAGCAGCCTCCTTGGTTGTTTGGGGCATGGCCACAGTGGATCTTGATGTCTGGGGTGGCCTTGAGTGGGTCGAATTCCTCTCACGGTAGGTGCTTGGGTCGTGATGTCCTAGGCCATGGTCTGGATGAGAATCGGGGGAAGCGATTGTCCCATTTCCCCTCTTCATTCCCCTCTCTGGTCGACCACAAAATTATCCACTCTCTTGTCTCCTCATATTCGCCATACCTTTGTTATTCCGGCCAAGTACCCGTATCAGTCTACATGATCTTCAAATGACCAATACATATAAACACATCCACCACAAGGTTTGCAATAAACCCATTTCCCTATGTAGCTTTTTGGGTTCTCAACCTTTATTGATGGAGGGTACAAGTCTGCTTCTACTATCTGCCGGTGCAGTCATTCACGTTCCTTAATAATGACGTCTGTGTGTTTGTCATCTTCAGCTGGCATTAGGACGTGCATACCAATCATTTCTTCAGCAGTACGTTTGGACCTTTCCTGCCATACTTTTATCCCCATCACAAAAGCCATCCCTAAAATTATACATCCTCCCATAACCTGAAGACCATCTGAGAGCCAAGATGGCATCCAGGACCAGATGTAAGAGAACCAGCTGCCGGTTTTCTTCACTCCCTTTGCTTCTTCTTCCATCTTGGCGTGCATCTTGGCCAGTTGTGACACTGCCTCAGATAGCGTGCCATTGTCCTCGTCGTTGGCAGGAATAAATGTGCAACACAAGCTTCCAATTTTTGCGCAAACACCTCCTTCCATTGCTGTTAGGAGGTCCAGCACATATCTGTTCTGTAGGGCCACCATCCTTATCGCTCGTAGCTCTTCCTTTATTGCATTGAATCTGTTAACCGTTGAATTTATTGTCATCGTTAGCTCCCACCTAGTGATCTGGAGCCACTTCACATTTGCATATGCCTGTACCCCTGGATTTATGATGGAGGAAAAGAACATAGCCACCCTGCTAAGTAGTCTATGTGCTGGTGGGATTTCGCTTAGGGCAGTTTCTGACTTTCCCCACAGGTAGTTCTCTGTCAGTGGTTCTCTTTGTCTTTTTACTCTTGATAGATGGGCAGTGTCGTTCAGTTTCTTTCCTCCTCCCATCTTTAGTGACCTTTTCTTCCTTTTATTCCCCTTCATCCATCTTAGGGAAGCTCTCCATGTTAACGAGTTTCTGTGGTACTACCAGTGATGGTACGTTGATGTGTACCATTGTGCACACTCCATTCCATGAAAACAAATGAGTGTACCCTTGCTAGTGAACAATACTCAAGGCAATTGTTTAGCTGGACTGATGCAGATGTTGAGGCCGGTCCACAAGTTTAGTAAAAAGGTTGGTCTGCTAAGTGGCAGATCCAAGAAAGGGGTTAAAAAAATGTACAAACTGCTCACTGTGCTCAAGAATACAAAAATTCAAAAGCAGTAATTTATTTGCTAATACAAACAAAATATAGTGCATCAAATTTAAGAAATAAACTTGTGGACCGGCCTAAACACCTGCATCGGTCCAGCTAAACAATTTCCTTGAGTATTGTTCACTACCAAGGGTACACTCATTTGTTTTCATGTTATGCTTCACGGCTCAGTACCCTTGCTGAATTGAGCCCAACCCTACTACCCTACGGGGCCCTTCATGTTACACACTCCATTCCACAGCAGTGGCAGGCTGTTGTATGCCTTCGATCCACAGGCCCAATAGTGATCCATCAGAATTGCTGTTCCTGCGCCCCCCTCAGGAATCTTTATGGTTCTCTTGCAACCTTCATTTACTCCAGCGTCAACTTCTCCATCATGCTGGCAACACAGTGTGGGTGCAGTGAGTGGAAGTATTGTTATGGGTTCCTCCCCTTTATCTAACCACGTCACCAGTGCTGCACTCTTTGTCCATTCCTTGTAGCATTTGTCATTTTCTACTTGCACCGTCATCACCAGAGACTTTGCCAAGATCAATATTTTGCTTACCACAACTCTGTCCACCCATCCATCCTTAGTGTTTACCTTGCCATATATTAGTATCAGTTGCCTTCCCCAGCATCCTGGTTCTCCAGCAACTTCTTTTGCGTACCACTTGCATGGGAGGTAATTCAGTGTAACTTCTTCTGTCTCTCCTTTGTTGGGTCCCTCTGTTATGTAATTGAGCCCTCTGGTCAGTTGCCACGATTCATCATACATTGGTAGTGTTTTAATGAAGTTATCTTCATAGGGGTACGTTGACTCTGATTTCCATCTTAGTGTTGCTCTTTTCCATTGGAATCGCCCACGTGTTTTCAACAATGCTAGGTACAACAAGCATTCAGCAGTTGTTGCAGGTACTTCAGTTGCCACAGACGTTCTTCAGGTGCTCATGGCAGTTTACAGTCATTACGTCCAATGTCATAAAGTCAAAAGTCATAAAATAAAAAAAAAGTGGAAAAAAAAATCGAATTTCTTTGTTACTATGTTTTTTATTCACAACCCCCCTTTTTTTTGTTTTACCCCTTTTTTTATTGCAGAACCCCAAAAACATAAATAAAAAAATAATATATTCGATTTTTTTTTTCAACATTTTGTTTTCGATTTGTAATTCAACTTTATTAATTCGACTTTATTACTGCACACCGCTCATGGCATATGGGATCAACAAGCATACATAGCAGTTGTCCTTAGTTTTATCCTTACCGATTTTGGACATGTGCTTGTACCACATGTTGTTAGAAACGTGTGCTGATTCTGTAAGATATGTGTCCACCCCATGTACATCAATAGAAACACTATGCTTATCCCTCTTTATGTTGGGCCCGTACTACTTGTACCACCTATCACCGTGCTTGTTGCAGCCATGGTAGGGGAGGTGTTAGCAGAGGGAGATGCCATCACGTAAAAAGCATAGTAGGCCTGCCAGACAGTGGAAGTAATCAGACCAGTGGTAAACAATATCCTTAACATTTTTATTACAGTTGCTAATACCACTTGCATATCTCTCTTACCTTTGCTGCGGTCCTGCAGCTCCTTTACTTTAGATGATATAGGTGCCCGCCTAAAAATCTCTCAGAATATGCGTTATTTTGTTAGTATCTTTTAGTCAAGCCCTGCTTATCAAATAATCACTCAATGCCCATGCGAAAAAGCTGCTCCCACGCTTCCCTTACCGTCCTATCCCTCAGGGCGGATAGTGCTGCGTGGAGATGTGGAAATGATTGAGCTATTATCATAAAGAACGTGTTATAATATATGCGTATTCTTCTCAAGTATTTTGGCCTTTTTATAACATATACAAACTGGTGTGATAGTGCTTCTGGGGTGTTATCGTCCGCGGGTAGCATTTACTCCTGGGCAGTGACGTATATTCCTTATCTTTCTTATATATACAGTAGCAAATACGCAATACCTGCATGTGCGAGACAAAAAAGAAGAAAACATGCACGTGTTTACACAGTGTGGTGTATTTTGCAGGTTGCTTGACAATGTTCTTCATTAGTTGGTGGTGGTGGCAGTTATTTTTTTGCTAGCTCATATGCTTTTGTTTGGGATCTCGTGATCATAGGGTGGGCTATAGGTGATTGGTCCTTTGGAGTATCTAGTGTCTGCACTTTTTCGTTGTTGTTGTCAGTTTTCATTGCTGAAGCATTGGCCCCTTCTCTGAGGGGAGGGTGGGTCTGTGCTTTGTAGCGCTTGATGCCGTGGATGTGCATCCACACGTCTTTTCCTCTGAGTTTCACCACCCTAGGGGCTATTTTGTCCACCAAGTACAGACCTGTAAATCGAGGGTTGTTCCAACTTCTGCAGAAGTTTCGCAGGGGAACCTGGTCTCCTTCTTTCACTGTCCACTGTGCTGGTTGTTCTTGTTCCTCGTTGGTTGCTTCTCCTTGCTGATTGTTCTTCGACCCGCCCTGTGTCCGTTCGATCTGTTGATAGATAAAAGCAGCACTAGTAACCAAGGAAGAGACATACTCATGCATTTCTTCACCAAAACCAGCACTTGTGGCATGGCAGTCAGTTGTGGCCCTTGATGGTGGTGTGAGTGGGACGTGCATTTGAGGTCCGGTCACCAACTCGTGGGGTGTGAGGTGGTGGTCTGACCCTGGCCTATTTCTCAACTCAAATAAGGCCAAAGGGAGGCAATACAGCCAGCTCTTTTTTGTGGTTTGTTGGATCTTTGCTATCTCTTCTTTAGGAGGCCGTTGAGGTGTTTGCCGACGCCATTTGCTTGCAGGTAATATGTGCATGCAAACTTATGTTTAAATCCCAAAAGGGCAGTTACGTGCTGGAACAGTTCATTGGCAAAGTGTGGGCCATTGTCTGACCGTAATACTTTGCATACCCCCCACCTCGGGAAGACCCCCCTCACCAGAAATGTGGCTGCTCTGAACGCGTCTACAGGGGAGCAGGGACCAGCCTTTATCCACCTTGAAAATGGGTATACTACTACAATCATGTATCTGTAGCCTTAACATACATTGATCATGTCAACATAGTCAATGTGTAAGTGCAGGAAGGGTCCTTCAGTCCAGCGTATTGTACCTTTGATCACTTGCAGTGTGTGACCGGCCGTAAATTGCTGGCATGTGAGGAAGTTGCTAATGAAATTTGCAACATGTGAGTTTAGCTCGGGACAGAACCATGATTCATTTATTCGTGCAGCAATTACTTCTTTCCGTGTATGTGTGGGACAGTGCAATTGGGTCATGACTGTTGGCAATAGTGCCAGGGGCATCACAATCTTTCCGGTATTATAATGTCGCCATAATGCATCTGTGGGGGACATGGTGCATCCTCTTTTAAGCCATAGTTCCTTTTCTGCCATTGGTGCTGCTGCCTGTAATTCCATTATCTGTGTCTCTGGGATGTGTGTGTACCCATCCTTCATCAACATCTGTCTAAACCCCCTTATCTTTTTGTTTTTCTGGGAGGGCCCATGTCTCGCCAAAATACGCAGCATGTTTCACATGTACATCTGCTGTTTCGTTACCTCTTGATATTGGGTCATCCCCGTTAGTGTGGGTTTGACATTTTACCAATGCTACCTCTTCTGGGTAGTTTATTACTTCAATTAGTTCAGCCAGTAGGAGAGCATGTTGTACCAGGGTACCATCTGCTCTTCTGAATCCCCTTCTTTGCCATTTTATTAGTTCTGACTGTACTGTTGATGTAACATATACACTGTCAGAATATATAGTTACTCTTTTTTCATTGCTTTCTTCTAATGCTAAAATCAGTACTACTAGTTCCGCTGCTTGCGCTGAATAGTGTTGTGGTAATTGGACACATTTCACCGGAACGTAGGACCAGTCTTCCCTCAAACGTACTACTGCTACTCCTGTTCTTCTTATCCGATCACTTTGGTCATTTTTTGACGACCCATCTATGTACATTATCTCTCCCCCCTGTAGGGCATTTTCTTCACCTTCCTGGTGCTTGAGTAAATTTCAATAGCCTGTGTGCAGTCATGTGTATACTCTCCATCTTCCACCACTTCTGCTATGAATCGTGCTGGGTTAACATTACTGCATCTCACTATTTTGAGCTCCGGTCTGGACAGTATGATCTCGTAACCTGTAGCTCTCTGAGTGGTCAGTGTGGATTTTGGTTTATTCAGTATCACAAAGAGAGCGCGTTCCATGTACAGTGTTATGGGGCATCCCATTGTTATTGAGGATGATTTTTGTAGCGCAAATGCTGCTGCGGCTAGGCTCTATTTGCACGGGAAATGACCCATCATTACAGGATCTAAATGGCCACTGTAAAATGCCACTGGATTATGTCCCATGCTTGTTTTTTGGGTCAGTGCTGCTTTCATTACTGCAGTATCACAATGTGAAAATATGTAGAATTGTTCTTCATAGTTGGGGGTAGCTAGTACTGGTGAGGTTGCAATGGCGTGTTTTAACTCATTTAATGCCTCTGTCATTTCCATTGTCCACCCCAGTTTCTTTTCTCATCTCTGTGCTTCTCTAAGAGCCTCGAGCAGTGGTCCTATGTATGAGCTGTAATCAAAGACCCATGCCCTGCAGTAGTTGCAAAGGCCCAAAAACTGCTGCAATTCTCCTATGATCTGCGGCTGTTGTGTGTTTGTTATTGCTTTTGCTCTTTGTGGTGCAATGTTCCTTCCTTTCTGTGAAATAATCTGCCCAATATAGAGCACCTGTTCTTGACAGTACTGTAGCTTCCTCTTGTCAACCTTGTATCCTTTCTCAGCCAGCACTGTTAGCATCTTTACAGAGTGCCTTCAGCACTTCTTCTCTGTGGTACTGCAGATGATGATGTCATCTACATATTGTAGCACCGTGCATTCCATTTCAATGTTCCCCAGGTCCATTTGTATTACTCTGTTAAAAAATGGGCGGTGACTCGCAGTATCCTTGTGGTAGTCTAGTGTGTTTCCACTTTGTGTTGTGGTATGTGAAGCTTGTTAAGTCTTGTGAATCAGGGTATAGAGGCATTGAGAAGTAGGCGTTCTTAAGGTCGATCACCATGAAACATGACGCCTCTGCTGGTATCCCGCACAGTATAGTAGCTGGGTTAGCTGTTATGCGGTATTCTGCCTCTACAATATGGTTGAGGGGCCTCAAATCTTGTATAAAACACCATGCCCCTCCTTTTGCTTTGCACACCGGATACAACGCAGTGTTGCACGGTGATTCTGATGGTACCAATATCCCTCTATCCACTAGGGCAGTTATTGTTTCATAGATCCCTTCATCAGCTTCTTTGGATAGTGGGTACTGTTTCACCCTGGGCAGTATTGCACCTTTCTTTAGATTTATTTTTACTCCTCCAATTCTCTTTATGCAGCCTATATCATATGGACTAGTGGTCCATAAAGAGGCGGGTACTGCAGCTAAATCTTCCTCGTAGAAGGGTATCTGGGTAGTGGCAGGTGCTTCTAGTGCCATTGCTATTGTTTGTGCTACCTCCTTTTATGTCATTCTTAGCCAAATGTAGACGTTCATTTGGAACACCATTTCCCCATCTCCTGCTTCGTCTGAGAACAGTTCCTCATCTGACACCTGTGTTAGCCTGCATCCTTCTGCTAGTGCTATTACTGCTCTCCATGCTTTCCCCTCCCCATCCTGTGTGTGAACTGCAATGTAGTCTGTGGTTGCCACAATGCTTTCTATGTCCACTGATATTATAGCCCCTTCTCCTTCACTGGTCGGTGTTTCTGGTCTGAAGAGGTAAGCTGCTGGTCTCCTCCACACCTTGCCTTCAATTCCTGGTAGCCATGCTAGTGCCATGTCCGTGCCATATTGGAAGAGGTCCCCATCCACTGGCTCTGCCCTCGCTACTGTTTTGCCACAGTAAGCCTGAAGTGTGTGTCATGCTGTGAGCCAGTTTATGCCTGGTGTGGAGCACACTATTCCCTTATCAGTAAAGCATATAGTCATGTTCAACCTGCTCATTATATCTCTCCATAGTATGTTTACTGGTGACTGCTTTGAGTATAGTAGTGGTGGAGACCGGTTGTGATCTCCAACAGATAAGGAGATGTCATCGGTGAAAGGAACCAGTCCTCAAGCCCCAGAGAATCCTTGAGTGTGCATAGCTTCACCTGACAAGTTGAACTTCCCCTCTCTAATACAGGACCTAGTGGCCCCTGTGTCAACTAGGAAGGAAAATGTCTTGTCACCTATCGCCACCTTTATGCGTGGTTCCTCCGCAGGGTTAGGTGTTACTGATAGGATGGGACACATCAAAGACATCTGTGGGCTGTCCTATTATGGATACAGTGACTGGCCGCTCCCTGTATATGGGTTGTGACCCAGTATTGTCACCCTCCCCAGTTGCGTCTATTGTATTGACATGTCTGCGGGTAGTAATTTGTTGTCTTGTATTTGTGTGAGCTGTTGTACTATCTGAATGTGTTGTTGTTGTGCTGTTGCCACCTGTTGTTGTCATTGCTGCTGTTGTTGTGTGTATGTTTGTAATGGTTGCTGAGGCGGTGGTGGTGGTGCTTGCTGTTGTATTAGTGTTTCTGTCCCTTCCTGCAGCTGTTGTTGTTGGTATAATTGTTGTCTCCCATTGTAAGCCTGTTGCCCTTGCTATCCACCATCCTGCTTGTGTCAGTCTTACTCTGCACGTGCATGACATGTGTCCTATCATGCCGCATGTTGTATGGGAGCGAGGGGCCCCCAGCCCCCCTCGCACCGTACACTCCTCAGTACAGGACTTGGACCACGTGTCTCCAGTAGTGGGGTTGCCCCTTGCCCTTATGTAAAGTTAACCACGGTTGACCGCTACATAGATGGGACTACTGAGCAGGACACGGGGCATCCATCTTTTGTGCCCCCTTTCGACTCCATCTTGGGTAAACAGGCCTCACTGCGATAGTAGAGCAAGGCTCATCTCCCCTTCCAACCCAGCAGCCAAGGACAGAGACATGCACACAAGGCGCGCAGGCAGCTGGCTGGCCCCCACCGTTGCACTCCCCCTGCGAAGGAAAGCTCTGTGCTCCCATTCTCACGCTGAAGCTGGAGAAAGTTGCAACAACCAATATGATACAGTTTTCTTCCTCTGAGATCACTGCCAGTATGAGAACCAGCATGTGAACCAGGATGAGCTAAGCACTTTTTGCTCGTTCGTCCCCATAAACGTGCAAGCCACCCACCCCCATTTAGAGTGATTTATTGCCATCCTGACCCTGCGCTCCCTGTAAGGTATTTCTTTCAAGTGCCAGACCCTCTCCTGCGCTGCAAAACCCACCCAACACACCCACTACTAACCTTAAATACTTTGCCACAATATATGTTTTTACATATACTAATAGGTCTAAAGCTTAGGAGATATGTGACACACAGCTTAACTCTTTTTACATGCACAATAAAGGTCAAGGCCTCCAATTAAAGCTACAAATGACCCAATTGTACTGACAATAAATACTATGAGTGATTAGTGTAGAAATATGAAAAGTAGCATAAAATGTTTAGATAATTTGTTATTTAGTGTTTTACGAATGCAACATATTAGCTTAGGTAGTGACCACAGTGACCGGACCCTGACCTGCGTGAAGCACAAGATATTTGACGTCCATCATCTCCTCAGCCACTCAGCCAATCAGAAGGAAGAGATGCCACCCACACCTACAGCACCACACGGCCTGGCCAATTGGGTCCATTTAGTATTTTTTGTTAGAGTTACTTTAATTGAGATATATATATATATATATGTGAGAGATGATGTAAATGGTTTGGGTTTTTTTTGGGTTATTTCCTAGTTGGAGAAATAAACCATCCTTTGAACTCTTGCAGCCGGTTCTCAGTGCCTCCTTCCCCGACAGGGGTTGTGTTGGTTATTTTATTTTCTCTTACACGTAGTAAGCTTGGGAAAGGCACCTACAATGTCCAGCACATTGGTGGTTCCCGTGCTTGCTATGACTATCCCCCAGTGTTGTCCGAGTATCCCTGCTGTCCATATTGGTTCTGTCCCCGGAACCCCTCCCCTTGTAGTGGTTCTTCTGGCCCAAATCCCCTCCCTCTCATGTGTCCGCCCCTCACCCGGTAGTTGTGAGTATACCCGTTTCCCATTGGAGTGTAACCACCTCCCATTTGTGTTGTGTATTGTGCTGTGTATGGTGGGGGTGGTGGCATTTGCTGTGTTGTCAGTTGTGCTTGCTGTAGTGATGCTTTTTGTTGTTGTGTGGTGTCTTGTGCCGGTGTTGCCGGGGTGGGGCCTGTGATCAGTGCACCTTCCATGGCATATTTGGACAGTTTATTTTGTACTAGTTTTGCTTCCTCTGCCTTTCTGTCTTCCTCCTTCTGTTTCATCGTTTCTTTCCATAGTCTACAATGATGCACTATTGTGAGCTGTATCTCGGGCCATGCCTTAGCGTCCATCCCTACTAATTTCTTTAATTGTCTCTGTACTGGCTCTGGAAGACCCCGAATCAATATATGGTAAAATATTGCCAGTGTTTTGTCCCACGGTTCCCACGTTTCCAGGCGCCACTTCTCCTGAATTTCCTGGATGTAATCAACAGGCTCTTCATTCTCATGCATTTTGCGTGACGTTATTGCTCCTATGTCTGAAGTGTCTGGGTATTTCACCCTCAGCGCCTGCCACAATGCGTGTCTGCAATTTGCAAATGGTGCCCCATCATGCGATGTGCCACTTATAGTTACTCCTGGGAATCCCGCCCTTTTCCAAATGTCATCTGCTGCATCACCCAGTATTGAAATTAGTAACCCCTTTACATCAGCCACTGCTAATTTCTGCCCTGCAGTTTATTTTTCCATTTCATATATCCATTTCCCGGCCCCTCCGCTCAACGATGGGAGTCTGCATTTGATGTTTTCCTTGTCTGCATGTTTCCATGGGACATATTATGGCCTTGCTCCCCCTCTCTCTAGTAATGGCATTAGAGTGTACTACTTTACTTCCCGTGGTGTACGTATGTGTGGGGATGTGTGAGTGTATTTGCTGTCTTCTTCCATGTCAGAAAGTTGTTCAATAAAATCAGTAATGTGTTGTGTTACTCTATCACCTCTTATGCTCTTGTTCCTTCTCTGCTGACCCCCGTGACCCTCCCTGTGTCTATTTACTAGCTCTTCCATTCTGCGTCCTGGGAGGTCTCTGAGTCTGTTAACATATGGTGTCTGTTGCGCTGGTGGCATCAGTGGCTGTGGCGTTCTCCATTTTAATTGCCTTTCCTTTTCCTCCTGCGTTTTCTTCTTCCCACATCTCACATTCCCACGATGACCCGCAGTCTGTGCGTGTTATGTATAATTTGCTTAACCCCTCCCCGCTTCCATGACTTCGTCCTCCAAACGATCCCTCCTCTTCCTCAGTGCAGAACCCATCTGAAATGTCAATCCTGGGCCTATGTGCTTTCCTCCTACTCTAACGGTCCCTAAGTCTATGTCTGTGTACTCACCTTTCGTCTCTGTTCCTCCCTCCTGCGGTGTTGTTGCTACTTCCTTATTGCTATACGTGTATGTTTTGGCCCTGCATTCCTTGTGCACCTCTCCTTGCTCGGTATCCTTTTGCATGCCCGCTTCACCACCGACTTCCGTTCGTACTTTGCAAAGCTCATTCATTATTGCGTCACTTACCTGCTCTAGCATCTTCTCTTCTTTCTCCTTGTTGCCCCATATTCCACCCTACTTTGCCATATACTTTCTATAACCTTCCCTCTTTCATATTTTCGTGCACTTTCTGATATAATCCTCCACAGCCCCATTTCTCTGTCATTTTCTTCTCGCTCATCTTCTTTTCTCCTAATCTCCCGCTGTTCCATGCGTGCCACCCTTTCTGTGATCGCCCTTATATGGTCTTCTTCTCGTTTCCTCTGTTCTTCCTCTTGTCCTTTTACCCCTAGCTTGTTCCCCTTGCACCCCTTCCCCCTTTCCCTCCTTTTCCGCTCTTCCCGCTCGAACTGTTCGATCAGTGCGCTCTGTGCTTCCCTCAATTCCGCTAATCTTACCTCTAGCATCTCCTCTTCCTCCAGTGTCTCCCTTCCTCTTCTCTACTTACCTCACAACCCTTCTGTGTGTATTATGTCTCTTCTTTAATTGCCTTCTTTACTGCTTCTTCCTCCTCCCCAGTTAATGTCCCTCAAAGCTTCAGAAGCACCTGTGCTGCTTTCCATCCGTCCGCTCCTATGCTTGCTAAGTCTAGCTGCACCCTTTTTCCTCCTCCGGTGTTTACCTGCGTTTGTTTCGTATCCGCTGCACTCCTCGGGCTTACCCCCTTTTGGTAACTGTCTTCTGGCACATAGGGTGGTGGGCTGTATGCAGGGTTGGAATATTCCCCGGCTGCTGTTAGTTGTGCTTGTGCTGCTTCCCTCAACTCTCTCAACTCTCTCAACGGATACAGCCCCTCTGTTTCTTTCTTTATTTCTTTACTAGAGGGTGTCACTTCCTCACTTTCTTTCTTCACCTCTGCAACCACGAAAGATCCTTCTGATTCTTCCTCACTCTTCTCAGCACTGTGTGTTTTCCCGGGCTCTCTGAACCCGCCCTCTCCACTCACCTTTTCCTCTTTTATTCCCTGCAGTGTGAACATCCCTGGTACCCCTGGTGCACACCCCTGGAACATTTTCCAGAGGTTGAAAACTTCTAGGTGGCTTGCCAACTTCTTCCCCTTGTATGTGTTATGTAAATACGTTAGTAGTGAATGTTGGTTGGTCATGTCAAAACTGCCGCTGGGTGGCCATGGTATCCTTATTTTCTGTGTTGTGTTAGCGTTGCGCAGATATGTTTGAGTGGTGTTGTTAAGGTGTTGGCCCTATACCCTGTCCCTATCCCATAATACGTAGACATCTTTAAAACTTTACTTTTTCAGTACCACCGTTACCTGGCCCCATGAGAGGGGTCTTCCAATTCTCCACTGCAAGGAAAACAATGTTTATTACAATGCTTTTGTGCTGGGTGTCAACGCCCTTGTTATTCCTACAGCAGTGTCACCTTCTTTTATGCTTCTCCTTCCAGAGCTAGGGCCCCCTTTGACCTGTGGCGCACCAGCCCCCTGCGGCTGCATTCCCTGTGCGATGTGCTTCTGAGCTGCCCCACCTTTACTGTACCGCCGCTACTTTGCACATCTGCAACGTGCTTCTAACTCTTCCTCCTTTTCCTCTGTCCTCACTGTCTGCACAGTGTACGATCTTCTAATACCCCTCCCATCCCCGTAGTTGAGCGCATGCCAACATTCTCCATGCGCGGCTGCCTCTCCCCCTTCACCCCACCCTTACTGCGTATCCCTGATCACTCTTGAAGGAAGAAGACCTCAGTATCCTATACAAGCCCTATGGGTGATGTCACCAA
Source organism: Ambystoma mexicanum (assembly GCF_040938575.1). Classification (NCBI taxonomy): domain Eukaryota; kingdom Metazoa; phylum Chordata; class Amphibia; order Caudata; family Ambystomatidae; genus Ambystoma; species Ambystoma mexicanum. Next base: position 331,858,623 of record NC_090930.1, read on the forward strand.
CTACTACAAAGGGTTCCCTGTACGTACAATTACAACAAGGGATGAATGTGCACCATATTTGACAACTTTTTCCCCATTATCCCCACAGCTGTCTTCCCACCACACCTGGAGTGGAATATCTGTCAATTACTTTGTTATTATAATCGGACTGCGCACACTGCGTCGCCTCGCGTGTGATACGCCCCCTCTCTAGGGGAGCTTAACCAGCCAATTATCTTCCACAATGAGAAACAATCTAGCTACCTCCTGTGGGAATACGTCATCTATTCACAGAGTTAAAATACTAGATCAATAGGAATCTCCAACTATTCATTGATCTACAACGCCAACTCATCGGAATGCCACACCCCCTTATACAGCGATCTCAACCAATCAGCGCGATCCGCTAGGCACACGTGGGAGCTTGAAGCCCCACCCAGCCAACTCTGTAACGCTAGAGGGGATGGCCCCTGTGCCAGTCCCCGTTACACCTTAAACACTGATCGCCACTCGATGGCCAAAATCTTTTCTTAACACACTTAAAGAGCCACCCACCACCCTGTTTACAGTTCCTCCCACCTCCCACACAACATTGTATTGCTGGTTGTGTGTGCAATACTCCCATCGAGTTTTCGCCTGCCGGTGCTGCTCGACCGCGGGCACCCCTCCCAATCAGCTCGCCGCCTCCCCTCGTCTGGACCACGTCTGGACACTCGCCAACCACAGGCGGGATACATCTCAATTCGGCTCCCGACGGCCAATCTCCGGATTGCATTGTCCGGTCATCTCGCAGTTCCAGATTGGTCCTATAGTCCTCCAAAGGGGGCAACGGCAGAGGGAGCCGCGTTGCTGGGCCCCCCTGACGCAAGCAGCCTCGCTGTGATCTCACCCAGTCTCAGCAGATCTCAGCAGTGCCTCCAACTTGTCGGGGTGTTTTTCCCAGGGGCCGGCAGGGCCGTCCACGGACCTCTGAGGTTGGGGAGGCCCCAACACCTCCCGCGTCCCAACAGAGTATGAGACACACACAAGAGCAAAGAGTTACTGCTGTTTATTATGACCAGATCACAGGTCATAGGCATCCGAGAGACCACTCGTTCTTGGTGGGCTCGCAGGCCCTTTTTCAAGCTGTATGAAGCTGTTACGTATGTCACCTGGGAGGGCTAGCCCCCAAACCTAACACCACCTTGGATTGGCTCTCCGAGTGGTGGGGTTAGTATAGGCACATATAGGAAAGGTAGTTAGTGGTTGAGAAAGGGTCAGGTGGTACGCTTGGGTCATCTCTAATAATCATTACAAGTAAAATGATACATGGGGACGATTAGTGATTGGCTAAGCTATAATGGCGTCAGTGGTGTGCCCCTCGTATTCTGATTGGTTCACTTACGAGCCCCCAAGCCTGGGACCATCGTTGTTCCCAGCTCGCTGTGTACCTGGTGCTGGCAACAAAGTATAACTATGTGTCAGTGGCAGACAATGGACAGGTCTAACCATAAGCTGGTGTGCAAGTCTTTCCCATCACTTTTGGTGTCCGATTTGTCACTTCGTTGTTGCAGTCTGTGTCCCAAATGTGAGACCCCAGTGCTTCTCTGGTCCCTGGAGTTTGGCATTGTATCAGGCTGGCCTGGTCACGTGTTGCGGGACCGTGGCTGGAGAAGAATTACGAGCATTTGATTTGTATTCCGGCAGTAGCAGGTGTAACCTTGGCGCGGGGAGCGCTACATTTAGATTGCAACATTGCGGCCTTGGCTGGGGCTCTTGTCGGGGCCTTTTATGCGCGATCAGCACTTGCAGCTTTGTCTGAGCTGCTCTGGCCTGGATGCTCTGCTTTTGCGGCCTACCACGGCCTGGCTTATGGGTTGCGGTACGTCGTCCATAATATAGGGGTCGTGAGGGGCGAAGGATCTTCATATGCATTACTCCATATGCAGGGCTTACGTCTTCAGGGGTTTAGTCACAAGTAAGAGTCTGCAAGCATGTACACGAGCTCTTCTGGCGTCTTGCGTTTCTGCGGTGCGTAGCTGGCCTATGTGAAAAATAAGAACGATGCATGTGTGTGTGTCTAAGCGGTCCTCTACGTCATAGCACTGAGTATGTTCTTCGTGTTGATTGGTGTGTGTATGATCAGTGTGCTTGGTGGCACGTGTGTTCTTGTCCGCTGGTTATGTCATCTTGTCATCTCTAACGATGGCGGTAGTAATGGTTGTTGTCTAATCTAGTTGGTTCATGCAGTCGATATCAGCTTGACCTGAGGCTCCGGCACGTGGTTTGATGAATGGACAGCCTCCTTGGTTGTGTGGGGTGTGGCCACAGTGGATCTTGATGTCTGGGGTGGCCATGAGTGGGTCGAATTCCTCTTGCGGTGGGTGCTTGGGTCGTGAAGTCCTAGGCCATAGTCTGGATGTGAATCGGGGGAAGAGATCGTCCCATTTTCCCTCTTCAGACCGGGGTAGTTGGATAGGTTCACTCAGGAGGGGTGAGGGGCAGGGTGCATGTCTACTTCCACATGGGTGGATGTAAAAAAAAAAAACATTTCCCTCCATGGGCTCACGGGCCACACGGCTATGGTGAACCGGGAGGCATGTCTCTGCTGGCACCACCATCCTGGGTTGAATCAGAAGATGGTAGTGGTACTTAAGGCTGACCATGCAGTGCCCTGGCCTGGTCCCCAGTGGCAGCGGCCATGCGTGACACTGATGAATGCACCAGCACACTGAGGGCTTGGAGGTCACCATGCAAAACCTCATGGTATGCACAGAGTTCCTCAGAGATATTCTGCCTCAATGTTAGCATCTCCTGTTGGAACAGTCTCCTGGTGGCTGCCGCTTCCTCACAGATTGCTGCTCTGTGGGCCAACAACTCTTTCCTCTAGGCTACCTTGTGTGCTCAACCATCTGCAAGCAGGGATGTCTGCAGAGACCTCAGATCTGCCCGTTGGCACCTGTTGTTGGCTCCATGCGCAACCTGTGGGAGCGGCATGTGGACCGTATTACCTGCAGCTGTTTCTGCACCTATGTTGCTGGTGGGATCATGGAACTGGCCACCCTATCCATGCCTTCAGCCAGACTCTCATAGGCAACACTGTGTCGATGTGCGGAACGCAACATCTGCTACTCCCATTCTGCCTGCTCACTTGTGCGTGTCCCATGCCTGCCTGACCAAAGGGAGCATGGTCCTTGCTGTGATGCCACTGTCTCTGGCTGCATGACTGTAACCCTCCCTCAGACATCTGCCCCAGGACCAGAAACCAATATATGGGAGAGAGGCCTTGCATCTGTAACCGCCACAGCTGGCTCTGACACCACTGACTGGTCTTGTGAAGGCACCTGACCCCCTGGAGAATCACGGGCCTCAACTGCTCCAACAATTGGTGCACTCACCTCCACCAGCATTGAGAACTGCACATCCTGTTCAGCATCAGAGCTACTGGAGTTAAAGAAACAGACTTGTATGCCGAAAGACCCAGGATGGACTGTAGCACCAATGGATTTTCACGGCCTGCCACGCCACACCCTCCACTGGTGCTCTGGACTGCAACACCATTTGGAATGCCACCATTTTGAAAAAATCTACAGCATCGCTGATTGGTGCCTGCTGCCTTTTTCCAGCCCACCAGCTGACTGGTAGGTCAAAGCCGGCACCTTCTCTAAGGCACCTCGAGCCTGCCGGAGGCCAGAGCCAGACTCTATGCCCAATTTTCCCTCCACATTGCTTGGACTTGCACACCTTAGATTCCTATATCTGTATAACGATGCAGTAAGAGCTACACTTGTTTTAGATTTGTCCTGGACTTGTCAGATGTATATTTTTCACTATAACCACTGTAATCATCTCCTCTAGCTCAATTACTTGTGCCTGATGATGCTACCCGACATGTATGCCGTGTAATCTCATGCCCACACCTAGCATCGTGTTGTACAATTCTGTATCAATACCCATAGCCCTATTTCATATGCACCCTCATTAATTGCTGCCTTTTACACACAGCAGCTTATCACGGGACCTGCAAGCCACTCCCCATGTGAATAATTGATGGTAGCGCATCGCTGCACGTACGCTGCATTCTTGTTGTGAAAACAATTGACCATAGGATGGGCACTACTTGCTCTCTACTTACTGCACCTCATTGTCCAGGCTCCCTGCCAGCATAAGATCTGGTCCAGGTTAGCCCTCCTACATATCTTGCCGAACCGATTCCAGACGGATCAAATAGACCCACTCACGCCCTTCACTAACTCTTAGTCGAGTACCTGGGTGAACTCCTGCCTATTAAAGTACACTTGAGTACTTCCTGTTCAGTGTAATCCCATTTTTGCATATGTGATTAATCCGCGAAATACTCGCATTACTAGCCCATTTCTTGCACATGTGATTAATTTTTGCCTGAGTGTCCTTGCTTATCTCCTGTAATAGCCTATCTGCCTTGAATGTATTAATCTATGCAGGGACGTCATTTAGGGGTCGCCAGAGGTCGCAACTGCGACCTCTGAGGTCTCCCTTGCGACCCCTAAAAAAAATGTAATTTTTTTTTTTTTTTTTTTTAGTCATGCAAGCTCCTGAGCTATGGCCAGCACCACGAGGCCCTTTACTTTTGGAGTGGTTGGCTTTCTTGTTCAGGCCCCTTAAAAAAAAAAAAGAAAAATAAGAACAGGAGTGCCACAAGTCTAACACTTTCAGCACTGACCCTAAATAAGAAAGAATAGGAATTCCAAATAATGGGGCTGATTCATGGAATTATGTGCGTTTCACAAATGGGGATTTGCGTGCAGAATGGCGCACAAAGCCCGTTTTTCGGCACACATAATTCCATGAATCAGCCCCAATGTGTTTTTCTGGAGTTCTATACAATAATTTCTAGACACATTAAAGGTTTATTTCAGGCACACTTCAGGGGGTGAGTCACTGATTTAGTCTGTTCTCAAACGCCTCAACTCAGCCTTTCATCCTTCGATAAATGAGTACCAACACTGGTTGGGTGATATTGGGTTTATATTTTTTCTATATAAAGCGCGTAAGCGTAAGTGCTATATAATAACACATCATTATCTTTTGGTCATGGACGTCTGCTTGCATTCTCAGTTATCTGGTAATATGGGCCTATACACACTGATCGTAACGATACATATGGTGATCCATTCTTGTATGAAATGTACATCATATTATAGTGATATCGTAACCATATTTTTCATAGTGTACAATGCTATGTGATGCCACTTCCTGTTTTGTCAATGGGTGAAAGGTCGTGTTCCATCGCTACCCGCGATATCACTTTGGGGTGGGGTCAAATGACATAATTTCCTCTGATGTCATCAGGGGCCAAGGGTAGCGTGATGTCACTTCCGCTACCCCTGGCATTTTGGTGAAATGACATCCCTGAATCCATGTATGAATCTACACTATGCTGATCTAGATTATACTGTCTAAATATATTGCTCCTGTTATAGCTGCTTTACGTTAGCTAATAGACCCATCATGATCTGCAACTTCTGCATTATTCCACTGATACTTACCTTCTCAAAGCTCAACATCAGCCAACCTCCTAGCCACGTGTCAGAGCCCATGAGAGACCCTGACCTAAGGGTTCGCCTAAGCACCATCCCCGACCAGAAGCCCATGATTAGACACACCATCTTCCTTCCAGCATTGAATCCAACCTATTGGAATTCCAAGATTAAGCCTACCTCTTTTCTCCCCCCATTACTTTGCTTCAACAGTCCTACTCACCTTGCTGCCTCTCAACTGCCTCATCCACACACAAGTATCCCCACTTCCATCCCGGACATAACAGATCTCAATAACAGACTAGCCACTAGACTCCTGATACTCTGTAACCTTCCAATAAAACGCAACCCATACTCCACTAGTAAAGGCTGCACTAAATCTACTAGCAAAAAACAAATATGCACAAGAACCCATGCCAACCAGTTAAAGAACATAGTGGACAACACCCCGAACCACGTCCAGAAGGACACACAGAAATTACATATAAAAGGAGCCCTTCTAAATGCCAGGTCCCTCGTTGACCACACAACTGAGATCGCTGACCTCATTCTGACTAACAACCTCGATTTCCTTGCTGTAACTGAAACCTGGATGCATGACGCTGCAGGCCCTTACCTTTGCTGTCCCAGACAACTATTCCATCATCAGAGCAGATAGACCCAAGGCTCGAGGAGGAGGAACCGCCATCATTTTCAAATCCACACTAGACATGAGATTGGCCGCCTCTCCTTCTTTGACATCTTGTGAACTCCACATCCAAGCTTCAAACATCCCCTAAAAATACCATAACTATCCACCTTATATACAGGCCCCCAGGTCCTCCTGGATCCTTTGAGGAAGACATAACTTCATGAGCAGCTAACAATACCAAACTCACAACAAAAACATTATTCTAGGGGACTTCAACCATGGTTACAATGACCCCACTGGCATACCTGCCACCTCCCTAGTTACTGCACTAACTGAACAAGGCTTCATTCAAGTCAGCACCCTACCCACCCATGAGAAGGGAAGGATACTTGACTGGGTAGTAGACCTCAATTGCAACATCACCCTCCAGGATCCCACACGCCTTGTGTGGTCTGACCACCACCTCTTATCCCTAGAACTTAATGTAAACAACTCAGAGTTAATAAAGCCTCCAGTTGCACCACCTTGTTTCACCAGAAATAAACGGAATATTACAGCCGAGGCCATAATACCCCTGTTATCCCTACTCAAAATTCATTACCTGACACTAATCACCTTAATTTACTTGTTGACACCTACAATGATTCCATGACTAAAGCTATAGACACCCTTGCACAGCTTAAATTACATAATCGTAAACCCAGAGCACATCTTAACTCCTGGTTCACCCCTGAACTTAAACTACTCCGCGCAGAAAAAAGAAATCTCGAAACACTCTGGAAATTATCTCCTACCCCAGAAAACAAAACCAGCCTTATCAATACTACAGCCATATGCAAAAGTGAGATCATCAGAACCAAAAAAGAAACCTATAACAATTGAATCAATCAAGCAGGATCCAACACTAAGGAACTATTCACTATCCTTAGAGAATTAGAAAACTCCGACCCCCAATAGATACCAGCACTAAGGATACATCCTGGTGTACCAGTATCCAAAATGCGCTTTCCAACAAAATGTCGGGACTCCAGACCAAAATAGCAGACAAACGACTCCAACTGTCCTCAGCCAATCCAATTAGTCCAACTCTGCCTTCCACCCCTGATCATACCGTGGTTTCAAATTCAACAAGGTTTCCATCCCTGAAGTACAAAAAATCATAGCTTCACTTAAACCTTTGAATTGTAAAGGCGACAGCTGTCCAGCACAGATTATAAAAAATGCGGTCAGGGACATAGCTCCCTTTATCAACTAACTAATAAACTCCTCATTCACTAATAACTAAGTCCCAAGTAACTTAAAACAGTCATGGGTCCTCCACTTACTCAAGAAACAAACTCTTGACCTTGCTATTCCCACTAAGTATAAGCTGATTACTACAGTCCCCTTCCTACTGAAAATCTTAGATAGAGTAGCCTACTTGCAAATTCAAGATTACCTAGAGCTCAATAAACTACTAGGAGCTCATCAATCGGGCTTTAGACCACAACAAGGAACAGAAACAGGCCTTGTTGACCTCAAAAGACAGATTGATGACCTAAAAGATAAAAGCAAAGTTGCCATTCTACTCCTCCTAGACCTGTTAGCAGCCTTTGATTTGGTTGACCATAACATTCTGTGTGAACACCTGTCATCGGCTGTTCACTTTTTGAACCCCGCTATCATGTGGATGTGGTCCTTCCTTGACAACAGGACCCCCTATATTACGCATACGCATCTTCTTGCGTACAGGAGCGGCAGACTCGATCCCTATCACCTTCGGAGTCCCACAAGGTTGTTGTGTATCTCCCACTTTGTACAATATCTTTACAAAGCCCTTATTTAACAAATTGGGTCGCCTACGCTAGCTATGCAGATGACACCCAGATACTCCTACCACTATCTGGTACCTACGACACAGACGTCTGCCGGATCAACGAAGTCTACACCATCATTCAGGCATGGCTGGCCACTCATGGCCTCTGCCTGAATGATGATAAAACTGAGCTGCTCAGAGTCAGATCACCCAACAACATATTAAAACCCAGTCCCAAACTACACTAGTATCCATATAGATGGGAATAACATACCCATAGCCAAAGTTGTATACAGGTAAGCTGATCAGGGCTTGCAGCCCATTACTATCCTCTGCCAGCTGCCACATACTGGCCAGAGCACTTATACAATCCAAGCTGGACTACTGCAACCACTTATAGCTAGGTGCCAACAAATCTATAACCAACAAGCTGCAGATTCTGCAAAATAACACGTTCAGAGCAGCATTAAACATACCCAAAAGAGAGCACATCTCGGCTACTAGAAAACACTGTGAGTGGCTGTCCATACAAGAAAAAATTGACTTAAAAACACTCTGCCTTACCGACAAAGCTCTGAACCATCGAGCCCCACCTTATATTAGTGACAACTTTACCCATAAATTGTCAGCCAGAACCTCCAGATCTACCAACACCTCCTGTCTTGTGGTGCCCAGATATGACCTTAAAAAGGCGGGCGGAACTAGTTTCCCGGTTCTTGGCACCCAATTATGGAACACACTTCCTCAGAACATCAAATCCACAAAATCACCTAAAGAATTCAGAAGTCATGTCATTTCATGGTTACTGAACAAAAACTAACCCTAACATTGTCCAACTCTGTGACTCCAGAAGATCATTTCACATTTTGTACTGATCAGTCCTATATCGTACATATGCATGTTTCTTGCGCCTCTGTATACCTGTACACATCTTTATTATGTACACATTTGTATTATGTACCGGCTGTATTATGTATTTGCTGCCCACCTGTAATCATATGTAACTATAATCTGTACTTCAAGCGCCCAGATACCCCTCGGTCAGGTGCCCTATATAAGCAAAACAAACAAACAACATACTTTTCTTCCTCCTCTTCCACCACATCCTCTGCATCTGGTGTCTCCCCACCTGCACATGCACAGAAAAAGAAATGAGGAGTCATGTGCATTGTGTCTACAGTAAACATGTGTATCACATTGCTGTCATGCAACAAAATGCAGGCCATGCCACCAGGAGAGAAACATCATCCACACACTATCTACAAGAAGCCATCTGATGGCATGGCATATGCAGACTGGCAACAACATTCCCTGCTCAGGGCCATGCTGCCAGTGGACACATTGCCATCATCATGTGCCATGGTCGTTAGCAACCATATTATGGCACATGGCACAGCGAACTGTTGACTAATGCCAGTGAAATGGGATCTATGTGATTATTGCGACGTCCGAAAATGCCAACATTAACCCTTTACACCACATGTATATGCGGGGGAAGACCACCGTACCCCCTATATTAATATTATATTCTATACCCCCCCACATATATATGTGGTGTAAGGGGGGATCAAAATAAAAATTAGTCAGCATTTTCGGCCTTCGCAATTGTCAGGTCGACATTTTGGTACGATTCTGTGAAATGGGCATAGCCATGTGGCTCTGTGATGTGCAATTACATGGCATGTCAACAGGCAGACACACATATTTACATATTCACATCCAAGTCTGCATCCATCACATGCCACACCAGTGTTGACCTGGCAGAGGGACTGCACACAAATGGGAACATCCCGTAAGTATGGAAAAAAGGAAACAGTCCTAGTTGAAGTATGACTGTAAGAGTGACACCTAGCCAAGGTCTGTGAAGTGGAAGGAGTAAGTAAATGGAGTTGGAGATAGGAACAAGGTACAGTGACCCACACGAGGGACAGGTGCATGGACCCATGGAGTGTGTGCTGAGTGTGAGAGGGTAACAGGGATCAGGCCTCACAACGATTTGACTCAGGGGTCATTGCCATAGTGGTAGCAGGGATGTGCACAGTCTAGACATATGCACACTCACTCATGGCACGCCGTGAGGCATGTTGGTTGCTATCTCAGATGTTCTATGTAGCATAAAAGAACCTATGTACATGTGTGAATAGAGAGTATATACCCTGCAGTGCATGAAGTGTAACTTGTTTTCCAGACACAAGCACATGTCTAGCAGAGCACAGTCACTGACATCAAGGATGCAACTAACAAGAGGACACTTTGTGGTATCATGTTGCAGATGTTGGGTGGGTATGCTAGTGGGGGATGTGTACTGTCACACAGCCATGTTCAACTGATGTACAACACATGGGTTGTATCCAGGCTTGCGTACACTGGACAGGAGTCAGTACACCATGAGATGGTTCACCAGGGCATTCATTCAAATGCGCAACACAATCATACATATTGGTTATGCTTCACTACACGTACTGATGCACATTCTTGGTCACTCACCAGACATGGCCTCGTAATTTGGCAGGCCTTCCACACCTTGCACCTGCTCCATTAGAATGAATTGGCTCATAGTCTCTTCATGCTGGGTGAGCTCCTCCTCCTCTGTTGACCCCCTCTCCAGTTGCCATAGCAGAGGCAAGGTTGGCACCCAGCTTGGACTTGGTGCGATAGGTGAGATCATTCCAGCGCTTCACTACCTAAGCAGCAGTGCTCTTCTCAAACTCTAAGGTGTTGATCTCATCCATGACATGCTGCCAATGCACCATACGATGAGCAGGTGGATGTGTGCTCCCCAGTTGCAGGAACATGTCATGGTAGTGCTCGGTCATGTAGTCCATGAGGATCTGGAGTTCTTCATCATGGAACTTCCTCTTCCTCAACAAGGATTTGGGCTTGGTGAACAAGGTGTTCCTCATCACCCAGGCATGGATGGCTTCCCATACTCTATGCGTAAATGACACGACTGAACTCATCATCCTCGGATCCACCCCAAACTTAAACAAACCTGATCACAACTACACCAGCTTCATCATAGGTAACTCCATCAAGGTAGCCAAGGAAATGAAAACCTTGGGAATCTACCTAGACTCTTCCCTCACCTTCCACAAACAGGTTAGCTCCATGGCCTCCTCTACAGCCTACACATGTAAGCTAATAAGAGCAGCCAAACCTTTCTTATCCACCAAGACTTGCATTACCTTAGCCAGAGCCCTTGTTCTATCAAAACTGGACTATTGTAATGCCCTTTACGTAGGAGCCACCAAATGTATTATAAAAACAATTCAGACTTTGCAAAACAATGCTTTTAGAGCAGCACCTAGCATCCCCAAGAGAGAACACATCTCCAACTTCAGGAGAGCCCACAATTGGCTAACTACCATCGACACAATTCTGCTCAAAGTAGCTTCCTTAACAAACAAATGCCTCAACAATGCAGCCCCCCCTATTTAGCCGACAGAATAAAAAGATTCACCCCCAACAGGCCCACTAGAACTGCCAATGCAAACCTGCTTACAGTTCCCAGGTTCAAACAAACCAAAACCGGCGGCAACAGATTCCAGAAAGCAGCCCAACACTGGAATTCCCTGCCACCTTCCTTAAGGACACCTCAATCCTACCCCCACTTTCGGCACAACTACATTCAGTGGATAAAGAACAATGACCGTTAACCTACCTTGCCTTTGTTAGTATGTAAATATGTATATTTGTAAACTGTTTATCACTGCATTTATTGCAACTGCCTGGTTACAGTGCTGTACAGTAATTTACACACTGTAAATTACTGTACAGCACTGTAACCAAGCTGAGAATAACCTTGTTGCTCTTGCGCCCTTTTACCCTTGGGTCTGGCGCGCAATATAAATGAATAAACAAACAAACAAACAAGCAATCACTTGTCACACCTGTATGGTGGGGAATGATTAAGGCCTTGAAGGGTGTGTGAGCAGATTCTCCACTCATGGATGGACCTTTGGTGTTTCCAATTGGTCAGATTAGCGGAATACATGTTGTTTCAATTCATGGTGCTGTCAGACCACGGAAGGTGGGGTGAGCAACAGGCATGCATTGCACTGGTAATGTGTCAGACTGTCAGGGTGCTGCCTGTGGGTGGTGTCACAGGTGAGAGGGGATGGGGATGGTGTCCAGTCTGGAGGGAGCTTCCTGTGGGTGGTGTCCAGTATGGAAGGGGCTGCCTGTGGGTGTTGTCCAGTCTGGAGGGGGCTGCCTGTGGGTGGTGTCACAGGTGAGGGGGGCTAGTGGGTATTGTCCAGTCTGGAGGGGGCTGCCTGTGGGTGGAGGTCAGTCTGGAGGGGGCTGCCTGTGGGTGGTTTCACAGGTGAGGGGGGTTGTGGCTGGTGTCCAGTCTGGAGGGGCTGCCTGTGAGTGGCATCACAGGTGAAAGGGGCTGTGGGGGTGTCCAGTCTGGAGGGGGCTGCCTGTGGGGGCTGTCCAGTCTGGCAGGGGCTGCCTGTTGGTGTTGTACAGTTTAGAGAGGGATCCCTGTGGTGGGTGTCACAGGTGAGGGGGGCTGAGGGGTGGTGTCCAGTCCTCTGCCTGATGTCACAGGTGAGGGGGGCTGGGAGGATGGTGTGTGGACTACAGTGGTTCATGTGCAGCAGGGGGGTATATGGACAGGTTGGGTGCCGAGGGGGTAAGAGGGATTTTGCTGGGGTGCAGCCTGGCCTTGCGAGGGAGGGCACCCAGTTTTTCTGGGGTGCGGCCTGGGATCGCGAGGATAGACGAGCAATTTCGCTGGGATGCAACCTGGGCATGCCAGGGAGGGCACCCATTTTCTCTGGGGTGCGGCCTAGGATTGCGAGGTGAGGCGCACAATTTTGCTGGGGTACTGGTGCTGGGCCAGGGGTGGAGCTAAGGCTTGCGCTGTGTTAGTCCTTTGGCTTGCTTTAAGGTGTGCGTGGTGCCATGTTGTAGGCGATCTCAGGCAGCTTGTTGTGACTTGCGCAACAGCTTGTAATGCATCTTGGAATCCATGAATACGCATGGCGCGCAATATTTTGTCTGTGCCATGGCTCATGCAGGTTCCTTCTCGGCATGCAGCCCTTGCACCATTTCAGCGTCGAATTCCATGAATCGGGCCCAAAGTGTGTATTTTATTGTGTGAGTGTTGTGTTTCTTTGTGTAAATAGAAAGTGCTTGCCCAGCTCTATCGAACATAAAAAGTTCACGTGTATTCAAACACTGCAATTTGTTGGGTAATAGGAAACGTGTTTGGGTTTCATACATTTACAATTATATACATTCACAGCGGGCAATCAGAACAGCAGTTATTTTATTTCTATTTATGCGCACGACGATGACATATTTATGAAGGAGCAATTACATGATGTTTCAGTAAAATGTGAAACAGGAATTTCTTGTGTGTTGCTAAAATTAACCTTTCAGCAATAAAAGGATATAACACTACTCCCACATCTACATCTCACTTGTACCGTCTCTGAGTTCTGATTTGTTTTCAGTGCACGAGCATTTCATTCCCAAAGAACAGTCTCAGAAGATATACATGCGAGAGGTTCCTTAAGTACTTGCCGCAGACGGCCCCAATGGGTTCCCAGTGTAAGCAAATCCTGAGCTCGAGTAGCACGAGGTTGCCTGGTGGAGCTAAAACTCAAAATGCAATTATTGCTTTATGGAAAATAATACAGTTACATCCTCCAGAGGAACCCATCTTGTGAAAGCCGCCTCGCTCTTTTAAATACAGAGCTCTTAGAAATGGTAATACATCTTAATTTAACGAGTCAACACGAACATTGTTAACTTCAGCGTTTAGTAATCTGACGTTATACAAAGCAGCAAATGTTTATACACTATTTAAAATGCATGACAATGATTTGAGGGTTCACAATAGGTTTCTTTCGCTTAAAGGTCTAATACTATTAGCTTGAACCATTAGTATTATGCTCCCAGCAACATTGAGATGTGGTGCCTCACTAATTCCGTGAAAGCCTGTGCCGTAATCGTGGAAGCAGAATCCCAATCCCCAACTGATAGCCCTGTGCGCATGCATTGAGCTTCCAGGAACAATGCATATTTGTTCCTATCTAGTAGAGACTTGGATTATCAATATTACCCCTTTAAGAGTTTGCTATGTGGGTGCACGTTTAAATGTCATCTACCCTCTCCAGGACAGGAGGAAAGAAAAACCTACAGCGTTTGTGCACCAACTTGTGATTTTATGATATATTATATAGTCCAAAGACCCATTAAATGATTGGTTCTTAAATATCATTACTTCTGCGATTTCCATTGCCTCTTGGTGTTCCCCACCAGCAAGAGAAAGGTTGGATTTGCGTTGGTTTGGGTGGGTAGTTATTAGTGGTAGGAGAAGGGGAATCTGTTAGCTGTAGCTGCAGTGTGAATGCAAGCAGATCAGAAGATACCAGGCTCTCTGTGAGGGTAAACTGATTTGTGTTTTTGTAGGCATAGTAGGCCTCATCATGAGTTCAGCGGTGTGGCCAAAAATGGTGGTAATGCAGTGGAAACAGAGTTACCACTACATTACTGCTGTATTACCACACTGCGGAATTATGTGTTTGGAGATAAGGTGGAGGAAAAATCTCCAGCAAAATGTTGGAGGTAAACAATGTACCTTATGGCTTAAAAACAGGCAAATCGCTGAAATCCCCATCACATCCTATGGACTCAATTAAATGGGGACTACCGTGTACCATCACCTGTAATCCAGTGGTAATTCTTCTGGACCAAGTGGCGGTAATGTAAATCCTTTTGGAGGTATTTTGGTGGATTTACTGCCAAAATACTACCAAACTTGTAATGAGTATCTGGTGAGACTCAGCTTGGGTATACTTTAATGTGGGTATGCTTGGTATCAAGTGTGAGCACTGGGGGTTGATGAATTCATTTTTTAAGTCAATCTTTTCCAAGAAAGTGCGCAAGTGACCGAGCATAGCGGGGAAGCTTGAATCAATCAAGGGTGTTGTTAGGGAGAATTCCCCAATTGACTAATTTCCCTTACGTACTGAGTCCCTCAGGAGCTTTTCTTTATTTCTAGGATACATTTTTTCCACCTGCTAAGAGTGTGAGCCTTTTTTTCCCACTCTTACATGTGTTTTTCTGTGTGTGTTTAACATGTTTGTGTTCATAGACTGAGGAGCTTCACCTACTCCATAGGCATCATCTTTTTTACTGTGTGTTACACAGCACCTTTAGTGCAGTGACACAGGGTTGTCTTTTTCAGACTTCCCACTTTAAACTCAATTTTCTGGGACTGACTACTGTCTCCCAGAACATGTAAAGTTGCCATTGACTTTATTAGTCTTTTTAAATTGACAGACCCAGTACAAACTATTTTACATAGAGTTCTGGAAAGGGTTAATAGTTATCCCTTTTTGTCTGTTTCTCATGGAACATTATTTTGTTCCCTTTTCATTAAGAGTTGGCTGGTGGCAGTGGTACCTACACTATTTTTCCTTACCGCGGTTATTTTAAATAGCCTTGGTATTGTTTTAGGCTATCTTAGTAGCCTCGAACTTAAACCCACTGGACCATATTTACTTTTATACGGTTCCGGCTGGGTTTATTCAACATTTCTTTTTGTAAAAGTCTTTCTCGTGTCTTACTCTGCGCATCAAACCAGGTTTGGTTCCTTTGATTGCTGTCCTTTGTCAGGCTTCTGCACAGAAGCCATCCTTAGGCACCTGAATGTCTGAGGGGGACAGGATGTGAGGGAGGGGTTTAAGATTCACTTCACAGGTTCTCCTTGGAGACCCATGTCGCACTCTGCTATGATTGGCTGTGGTGACTGTCCTGGCGGGACAACCAGCCTGCTGTGGCATTGACAGCCAGGCTGTGTGAATGGGGGAAAACTGCATAAAAAGCAGGTCTCTGGGACTGAGAAGGCAGAGTCGCCACTGGATCGAGAAAACCCGAAGAGAAGCTGACAGAAGAGAACCTCTATCTACCATGTCTGAACCTCCCGGTGAAGCCCTGCTGCGGGTCTGAATCTCCAAACTTCGATGACAGGGAAGATCTGCAAGGGATCTTCTCCCCTTGAGCTGGTGGGAACAACCAGTTCGCCAAACTGCAAGCCAGGCTTTGCTCTTCTGGTCGAATTTGCTGTGCACAGCTACAGTGAACCGTATAGCCAGAAGGATCGGACCCTGCTTGGGTTTTAAGGAGCACACCTTTTATTTGTTGCTTTGCTCTGCTGCTGGTTTTTTCCCTGGGCACTTCAGGACCCTCCAATCCTCCTACTTTATGTCAGTCCGACAGTCGCTTCGGGAACCGTGAGCCTGCAGGACTGCCAGGAACATCCGCCTCAGCTACAGACTTCTTCTTCATTTAAGGTACTGTTCAAATCCAGTCGTTCATTCTGTCTGACCACAGTAAAAGTGCTTGAAATCATTTGCCAGAGGGCTCGCGCTACGCTAGTCTTTAAAGTAACTTTTCTTTTGACCAACTTCGTTCTCAACTCTTGGCAAACTACACTGAACTGTGTGATCCTCTGCATAGACTTTTGTCGATTGACTTTGGCCCAGGCCTCTTGATTTGATTTCCTCACTGTAGTTACTTTTTCTAGATTTCCCTACTTACTTACTTGTTGGTGCTGCTCAACTGTTGCCTAACTTTGCCTTTCCCTCCCTTTTAAATGACTGGAGTGCCATTTTGCTCAAACTTCATTTTGAGCTTAACTTGTCCAGAGTCTATTGGGTGTGGTGTGGTGTATTAAGATTGTGATGTTTCAACTGCTTGATAATAGTGAAAAGTTTTATAACTGATGTGTAAATAAATGTATATTCTTTTACTCAGAAACCATGATTCAGAGTTTGTTTGAACCATAGTAACTCCTGTCCTTTGTGTAAGTATTGATACTGCTCACTTAACTCTTGAGATAAGTCTGGCTGCTCAGCCATCGCTACCACTTTACTGTGTACCAAAGGTGAATTTGTACTGTCACTTGTAGTCTTAATTGTGTGTGGTGTTCCCAAAGGGTACTGCATATGATTCTGCCTAACATTGTTGTACAGCGGTGAGGATCAAAGTATAGTGATTACACTTAGAGTGCTGCTATTACCTTGGATCAACTAACCACAAGGCTAAACATCACTAAAAAGCAATATTGATCATGTCTGATATGGAAAGCTACAGTCAGGAGACCCTCCTTAGTTACACTGTGGATTATCTGAAACATTTATGTAGTGAAAGGAATCTCTCTGTTAAAGGCAAAAAGTCTGAATTGATTGAAAGGTTGTTAGAGATACAAAGGGGGTCATTACGACCCTGGCGTTAAGGGTTTAACGGTGCCGTAAACGGTGTTGGCGCTGTTAAATCCTTAACGCCTGATTATGAGGTCCCTTTGCGGCTACCAACTTTAACGGCTGGTCTGGACCAGCCGTTAAAGTAGGGACCCGCAAAGAGACTTCCGAGGTAATTACTGTAATTACCGCCTTCCCCAGTCCCATTGAGCCCTATGGGGCAAAAATGGGAATGGGAAAGGCCAGAGGTAAATGGGGAATTACCGCCCCGCCAACCTTGGAATGGGGCGGTATTTCCCCATTTACCATTGCCGGACTTGTTAAAATACCGGCAGTACCATGGTGCTAATAGCGCCATTGGTTACCGCCGGTGTTGTAATGAGGCCCAAAGTCTGGAAGGTGGGTCTGAAATACCTAACCCCTCAGCAAATGGGGAAACTGATGAAGATGATAATGTGTCTATTATTGATGAGTTAGATGAAACAGATGTGTCCCACAATGTAGGCCTCATTGCTCCTTTACCTGCTCAGCAACCTCAACCTTTGTCCACTGGAACCCCTACAGGTCCTACACCCAGTCCTGAATTCATTGCTCTAGAAAAGATGAGACTTGAATTGGAATTTAAATGTTTAAATGCTCAAACTGAACAAAAGCATCAAGAACTTAAGCTCAGAGAAATGGAGATGAACCATGCCTTAGAAATGAAAATGTTGTCTATTGAGAATGCTTCTCTCCCAGAGTCTTCTAGGTCTTCCAGTCCTAAGAGACCCTGTATGCCTACAGAAATTGTGGGTATGTATGAGGTTAAGCTTGATATTTTGGATTGGTTGGCAATGTTTGACTATAACCATGGGATTCAAGACATTACAGGGAATCAGTTGCTTCCTTGGCTTTTCTCTAGGATACCCACTGTTGCATCTGATGTTGTGATGGAGTTGGCGGAGGTGGACAGGATGGATGAGTGTGTGAAGCTAGCTTTAATTGCTGGATTTGGGAAGACCCCTTCCCAGTACCTTAAGAGGTTTAAGACCCTCGAAAAGCATGATGGTACCCCTTGGGCTACCTAGGTATGTGAATGCTTGAAACATTTAGATGGTTGGGTTAAGGGTTACAGAGTAAACACTTATGATGGTATGCAAAATCTTGTTATGTTGGAGTCAATTTATGATGCCTGCTCTCCTGAGCTCAGACAGCACTTGGCTGATTCTAAGGAGATAGATCCAAATAAATTAGTTAAAGCTGCTGACTTGTGGGTTGCCAACAGGGCTACTCACAAGGATTCTGGGGCAACTCAGAAGAAGGATGAGGGAAAGCAGCCCAAGAAAGATAACAAGGAGAATTCAAATACCTCAAATCCAAAAGAGGGCCACAAGCAGCAACATAAGGGTAAACCACAAGGGAAACCGCAGCAGGCTAGTATACCATCTGGACCCAAAACAGATGAAGGTCAGAACAAACCCCCATTCATCAAAACATTTGGGAAATGTTATGTTTGTGGGTCAACTGACCATGTGAAAGGAGATCCCAGATGTAAGGGTAAACGTTCATGGGTCCACACTGTCTCCTTAGCATTTTCCCAAGAGGAAGAAGTACCTACGGCAAGTGGAAACTTACACCTACTGGCTGATGGAAACCATGGGAGTCTAACCTAGTGTTGCTTTAGTGTCCCTGGGCTTGTGGGAACAACATAATTTAGATGTCTACAATTCCATCCCAGATAATACTCCATTTTCTGGGACTGACTACAGTCTCCCAGAACATGTAAAGTTGCCATTGACTTTACTAGGGTCTCCCTTAGCATCAGTAATACCACAGGCTAATACTACCCACCTCCGTATACCCATCCACCTGAAGTACCGGCATCAGCAGGTTACAGGTCTAAGGGATTTGAGGATAGGTTGACAGGATTACTAACGGAACTGAAAAGGATACAGACATCCCCAGGAACAGTGAGGGATATAAGCGTATTGAGAGAGGAATCGGGAGAGTAGAAGTCAGTGAAAGTGCTGCTTAAGATGAATACTGAAGGTTTAAGATGTGCAGGTGTTGAGAAAGAAAGGAGCCTCGGTGGGTTGATTATTTTTGGAGAGGATATTACAGTGTTGGGAGAGGATGTGGAGGAAGGGGATGCTGGTACATTCATGGAGGATCAGAGTGAAGGAGAAGGGAGAGGTGAAGAGGCAGCTGGGAATACTCCCCAAGGAGGAAGTCTATGCGTGGGGGCAGGTTAGGTTGAGGAATAAGTCTGGCCGGATGGTGTTGGTAACAATAAGAGGAATCACGAGGAAGGGCGTGGGAAGTAGAGCAAAGATGCAGATGCCTCTCATCCATCAGGGGGCAAGGAGGACACAGTATGTGCCCTGGCCCCAAATGGATAAGAATAATTTAATTAAGGCCCTCCCACAGCTCACAGCAGGGGCAAGCAAGTGGATATATGAGTTAAGAGCCTGTTGGTTGCCATAATTTGGGATCAGGCTGGGGATGTGTGGGTTAAGGACGGATTCCAAGGAGTAACTCTGGGAGACGATGCACATGATAGTGCATCATTTAATGAAGTTAGAGCATTGGTATGGAATGCACTACACAGGGCCTTCCCGGATACTCCTGATATACAGTCTTTGATGCAGTATACCTTGGGTGATGATGAGGACGAAGCTAGATTTGTTCTTAAAATGTAAGAGAAGGGGAGATCTGAGATGGGAGGGCCGTGGGATCAATCAATACGATTCTTCTACTTTATTGTAAAGAGGGGTTTGCCGAGGAAAATGCAGAAGGTACTGGATAAGATATTTGGGTAGTGAGGCGAAGGGATGGCCCGAAATACAGAGTATAATAGTGCATCATTGTAAAAGGATTAAGGAAAAGGAGAGGGAAACAACACAAAGGCATCAGTGTGATGAAGTTCAGGTGCCTGTGCCAACGGCAGTACAGGTAGAAGGAACAGAGCGTACTCAGCAAGTTGTGAGTGCCACTATTGTGGCGCTCTGGGCTGAAGAAGGACAAGGCTAGTGGGGTGGGGCAACAGTACCCCGGCCCACAGTGGCAGCAAGGGGGGGCCACAGCGAAGAAGAGGGGTATTTCGGGGAGCAAGAAGAGGAGGGTTTGGACCCAGGGAGGTGGGTTCGGACAGTCTCAATGTTGGAATTGTTTAAGGTGGGGACGTTTTGCAAGGAAATGCAGGAGCAGGTCTGCAGTAGGGCATAATTGTGGGCCACTAGAACAGGGACAATGGCCCCAAGGACCCCAACAATTAGGGTACCAGTAACAGGGTCAAAGGTATCAAATACCAAACATATAATCAGCAGCCCCTAGCACCGGACACACAACAACAGCAGTGCCGTGCTGTCCCGGTAAATAGGGTTCCAAGTAGGGCTGCTGCTCCCTTTGGGGGAGCAGCAATGGTAGGAAGTAGCCTATTTTCGTTCCCTGGAATGAACAAATATCCTGATTAGGACAACCCACAGGGAGCACTCGCATGTCTGGTCTTATAGGCGACTACCCATCCTGAAGAAGAACCGTTGGTGGGGGTGGAGACAGGAAACAAGCAATTTATATTCATGGTGGACTTTGGTGCAACTAAATCATGTATATTGGAAGGGACCTTTCCACTACCGGGAAAATATCCTGACGGCAGGGATTCACTCGGGCTATTTCAAAGGTTCCATACACTGAGGAGTTGGATGTAAAGATGGGAGGGAAGGTAGTACGGTCGTCCTTACCATATTTCAAGAGATTTGCTGTCAATTTACTGGTAGGGACCTGCTCAATAAGTTAAACATGACTATATCCTTTATCATGGAGTTGTTTGTTCCACGTCTATTGGTGTTTTCTAAGTACTTTAATATTGCAAACTAATCTTGCAGGATTGTGGGGTAAGTTAGATACCTGTTGGCACATTCCAAATGTTCGTAGTTTGAAAGCTGTTAAGGGTATATTTGTAGCACTGAAGGTTGATTTTGGCAATATGACCGCTGGAAGTAATAGTGTTGTACTGCGGGTCTAGTAAGATACCAGTTGGTGTATTCTGGTTGTTTACACTTAATAAGTGTTGAAGGGTTTCCTCAGTAGAACTTACATTTTTGCTGGTGGATTTTAAACTGTGTAGTAATGGGAAGTAATATTGCAGTATTATTGTTGCAGTTAGGTACCAGTGGGCGTATTGTAACTGTTTACAGTTTCACAGTTTTGCAGGGTATGTCTTCAAGCACCTTCATTCTTGTTGTCGAATTTCCATTTTCCACTATTGTGAAGTGCCTTTGCAGTATTATGGGTGTAGTTACATGCAGTTGCATATTTTTTGCAGTGGTATGGGCATTCTTAGACAGCTGTTGCCTTATTCTAACAGTTGGTCGTTTCACAGGTCAGTTAGGACAGTTTGTAGACCCTCATACACAGTACTTTTCTTTTTAAGTACTATGGGTGAAACAATATTAGTGTGTCCTTTCCACAGTTGTTGTTTCTGTGACTGTAATCATTGGGTGATTGGGAAAAAATGGTATAGCAGTACAACTGATGTTTTCATGGGCCAGTTGGTGTATGCTAAGTTGTTCCAGTTTCAAAGTGCAGAAGGTTATTTTTCATTTGCAGTTACAAATTTGTTGGTGGGTATTGGGCTGTAGGCTGTACTACATTTGTAGATCAGTGAGTACATTTTGGTTTCAAGAATATTGAGTAGGCATTTGCAAGATTTGCTGGTATACTCTGCTTCAGAGTAATGGAAGTCTCATTGCATTCAAACTATCCACATTGCTTTTTAATGTATGCAGTGTAGTGACCCACAGTGGTTGTGGCACCCATGTGGTAGATTATGACTACTGTTGTGAAGGTTTTCTTACCACGTGATACTTGCCCGTATGAGAAGCTAGTAAGCTTGCAGTTATTTTTGGTACCATCTGCATTGTATCATAAAAGCATTGCTATTATGTATTGGCTATGTGATTGGATCTGTAAGGTGGAACAATTGTCTGAATTGAAGTAGTACATAATATGCCATGATATGCATTTTGTACCAGCTGCTGAAATGGAATGGATTCCCAGTTATGTATAGATACATTCACAAAGCGCTCGTTAGGGACTTGTCCTGCACCACATGGCTGCAGAGAGTGCATGTATGTTTCCCAATGTAGGTAATCTGGAATATTTCATTTATTGGTATGTTTTTGCATTCCAGTACTTGCAGTAAGTACATTAGAAACTCGTGTGGATGTTCTTGTGTGCTTAAAGTGAATCTCACCGTTCCCGCACATTAGTCCAATTCCTGCCTTATTTCTAAGACACTGTAAGTGTTGTCAGGATTGTTTGTTGCATTTCTATGAAGGAGTAGCATTTGCAAACACAACTGTTCTGCGCCATTTAAGTAAATGTTTTCAACAATTGGTGGCAATTGGAATAGATCATTGATTGCTACATTTGCATAGCTATTTACACCACTTGTGTTGGAAAATTTGAATGGACCAGCCAGTTCTGTGTCTGAGTCTGATGGAAGTCCATGTGCTTTTTTTTTGTAGAGGTACTTCTCTGTGTTTGTGTAGTTGGGTATGCATTTGCCTTTTTAGTACATCCTTCTGTGGTTGTGGTAATTGATGGAGTAGCAGCTGCTTTCAATTTCTTTGGTTGTACTGTTGGGAGATCACGTATAAGTTGTGTTTGCACTAGTTTTCTTTTAGTGTTAGCCTTTTTGAGCAACAGGGTACATTTTGAGATGGGGCGTGTAGAGTGCACATAGTCTGTTGTACTCTACGATTCAAGGAATGTCAGCCATGACTTTGCTTGCATCAGAATTGACGAGAAATAGTCCTTCAAGTATACGTAGGTGTGCCAGTGCTACGTAACTCATGCCTTCTTTAAAATCTGTGCTACCAATGTCAATCAATGCTTGATTTAGGGTTAGACTTTGCTATTTATGAATAGTAACTTCGTATGCAAGAGACAGAGAAAACTGTTCTCTGCATACATGCATGTCTTTGAAAAGAAGGTATTGGGCTGTTGAGCATCCTATCCTTTTAACTTCTGAAAGTTTGTCAGAGTGGATGTTGACAAACTGAATGCTGTTGTCATTTGGGTATGTCTAGGAAGCCAACAACTGTACTAAGTGCTCCATTAACTAAACCTTGCTCCACATCAAGGTTACGCTTTAGCATTACTCTACAGTTTAAACACAATGTTCATATTTTCTCAAAACCAGCTGTTTTGGAGATAGAGTTTTTTTTAAAGCTATTTAGTCATGCTGTGGCTTGTGGACACAGAGGTAATGTCATACTGTGTACGTCCAGTTTTTCTGTGGAGTAAATTTGCATTATTGGTTGCATTTCTTTTTTCAACAATGTTTCATTGAATTGTGCACAGCTTGCTAGGGTTGGTATTAAGGGCATCAATTTTACATTTTTTTGTGATAATTGTTCCATGACATCAGTAGCAGATGTGGTATGCCCATATAACTCATGGATGCATCTGCTATTTAAGATAGACTGTGCTTCCTTAGAAAGCACACCAATCCGAATGCTTTTCAAAATGTTAGCATAGTTGAGGTCTGCAGACCGACACATGTTTTCAGTTAGTTCTCTGTATTGGATATGTTGCCAGAGATTTACATTTCCGATGCTGCCAAATGTGTTACAGCACAGTTTGTGTCCTGAGGTTTCAAAAATAGGTTCAACTTTCACTGGTGTTAATTGAAGAAGATCTCTTAAAACAATAATGTGTGTTCCTCCAAAGAGCTCTTCATAGTCTCTTTTAAGGACCTCTTGCAATCTCAGGTGAATGAAAGCCAACATTAATTTGGCGACCATGCTCACTTCGTCTATTAGGAGCGTTTTCATTTCTTTCAAAACTCTGTAGCTCCATAGCAGCTTCTGCTGAAAGTTTGTAGTAGTCTAATTTGTTTTGGTGTTCTACTCGAAGGAGTCGCTATCGGTGTAAAGTTACACCACCTATTTTGTAGGCAGCTAAACCTGTGGGGGCAGTTACAACAGCTGAAAGCTTGTTGCTTGTCAATTGTTGGAGGAACTTGCTGATGATTTTTATTAAGAATGTTTTGTCTGAATCAGCTTCACCACTTTCATAAAGCAGTACAGGTTTATAGTTTTGACAGGTGAAAGTTTTAGTTTCGTGGTGCTCACCATGTTCAATTTCTTTAGTTACTTCTAGGAAAATGCTACACTGTTCATCATTCATTTGTGATTTAAGTAGAGGAAAGTTTTCTTTCAGATTCCTCATACTGACACACGGGGGGTCATTATGACCCTGGCGTTAAGGGTTTAACGGCGTTGCAAAAGGTGTCGGCGCCATTAAACCCTTAACGCCTGATTATGAGGTCCCTTTGCGGCTCCCGACCTTAACGGCTGGTCTGGACCAGCCGTTAAATTATGGACCTGCAAAGGGACTTCCGAGGTAATTACGGTACCGCAATTTGCGGTACCGTAATTACCGCCTTCCCCAGTCCCATTGAGCCCTATTGGGAAAAAATGGGAATGGGGCAGGGCCAATGGTAAATGGGTAATTACCGCCCGCGCCAACCTTGGAATAGGGCAGTATTTCCCCATTTACCATTGGCAGACTCGTTACAATACCGGCAGCAACCATGGTGCTAATCGCGCCATTGGTTACCGCCGATGTTGTAATGAAGGCCATGGTGTTTTCTACTTCAGTCATTGCTAATTCTGTCTCATTTACTATGAGTGGCTCTCCAAGTGTTTCTTGGCTTTGTGTAAGAGAAGGTTGACTGCTCTCAGGAGTGTCCACATTTAGTTGTGCTTGAAGTTCTTCCTCTTTTGGGGTTCATTGTCCATCACGTTTTTGTACTATTTGAAGTTTATATCTGTTATAGTGCATTCACTCGCATTAAAAGCATCCTCATAGGAGGCATGGGTGTCCAATGAATCTTATTCTTTTGTCCATGGTTTAAAAAGTTGCAGTAGGGACATGTAGTTAAGTTCTCTATGTTGATGATATCTTCATATGATTAATCAGGCTGCGTTTGCTAAGTTTAACAAGAGTGCCCTCACAACCTTTGACTATGTATTTACCTTTTTTACCTTTTGTTTCATCTGGTTTAACATTATTTTTGAATGAGAAGTTTTGGGCTATGTGGTATGGACTCCTATTTGGGTACTATGTGTCCAATACATTGTTTTTCAAAACATCCTGGCTTTTGGGATTGTTTTTGGCTATTGTTTCTATGTCGTGGTATGATTTGAGAACTCATTTTCTGGAGGCAGCAGGGCCAAGGCTTAGCCAGACTATGTTTTCATATTTCCCATACAAGGCTGTGCCTGTTAAAAGGTTGCGGCTTCGTAGCAACCACAATCTCTATGGGAGAGCATTTTTATGCTAAAGCTGTATACTTTTATATCATCCCAGAGATCTTTCAGCTCTGTTTTCTCAGCTTTGGTTAAGTAGGCTGTGACATATCATGCAACTGCATTGGAATTGTCTGCAATGTACTGCACATCTATGTTTGTATGTGCCTTTGTTTTTTATCTGCGCCAACAATACTTGCCACATGTGTGTCTTTGAAACATGTAGGTCACTATGTGCGCTTTCTGAAGGGATTTTGCAAGTGACATATTTGTGAATGAACTGCAAAACAGTGGCATCACTGTCCTGACCAAATTTAGGAGCATCTTTAATCCACAAAAGTATGTGGATGTGTGGTGAACCTCTGGATTGATATTCTTTTCTCCAAAAGAAGTGTTGCACTTCTCCGAGGGTAGGAATTGTTTTATTACAGATCAAGTGCAGCTTGGCAATGAATCAGTGATGGCAGTACCTTGACACATTTACAGAGAGCAGAGTACTCCTGGTGTTTTCATGACTATCCCTGCTTTGTTTTCGTTTGCTATGCGTAGGAAACCGTGCAAGTCTTCCCATGCATACTCTGCACAACTTAAAGTGACAATCCATGTGGGTGGGCCAAGGTTGCGTAGCATACACCATACATCTGTGTGACGTCAGAATCAGCAATCTTTTGTACCATGCATGTTTGCCAAGAGATTTGTAATACTTGACTGTAAAACATCTTCTTTCTCTTGCACCTTTTGAAGTAGCTGCGTAGCAGACATGTTTAAAAAATTGGAACCTGTTTTCAATGTGTGTGCAACTCCATAACAGAGTTGCTAGTTCACGTTCAAAGAGGAGGTGGAATATGCATTTGTCCTCAGAATACATTTGTAAAGAGCGGTATTCTGATGCTGTTATTTGTGTGCATCTTTCATCATACCTTCCATCTTTTCCAAGAGAAAAGAAAAGGCTTGTGCTTCTACACTTGTTTCCCATATGCTGATTGGAGATCCTTTGGCTTGCTGCATTTGATATGCTTCTATAGTGCATCGTCTATTGTGTCTTTGGAGTGCAGTGGGTGAATTGTATACTGATCTAAAATATTGGAGGTTGTAGGAGGATCTAGACGTTCAAATTTCCAGTTGATGAGGAATCCTGAATTATTTTGGTGGTTTCTCTCAGGTTTTCTTCAATGTTTATTTCTTTGTAGTATTCATTATTCTCTTTAAGATATTGCAGGGTTTCTCTAACTTTGTTTAAGTCTACTAGTTGCTACCAAATGTTCTTGTCTTTTGTAGATACACCGTTCACTAGGATTATCAAAGATTTATCTATTGGCCGTTGCACTCCCAGAGTGTCTACATTTTCTTTAAGATCTAATGGCAAATAAACTACTTTACCACAAATGCTTTTCAGTAATACAGGAGGCAACTTGGCTGTTTTCGGTTCAAGGCATATTATCGCTTGAAATGGGTGCACTGTTTTGATAACAATGCTCTCAAACAAATTAAGCTATTGGAGTGGTTTTGGAAGTGGGAATATGTTCAAGTTATTAGTGATAGCCTGTGAAGGCATTTGGTTATTATCAGGTTTTCCAGTGAAGTATGTGGAAAGTATTGAGGGGTTAGTAATTTCGTATTTGTTTTCTGCCATAAGGTAGAGAGCTAATTGGAACTATTGGGTTTCCTCATTGTCGTCTATTTTGTATGTTATATGTACAGTTTTGGTGCTCTTTGTATAAAAAGTTCTGTGACAACACACACTTACTTGGTTTGGTACTTCAGCAGATGTGCTTTTGAACTTTGCTATTTCTTTTTTGTGCATGTGTAATAGAAGGTTGGCATCTGCAAGGTTGTCGCTACTCTCTTCTAAAGTTACTGGATTTTGTAAATGCTCTTCACTTCCAAAATATTTGCTTTGGATGTGGACTATATCTTACAGGAGTTTGTTTGGCTGTGCCATGTAGAAAAATGTGATTTAAATGCTCCAGTGCTTTTCCTTGGTACAGTCTCTGAACAAGATTTCATATAGTAGAAAGGTGTGTTGCTAACATTTTGATGTGGTGGAAGGTGCTTTTGCAAGCATGCCCGGATATGCAGGCTAATGAATGTCCTCGTAGTCCTATGTATTTGCACACTGGATAGGAGTCCATGGTTTGTATTATTTTAATTTTTAATTTGTATTTGGCTTTCACATACTGATTAAGGAACTGTCGAGAAGATTTGAAGGATTGTTTTCGTATGTTACACATTGAGGTGCACAGCCATTTGTAGACGGGACGGATTGGTTTGGTGGAATGGAGAGTTGATTGTAAGTTTGTTGGGGATATTCTTGCAATCATTGTTTCTTCTGGCACAATGGTACTGTCTACCTTTAAATACCCTTGGCCGCTGCTATGTAAGGCAATTGAGTATTTTTGCACTTGTTTGTATGCCTCTTCGTTGAAATATGGCTCTGGGTAGGGTGTGTGAATCCACTCACCTGCACAGATGTTTGAACAGATATCTATGTTGATATTGCCTATGTTAAGAGGTACTTTTTGTAATTTGCTAATTAATTTTGTTAGTGATTTCATTCTGTTTTAAATTAAAATAAATAATTTCCTTTTGAGCAGCATTGCACTGTCTATTCGAGCTTCCAGGATCAGTTTTCTGCAGTAAGTGTTAAGGGTTCAGTGTGATTTCTTCCCTGTTTGTATAAGGTTCTGAAGGATTCTATGCTGGAGTATTTTCTGCAGAATACTTTTTTTGGAATGCTTACTTGTCGGTATGTTAAGGTTGGTAGATGTAGTGTTAGCACTACTAGTAGGTGCATTCTTCTAAATACATTTACTTTTAGTTTTACATTTTGGAAGAGAAGTCACACTTGTTTTCCTGCTATCTAGTTCCGTTATGCTAGCTGACCGTATTAGCAGTTTTGTTTGAACGTTTTGTACAAAGTCTTCTAGAGGTGGATGGCTATTTCGCATGGTTTGAGTTTTATCTGGTCTATTTCTGGGGTGTTTTCTACAGAGTTTCTTTTTAGTAGGCATTCTCTTGTGTCTGTTGGAGAAAAAAGGAAAGTGTGAGTTTGGAAATTGTGTAATGTATTTGTGTGTACTCTGCATGAGTGTCTGAATATGAGGGTAGGCATACATAGAGGAGTGTGTTTCTGTAAAGGGCTATTACTTTCAGTTGGGAAGGTTGTACTGGTATGTGTGTGCATTCCTGTGGGAAAGATTTGCTTCAGTGTGTATGAGAGTGTAATGTGCTTACAATGTTTTATAAAACTAGTGGGTATTACTATTACCATACTGGTGTTCTGATGACAATACAAACAGTGGACCAGGCAATGTGCAATGAGTAAGGGTGAAGAGAGTGCTGTGGGGTTGGATAGTATTGTCTAGGCTACAATACAACAACACTGCACTGTCTGAGTAACAGGCAGAACACTACTACAGTATTGCACTTACTTTGTTGGATGTGAAGAGTAGTGGGTTTTATCTTTCAGCAGAGAAATCACTGGCTTTTAGGAGGCAGTTCTTCACTGCAATTGCAAAAGAAGGAAGTTATTGGGTATGTGTGTTAAAGGTACAGTAATATCAGTAGGAGACACCATTATTTTAGATTGTAGGAGGATTTTTTGGCAGGAAGAGTTAGTGTGTGTGTGTGCAATTGTACAGCACTGCATATGAGTGGGGACTTGGGAGTATCAGCGTTGTTGGTATGGGGCCAGTGCTGCAGTGATGACTGTGCCCTATGTGGCTGCACTTTTCAAGTGTGTGAGATGTTGTTGCACTACTTGCTTTGGAAATGGATTAGTTCAAGTCATAGTAGGGTGAGAAAAAAGGCAGAAAGATGTGCAGATTGGAAAGGAGAATGTTACTGTGCGTGGAATTTTGTTAACTTTCTCACACATAGATGCTTGCTACATGAGTGCAGAAATCCTTTTTTGTTGTTTCATTAATTTATCCAAATTTACAGATAGCACTGTTTCCAATTTACACATGCATTTATTTGCTTTCCCCCCAATGGTGCATTTTGTCAATTGTGCAATGTATGTACTTGCCATGCTTTTCTAACATACATGCAGTTTCTGTGTGTTTTTGTGTGCATTCTGGGTATTTTATATAGGATATGGCACTTGAATGTGCTGTGCAAATGTTCCCGATGTGTTTTTTTTATTAAAAAAAATCAAAGACAGTTGTGCTGAAATATGTGGTTTGCAGCTGTTATTCTAGTGGGCAGTACAAGAACACTTTGAAAGCGAACAGCATTGTAAGTAACTGACAGTTGATGTGAGGAGATGGGGTAAATGAGAGTATGATTATTGAGTAGATTATGCAGGGAAAGTGGCAGGCACCCTATTAACATGCATGCAATCTATGTACTTGCTATGCTTTGTAACATACATGCAGTTTTCATTTTCTGTGTGGATTATATATTATATATTAACATATGCATACCTTTATTTTGTTTTGATGGTTGTAACTGTGGATGAATCTGGAAGTAGAAATCTTGGAGAGTTCTACAGTACTTTTGGATGCAGGTGCTTGGGAATCATAGGAGATCTGTGCTCTGAGTGTTGAACAGTACATCTGCAGTGTTGTACTGAGTTGATAGAGTTAGATGTAGAGATCTTGGATGTGATTGGTGAATGGTTGTGGGACTGCTTACTAGTAGCCAATGAGATAGTGCTGCAAAGAGTGAAGCGGAAAGGGAATAAGGGTTGCCCTTGTGTTACGAGATCTGCGAACACCGCAGTAGTTCACGAATCACACATGCTACATCCGGGGCTTCTCAGCATGCCTGGCATGGAAAAGGGACTGTGGGGCTTAGCCAATCAGGTGTTAAGGGTGTGCTTTACAGGAAGGGAATGTAATACTTTTTCATTGCTGTGTTGGTTGTCTAGTGAAGATGGCTGGAGTTTGTTTGTTTATTTGTTTATTTATTTATATAGCGCTCCCAACCCACAGGTATGTAGGCGCGTTACAGGTTAAAGTTTTGGCTTGCATGTTACACATAGTTTTGGGTACACCTTTTGATAGTTACACAACATTGTATATTATTAACAGAGTACATTATAAATTATTTCCAAAAGAGATTAACACTTTTTACAACAGATAGAAGCAAACCCACTTACAAAAATTATACAAGTGGTATAGTGTTTGGAGGTTAGTGGTCCAGATAGACTGGTGCTGGTCGGAGCTCTATTACATTCAGGCCGGTACTGATTATGACATATTGGAGTCAGTCGAGAGACTGTTGCGAAGAGCCAAATTTTGGCACTTCTACTGAAGCTAAAGAAGGATTGATCAGCTCTTAGGTTAGTGGGTAGGCAGTTCCAAATCTCGACATCCATGACAAGAAAGCTACTACCCCCAGCTTTCTTCAGTTTAAATCTGGGGACCTTCAGGCAGAGTTAGTGCAAGGTCCTAGTGGGGCCTGTCAATGTCTTTTTCACCATTTTCTCTATCAAGTATTTAGGGGCAGAGTTGTTAAGCATTTGTGAGTGAGGGGACAATTTTGAAATGTATCCTTTTCTTGACCAAGAGCCATTTATTATTCTGTATTTAGGAATACTTAGCACTGTTCTGAGAGCATTATTCTGTAGTATTTGAAGTTTACTGACAATATAGTTGCTAGCTCGTAGGTAGAGTGTGTTGCAATAATCGAGTTTTGACAGAATTAATGCTCTTGGTAAAGTAATGCAGCTATCCATGGATAGGAATGCTTTGAAAGTGTGGATCAGTTTGCAGGTATATACTGTCACAGAAGTTGTAGCATTAACTTGCTTGCATAGGTTCAGCGCTGAGTCCATGTAAAAGCCCAAGGTTTTTACCTCTTTTGACACTTTGAAATGTATGCCGTCAATGTTAAATGATATGAATTGGGTACTGAGTTTTTTAAGACGAGGAGCAGGAGCTCAGTCTTATCATCATTTAGGCAGAGGACGTGGCAGGCCATCCAGGCCTGAATGATAAGATAGATTTTATTGACTAAGGCCAGGTCTGTATCATAATCAACGGTCAGGGGTGTGGGAATCTGGATGTCCTCTGCATAGTTAGTGTAGGTGACACCCAGATGGTCATGGTCATCGAATTGGGGCTTAGTGAATACATTGTATATGGTGGGAGATACCCGAGATCCTTGCAGAACTCCATATGTAATTGGTGTAGGGTCTGCTGAGGGTGAAAATACTCTCATGGACCTATTATTCAAAAAGGAGTGAATCCACGCTGTTGCTTCCAGTGAGAAGTGGGTCACTGTGGACAGATGCTTGCAGAGCACATTATGATCCACCAGATCAAATGTGGCAGAGAGGTTGAGCAAGTTTAGGAGGGCCCGCTTTCCATGGTCCTTGAGCTCGTCAATTTGGTTCATCAAGTCTATCAGGGCCGTTTCTGTGCCATGTGGAGACCTGAAGCCAGATTGTCGGCGCCCTAGGAGATTGTTGCTCTCCAGGTATGACTGTATCTGGATGTAAGCTACTTTGTCAATTATTTTTAAGAGCAATAGGACTGTTGTAATAGGTCTATAGTTGGTCTGTATATTTGGGTCCAAGGTGTTTGTTTTTAAATAGCGGTAAGACCCAGGAGTCTATAAGGTTGATGGGAACCCTGCAGGTTTTAAAGGAGGAATTAATCCAGTTGGTAATAAAGGAGGCTAGGTCTCTAGCCACTTCTTTGATTATGGAGGCCGGGCAAATATCTCCCTGACATTTAGAAGGTTAAAGTGAGGCTATGATGCCTTCTACTTCTTGGGTGGAGACTTGAGCACATATTAATCTGTTGGGAGGTTTAGAGGAGTTAGATTTAGTTTGTAGAGGGATACCTAGGCTGGGAAGGTTTCATTTTTTAGCTGCTATTTTATTTTGAAGAAGAGACATTGTGTTAGACAGTGCATTTTGAATACTGGTGCACCAGTATTGTCTGGAAATAAAGCCCTATCATGGTCTTGCCCCCCTGGGCAAGCATGCTCCGGTCTCAGACAATCTTTGACAATCCCCTAGGGGAGGTGTATGTGGCACCTATACCCCCCAACCTCCATGTCTCAGGCCCCTTGTGCACTGTGTTACTCCTAAATTACTTCTAGGAACATACCCATGTTGTACAGAACAAAGAATACCAACACAATACCAACATACTCCTATCTTACTACTATGGACACAAATAACAAGACACAAAAAACAACACATGAATCGATTCAATGATAACAGTGGAATACATTTATTTATGCTAATACCAAAGCATAATTCAAACAATGCTAACACTCTATAAGCCTATATCGAATTTGCACCTTTTATGCTTCTGGTGCAAATCTACCATGCAATAACTATAAGCCTTTCAGGTTCCTAATGCAAGCCTGTAATGCAACCCTCCTCTATGCAAAATCGAACCTCTCCAATCCAATCCACACCAAACCACACCATGCTTCACACTCACTCTCTTAAGACAATCCCTGTCTGATCTCCCCTTTCCCAAACTCAAAGCTCTTTGTGTGTGTGTCTAACCAACAACTAGATGGTGTCACATTCTAATCATAGGCATAATTTTGTGAGGGGTGAAAAACAGGGAAGCCCATCCCCCAAACTCCATGGCACACCATTCTGTCCCCATGCATTTTGGCTCAGGCACCTCCCCTTCAGATGCCATGTCTTTCCCAAACCCATCAACAAAGTTACCCCACTAAATGTAATCCATCAGTTTGTCTAGCCATGGACCATACTTCCCATTTGCTTCTATCTCCTCTCTAGCTATGTATTTGTCAAGCCAGGTCTCTCCTCTTCCCGCTACTCTCTTCAATCAGTAAGTCAGCAGTGGCAGGCCCCTTAAAATCTGGTCACATGACTGCTTCTGCCAAGCTCTGACAAGCTCTCTGCCCCAAAGCCATCGGATTCTGCTGCACCAAGACATCTCTCCCTCATTCTCAAGATTACATCCTCCATCCATCAGCAATTAACTCGAACAAACTCCATCTGTATCTAACTGCATTCTCCAACAGACTCTCAGCAACCAGCAAGGGCTACAGCAACTCCTTCACAGCAACTCCCTCAAACTAGCTACTCTCCTTTCTCTCCAGCTCTGGTTATAGTTTCCAATGACGCACCCATTTCTATGGTTACTTACATTCTTTACTAAGAATGTATATTCCCTTCGTGTCAGCATAAACAATGCCTGCCTCTCTGTGTTTGCCTGTACTTTCACTGCGTGTTCTGTGTCAAAGAGTGTCAAAGTGACATTGGACATCATATCTCTCTGCCTTGGTCTTCCGTGTCTGGTGCGAAAAACACCACCTAATTCCCTATTTCTCCATTCACTTCCACTGTTGGCTCTGTCTGCATTACGAAATGCTCTCTTAGTGCCCGTTTTCAAAGCAACTCCTTGTGTGAAACGGCTTCCCTCCTATCTCCCCATCTCACTCATTTCATGGCCCCAACCCTCGTGTTGTCTCTGCGAAGCTCAGAGCTCAAGCTGATTAGCCTCCCTTCTCGGACAAGGGTTCATGTTATCTGTGTTATCTGTGTCTCTTTGCCAATGTTTACGAATACTTTCTATCACAGTGTACCATAACATTTCGCAGTGCCGCGGCACTCCGCACTGTCTTCATCAGAATGGATTCAAATGCCAGCCTAATGTTTTCTAACGTTTACGTATTCTTCTCGCAATGCAAGCGCTAAACACATACAAACTTATTCTAAGTGCACACTCAACATACATACATGTGTGTCAAACATATCTCTAAATGTGTAACTACAAAGCATAACAATGTCATCATACTAAATGACTCTTCATGGCATTTTCAAATATCACTACGTGTGTCATTTCCAGGCCTCATTTGTTCTTAATCCTGCAAACAATACGTTTCTCTCAGCCTAAGCGCTACAATGCAAAATACATAACATCTTCTCTACATGTCATGCTGCAAATATACCATGTCTCTAAAGCACTATATACGACAGTGCAAGTGTCATGCTATTGCAAACTCTGGTGTCTAGCATGTTTCTCTCCTAATGGCAAGCGCTATAGTCTAATGCAAACATATCATTCTAAAAGTAAACCCTTCGCACAACAGGCTCTATTTCTCTCTTCAAATGCATAACATGTCCATGGCTAATGCATAAAGTGGGAGTCTAATATGTGGATAATTATAATGATGCTACTTCTTCATGTACTTAATCAGAACTAAACAGAATGCAATAATGGATAGCTAACCATGATGCACCCATGCCTAAAGGAATAATACTGGGTAACAATAAGTAATGACTCTCTATCAATGGATAATAATGGGTTATTGGTTCTGTAACAAAGAGTACTTATTCTCTCCACTGGGTCTTATGATTCTCTAATGATAACAATTACAGGCTCCTCATTTTATCAGATTCCACAGGTTTTGTACTTGTTGCAGTTGTCCATTGGGCGGGGTAGGCAATTCAATTTCTCTTAGGATGACAGAGATCTCTAGTGTTCAAGCTGGCTTTGTTGATCCTATCATTGTACGTATCCCGTTTGGTTTGTAGTATTTCTAGTTTGTATTTAGCTGAAATCTTAAGCCACACCCAGGCTGAGAAACATGCTTTGTGTTTTCTGCACCTGCAGCATGACACTCACCGTGTTCGGATCGGTCTCCAGTAGGCCTGCATCTTTCTTCTGCGCTCAGCTCCTGCAAGAACAAGAACACCGCTAGGAACAGTCTTACCTTGCGGCACTCTGCCCATCATTCATCGCTCCTTCTGTTCTGCGGGCATCTTCGGGATTGTCATTCCCATCCTGGCAAGCCGCTTCCTAAGGAAAAGGGAAAAGAACAGAAAAAAGGCATTAGTAAGCATTCTGCAAATCTTCGCAGTACTGTACGAGCTTCAAACGCTTACCTGAATCCCAGCCGCTCTGAGGGAACTCTGTCTCCGGAACTTCTCATCCACCTGCAAGAGGGAAAAGACGCTCCAGTTTAGCAAGGAAACATCTAGAGGCGCCGCATACCACGCTTACCCACCGCATTTGTTCTTTATAACCAGCATCCACGCTGAAAACGTTGCAGCACCTAAAAGAGACAGAAAAATAACTCAGTTCAATGCAAATACAAAAGGGGTCTATTGCGCATTGCGCTCTCACTCACCTTCAGCGCTACTCATCTCAGCAGCACGCCACCATCCCCAGATGGCAGCCATCACCTAAGAAAGGAAAGGAACGAAGTTAGAGAACTGTTCAAAAGACTCATTATACTTACCTGTCAGACTCTTGCCAGTGAAGTAACTAGGCAGCAACGAGCCTGCATCAATCAACGCGCCCCTGCGCTGAAAGCAGGACGGAGAGCACACTATCCAAGAAAACAAGGTGAGCTTTGGATCAAAGGGAAGGGTAGGACCCTGGGGAAGAAGGGGTAAAGCACACAGAGACAATAGGGAGTTAAACTCTACCAATCCTGTG
Source organism: Ambystoma mexicanum (assembly GCF_040938575.1). Taxonomy (NCBI): domain Eukaryota; kingdom Metazoa; phylum Chordata; class Amphibia; order Caudata; family Ambystomatidae; genus Ambystoma; species Ambystoma mexicanum. The sequence goes on from NC_090930.1 coordinate 331,894,429, forward strand.
TTTCAGGCCCAGTCTCCAGTCAAATAGCCTCCAGGGAAGGGTTCGCGGTCGAAATAGGTCAGAACAGGCAGAGTGACGCCCACGTGGATACCAGGTGAGACTTGACCCCTGTTTATGTCTAATGAAACTGTTCCTCCCCTCTGAGAAGTGGAACACTTCTTTTGGAGAAAAGAAAACCAAGCCAGAGGAGCACCACACATCCACATGCTTTTATGGATTAAAGATGCTCCTAAATTTCGTCAAGACAGTGATGCCACTGTTTTGCAGTTTATCGAAAAATATGTCACTTGTGAAATTCCATTAGAAGCAACAAATAGTGATCTTCATACACAAACTGTACAATTTCAAAGACAGAAATGTGGGAAATATTGTCATCGCAAATACAAAACCAAAGGTAAATACTAAACGAAATGCCACTTTGGTTTCCCTAGACCAGTTACAGAGGCAGTTGAAGTGAACAGCTTCATGTCTTCAGTTAGACATAGTGTTAAAGGTAAATCACCTAAGACCACATATTACATAAAAAGAACAGAAGAAGCAAAATATATCACTGATTACAATTCAATCATTGCCCTCTTATGGAATGCAAACATAGATGAGCAGTACATTGCAGACAATTCCACTGCAGTTGCATGATATGTTATAGCCTACTTAACTAAAGCAGAAAAATAGAGCTTCAAGACCTCTGGAATGACCTATCATCGGACAAAACAATGTCTCAGAAATTGTACAGTTTAGGCATAAAAATGCTCTCTCATAGAGAATGTGGCTGCTATGAAGCTGCAGATCGTTTAACCGTTACTGCTTTGCAGGGAAAATCTGAAAATATAGTATGGCTAAGTCTTGATCCTGCTAAATCTAGAAAAAGAGTTCTCAAATCATATGATGACATAGAAACAATAGCCAAAAATGATCCCAACAGCCAAGATATTTTGAAACACAATTTACTAGACACATACTACCCAAACAGGAGTACCACTTTGGACACCATGTATCTATACCACATAGCCCAAAACTTCACATGCAAAAATGATATAAAACCTGATTTAAAAAAAGGTAGATACAGAGTGACAAATTGTGAAGGCAGCTTAGTGAAACTTACCAAATGAAGCTTAATTAATCATATCAAATTGTCATTAAAAACTCATTAAAACATAAAGAACTAGATTAAATTTCCCTGCTACAACTTTTTAAACCATGAAGAAAAGAAAAAGAGTTACTAGATATCTATGACTCTTATGAAGATGCTTTCAAAGCAAATGAAAGCACTATAACCGATGTAAACTTTACACAGTACAAAACAATGTTGCACAATGAACAGCAACACAAGGAAGAACTCCTGGCCCAACTAGATAAGGACACTTCCGACAGTAGTCAACCTTCTGTAACAGGAAGCCAAGAACCACTGGGACAGCCACTAATATCAAATGAGGCAGAATTAGCTATGACAGAAATAGAAAACACGTCTCACTTTGAAGAAGATACAGAAGACTTAACTGTACTGCAATCAAAACTGAACAATGAGCAGCGTAGCATTTTTCAAGAAGTTACAAAAGAAATTGCACATGGCGAACATGAAAATAAAGAATGTACCTGCCAAATATACAAACCTACACTACTATACATCAGTGGTCAAGCTGGTTCAGGCAAAACATTCTTAATAAAAATCATCTGCAAGTTCCTTTAACAATTGACAAACAACAAACTGTCAGCTGTTGTAACTGCCCCACAAGTTTAGCTGCCTAAAACATAGGCGGTGTCACTTTACACTGATTACTACTCCTTCCAGTAGAACACCAAAACAAATTAGACTATTACAAACTTTCTACGGAAGCTGCAATGGAACTATACAGATTGTTAAAACAAATTAAAATGCTAATAATAGATGAAGTGAGCATGGTCTCCAACCTAATGTTGGCTTTGATTCACCTCAGATTACAAGAAGTACTGAAAACAAAATACAAAGAGCTCTTTGGAGGAAAACACATTATTGTTTTCGGAGATCTTCTTCAATTGACATCAGTGAAAGGTGAACCTATTTTTTAAAACTTAGGACACACACTCTGTCGTAAAACCGTTGGCAGCATAGGAAATGTCAACCTTTGGCAACATTTCCAATACAGAGAATTAACTGAAAATATGCGGCAGTCTGCAGACCTCACATATGCCAACATTTTAAAAAGTATTACAGTTGGTGTACTACCTCAAGAAGCACAATCATTATTATGAACCCGGCATATCCAGGCACGGTATGGCCTTAATTCATGTGCTACTGATGTCATGGAAATATTAGCACACACACATGTCACTTGTATATCCTTGATGCCAACTCTTGCAAGCTGTTCAAAATTCAATGAAACAATGTTGAAAAAAGAAATGCAACCAATAATTGAAATTTGCTCCTCAGACAAACTGCATGTACTTGGTATTACACTACCCATGTGTCAAAAAGCCACAAGAAGACTAAATCTCCAACATAGCTGGTTTGGAGAAAATACTAAAATTATCTTTAAACTGTAGAGTAATGCTTTAACGTAACCTTGACGTGGAGCAAGGACTAGTTAATGGAGCACTTGGTACAGTTGTTGGCTTTCAAACATACCGACGTGACAACAACATTCAGTTTGTCAATATTCTCTTTGACAAACTATCAGAAGTAAATGGGATAGGACACTCAACAGCTTAATTCCTTCTTTTCAAATACATGTATGTACGCAGAGAACATTTTTCTCTAATTCTAGCATACGCAGTCACCATTCACAAATCACAAGGTCTTACCCTAGATAAAGCATTGATAGATATTGGGAACACAGTCTTTAAAGAAGGCATAAGCTACGTAGCACTATCACGCTTACGTACACTTGACGGTCTATTTCTAATCAACTTTGATGCAAGTAAAATAAACGCTGCTATTCCTTGAATTTTAGAATACAATAGACTACATTCACTGTACACCCCCCTTCTAAAAACGTATCCTGTTCCACAGAAAGGAAAACATTGTATAAGAAAACTACTTCAAACAGTAAAGCAACAGGATCTCACTACAAATCCTCCAAAGAGAGTAACAGAAGGTAATACTTCATCAATTACTACAACCAAAGAAGAATCTACTACTCAAAGTAGCTCAGGTACTTGTTCAAAGAAGCAGCACACACTCCGAAGAAACGACATGGACACAGAACTATCTGGTTCATTAAAATTTTCAAATATAACTGGTGTAAGTTGCTACACAAATGTAACAATAAATATTCTATTCCAATTGCCACCAATTGTTGACAACATTCACCTACACAATACAGACCAATTGTGTTTGCAAATGTTAGTCCGTCATAGAAATGCAAGCAACAATCCTGAGAACACATAGAGTGTTCATGGAATAAGACAATAATTAGACTACTGTGCTGGAATGGTGAAATTCACTATAAGCTCACAAGAAGATCCACAAGAATTTCTAATGTACTTACTACAAGTACTATAAAACAAAAACATACATATAAATGAAATCTTCCAGATTTCACACATGTGGAAACATACATGCACTCTGTGCAAAAATATGGCACAGGAACAAATCCCTAATGAATGTTTTGTGTATGTATCCATACCTAACTGTGAATCCGTTCCATTTCAGCAACTTGTACAAAATGCAAACCATGGCAGATTATGTACTACCTGCAATTCAGATAATCGCTCCACCTTACAAATACAAACACGTAGTAAATACTTAATACTAATGCTTTTAAGTTACAATGTAGATGGTACCAGAAACAACTGCAAGCTGACTGGATTCACACATGGTAAAGTATCACTTGGTAAGAAAACCTTCACAACAATAGGTATAATCTACCATGCAGGAGCCACAACCAATGCAGGTCACTACACTGCATATATAAAAAAGAATTGTGGATGGTTCGAATGTAATGATAGTACCATTACTCTAAAGCAAAGATTACCAGCAAATCTTATAAACGCTTATTTAATATTATTAAAACCAAAATGTAATAACTAATCTGTGCATAAACATTAATAAAACTTCAATTAGAAAACTATAAACAGTTAGAATACGCCAACAGGTATCTAACTGCCCCAAGGTTCTGCAACAACCAAGCAGATAAATCAATACCACTAACTTATAAGAAGAAATAAACCGTTAGAATATGCCAACAGGTATCTAACTGCCCCAAGATTTTGCAACAATCAAATAAATCAATAGCACCAACAACTAATCTGTGCATAAACATTAATAAAACTTCAATTAAAAAACTATAAACAGTTAGAATACGCCAACAGGTATCTAACTGCCCCAAGAATCTGCAACAACCCAACAGATAGATTATCAACTTGAGAATATAAATAAAAAAGTAAAACCAGTTACAATTCGACAACAGGTATCTAACAATCTGCAACAAGCCAATAAATAGAACATTAGCCAGAAACAACGTGTAAAAACTGAAGACAAACAAACAAATGTACTGTACCATAACAAAAAAAGGGTTTTTTAATCGAACATGGAATTGTTTTTCCCACAGACCCAATGATTTAAGCAACAAACACAGAAACTGAGCAAATTGCACAGTTCACTGGTTTGTAAACTACTAAATATGAGGGTCGAAATAAAGCAGAAATGTCTATTATACAATGTAATAAGTCTTTATAAACTACCTACATTAACGTGATATTTTCTTTTATCCCAGAAATTGACAAAGAAGATATCTACTCCAGTTACCCACGTCAGGAAAAAAATATATCCAATCACAAAAAATCAAACAGTAAGTATATTATAATAAATACAACTCATAAATACTGCTACATAACGCAACCATTGAAGCAAACATCTAACCATACACCACAATACAAAATGTTTACTTCCATGGATATGTTATACTGCAGTGCCTGTTACCAAACTCTACAATCTTAATGACATGACGTAGCCAAAACTTCACATACAAACTATACAAATCAAACAGTATACAAACTGTAGATTTGCAAATATTTGATAGATGTTCGATTCTATAGGTGTGATCTATGGGTGTGATATGCTGCGGTGGTTGTGGCCAGGGCCCAGAGTTTTGGGTGCAAGGCCAAAGGCCACAACCACCGCTGCCTAACACACCCATAGAATCAAACAATTTAACTGTGCAATATGGGCCACTGTAATGCATTTTTTAATGTCCGCGGACAGCAGCGGTGACCGCGGACATGACGAACATATCACGGGTGACTGCCACCTAAACAAACACAGCATTTGACCCATCTCTTACTCCCCCACTCTCCCCAAGCACTCATACACCAAAACACTGCCAAACTTGTATTGTTCCCACGTTCGTCACCATGCTCACTGCGGATGTCCGTGGATACAAGATGACGGGCACATCAAAACAATCCAACGCACCTCACACTTCATCCCAGCCAATCAGCGGACACGTTGCATGTCCGTGGACATGGCGTAAGCTGATTAGCCAATCGGTGTCCTGTCCACAGAGTGAACAGGGAAGTGTGACGCGCAGCTGACATAGATATCACTAATATTTTGTGATGTACTTTTTAGTCATTTTTTTAAAAAAACGGCTGGACGGATTTTCACCAAATTTACAAAAGCACGCTTTGGGGACCAAGCCGCTGCTCCTGCCACAAATTTGGTGAGAATCCGTCCAGGGGTTTGGGCTGTAGGCGTGCACAACGTGTTTTCCCCATTCAGTCTATGGGAAAAACCGATGATTTGGGACCCCCCCTACAACTTTGCCCCCCCGGACCAAACCTCACCAAATTTTGCAAAAAAATTCAGAGTGGTCCATATACTTTTTTTTTGCAAAGTTTGGTGAGGAGAGCAAAGTTATAAGCCACCCAAAAAGTGCTCTTCCTATGGGATTAGCAACTTAACCATAACTACACAGCCACTGTTGTGGCTGTGTAATAGAGGAAAAAGCAGGGCTGAAACAAAGCAATCATTTCTGTGCATGAAAATAATCAGTTAGTTTAGGAACACTTTTTGGTAATACTGCTGCTTTTTTGCTTACTTTACTTTCAATGTATATGCTCATATTTGTATGCGTTGTCGTCTCTTTATGTTTTATGTGTAGCAGTACATTTATTTAGTAAGTGGGGCATTATTAGCAACTTATTACATGTTTCACTGTACTCAAAACTGTGATACGAAAGCATTTATCAATTTATTATCCAACATGGCAAGATTAGGAATATTGCACCTCTATGGTGCATGCTGAAGGCAATGCCTATGTTCCTACATGAGTAGGTTCCTATACAGGAAAGAACTCTGTAATACAATGGTGTTTATAGCAATGCATTGCTTAATTAACTATGTAGCTCATGATATTTCTCCCAATGACCTCTGATAGTTTTCTGACAACATTATAATGACAATCCCTTGTAGAGGCTTTTCATGAAAAGTAAATGCACATGTGATGCCATGAGTGATGTCATCAATGACGTTTGTGATGTTAGCTTTGATGTCATGGGTGTTAGTCTTAGCTGTACACGGTGGTGGTGCGAATTATGGTTGCTTAGCTTAACATAACCCAGCGAATTTCTGGGGGTTTTCGATTTTTCTTGTAACCATAATATGGATAGGATTTAATTAGTGCAAAGTAACTAGAACATCCTTTTTACAAAGTGTTTGCACTGAATTTGATAGGTTTTTTATTAGCGCAACTGAACCTTAATGTCCCTTTAACAAAGTTTTTTCACTGAATTTGATAGGATTTTATTAGAGCAACTTAATCATAATGCCCCTTTAAGAAAGTTTTTTCACTGAATATTACATGGCCTGCGGTAGCGGACATGTAGTTATGGTTAATTTAACTTAATGGAGAAAAAAGTTCTGTCGCTCCTACAGCCCAAACCGCTGGACGGATTTTCACCAAATATGCGGCAGGAGCGGCGGCTTGGTCCCAAAAGTGTGGTGAAAATCTGTCCAGTAGTTTTTTCAAAATGCCCAAAAAGTAGGTCTAGAAAAATTAGTGATATCTAAGTCTGCTCCGCGGACACACTTCCCTGTTCGCTGCGCGGATAGGACACCGATTGGCTGATCGGCTTGCGTCATGTCCACGGACATGCGATATGTTCTCTGATTGGCTGGGATGAGGCGTGAGGTGCATCACATTGTTTTGATGCGCCCGCCATAGTGGATCCCAGGACAGCGCGGACATGGAAGTGAGTATACATCCAATTTTGGGGAGTGCGTTTGTGTGTATGAGTGCTTGGAGATGGTGGGGGAGTAAGAGATGGTCAAATTATGTATTTGTTTAGGTGGGAGAAGGCCGTGATGTGTTTGTGGTGTCCGTGGCCATGTTAAACACTGGGCGCACTACTGGCTATGTTAGTTTAGTATGATGTTGGTTTTGGGTCGTTAGAAGAGCATTGGGTGAAGAGGGTATGTATTGATGTCATGCCCCGCGTTCCTGCACATGGACGACTAGGGTCATCCGTTTCCATGTGGAAGTTGCGTTGGCGACTATTTCCATGTCGCGGGACACGCCGCACTACATTTCCCAGCATTTCCCCTTCCTGGGAAAGATAATCGTACTTAACTCAGCTTGTCCAGGCAACGGGTGCTCCTACAACTCAGCAGTTAGTTAAAGTGCCCGATTCTCGTTATCCTGTTTTTCTGAATCTCCTGGACCCGGCTCATGCTTTAAGGACTATTCCGTACGTCTCCTCCCTTACCATTTCTGGCGCCAAAAACCCTCGACTGTTTTCCCTTTGGTAATCGAACTCCTGGCTTTGTATACGGATTGCTCTCTCCTGCTCCTGTTTGTTGTGACGCTTTCGGATTTGCTTCCCCATCACTGAACTTCCAATTAAGCTCTGTTTATCCCCTCTGGCTGCTATCTTCACGGACTTCCTAATTCCCCTTCATTATTCTACGCATTCTGGATTGTTTAATGGTACTTTTCATTTTGTCACAAAACACATCACTCCACGCATCAACGTGACTATATGAACGCTCTCCTGATTCTACTGGTCACTACCTGGATTGCTTACCTTCACTTCAGGGACGCTTTGCTGAATTGAATAAGGGATTGCTTTCTGGACACTAGCTGCGCCCTCGTGCCTTTCGGGTTAGGTGAATCTCTGCACTAACTTCTACCAACTGGGACTTTCTTCCTGCATCACCTGGTTGCCGTGGTGTGTTCGGACTGACATAAGGTTGTGGGATTTCTTTCTGGCTAAGCAGGTAAGAGAGGGTAATTGTGGGTGGCTGGTCGCTGCATTTTGGGTAACCATAGTTACTCTTTTGAATCATTGTTTTGTTTGTTCCCTTAGCTCTGTTGTCGCTGCTCCTGCCTTTTCGCTCAAGCACCTGGCCTGTTAGTTATAGTTAAATTCCTACAGGCTATGCTCTTGGGGGGGAAGTCTTGTTTAGCATCACGCGCAAGGTGTCCCGGAAGAATCTGGTTCGCTGCACGTTCAAGATACCCCAGAGCGGAAGGGCTCCCCGAAAGTGGATGCTGACTGTATCCTTTACATGGCTGTATCCTTTTATAAAGTTTGTCTAAACTGTGACAATTGAAGAGTTTGTGCGTTGGTTGTAATTATTTTTAGAATTTGAATTGAAGTGGATAGGTTTTGAGGTGGATGTATTATGTTTTTGGGTTGTGGTAATTTGGTAGGTGTTTGTTTCGATGGGTGTGTTATGATCCGGTGGTTGTGTCCAGGGCCTAGAGTCTTGAGTGCATGGCCGAAGTGCTGTAGGCCTTTGGCCATGCACCCAAGACTCTAGGCCCTGGACACAACAATTGCAGCATAACAAACTCATGTTACCAAACATTTTGACTGTAATATGTGGGCTGCTTAGGGGATATGTTTTCAAAAATGTGTGTACTGATTGGTAGTAGTGTACTATTGTTTATAGGATAGTGAGATCTGTGTGTTGTTATATTGTGTTCAGAATGTTGGTATTGAAGACTCTAGGCATTTTGGGTTGTATTTATTGGTGAGGTGTTTGTTTGCATGGCTGTATTATGTTGCAGTGTTTGTGAGTTTAATTATTAGACAGTTACTGTTTCTTTTGGTGAGCCTGTATGGAGAGTTTTGGCCAGGCCATGCAGTCAAGATTGTAGTGTTTGACAACCAGCGCTGCAGCATAAGATACCCATGGAAGCAAACATTTTGGATTGTGGTTTATGGTCAGGTGTTGGCTTGAATGGGTGTGTTATGCTGAGGTGTTTGTGAGTCCAATCATTATATTCTTACTGTTTGACTTTTTGTGGTTGTATATAGTTTTTTCATGATGTGGGTAGTTGGAACGGACATTTTTTTCAATCACTGTGATAAAAGGAAAATCACATGAAAGTGTAGGCAGTTTATAACAAGTAGTGCATTGCACAGTAGACATTTCTGTATTTTGTCGAGCCTCATAGTTAGTACTTTTGAAGTACTATAGTTCAAACGAGTCTACTGTCCAATTTGCTCAGTTCCTGTGTTTGTTGATTAAATCATTGGGTCTGTGGGGAAAAAATCCATTTTGGATTAAAAAAAATCTTTCTACTTTGCGGTACAATATATTTCTTTCATTCAGTTCAGTAGGAGGAATTGAATACATGTATGGTTTTTGATTTGGAAGTTGTGGTAGTATTGTTGCAATTAGATAGCAGTTGGTGTATTCTATTTGTTTATTTCTTTTTCCATTTTAGTGGTATTCATTTATCTGTTTGCTTGTTGCAGAATCTTTGGGCAGTTGCATACCTTTTGGTGTATTCTAACTTGTCATAGTTTTGAAGTTCTAGTTTTGTTTATGTTCATACACAGATTAGTTATTAAATTTCGGTTTTAAGGATATTAAGTAAGCATTTACAAGATTTGCTGGTAATCTCTGTTTTAGAGTAATGTTAGTATTATTACATTCGAACCATACACAATTCTTTTATATATATGCAGTGTAGTGACCTGCATTGGTTGTGGCTCCTGCATGGTAGATTATTCCTATTGTTCTGAAGGTTTTCATATCAAGTGATACTTGACCATGTGTGAATCCAGTTAGTTTGCAGTTGTTTTTGGTACCATCTGCATTATGACGTAAAAAACATTACTATTACGTATTTACTATGTGTCTGTATTTGTAAGGTGGCCAGACCCCCACACCCTTCACCTTGCTAGTGATCCAAAGTGGAATAGTACAAACACACATGTGCAAATTATAGGCCTCTAATATATAACTCCGGTCATGGTTTCAGGGTACCGCGGCCTGGCCGGAGGGGGTTGCAGCAGTGCTTGCTGGGACATTCTCGTAGGAGCATATTTTGTCATGGCTCGAGAGCTACTCCTTGCGAAAAATGTTTACGTGATTTGCAATGTGAACAGGAGATGGGCTGAGCTAACAGGTGGGTGGGCTGGTTGTGGGAATCGCTGGGAGAGTGCAAAGTTCTCCAGAGGAACAAAGTATATCCCTAGAAATTTCCCGCACCATTGGTGGATAGTAGCAAACAATTTAAATGTTTTTCAAAAATATTTATAATGGCAGTATGGTCTGAAGGGCTATTGGCTCCCATTGTGAGTGAAGGTCAGCGGCTTTGAATTTTTGCTTGCGAGTGGAGCAAACCCACGCATCGTACACAGTATAAGGTTCAATAGTTTTTTACCTTGAAAGGAAGGGAGGGGGATAATACTGTCAAATATGATAAAGTTCACTATTCCAAAACTGGAGAAAGGAAATTGTTGACCTGTACAGAGTTTCTGCGTTATGGCGAGAGAATGGAAATGCCCAATATATGTAAGTTCTACTTTTGACAATTTCATAGACCAACGAGTCAACTTATCATTTACAAACCGTTATTGCTGGCTTACATTGTACTCGGTTGTTGTTTGTGGCATATTGCAACAACATGCAAATACAACCTGTGTGTGTACTTCTCTTTGTTCCGGGCACATGGCCAGTGTAGTATCAAGATGATGTAGTCCACCACTGGGTTCCCCCAGGTTCCACAAACGCCTAATTCAACGCTAATATTTAATTAAAATTCCATCTATGTGTTCTTCTTGCACTTAGCTTGTCCCTGATTGTAGCGTTAGCCTTCGCATCCCATTTCGTGCTACAAATATTTCATAGCGCTAACCTCTGAAGCAAATTTTAGACTACTTTCCACGTTGTGTTCTCTGTGTTGCCATTGTTTCACATGTGTGTTCATCATTAGTTTTAAAACGGGGCCAAATTAATGGGTAAAATGATAAATTGTAATAAAGATCAGCTACTGAGACACATTTCTTTTATGTTTTTCAAACAGCTACATCCTGCTTTTCTGTGATTGTCATTGATTCCAGATACCATCTGACAGGTTTTTTAACCGGCAGCTGCAGATACACGTGAATGGCTGGATCACAAAGACGATCTTTCGGGATGATAGCCATGGGCCGATATGCCCTTATGCGGTACTAGCGATAAGGAGCAACCTGAAATGGTTTACGGTGGCCTAATGCCAAGCTGATGCCCAAGCCTTGCAATTCACAGTGCTCCCAATGCACTTCTTATACTCAAAAGGAACACTGCATGACTCATGATAAACATTTGTGGATCGCAAACCAAGAACACAATTACCCATTTGCTTGAATATGGCAATTGCCGGATGTTCTCGGAGAGATTATTGTGAAATAAAAGTACTTTACAAATTGTACAGTTTTGTTATTTCCTTTAAAAGTATAGTTTTATGTTCAAAATTGGGGTGAGCTGTGTTGTGAGATGTTGTGTGTTGATATTCTGGGTTCTGCGTCGACTAACGGTAACACGTAGGTGAGGAGTGGGTGCATCTGGCTATGCTGCACAGTAACGTCCCGGAGATAGGCAGAGAATATCACTAGGTTTGGTGATGTGAGCCTCAGGGGCGGGACATGTGAAGTAGTGCCGCCAGGGCAGTCCACCTTGGGTGATGCAGCAACGGATACGATTATCACAAGATGGCCGCGCCCTGCTGCCTGATTTTGCATGTGTAAAAAAGAGGAAATGTATGGTAAGGTGCAAAGGAAATGTTTGTACGTTTGATCAACATATGCTTAAAAACACATGCCCGAACCCTTGGGACAATAATATTTCTGAGCATACTTTTCCTTTAATAGATCTATTTTTTGCTCCATTCGCTGCAGATGACTTTCTAAGGTCTCTGTTTCTGTATTATTTTTAATGTCTGTGTGGTCTGTTAAAAAAAGTGTTAAGCACGCATAAAGTAATGGTTATTAATTGGTTTATATAGAGAAGTGTACTCAGTAGTTTCTTGCTAAATTTTGCTGTTACTGCTGCCTAGGTGTGCTGTTGATTTTTGCTGTGCAGTTTCTGTGAGGTAATTCTGTTGGAGGCATATTTATTTTGTTTTGGTATATTACATTATGCTGCATATGCTATGTACTTGGATGGTTGGTGTCTTACATATACAGTTTTCACTTCTTATTTATTATTGAATGTAATGTATATATGTGCTGCTTTTTGAACATGTTCAGTTTTTTTTTTTGCATGATACAACAATATAAAATACCCCCTGTGTTTTTGGATAGTGTTGAGGTTGACCGAGTCCGTCCGCGAACATGTGCATTGTCCGCAGACATCAGACCCATTAGCGCAGGTATGGGGTTTAGTAAGGGAATCCTAGTAAACATTTATCCAATTTCTATTATCTATATCTATATTCAGTGAAAAACTTTGTTACAGGAACTTTATGGTTAAGTTTTGCTACTAAAAACCTATGAAATTCAGAAAAAAAATATTGTTAAAGGGACATTATGGTTAAGTTACGCTACTAAAAACCTATGAAATTCAGTGAAAAAAAACATTGTTAAAGGGACGTTATGGTTCCAAGTAAAATCGTAAACCCCTGAATTTTGCCAGTTATGGTAAACTAAGCAACCATAACTCGCGCCACCACCGTGCACTGCTAAGACTAACACCCAGGACATCAAAGATGACATCACAAATGTCATTGATGATATCACTGATGACATCACATGTGCATTTACTTTTCAAGAAAAGTCTGTTCAAGGAATTCTTAGGGTAATGTTAATAAACACATTTTTTCCAGTATACTAAATATGTTCATGCACAGAAATGATTGCGCTGCTTAAAAGGTGCTATTTTCTTATGTACATATATCACATAATGTGCCTGACCACTACGGAAAGTACTGTGAATACAATGTATACAAATATGAGCATATCCAGTGAAATTACAGTGATAAAAAACAGCAGAACTATAAGAAAGTGTTGGTAACCTGACTGATCATCTTCATACATAGAAGGAATTGCTGTCTTCTAAGTCGTGTTTTCCCATATGTACATCTTTCATTTGCTTTGATTGAACCCCAAGTGAATTACTGTAAGAACATATTTGAAGTATAAATCTACAAATATAGTACTTTTTCAATTTTTAGTTCCTGAATGTTACTGGCCTAGATATGTCAGTAAAGGAAAAAAGAGGGAGCCAACCATGTGATGTCATCAGTGATGTTATCAATGACATTTGTGATGTTATCTTTGATGTCCTGGGTGTTAGTCTTAGCAGTGCACGGTGGTGGCGTGAATTATGTTTGCTTAGCTTACCATAACTGGCGAATTTCAGGTGTTTTGGGGTTTTACATGGAACCATAACGTCCCTTGAACAATGTTTTTTTCACTGAATCTCATAGGTTTTTACTAGCAAAATGTACCATAACGTCCCTCTAACAAAGTTTTTTACTGAATTTCATAGGTTTTTAGTAGCAAAACTTAATCATAAAGTTCCTGTAAAAAAGTTTTTTCACTGAATATAGATTTACATAATAAAAATTAGATGGAGTTCTAAGCGCTACCTCGGACCCCTCTCCGCTTGGTTATGTGCCAGACCTTGGTTAGCGCCTATAACAGAAGAATTTAGGGTTAAGATACTGGTTCTGTGATGGGTGCACTCCCACCTCCCTCTGATCCAAATCCCCTCCCTTGGGGTTATTGCTCACCTTAGGTTTTTGTGCGTTGAACTCTCCATCCTGCATCTCTGTGCAGGGGCACATGGTTGGTGCGGGAGTTCTGTGGACCTAGTTGCTTCACTGGTACGTGTGCCCTTATGTCGGGTCTTGACCAGCTATGACTCCAACTCTGCTTGCTGTCTTCCAGGTGAGTTATAATGTCTTTTCCATCTTTATTCTGTCTCTTTCTTTCCCTCTGTTTTCTCTGTCTTCTGGGCATCTTGCTCTACTACGCTGTTGCCTAACAATGTCTCTTTTTGTTTTCACAGGGATGGTTGCGATCTCAGAGTTGCCGCGCCGATGGCGAAGACCAGGGTGAGTTATTGATGCGCAAAGCGCTGCACTGTTTATTGGTGTTAATTAATAACCTGTGATCTCTTCTCTTCTTTGTACAGGTTGCAGTGATGTTCCGGAGTGATGAGCAATTGAAACGCTGCTTGCCCAGGTAAGTGCTTTGTTAATGCCTACCTTGTTCCTTCTTCCTTGAAGGTTTCAGTGATGGGCGGGGTAAGAGAAACGTAGGGTGCTGCCAGGACTCGCTGCTTGCCCAGGTAAGAATAGTTATTAATGCTGTCCTTGTTTCTTTACCTTTGCAGGTTGCAGCGAACTCTGGTTGATGGGCGAGGTAAGCAAATCGCAGGATGGATTCAAGGCCGGTTACTTCACAGGTAAGTTTTCTTGCTTGCTAATGCTGTTCTTGTTCTTCCAGGTTATTAATAGAATACTGATCTAGGGCTTCAGGATCGGGCCACCCAAGAAGCAGATGAGCAGGAGCTGGACACAGTGAGCATTACGCTGCAGGAGTGCAGAATAACGCAAACGTGTTCTGCTGTTTGGGTGTGGTTTAAATATCCTAGGTAAAGTAGTTCCAGGCCAAGTCGTTCCAGGCCTAGCAACACCCAAAACGCTAGACCGCAAGGCATGGTTCTAAAGAACTGAGCTGTGCAATAGGCCTCCATGTTGGATTAAAGTCCAAAACTGGTATTGCTTTATTCCTGATAATGAGCCTGGTGCCTGACTCCATGTATGTTTCTGATGGAGTTTTAAGGCCCTTGGGCCAGTGTGAAGGACTTTAGTCCCACTGCTGCCAGGGGGCTGTTATGCCTGAGGGGGTCAGGAGCATGGATCGTGACACAAAGTCATTGGCAGCATTGTTTGTGTGGGAGGTGTTTTCCTCATAGGGAACATGCAATGATCTAAGATCAGCCAAAGGGCACACTTTATGAATGACCTATTCAAGGAGGTTACTAACCTCCTGGGGAAAAAAACACTGCCTCTGCACAGTGTACTGCCTGAAAGCAAATGGCATGATAGAGCAACTAAATGGCTTTCTAAAAGAGCGCTTAGCAAAGATAACATCAACTTTGGGCAAAAATTGGCTTTATTGGCTTCCTTTGCCGCGTTTTGCATTACGTAACTCACCTGGCACAGATCATCATTTGACTCTGCATGAAATTGCTACTGGCAGGAGAATGCATGCACCTTCTTCCCCCGCACATACAATTTCATATGCTAACACAACTGCACAGGTTTTGGGGGAAGAATTGAACATGTATTTCACTGAACTCACTAAAGCATTGAAGTACGTGTCTCATCAGGTTCAGCAACAAACTAGCAAGCTAGCAACGAAACAACAGCAACAGGTGCGCACAATGAAGATACATTTCCCCTATATTCAGACGATAAGGTGTTCATCTGCAATTTTGTGTGAAGTGGCAAGATCCTAGGTTTATAGGGCCCCATAACGTTGTTTATTTGACAATCAGAGCAGTAAAGATTAAAGAAAAAAGAGCATGGACCCACATGTAGGACATTCGCAGAGACAACAGCATCACCCCCTCAGGAGAGCAAGAGAGGGGACCAACTTGATGGAAAGTATAAACCAGCTATTGCTAACACTTTTTTCTGCTATATGACTTTACAGCAGGCCCGTAGAAGAGGAGGACAATGGGCGTACAATTAGTAGGGGAACTAAGAAAACTTATTAAAAAGATGTGCCATGGGTAGGGGTGGGATTGTTTTGCACTTTTCTGCTGTTTCTCTTTCTCCTCTGGTTTCTGTTGCATAGAGAGTCCAGCGGCATGCTTAATGAAAATGAATAACTTATGCAAACTGAAAGAAGTCTATTAAGCATAGACATGTCTCATGAACGAATTGGAGGAGGCAGGATACAGCATCCGGGAACATGTGGTACGAGGAAATGAAACATGTGGGGGACATCAAAAGAATTCTTGCTCCGAGAGGTAACAGTAGGAGAGGAGGGATGCATTATGCACCTGTCTTTATATGAGACTCAGGGTCTTTTTCAGTGGCGAACGGTAGTAGTTAATTGCATAGATGAAGTGGAAGCAGTATACACTGATAATTATATACAACTGGAGAGCATGTCCAAAAATGAACTCACCAAGCACATACTTCTAGAATATGTAACAGAGGGGGCAAGAAGGAGGGGGAAGTTGTGCACAATTTATAGCAGATATACTGCTATTTCACAATAGAAAATATGATGTCTGGATGGTACAGTGTCACATGGAGGGGATAGTGGGATTTGAGGATTTGAGGAAGATGTGGAGAGAAAGTTAAATGACAGTTGTTGGGCAGTATGGAATGAACATATACATGCTTTGACTTGCATAGATCAGAGGCATCAACCCGTTAACATAAAGCCTCTTAAATGATTTTCTTTGTGTTTCTGGGTCACAGGGACAACTGTCGTGGGGGTGAACACTGGCTACAAAAAGATGATGAGCATCCCAGCACTGCACAGTGGCACAAAGGCCGCAATGGACCACTGATCAAAAGCATATGCACAGCTGCTTCCAGACTGGGGATTGGTGTGCTCTTTGGCCACGCTCCAAGCCTTGCATTGGTCATGCCTCAAGCCAATTTACTACTCTTGAATGATCACTCTGCATTATGGCAAAGGAAGAAGGTGAGACAGCAAAGGGCACTAGGAGGACAGGAGAACACCATGAATAGAAGGAAAACGAGCAGCAACTAGTTTTCAGAAGAGTCCTCACAAAGTTTGGATGCCATCCCACACCACCTCAGACTGTTCAATAAAGAATCTGTTTTTTTGCCTCAATGTTGTTCCCTTGGTTTCAGGCAGCCACTAATGGCAAGGAGCTGCAGATTACCAGGTATGAAGTGCTAATGCTAGCAAATGAGATGGAGAAAGGAGTGATTGCAGTGTGAGAAGAACTCCATACCATATGACTGGTAGCACTCTAAAACAGGTTTGTCTCGGACATGCTCACAGCGGTGGAAGGTGGCTTCTGTCACAGATCGACAGCAGTTGCTGCATGGCAATACCCGCCAATGACCGCCGTCAATGCAAAACTGACTGAAGCCTTTGAAGAAAATTAAATCCACCATGAAAATATGACAAAAGAGGCGCACAATATCACATCTGACAGTTGGCTAGACTCACTGTTCGCCTGTGTCCCCGAGTCGCTGGCTGTGATGTTTAATATGACTTCTCCCCTGCCAATCTTGATGCTCATCGCCTTCTGTGCAGGACAGTTGATTCTAAAAATATGTAATTGCAGCAGGAAACAAATTTGCAATATAAAGTCTGCTACTTATGGGGAAAAGGAGGGTAGAAAAAAAGATAACAAATATGACATCCAACACCCTTGAATGAAAGATGGTGAAGAGCAACATCAGGTGGTTTTTGCAGTGCCACCACCAAATACGTAGGAATATGATGCATTTTGTGTAGCATTTTTCTCAGATAGGTGGGACTGCATGGTAAAAGGTTCCATCCTGGGTGGGTATGAAAATGAGGGGGGGGGGACATGGACAGGTTAACGCGGATGTGGCTACTCAATACAGTAAGCAGAGAAATGGTAGGAAAAAGAGTGTTGATTGATGGATCGATTGAGGGGAGGAATGCAGTGAACGTGCTGATTCAACGCTGCCAAGGGGAGCATTCCTACCAGCTGCGGGAATGATTCGAGCGGGCAGGGCACATCTAGATGGGACAAGATATCATTGATGGCTGTAATAACAGTGTCTAGGCACATATCTAGCTCAATAATTGTGGGGACAAGATCGGGGCGGGGGTGGTGAAGAGGGGATATGAGGAGGCCTCGGAGGCCTGGGGAGGAGAACAAGATAAATATGGAAACATAATATGAGGAGAACTACTGTGTGGGAGTGTAGGGTCGTTTGGGCCCCCCTGTACATTCCATACAAAATGAACCACTTGCTCATGCACTAGCAGGGGTCACCAACATTGCCCTTATGCTAACATCAGCATAGGTGGGGCTATTGCGGGATACACTTGGCTTCATCTTTGGACTTGGTGTAATTATCATGAAGGCAAATTGCCCGCATCAGACATTTCCATCATGGCCGCATCTGAATTTTGCCACATCACTGTCAACAGACTAGTCATTCTTTCCCAGGGTGCTATGCAGGATGCTGAGGTCACTTCCTTTCCTGCATATCAGCAGGGAATCCCAGGAGATCACAGCGTTGCTACTCTCATAGGAGTATACAAACGCTGCAGCGCAGCATTAGATCAATTCGGGACGTTTGAAACCGAAAGGAACAAGCCATGCCCCTTTTGCGCTTGGCTGCATTCGGCTTTGTTCAGTGATTACAATCCAGGTCGGGTATCCCCTCATAAAACCGCATTATCCCCGATCCGCTTGCGCCTTCTTTCACATCATTTTTCACAGAAGGCAATATACTTTCACTTTCAGTGCAATCCCTCGCGCTCGGAAAGAAAGCTCCAGGAGAGAAGCCGTATCTGTATGTTCAGCAGTCGAGACCTTTCATTTGTCTTGATCACCTACGGACACGTCTTCCAGCATCTAGACGGTTCTGACCTAGTACCTCCTGTGGTAAACCCCAAGATCTCTAACTTTAGAATTTAACTTGGTGTCAGGCTGGAACCTTATACTGAACTCTCTACTTTCTCTTGCATTCTATTTTTCCCGGATAAGTGCATACAAGACCAGAGTTTAGAGACGGACCTCCATCTCACCCCTGTTCGTCTTGCGGAGGCAACGCACCCCAGCAGCTCTTGACAGGGTTTTATTCCCCGTGAGGGTTTCCCTGTTAGCCTCCCGGCAACCAAGTCTTTGTTCCGGGCCCCGCAGGGGTTTTCAGGAGGATTTCTTAATTCAGCTGGGAAACAACTGAGTCCACTGACTCAATTAGATCTGCACTTCAAACATCAATCGGATCAAGAACCTACCTTTCAGCCGTTCCAGGTAGGTGATTATCTGCTTCTGTTCCATTTGGTTTGGGCTATTAATATGACAAGATAAGTTTGGAACCTAAACATAACAGTTAGCAACGCCTCTAATAGACCGCGCAACACTTTTGTCGGACTGCCCTAAATCTATTGGAACGGAACCCAAGAATCCCACAGAATGCATCCGCAACAGCAACAGCAGATGATAGCTTCAGTCCAATCATTGACCACAGAAGTTCAACAACTTAAACAAGATAATGCTGCCTTGAGACAAAACCAACAACAGGCAGCACAACAGACAGCACAACAAGCAGCACAGCAGGCTGCAGCTTCCCGTATCCCACACTGCTCAGAGGTTCCACCAGGACCTCTTTCTGGCAGTCGATTCGATGGGAATCCCCATAAGGTTAAAGAATTCCTAGACTCTTGTGCAGCAGAGTTCACCTTCAAGAGTGCCTTTTTCCATACAGACCGGGACTGTGTGGGTTACATGGTTTCCCAGATGACAGGGCCAGCACTAGCCTGGGCTACGCCCCTGATCACGAGTAACAATCCCATTTTGGATTCCCACACAGCTTTTTGCAACTGCATCCGCACTATGTTCGGCCGATGTTCGTCCGACAGGAAATTTGGGTGACTTCTCAAGAACACCTACTTGATTTAAAACAAAGTAACTTAGACATTTTAGCTTACATTAACAAATTTAAACAGATGGCCAGTGAAACAACTTGGTCGGATGATGCCCAAGTTACAATCTTTAGGAGAGGGCTATCAGAAGACTTAAAAGATGCAGTATCCAGAGTCCCACGTCCCACTACGTTGACTGAATTCATCACCCTGGTACTCCAAATAGATTACCGGATGAAGGAACGGATGACTGAACGAAGAAGAGGACAAGCACCTCGGTTTTCTTCTACTCTCCCTACCTCGTCACGGGCACATCCTAGAGATGAACCTATGCAGTTAGGTTCTACGGCCAGGGGTCCCCTGTCTCCTGAAGAGCGAAACCGAAGAAAATCCCTTGGTCTGTGTATGTATTGTGGTGCCAATACACACACCATACAGCAATGCCCAATTACACCACCAAGGCGCTCGGGAAACGCCCGCGCCTGGCCGTAAGGAGAACCACGGGCCGGGATCATAAGTTCGAACATGGTTCCTCACAGGCATTTCACTCATCAACATGTGCCAGTCTCGCTGATGCCAACATGTTGGTATTAAAAGTATCTTTTTCCATTGGGGATCAGATATTACAAGACATCCCGGTTCTGATTGACAGCGAAGCTGCAGGGAACTTTGTTGACGATCACTGGGCAGCCTCCCATGGCATTCCACGTTCCTGTAAACCAGAGTCTATCCCAGTGGAAAGAGTGGATGGAAGCCCTTTGACGTCAGGACCCATTACGGACCATGCTGGTCCTCTGTTGATGTCCATTTCATTCCACCAAGAAATTATAACCCAAGATATTATCCGGGCTGCGCATCATCCTGTCATTTTAGGTCTACCCTAGCTCAGAAAACACAATCCCTTTATAAATTGGACAGCAGGATCCTTCTTCTTAGGATCTGAATACTGTTTAACACATTGCATTAGAGACCAGCAGAAGGTTCTGGCAGATTCAGCTTCATCTCTTCCGGTTGCTCAGAGTGTAACCACTCTGAACCAGATCACATGCCTTCCAAAGGTTTATCATCACTATCAAGAAGTGTTCTCTACCACTGAGTACTCCCAGTTACCTACTCATAGGAGGGATGATTGTGCAATCAAGCTAATACCCGACCAGCCTCTACCCTTTGGCCGGATGTATATCTTATCATACAATGAAAAAGAGGTGCTATGAGAATATCTCATGGTTAATCTTATGAATGGTTTAACCACCGAGTCCACTTCACCTGCAGCCACCTCTCTATTCTTCGTATCAAAAAGAAACATTATTGAACTTCACCCGTGCATTGACATCCGGGGACACAATAAAATCACAGTTCCGGATAAATATCCAATGCCTTTGATACCAGACATTTTGGAAGTGGTTAAAGGGGCCAACATTTACACCAAATTGGACCTTAAAGGAGCATAGCATCTGATACGAATAAGATCAGGAGACGAGTGGAAGACAGCATTCAGGACACCGTTTGGCCATTACCAATACAGGGTAATGCCTTTTGGTCTATCTAACGCTCCAGCAATATTCCAATGCTTCATGGATCACCTCTTTGCCGACCTACTTCTTCAGAACATTATTGTTTACCGGGATGATATTTGGGTCTTTTATTACACAATACAGAAACATGTTAAACATGTGGAGGAGGTTCTTCACCTGCTTCAACAAAACCATCTTTTTGTAAGTTGGAAAAGTGCTCCTTTCATCAACCTCAGGTCACCTATTTAGGTTATGTGTAGTCCGCAAAAGGGATAGCAATGGACCCTGAAAAGGTTTCTGCAGTACAAAACTGGCCCACTCCTGTCTCTGGTAAAGACATTCAGTGGTTTGAAGGCTTTGCCAATTTCTACTGGAGATTCATACCTGGGTTCTCCAGTATGACTAAACCATTGACAAATCTTCTAAAGAAAGTTTTCCTTTTTCTTGGTCAAATACATCCAATCAAGCATTTAAAAGGCTTAAAGTACTTTTCACATCTGCTCCTGTTTTACTAACACCCGATCAAAATTGTCAGTTTATTGTGGAGACTGACGCTTCACAATATGCACTAGGTGCAGTTCTGCTTCAACATGACAATTCTGATCAGGAACATCCCATGGCATATTTGTCCAAGACACTAGCACCTGCAGAATTAAACTACACAGTGTTAGAAAAAGAACTATTAGCCATCAAACGGGCATTTGAAGAATGGCACCATGTACTGCTAGGAGTGAAATATCCAGTTGAAGTCCGGACTGATCACCACAATCTCAGGATTTTACAGTACGCCCAGACCTGTAACAGTCACCAAGCCAGATGGGCACATTTTTTCTCACCATTCAGGATCACTTTTTAGTTCATACCAGGAAGAGACAATTTAAGAGCAGAGGCTCTGTTCCGAAAGGAACAACTTCCCAATGACCTTTTTAGATCCGAAATATCTTTCCTCAGATAGCTAAGGGACTACATGGTACTATGCAGTGGAGGCATATTGTTACACATACTAGTAATTATTAAGGATAACTTCTTCAATGTTAAAGATGTTAGTCTGTCTTCTCCATTTAAGTGGAATCCTGATGACACCCTTTTAATATGCTAGTAAAGAGATCCTCCTAGAGAGTTGGCTGTCAATCAGGAAGAAATGGCCAAGGCGGGAAAACAATGACTACAAAATATCTAGTGACACCTCTTGTTTCTGCAGAAGAACAGGTCTGCACTGCAAAATGCAGGGATGTATTTCTTGGCACAGCAGCAACAAAATGGTACATTGCGTGCTTGACGGGATCCAGATACACGTGAGTAGACACTGTTCATGTCCCCTGATTTGTGAAGAGAAAATCCTGTATCTGTAGCAGGGTGTCCAGCGTACATCCCAACCAGTCTGTAGGCCATGTTTCTCTGCCACAAATCTCCATGCCCTCCACAGGAACACCTGCACTTCAGTCCACTGCAAAATTAAGCACTGTACTTGATGCTATAGGTATTTCTCAAATTTCAGGGCCCAATGAGGAAGTTGCATGTGGAATGGGTATTTCTGTAGTAGGGACACTGATGGGTTATGGCCAAATACCAGCGTGAATATAGCTAATTAAGGGAGGGCAGGCATAGTTGTTGTGCCGGTGGTGCATGCATAGTCAAGACTTTGGGTGATATTGGCAGGTATAGAGAAGCCTCAACATATCTGTAGACAAGTATGAATAGGCGGTACAAATTGGACTGTCAACGCATTTTCAAGGCTTTGTCCTTTCACCTTAGTTCCCCTATCATTGCTGGTTTCTTCTGACGTGCTGGTTGCCTGGTGCATGGTTCTGCACATTTGATTCAGAGGCACTTCTCTCATTTGTCATCCATGCATATCGATTATGGTTAGCTGTGATCCCAGCAACACGCTTAACAGAGCACTATAGTCAAAGAGGACAGACAAGCAAGCATGGTGTGCTATCCAGACAGCAGATGCAATCACAGACTTACCAGATATTCCTAAAATCATTTCTCGGGAAAGAGACATTAATGTATGGGAATCAAGAGCTAGCGGTGCAAGGAACACACACAGTTTCAGAGATGATAATCTGAGCATCGTTCGTTGTCCTGGGAAACGGTATACAAAGTGAAAGAAAACCATAGTGGATATCATTGTTTGGGTGTGAGAAGCACTTCTGAGATGAACCTCTGATTCTGCTGCAATTTTGTGAGGGACTCATTTAGGAGCACATGAGCAGGTCAGGTTTACGTGACACCAACCTATGTTGTAGATGTGTCTATTTTGATAGAGGGGCATCTGTGACGTGTATCTTACAATGGAACAAAAGGCTGGGAGGCAATCATTATTACATTTAGTACTTGATCCAGGCAAGCACACACAGCTACAAATGCATCCTGAGATAGGGCGAGCAGGAGTAGTGTAGAGGAGGAGTCAAGTACCCCCAAAAATAGCTCTGCCCCCATGTTGCCTATATTTTGGGAACCAGAAATTGAGACACTTGCAGTACCAGTAAACATGCCTGTACCAAAGAGAATCCTGGAAACAAGGTATCCATTGAGAAAACACTATATGCATTCACAAAGAAATAATGGCCTTTTGGACAAAGTTCCAGAGGAAGTGTGAAAATGAGTGAAAAGGAAGACTGGTGACATCATACGGAGCAGAGCTGATGCACCCAGAAAAGATGCACGAGGTAAAAGAACATAGATATTCTATAAGATCTGAAGAGGAGGTGGTAAAGATGAGCAACATTTCGCGCTCGAGATGAAGATGCACATGCTACAGAAATACTGAAGAAAATGCTAAATCAGTTTACACTTGTCCAGACGCAGTAACGCAAGTAGACAAAGTGATCTTGATTCTGTCTATGTAGTGAATAGTTGCAGCGATGCGCCAATGTATAATACATAGGAATGTATAGAACCTGGATATTCCACGATGCACTTTAAGCAAGGCTTGAAATCCCGTGATTGGAAGGGGGTTTTCAGTATGGCGCAGTGGTAAACAATCTGATGGCGGAGGAGAAATACAGGAAAGGCTTGGCTGGCCCAGCACCAAGAGGTCAAGGCTGCTGTGTGCCCGGTTGTCCATCCAGTGGTTACATGAATGTGAGAAAGACACAAACTTCTGTTTGAGGTGAAATGGAAAAACACTGACGGCGTCAAGAGTTCATCATTTAACCATATTAAATGCAGTAAAGAGCTCTAAAACATGGTTTCCCAGTCACATGGTCAGATCAAAATAGACATTGGGTCGAGCTACACTGAAACCATGAAGATACTCCCTTTCATTCTCAGGCACGGAGAGCTTCTGCAAGGCCAAGTTCAAAGGCTTCATTGACTGGCAGACTGCAAGAGTGATGATAGATGTTGGGCTAATTGGGAGGGGAGGCATGATCACGCCGACCCTCCCTGAACCTGGAGTGCTAGCCTACGTGCTGCTAGACTGTGGAATATTCCAGAAGGGTACAAGAGTGCCAAACCAATTGTAGAGGGCCACATATCAAAGAGCCCTATAATTTGTGTAACCAACGAAGTGTCGAGTATTAGTATGACACAGAACATGACTTGCACATTAGAGTCGCCCCTCGGTATGGAACATATACTTAGATGTTCTCTGTAAGTCTATCACATCCCCAAATATGTTTTTGTAGTTTGCCATGTAGTGTGATGTCACTGTTGACAAGTCTTTACTATAAAAGTTGTATTTTTTATATTATGCATTGAGAGAAATCGATCGAATGTCCGTTGATGTCCGTTGTAACTTCCTATTTTACATAATTGCAAATAAAACAGACCAAGTTTTTCCAACTTCCTGAGTCGGTTTAATTATTGATGTTTGAGTAAATTCTGCATCCCTATCTATCTCTAATATTGCTATCTCATTTTAAAGGGCCCTAGGTCCATGGGTTCACGTGGTAGCAGAGGTAAGATGGTTAAAGATCAGTTGACCAAGTAAACTTTTAATGGTCTTAGAAATATCTCATATCCTCCGCCAGTTAGCTGGAGGACTGCAAGGCTTCTTGGTGATAGCAGCCGGGAACCAAAATCTTGCAAGACAAACAAAGCATATGGGATGGGTCCCTCTTTCGCGGAATTCCCCTCCCGGTCACTATAGGCAGCTGAGCGGACCAAAGGCTAAGATGGACGGTTGAGGCGTAGACGATCCCAAGGGTCAAGCAGCTGAAAACCAATGGTGAGTAGATTGAGAGAGGCGGCAAAAATAAGTGTATTAAATGGGGTAAGTGATAATGGGGAGAAAGTAACAGAGGGCTGGTGGGGTATTTGAGGTAATGATGAAGAGCGTCAAGTAAAGATATATGGACGAGGAGCAATCCATAAAATAAGCCCAGAATCCTATATCCAGGGCCGTCTCGAAGGAGTTGTTTTAAAACCTGAATTATACATACAGATAGTCTATTCAAGAAAACAATTCACACTCCGATCAGAGTCATTTTAGGGGCAAGAGCAGCCACGAGGAGCGTTGGCAGAAGTATATGTGGGCCGGCCAGTCTGTCTGTCTGGATATTGTATGTATTATATGTGTTAAGGAAATGATGAAATGTCCAAGAGCAACAACCAATAGACTGCGGTAAAAGACTGAGAGTAAATTATTTATTTAGTTGTCAAAGGTATTGACTGAACAGGTAGACTCTAATAAAGTGAGACACAAAGGTTTGGAGCTGCGACGATTGGTGCACGCTCATATTGTGTTATTTTTCTGAAAAGTATTTTCTGTCTAAAATGACGGTAAGTATTGACAGTCAAGTGTGACTAGTCATGATGGAGGATGCTACTCTGCTCATGCACCTGTGCAAACAGCTGCCAAAACACGCACCCAAGCTTAAGCAGTATAGTACAGAATGGGTTAAAGGCACGGCAGATACAATATGTATGCCATGGCCACAAGAGGGATCACTGTCAAAAGCAGTTTTGTAACACATGGCCACAAACCTGCACACAGCTTACACAGGAAATACGTTCGAAAAGGTTAGCTAGCTTAGAGCTTTGGAAAATGTACCAGGTGGAACAGGAAGACCCACCTCCTGAAGACTAGATGCTTAACTTGGGTAAAGTAAAGAGGGGGGTGTCGAGCCTTTTGCTCCCCCTACCATGCCTGAAGTAAATGGTGAGAGTATGAAAGACGGAGTGTATCCAGTAAAGGAGCTTTAAGCAGCGGCAGGATATAGTAATCTGACGCATGAGCAATTTGCATATAGTAGTGACAAGAATCCAGAAAAACTCCAGAAAGGCATGTGATCTCTAAAGTCCCATGGGACTGAGAGATAAGTGAACAACCAAGTATGACTTGAGATATAAAACGAGAAATTAAGAGATGGAAAGGAGAAAAGGATAAAACTGCTGAGATAGCGCTCGTACAGAACAAATGGATGGGTGGTCAGATACTGCTCAATCTTGATGGGAAGAGCATCGAGGAAGCATGGCAAGGGGTAGATCAAGGCGAGCAAGATAAAAATGCAGGGAAAGGGATAAATGATGAGGCTAAAAGAAAGAGCAACTGTATCAGGAATAGCAATTAAGAAAGGAGGAACGGGCAGAAGAACAAAGAAAATATGACAAAAGGCAGAGAGCAATCAAATTATGAGACAGGCTAGAAAAGAGGAGACAAGAAAAGGAAGAACAGAAAGGAAGAGACAAAAGAATGCAAAGACGGAGAGATGACAAGGTGCGTAGGGAAAATGAAAGAAGGGAAGCAAAGAGGCAGGAAGAGGAAAGGATTAGGGAGGAAGCAAAGAAACAAAGGGAATTTGATGAGGAAATGGAACAAAAGAGAAGGCATAGGACACATGACATTGATCGCATTGAAAGAGAGCTAATGAGAGCTAATGAAACCAAATCCAGTAGTGACATAAAGGAGTTCCTCCCATCACAAGAACCTATGCTAGGACCCTCTAGAATAAATCTAGAGGAGAATTTTGAGATAGGAGATATTGGAGACAGTATCGACAAAGCCTATCAAGAGATGAGAGCAAATGGTGAATCGAGAAATAAAGGGAAAGATGATCGATCTGAAGTTGCCCAATCATGAGGAAAGGAGGGAGTCCTGTTCAGACTCGAGCATAGAGCCCTGTATTTGAACAGGCAAATACTAAACAGAGATGAGAAGAAGGATAGTCATACAAGTTGGGGACAAGATATGTCAGAAAATGAAAGAGAAGCCTTCCGTGGGGTGGAGGGTGGTACATGTGGTCCCAAGGGGTGTTTTCAGACAGACAAGGAAGTGAGATGGTCAGATTTTGACCTGCCTAAAGAAAAGACGGCAGAGCCTATGCTGCGACCAGAGTGACCTAAAAGGTGACCTCTTAGTGAGAGTGGGGACTCGCCACCACATGTGAGTAGGCTGAGGTCGTTAACAGGACGAAGGTGATCGGGAGCCATTGTCCCTGCTATGAAAGGGCAGACGATGTGAGACAATTGCGATTTGGTGTTTCACATTTTTCCTTGTTAGAAAAAGGAGGGGCCAGACCACAGTATATCCCATGGCCTCAGATGGATAAGGATAATTTAAGATGTAAGCTCCTGAGTTTGACTTCGGCCCCGGGAAATGGATTTATGAATTGGAAGAAATGACAGGAGGAAACATGTTAGATACAGGTAACATTAACGGTCTTCTAGCAGCTATCCTTGGGGAAAGGGCTGATGACATTTAGACGAGAACAGCACAGAACACAGCGCATGACAGAGCGCCATTTAATAATTGTAGAGCGACAGTATGTAAAGCGCTTATAGTACAATATTCTGATACATCGGATATGGGCGCTATAATGGCATGTAAGATGCAGGAAGGCGCGGATCCGCTTGCTTACATTCAGAATCAAAAGAGAGAGGATGCTAGGAAGATCAAGGAAGCTAAGTTAGTTCAGAAAAGGCTGACAGAATATGCTATAGAAGGGGCAATTTTGACTAGTGAAGGGCCAGGATCACAAAAGGTTAAAAGTATGCCACAGGTAAATAACCAACAGCAGTCAGATCAAGGGGGAAACAGATTTATGCCGAGAGGCAGAGGAGGCTTCTGCGGAAGAGGATGCTTTCAGAATAATCAGGGAAACTTTCAGAATAACCAATGCGAGTTTCAGAATATGCAAATTATAGTCAAGGCATGCAGGGAGGGTAAGTTATGAGATTGCCTCCAGTATGTTGGACATGTGGAATGACAGGGCGCATTGCATGAACATGTGGGAGCCAAGGTTATGTGCAAAATGGGCAATTCTCAAGAGGGGGGGAACAGCTTATCCACCAGCATTCAGCCCACAAAATAGGGAGTGGTTTGCCCAAGATTAGACAGTGTATCAAGCACAGGTACCACAAACCAGCAGGCTTTGCAACCACAGCAAGCACCATTGAATCCTCTGCAAGGGCAGTCAAAGCATGCACCCATGCAGATACAGCAGAGCGCAAACACTGGACAGTTATTGGCTCCTAGCGTAGCTGGTGCCACTGTCACGGGAGGGAATCCTTTTACGGGCACGGGAATAAGTATGTACCCACAATAGGACAGCTCACAGGGTGACTTGATGTGTTCAGCACTATCGGTGCTCAATACTCAGGAGGAACCGAGGGTTGACATTACCATAGGAGGCAAATCCTTTTCTTTTCTAGTAGACACACGGGCAACTCACTCATGTATACGAGAAGGAACATTTTCGTTATCGGGTAATGCCATGAATGCTTAAGGGTTCTCTGGAGCTTCAAGTAGAGTTCCTTTGACTGAGAAATTGCCGATCTCTATAGGAGAACGTGACATGTCTGTCTCATTGTTGTATTCAAGTCAGACACCAGTTAATATACTGGGCAGAGATCTAATGATGAAACTAAATATGACAATCTCCTTCACTGATGAAGGCATAATGTTTTCAATTCAAGGAATACATTATTTAAATATAGACAAAATAATCATCGCATTTACAGGGCAAATAGCTCTACGAAGAGCCCCGTTTGAGCCACAAGCTTGTCACTATGGGGTGCACATTTTGTTAACATGTCAATCCGGTATAGTGGATAAGATTATGAGAATACCTGATGAATTTTTGATCAGGCCACAGATACCTATAGACAAAGAGGGGGAAGGGTTTTTCCCTTGGAATTGCAGGCAGCCACAGTGTGAGGAGAATTGTCCATGCTCGAAGATTGGGATCAAGGGAGGCCATGGAGAACAGTGCTATTGAGGAAGGATATAGATTGTCTGACGTCACTGACGAGGATATGTTTAGAGACGACCCGTCAGATGAAGAAGTAGTGTTCGAGATGAGCATTACATATTGGATCAGGACAGAAAGGTGAGAGATCCCACAGAAAATGAGGATAGTGCAGCAGCGCCCTGCATTTTTTGATGAAGATATGGAGAAAGTACCAGTTTCCTTATGGAATACGGACCCCTATGACATAGGCCTTTTTAAGGGAATGGGAGAAGTTAAGATTAAACTGAAACAAGGAGCAATATTATCTTGAGCAAGGCAGTATCCTATGTCTCGAGAGGCAGATGAAGGTATCTTCAAGACTATATCAGCCTGGATGGATCAAGGCATCTTAGTGATGTCAGAGTCACCATGCAATACCGCAGTGTATCCTATCAAAAAATCAAGAGGGGGTTGTGGCGTTTAATTCAGGACATGAGGCCGATTAACCAGATTGTAGAGGCAGAATTTCCTCTTGTTCCTAATCCAGCGATGATACTATGTAGCATTCCTGTTGAGGTGTGATATTTCACAGTGATTGACTTGAAAAATGTGTTTTTCTCAATCCCGTTGCATAAAGATTCCCAAGATTGTATGTCATTTACAGTACATCATTTAGATTCCGGTGGACTAAGCTGAAAAGCACACGTTTGCCCCAGGGGTACTGAGTTTCCATCGATTTTTAATAGGGTCCTGCAGATGGACCTAAGTAATATTGATTTACCAAGTGTCCTGCTGCAATACGTAGATGATATTTTAGTCTGTAGCATAACAGAAGAAGAGTGTAGACGAGACTCGATTGAGCTAATGATTATCCTAGCAGAAAAGAGATATAAGGTAGACAAAGAGAAATTACAGAACTGCCAAGAAGAGGTGTTGTATTTAGGTCAGTTAATCTCAAATGAAGGAAAGAAGGTTATGTCTGATAGAGTTGAGGCGATTTAGAAAACATCAAAACAGCATATGATAAAGCCATGAGATGCGAACTGACTCGGAAGCGGCCTCTTTCTGTTTCTGTCGAATTGTGTACTGTGAGGTGCGGCTTGAGTCGGAGCGGAACTGAGGTCCTTTTCTCGAATCCGCATGTCCGCACCCGCACCCGAGGTTGGGACCCACAGAGAACTGTGAACGGCGGCCGTTGGAGCGGGAGACACGGGAGCCGTGGGAGCAACGGGTACCACAGTCGCTACAGCTACTGCCTGCTACCGCCTGCAGCTAC
Organism: Ambystoma mexicanum; assembly: GCF_040938575.1. Classification (NCBI taxonomy): domain Eukaryota; kingdom Metazoa; phylum Chordata; class Amphibia; order Caudata; family Ambystomatidae; genus Ambystoma; species Ambystoma mexicanum. The sequence goes on from NC_090930.1 coordinate 331,925,106, forward strand.
AACGATTATTGGCTGCTGTCTGAAACCACTGCCAATATAGTTACATCAGCAGCGGCGGAGGCGTAGAGAGGCAGAGAGAGAAAACAAGGATTAAACCTTTAGGGCGGTAAGGGCTTGCTTGCTGACTTGCTCACTGATGCCTTGAGACTATTTGAGACTATTTGATTTTGACGAATTTGATTTTTAATGGCACTAGGACACTGGGGGACTGTGATACTGCATTTCTTTGTCACCAGTCGAGAATAGCAGCACACAAGCGCACGTGTTGCAAGGGAGTGACTGTGGACTATTTGTCTTTGAGCTCCCATGCCACACAGAGTGCTCTCTCTGCCTTTTGTTAAAACTGCTAGGCACTGCTAGTCAGTGATTGGGAAGAATCTCTTACTCGTGTAGCCTCACAAGTTGTGCTAAAGGCTCAAAAGCAGTGGGGTGGAGGTGACTGAGGGCCTTTTTGCATTAGAGCCTCGCTACGAATCTACATTTGTAACACAGCTACCCTGACAACATTGCTCCCTTCTATTGGCGCGGATTTAAGGAATAGAGTCCCAGTTTGCCCCTGCCTCCCTGTTCTGTTGGAGTCAGAGGAGCTGCACGACTGCAAGTCCTGTTTCTATCTTCAATGTTAAGGTGTTTAAAAATTCAATTTACGCACGGAGCTGACTGCCGCAGACTGTAATGACTGCTAATACTGCCCGCGAGGGTCCTGCTTTACGAAAAAAATGCTTCAGCAACGTCGTATGCAGAACCCATGGACTGCCATGAAATCTGACACAACTACAAAAATATCGAAGGTAAGCTCTCCAAAGCAAACAACGCATGACATTTCTCTCTCTTTGCTTGAGCATGAACCTGCCACTGAGTCTGTCACTGTTACAGTCATGCCTATTAACAACGCAGCGAAAGATGCTGCGGCAATGATACTCGAGGCAAAGCCGGGCCCTCGAAGTCATGACTCCAAGGATTCCGAGGAAAGTTCAGCCTTACAACATCCATGTAAGCCGGTGAGAACTCTGGCAAATGTCTTCGATTTGTCCGGGGCTGGCACCTACTTGAGCAACCAATCTCGAAACTACTGTAGTTGAGGAAGCTGTAGAAGAGGTGGAACTGGAGTACATGCAACAACAGTTTAAACAGTTTAAACCACTTTCATTGAATGATTCATTACTGATTCCTCTCCGACTTCCTCCGCCCTCTCCCTCTCTCACGTTAACTATCCCAAGTGAGAGAGAGACATCAATTTCTACTCCTGAAACTGCCGATGTTTATTTCTCACCTTTTGAATGTACCGATGCTGAGTTAATGGAGGTTTCTCAAGAAGAGGACTCGAATATGCTTGAGTCCCCTAAAATTGCACAATCAAAACAAACATCATTTGTTATGTTGAACTTTCCACCAAAAACTTCTCTCACCATCGACAATGAAGCAAGAAATAAGGAAAAGCTGATTCCGAGAGGAAACAACTCTTGCCCAATTCGTGAATCTATAATACATAAAAAGTCTGATGTGAATGGAAGCACACCATAGTCAACTGACGAGCAACCGATAATTCTTTCCTCTCCCATGTCTGTTCATCTTGCCAAGCAAGGGAGTGAGCCAGCTAGAACCAACGCACTGGAACTTGAACATGCCCTGCCTATTAAAATGTATAATGATCTTCAAGGACCTGATAAACGGCATATTGCTACTTCAAAACCAAACGCAAGGCAGGACCTTGTCTTTGAATCAAGTAACATCATGGCAGAGGCATCAGGCGTACGTATGCCTAATGATACCCTAAAAGTGGATATTCGTCGCAATTCGAAATTACTGCGCCATAGTAAGGCATCTTCTAGCACTCCGCGATCATCAGCAATTCGATTGACGCTTGCGAATTCAACGAGTGCATCATGCGCAATGCCTACAACAAACACATCAATAACGAGTGATTCTCATTCCGAAGCAGGCACAAGCCTGCATACGTCTGTAACCGAGAACTCAGGCCCCAATGCCAAACCCAGCCTCTCATCAGCTGCTTCTATGCAGATTTATAACAACGTCCTTGCTGCATCGTCAACAGCATTGTTACCATTTCTGAAGATGTATGAATCACTGCTTGATGCTGTAAACGATCAGACTTCACTAATTGCTAACCTGAAAGAAAAAATGGATAACTTCGAAACTATGAACCTTTACTTGCAGGGTCAACTCCTACGTGAAGCAAACCAAACTACTCGTTGGCAAGAAAGGCTGAGTGACCTTGCAGCGCGACATCATTGTCAGAACGATACCTTGACAGAAGGTGTGCTTGAGGCTGTGAAATGGATGCATCATTCATCTGCTGAGACCCTTCAAAAAACTACAAACATAACGACTTTGGTCCCTCACTCTGTGGAGGCCAAATGCACAAACAATTTAAATAATCAACAAAATGTACTTGGCCAACTGACAAAGAACGTACAGTCAAGTGTCACACTAAATACTGGAATCCAAACAACCTCTATGGAAGCAGTGGCTGAGGGAAATCCCATAAAAGCTGTCAGAAATCAGGTCAACTTACGAAAAAGCTCTGTGACCATGGAAAATACAGTAAACAATACTTCCTTGAACGCCAATATTCCGACAGGCGAACTTACCAACCAGCTTAGCAAAGCCTCACAAGAGAAGTCATGCAAAAATATGCTAAAAAACTCAGACACCCAACAGGTGTCCTTTGGGATCTTTGAAGGTACTGCGAAATCAATCACATCACTCATGCCATCTGCCCATAAGCCAATTGTTCAAAAAAACAATCCTTCAGACCAAATATCATCTAAATGAACTTTGGCTCCTAAAAGGGCAGACAGATCTACAAATTCAAGACAATTCATTAGAAATATGGGCCCTCAAGCCGAAATTGGGCTGCTCAATAAGAACGGACTGTCGTCCTCCATGGCTCCTATAGTGATTGTGCCTGAGGTCTCTACGTCGCATGAACGATGCCTGCAACCTGCCCCTTCAAGCAAACGACGCATAATTGATTATGAATCCGACAGATCCACAGAAGGGTCAACTGGATCTGTCACTGACCTTTGCAATTTATCTTATTACTCTGACGATCAATCTGAGCATGCCACGAGTCATGAACAGGCGACTAATTGTGTGGCAAAAGATAATCGATCACAACCAAAAAACATCAAACAGGTTGTACAAGGAAATAGGCAAACGGCAAGTTTGAAACTGTCGCCGACGCACAAAGTGTTAGTAACCTCAAAATTGAACCCAAAACAAACCAATGTCCAGAAAAAGAATTCAGCGCATTACATCTCAAAGGTCTGGCTCAATAAGCAGTAAACTGCGGCTACAGAACCTGCAGTCGGAGGATGAGGACATAAATCTGAACCGACGAAATTATTAAAACTGTTCAGTTGCATCCCTTCTCGCCGCACAATTACTTCGGACGACATCAAGATAGTAGAATACGTGACATAGAAATGTTGCGATCAAGTGCTTCTTCACATTGAATCTGCTTCTGTCCGAAAAACTATTCTGATGGCTGTGGACAAACTTCTCATATTTGGATTTGACCTAACTCTGCAACCATCTAATACCTGCTCAAATATGAACAACTCGAGACTGAGTCCTGCGTCTAACGCTAATCATCTTGGTAGACGTTGCGAACTAAGCAAGGCTATGAAAGTTTCCGCTAATCTTGGTCAATCAAATACGACTTCCCAAAGGAGTACTTCCTACACCAATGACATTTGGAAGAATAAAGCATCCACCAAGTAGCCACGACAAGTCACATGCGATCAAACATATTAATTCTTGTCGTGGAATACAAGGGGATTCAGCCATTTTTTTAACAGGTTTGATGTTCCAATGGGAAATGTGTTCGTAATATGTCTCCAGGAAACCTGGTTAAGCGAGGTACCTACAAAAGACGGCTTTGTCATTGTAATGAATCCAGCTATTAAAAACGAACAAAGGAGACCGTCATCTGGTCTGTTAACCCTAGTAAAAATCAATACCTGGTGGTCAATTGTGACTTCTTGCTGTCCAAATCCCTATGTCCAGATGGTTTTGATGCGGTCTGATGATGTCAATATATCTACAAGGAAACATCTGCTAATTATAAATGGATATCGGAATCCGGAAAAAATTAGCACTAAGGACTTCCTAAACTCGGTCACATGTATGATAGATGAAGTTATAACCTTGTATTTGAATATCTCGATCATATGTTGTGGCGATCTAAATTTCTCCTGGTTCAAAATCGACCACAAATCAAAGCACTTTTTGCCACTACTGATCGACAAGTTAAATGTTAGAGGCCAAATGTGGAGCTTGACTTTGCAAAACAGAAACTGTCAAATGGTTAACGATAACGTGAAAGGTGACCATCCCACCATGTGCAACGTGGTCGAACCAAAAATCAAGTTCCATTATTGAATATTTCTGGGTATCCCAAACCTTTTTTGCCCAAGAACTGAAGATCGAAGTTCGCACGATGCCTGACAGTGATCACGACCTTTTGTGCTTCTCTTGTATGTTGGAATGGTCACAATGTGCAAGGCAGTGTGCCCTTCTGTTATCAGTGAATGCTGGGGGACACCGTCTTCGGATAAATGACTCTCAAATCCATTCATTGAGTCTGCAATTATTCAATCAGAAGGAAGGACAGTCGGTTGAGTATGCACCACTTTTAGTCAATTTTATCATTGTCAAATCTGCAGACAGAGTGATGGGAATCTCCCACAAGCATCTCACATCATCACTACAAACTACAGCAAAAAAGGGAGATGCATTGTGATATAAGAGCTATGAAAAGGTCATCCCTCACTAGCTTTTGCGATAAGAATCTTGAAAGTGCCATTCGAGCACAACGCCAAACTTATCGGAACTGGCTAAAGTCTGCAAAAATGATTATTGAACAAGACAAAGCAGAACTAATGATGAAACAGTTGCTTACTAAAAATTCACGTGAAATTTGGAGGATTCTGAACACAGGAAATTTGTGTCATTCATCTTCTGTGCTAAATGCAATTGATGCAGTCACATGGGAGACTCACTTTGTGAAAATACTTAGTACTCCCTTGAGTGAAGGACCGCCTGATCCACCTTATAACGTGATCCCATGGGATTTGGAAATCCAGCTAGATGACATCAAAATTGCAATACGCGCTCTGAAGAATTCACACACTGTTGGTCCGGACATGATATCCAACATGATGCTGAAACAAAACGAAATGCAATGGTCAGTCTTCATAGAAGCCTTGTTTTGTTCACTATCCTCCTCAAGGACTATTCCTGAATCCTGGCGTGAAGCCATCATCGTACCTATATATACGAAAGGCAATCGGGCGGATCCCGACAACTATCGCCCAATTGCTCTGTTAGATACGATAGGCAAGTTATTTGCCTCTTTTCTACGCCAACGACTTGCACAGTGGTCCATGCGAGATGAAATCTACAACGTTGGTCAAACTAGCTTTACTAAAGGAGTTGGAGTTGAGGTTAACCTGCTGATCTTAAACATATTGAAATCAGAAACCCTAAAAGCAAAAAGGCGACTACATCCGGCATTCATCGATCCGCGATGAGCGTTCGACAGTGTCAATCGTTTCAAGCTCTGGCAGAAATTGTCAAACTGGAACTGTCCTCAAACGTTGTTACAACCAATCAAGGCGCTGCATTCTAAAACTTCCAGCCAGATTTGTTTAAATAATCAAGGAGACCTATCGAAGAAAATCTTTACCAACAAGGGGGTGAAACAGGGATGTCCCCTGGCAGCCGAACTTTTCAAATTGTTTATTTCTGACCTTCCGAAACATCTCGAAGCTGTCAGATGTTTCTCGCCAAAGATAAACAACATCGAAATTCACTGCATAACTTATGCGGACGATCTCGTCCTAGAAGATCTTACACAGATTGGTCTTCAACGTTTGCTAACAAGTCTGTGTGAGTATCTTAATAGGAATGATCTTGAATTAAATACAGGTAAAACAAAGATTGTGACCATTGGTTCTGGTGGTTCCAGAAAAAATAAGTCCTTCTCCTGGAAAACCAATGGAATCTCTTTGAGTTCTGTGAATTCCATTCAATACCTTGGAATAAATTTCAACACTTCTATCAATGAACATCACTGGAAGTTGGACCTCACAAATCGGATGGTTCAATTCAGTATTCAAGCCTCAAAAATAAATAAGCAATATGGCAAATTTTCTCTTGAACTGGTACTAATTTTTTACATTTAAAAGGTAATACCCACTATTACTTTTGGATCTGAATCAGGCTGGAACATTGATGCCCTATTCTGGCAGAAGCTTGAAGGCTTATTTTGGCGTTGGGTATTGCATCTACCCTCGTACATTGCAATGGTGTCTCTTCGATACGAATTATCAATAAATTCAATACATAGTTGCGTCATGTGGAAATCAATAATGGTACTACGAAAGATGAAGCTGCACCCACTGCCTCCGTCATACCAACCTTTTGAAAATCATCCAGGCTGTGGGCACCGGGCCTTCTTGGAGACTGGCAGCAATTACTGGAAGCCACTCTAAACAATGCCGATTTGAACATAGCTGACTTGCTCAGCCAACCTCAGTGCGTAAACAAGAAATTTGACCGTTGGTGTTGGATCCAGAATTACGATCTGCTGAAAATGAAGCCTACATTCTTGAGATCGGGATTAGGCATACACAAACTCAATGCTTATTGTCGTTACTTGGTAACTTGCCCCTTGCAACATCATCGTGACCAATTTTTGAGGCTGCGTTTGAATGCATTAAACACCAGGAAAATGCAATTTCTATGACACATTAATGAAGCAAACAGCAATCTTTGCAGATTCCGCAACCTTCGAATCAAATCTATCGAACATCTAATTACCGGATGCCATGCGTTAACCTTACGTCGACTGCGTCACTGAGGAGACTTTACCCCTGTTGAATCAGACAATCAAAATTGGTGGTTTTATGCGGTTGCCGGACATAACATTAAGTTGACCTGCGCAATTGTGAACTTCTTGGACTCTCTAAATTTAAATGAAAAATGATGTCGTATGGAACTCTTAAATTGTTATTAATACGATGACATGATACAACTTTATATGCTGGATTGCTGATTGTTTTATTTTCTTTTAAACTGTAATGGATAACAAGGAACATATGACGATGTGTTGTAACAAAAGCTTGGCGACTTGTTGGCTTCCCAACAGGTTCGCTGCACTGAAGTTTCAATAAAAATAAAAAATAAAAAGCCAATGCAACTGTTTTAGGACTGTGTAATTATGTCAGAGCATGGGTATTTTATTATAGTTCATACACAAGCCCCTTATCACAGGCCCTGAAAAAAGCACAGGTGATTCAGGAAAGAATTTAATGGACTGAGGAGATGGAGGAAGAGTTTGATGAATTAAAAAAAGCAATATGCAGAGTTTCAGTTTTAGGAATTCCCAATTATTCTGAGGAGTTCTTTTTATTCTCGCACATGAATGGGACAACCTTGGGGTACAAACCCTTAGCATATTACAGTGGGATTTTGGACCCAGTAATGAGGGCTCACTTCTCTTGTGAACAATTGTTGGCTATAGCCACGTTCTCTATTGAGACATCTGCCAGCATACTGTACCATGATGTTATTTGTCGAGCCTGCTTTGTTTGCTATTTTGGAGAAACACAAGGGTACACTGACGTCTCAAAGAGCTTCTGCTTGTGAGGTGGTTATATCGAATCCGGCAATCAAAATAGTCAGGTGTAAACTGGTGAACCCTGCCACGGTTGTAGCTGAACAACTGGCAGAGGATGAACAAGTGCATGATTACTCAAACTAAGATGAATTCTAGGATGAGATCCTGAGGGTGAAGGAAAATGCTTTAGCAGCAGGGGAGATTCTCTTTATTGATGGTTCTTCAAGGATCGATCAAACGGATAGAGAAAGGCATTCAGGTGCTGCTTTAGTAAAGCGGAAGACTAATGGGGAATTTGAAGTGATGACAAGTGCAAGACTATGGGCCTCATCACGACCTCGGCGGTAACCCTTAAATCCGGCGGTAGCGCTATTACCGTCGGATATAAGGGTCCGCCGAATCAGGGCCTCGGCGGATTTCAACCCAGCTCTGAGCTGGTGTGAAATCCGCCGAGAATTCACGCTATTAAGAGCGCAAATTTTCCCCATTGAGCCCAATGGGGAATGGGGCATTCCCGAATGGGCTCAATGGGGAATGGGGATTTACTTTACCGCCAAACTCGTGATCCGCCGCTATTAGCACCAGGGAGTTCGGCGGTAGGGCTAATACCGCCGGTGGTAATACCGCCAGCGTTACCGCCCAAGCCGTGATGAGGCCCATCTGAGAGTGTGGATGAGGTGAAGGCTGTGATCGTGAGACGGGTCATGAATGAGTGGCAGGAGAGGTGGGTGAGTGGGGTGAAGGGCAGGTGGATGTTTGGTGTTCGTGAGAAAGTGTCGGTGAAGGTGGATGCGGGGAGTCTGGAATGGAGGAGGCGGGAGGAGGTGATGCTGAATCGGTTGAGGATAGGGCATGTGGGGCTGAATGACTGTCTGTTTCGAGTGGGGAAGCGTGAGTCGAGGGACTGTGCTGTGTGTGGGGTGCCTGAGACTGTGGGACATTTTTTGCTTAAGTGTGAGAGACATGTTGAAGAGAGAGAATTGATGAGGGTTCGGTTGACTGCGCTGGGTGTGGCTGAACTGAGTGGGAGGGCTTTGCTGGGAGGTGACGGGGTGAGAGGCAGGAGGAGGAGCAGTGTGATGTTGGATTTTGTGAGGCAGACGGGGCGGTGGGAGGAGTTGTGAGTTTATGTGTGCTAAGTATTGATTGGTGGGTCTAGTGCACATCATCCTTTAGGATGGGGAAGCGCCTGCATGGGTCCGCCCACACCTCCGATAATTGAGAAGAAGAAGAACTTTTCAGCACAGGCTGTAGAATTAGTGGCGATTATTGTCATGCTTGAGAATCATGCAGACCAGGAAGTAACAGTGTACAGTGACTCTGTCTATGTGATGTCAACTGTGCAGGCATGATTAGCACGTTGGAAAAGGAAGGGCTACCTCCGAGCGGAAGGTACTCCAGTGCAACACGCTGCATTCTTGAACAGGCTTATTAAAGCACTACAACTCCCAGTATCCATCGCAATAGTTAAGTATGCAGAGCACACCAAGAGAACAAACTTTATTTCACATGGAAACCAAGCTGCGGACGAAGATGCCAAAAGCATCTTCAACTAACATATTGAATTTTGATACGCCTTATGTGAAAGAGAAAATTTTTGTGATGATGGTTGTGAATGAAAGCTTTAATCACTTATTGAGAACGGAATTGATGGAAGTTTGAGGTGAAGCTTCACAGGAAGAGAAAGACCTGCGGACACGGAGGGGGTGTTCTTTATCCCTTTATGAGGCATTGTGGCAACACGAAAGCACTGCTAAACCGGTAATGCCCGTATCCTTATTAGGGGTGGTGTTAGAATAGCTACACTACCTTGCACATGTCACTAGGAGAGCCTTGCAACAACCATTGCGTAGGACCTGTTAGACCATTTTGCTTTTTATGTAGTAAATTGCATCATATGTCAAAGGTTTACTGCTGGGCACACGCTGTGAACAGGAGTAATTCCTCGACTGAATGGTCCTTTTCAGCATTTACATATTGATCATTGGTTTTGTTGATATGCTAAAGGTCTGTAATGGATACAGGTATTTGATAGTGATGCTGTGCTTTTTCTCAAAGTGGTGTCATGATGCCTACCCCCGGGCATCAGGACCAAGGCCCTCAGCTCCAGGAGCAGGCATCCAGACATTTGTTTAAACCTCAGCAGCCCCGGCTAGGGGCTGTCTGGGTTCAGTCCTGGCACCTTAGGTGCCAGGCTCATCATAGATATCAGTCCTGGTGCCGTAGGCGCCATGCTCATAGACTTTACTTACCTGATGCAGACCGTGCTGCAAATGTGTCCAAGCCTACATGAGGCCTGGATGGGACTATTTTGTTACAGGGACTATTTTTTACTCGGGCGTGGCTCTAGGGAACTTCTTACCTGGAACTACTTTGGGGGCTATTTAAACCACACCTAAACAGCAGCACATATTTCGCGTTATTCTGCATCCAGCAGCGTGACGCTCACCGTGCCTGCAGCCAGCATCCAGTCTTCTGCCATGCCCACGTGCCTGCAGCTAGCATCCAGTCTTCTGCCACGCCCGCCTTGAATCCGGAGCTCCTAGAATAAAGAAGAAGAAAAGGACAAGGTTAGAAAATGAACTTATTTCAAATTCCTCACCTAATTCCGGAACCATTTCATCTCCGGACCTGGAAAGTACATCAGTCCTGCACGTGTTGCTTCGCCAGCTCCAGCACGGCGCCATACTCACCAGTTCTCACAGCATCTTTCGATCTGGCACTGTCTCCATTATTTCTTCGCCGTAATCCGGCACCTAGGGGACACAAGACAAAACAAGGTGAGCCAAGGGAATCAACAAATACAACCTCTTACCACCATAGACTTACCCCAGTGGTATTATTCCATAACTCTCCACATTTTCATATGCTGCATCTGTAAAGAGGGAGAAAAACAACACGTTAACGCAGGCAATAGTTACCGGACAGCGTTGGGTAACACAGACTCTTACCTGAACGCCAGCAGCAGCTACGAGACCTTCTTCTCACAAACTCAGTTGCAACTTAAGGAAGGAAGGGGACAAGAGTGAACATCGGGCACATTGAACTCTTTGAACTTGATACTTACCAATCCCGCCAGGGACTTCAGAGTCAATACTTACCGGAACTCTCCCAACGCCTTCAAACCAGTGAAGTAACTGGTATCTACGCGCCCCTGCAAGACACGCAGGATTGAGAGCTCATCTTTTATGAACATAAGGTGAGGTTACTAAGGGGATATCGGAGGTGATTAGTAGGGGAGAGCGAGAGCAGTTGGGAGGCCATCACTAAAACCCACAGGGGGTTAATCCCTGTCTCCATTTGCAGGAAAATACTTCTTCGGGTCCAGCAGACAAGACTAGGTGGGCCAGTCCAGACAGTCATCTCTGCACTACGCATCACGTTGAAGGAGACCGCAGCTGTCCGGCTCCGATCGACACCCCTGTGGGGTCCAGGTGAGCGTAACAGGTGGATCGATGCCTGTCCATGCAAACATCCTGATGCCACTTGCTCTGCAAAGTTTTTAGTCTGATAAATATTTCCCAGATGGGGAGTTTGTGATTTACTAAGATCAGACAATGGCCCCCATTTTGTGAATGTGGTATTTGAGCAATTTAGCTTATTACTTAGTATTAAGCACAAGTGTTCTTCTGCTTATCACCCACAAGTGAACGGAATATGTGAGAGACTCAATGGAATCCTCAAAGAGAGAATAGCTAAGTTGTAATTAACACTGATAAAGTTGTGGCTGCATTGCCTTCCGCTTGCATTATATGCATTAAGAAATCAGCCCGGCTTGGACCACCACCTCACACCCCACAAACTAGTTACAGGGAGGCAAATGAGAACGCCTCTGAGTCCTCCATTGGGTACTAAAAGTGATAACCAGTCAACTGCAGAATTGTTAGTAGATGAGTTACATGCGTACTTAACATGTACGATGGCTAGTATCTCTGTCATTTCAGATCGAGTCAAGCAAACAGGGTGTCAGTCTCAGAACACAGATGAAGACCATACAGCAACCACAGCTAAAGAACTATGTTTACCTAGACTATTTGCTGGAGATAAGGTTTTAATCAGAAATTTCACACGAAAGTGGCACAAGCCCTGTTTCAGTGGCCCTTTCGTTGTGGAGGACATTACTCAGTCAGCAGTCCTAAGATGACAAGCCTGGATATACCAAGGTGATGTGATAGTCTATGCAGGAAAGGCCGACAAACCTCCAACCCATTCGGAAACAAGTCAAGAAGAAGAAGTTCATAACGTGCAGACTCAATCAATGACGAGGAAGAAGGAAGCAGCAAATGTCAAATAGACAGATAAAAGTGAACATTTTGGACTGTGGCTACCCTGAACCACTCTTTGTAGCTACTAAGCAAGGAGTTTTTGCTGACATTGGACTGTGGAGCGCAGAAGTAAACAAAAACATGCCAGGTCTGGACTTTGTGTCTGACAATTGGAAGAGGGAGCAGTTCCCTGACTCATTTTTCACTGAATTTCATTTTAGAGGTGCCTATGGTGCTGTTCGATGCTGATATACACAGACTACTTCTGGCTGTCTTCATAGTTATACTCAGAGCTTACCCTTCTCTTGTTGTGAGGAGAATTGATATATGTGCTTTTATCCAGGATCCTAAGTATGGCCCGACTATAAGACACCTCTTGGCAGCAATAATGAGACAGATCAAACTATTACCTGAGTATCTTACTGGAGGTACAGATGAACCTGCCTAGTGACCATGCCCACAAACTACTTGTTATGATCTTTTGCTATTTGCTTCAAGTTCATCCTTATCGTGTTTGGAGGAACACCAACACTTTTGTGTTTATAGGAGATCCTATAAACCTTCTAGCAATTAGCCAGTTACTTGTGGAGATTATAGAACATATTCGACAACTACCAGAGCATCTAACAAAGTTTACCTGAATAAAACACGTTTTTCCTTCCTTAAAAATAATCACAGGCAAACATGTGGTCCATAGAGCATATTGCAGGTCCAGAAAGTGAGCATAGTCAACGACAAGTGGAGAGGTATTGATGGTGGAGACTCATGTATCGGTGCATAATATATGCTTGTTCTACGTTTATCATTCTTTTTCTGATTCTGCTATTTCACACTGTGTATTTCATTGATCCGAAGAAAGCAGTGGTCACTTTGATTCTTCCCACTTCAGTTACCTTGGCAGAACTAGATATTGTGAAACAGCCAAGGTCTTACATGATTTTCCCTTCTCCAATAGCTTATGTGTAGACACCTGGTCTTGTGGCAATTGTCCCTAGAAATCCTTATGCTGGAAGGACTCTTATAGATATTCTTACTGAGTGCCAGATTCTAAGAGAGAGTCAAAGAAAGAGGCCTAAGAGAAGTGCAAAGGAGGATGATATGAATTGAATGATTATATGGACAGTACAGCAAATTTGGGTATCACCACATGAAAGAGGTGGGAAAGAGTACTTCTGTGGAGGATTGCTATGTATGTGCACTCCTGCCCTATGCTATGGGAAAGTCTAAGATATTCATAGCTATCGAAATAATGTTCAAACGGTCATTGCCTTACTCACCTTGCACTCTGCCATACAAGAGGTCACTTCCAGGGTCAAACGGCATCCTTGATATGGGTGACAGAATGGTCAGCACCAGATAAAGATGATTATGTGCAAGATATAAAGACAAGTTACGAGAGCACACACCAGAAATCATGTGATAAGATACGAACAGCCTGGTATGAAGGGAGGAGGAATCAGATGGGAAGTAAACAGAATACTCAATTTTCAAGGAAAAACTGATGAAGAGGTTTGAAACTGCAAAGAAAGAGGCCAGATGCATCTGGGGAACAGTGCTTTCTCCAGATGGATGGGAAGAAGGTGTGGTCATATGTAGTGCACGTGCAGCAAAGGGATCTCACAAAGCAGCTGTAGAGAATGTAGAACAATTGTGTAAACCTCTATGGCCGAGGCTTGCAAAGTTGCTGACATGGGGCAAAGACAAAGGAGGTCCATTGCAGATAGTGCCTTTGGCTAGCGCAGAACTATGTTTCAGAAACAATGGCATGAAAAACGATGGAGAGAATCAGCTGTGCAGATGAATCTTTGATGTACCAGGATTGAAGGACGGGACAGTAGTGATAATGGATCACTATTGGGCCTGTGGATCCAGAGCATACATGAGGCTACCCAGAGATTGGGGAGGGCTATTTTCTATAGTGATTGTCCATGTTCCAGCATTAGTGATCCCAAAGAGTGATCTGAACATTGGCAAATTTCCAAAAGCAGATGCTCACCTGCGGAAGAAGAGATCTGCTGAGCTCTTGAATCGAATGAAGAGAGAAAATTATTTTCCAGCCAAATCGATAGAAGCTTTTGATGACATTCCATATGAACACAGATTGTTCAGTCAGACATCCGCGCTATTCACGACAATCTTCATGCTTAGTATTCAGGTGATGGCGAATGCCAAAAGGTTACAGATAACAAGATGAGAGCTTTGCAGACGATCAACACCACAATAAAAGGATTCAATGCTATCAAGGTGGAGCTGAGGGCCATAAGACTGATGCCACTTCACAATAGGTATGTCCTGGACATGATCACAGCTATGGATGGAGGTGTATGTGCCAAAATCAAAGAATAATTTTGCACATTCATACCTTCTCATGATGAAGAGAATGGTACCTTGACAGAGGCCATAACTATGTTGCCAAACTTACACATCAAGATGGAAGACGATGTGGAAGATATTCGTGATGACAGTTGGTTTGGGTCAATCTTCTCATGCGTTCCAGAATGGATGGCGAACATTTTCAAGTTACTCGGAGCCCTGTTGGTGATGATCATGTTTGGCTTTTGTGTGATCAGGATTATATTCATACAATGAAAGAAAGCTAGGAATGAAGATTGTGATTGATGTTAAATCTGGATTTGAACCAAAAGATGAAGAAATAAGAGACTATGTGAAGGCCAGCATTCATGCACCTGAGAGAACATAGTTCCTGTACCCAAAGAATCACAAGAAGTATGTGGGAAGGTGAATCTATTGCAGTCCCAATGGACAATGCATGCGTACGGCTTGGAGTGTTGATGAGCATGTGAAATGAGCAGGATGTCTGAAGGGAGTCATAAAGATATGGTCCCAAAGAACCACTTCTTCAGACCAGGATGACTTGATTTGAAGATTGGTGAGAGAGTAGTTGATGAATAGCCCAAAGGGGGGAGTGTAGAGGAGGAGTCAAGTACCCCCACCAAAAGCTCCACCCCATGTTGCCTATATGTTGGGAACCAGAAATTGAGACACGTGCAGTACCAGTAAGGCTACCTGTATGGAAGACAATCCTTTAAACAAGGTGTCCATTGAGAAAACCGTATATTTATTCACAAAGAAATAATGGCCTTTTGGACAAAGTTCCAGAGGAAGTGTGAAAATGAGTGAAAAGGAAGACTGGTGACGTCATGCAGAGCAGAGCTGACACACCCAGAAAAGATGCACAAGTTAAAAGAACATAGACATTCTATAAGATCTGAAGAGAAGGTGGTAAAGTTGAGCAACATTTTGGGCTCGAGATGAAGATGCTCATGCTACAAAAACACTGAAGAACATTCTAAATCAGTTTACACTTGTACAGACGCAGTAACGCAAGAAGACAAAGTGATCTTGGGGCTGGCTATGTAGTGAATAGTTGCAACGATGAGCCAATGTATAATACATAGGAATGTATAGAAGCTAGATATTCCACAATGCACTTTAAGCAAGGCTTGAAATTCCCTGATTGGAAGGGGTCTTTCAGTGTGGCACAGTTGGAAAATAACTCATGGCCTAGGACAAATACAAGAGAGGCTTGGCTGGCCCAGCACCAAGAAGTCGAGGCCACTGTGAGCCTGGTTGTCCATCCAGTAGTTACATGAACGTGAGAATGAAACAAACTTCTGTTAGAGGTGACATGGAAAAACACTGAAGGCATCAAGAGTTCATCATTTAATAATTTAAAATGCAGTAAAGAGCTTGAAAAATGTGGTCTCCAGTCACCTGGTCAGATCAAAATAGACATTGGGTCGAGCTAAGCCGAAACCAAGAAGATACTCCCTTTTATTCTCAGGCACAGAGAGCTTCTGCAAGGCCAAGTTCAAAGCCTTAATTGACTGGCAAATTGCAAGAATGATGATAGATGTTGGGCTAATTGGGAGGGGAGGCATGATCACGCCTACCCTCCCTGCACCTGGAGTGCTAGCCTGCATGCTGCTAGCGTGTGGAATATTCCAGAAGGGTACAAGAGTGCCAAACCAATTGTAGAGGGCCACTTATCAAAGAGGCCTATAGTTTGTGTAACCAATGAAGTGTCGATTATTAGTAAGACACAGAAGATGACTTGCACTTGGGATGGGCTTAGTTGCCCACCTGACAGTAGAGACCCAATCACTTCCCCCGTCAGCATAGCAAATATACTTAGATGTTCCCTGTAAGCCTATCACATCCCCAAATAGGTTTTTGTATTTTGCCACGTAGTGTGACGTCACTGATGACAAGTTTTTACTATAAAAGTTGTGTTTTTTATAATATGCATTGAGAGAAATGGAGCGAATGTCCGTCAATGTCATGGTGCCCTTTTTCTATCATTAGGGGTACAGCATCACTCTAGCGCCAATCATCCCTCCATTCCAGTAACTACACACATCCTTGTTGAACACTCCTAGAATCACTCTTATCCACCGAATCATTGACATGCACTTCATTCGACCACTGCCAATGATGCCACCCTTGGTGTGGGGATGCTTCGACACTGAATAATTGATTATATGTTTGAGCAAATATGTAATTACCTTTTTACCCTGCACAATGCATGTGGGCATGGGGGCTGTGAGCAGTCAAGTGCGGGGGAGTGTGACTGTTTGTGAGTGTGCATTTGTGCTTTACATTGGAACACCTAGGCATAAATGAGCATATGGTCCAAATGCATAGGCATATTCAGAAATACCAGGCATATTTAGAATGAATTTGTTCTACAATGGTAGCATCTGCCATATAGTGCATGCAATATCTTAGATATTAGATGTTACTTTTAGAAAGATAATTGAAATATCTGGTACATTGTTCTTTTAACTGGGTTATTGATGACAACATTTGTCATATAGAGTGAGTATCTGGCCATTTGACAGGCATACCTGGGCTTGTGTTGTGAAAGTGTATTCTTACAAAGGCAAGCACTTTTACGAAAGGTGCAGTACTGGGGAATATACTTTCACAAATGCTTCTTGTGAGAATCCCCGACCACACAAGTTACTTGCTGCTTCCTCTTTCTAGAGTGCAGGTCTGCTTGTTTCTTCCGGCTCCTTGCAAATATTTCCCAGCATTGGTTTGTGTCTTTTGTGAATTATGTTTGTTTTATTATTAAATTTGTACCAGCTTTGTGATGTGATGTTGCCTGCCTCTGTTCTATTTTCTTTAAACTGTCCTTCTTTTACTTGTAGCCCAGAGCGTGTCTATGATCTTCCCCCTGTTCTTACTCACTTGCTTGACCTTTCCATCTAGGCTGGCCGATGTGTGCCCCTCTTTACCTAATTGGTGATCGAGCGACCACCTAACCACTTAATCCCCATTCCTAAATATGTTCCTTCACTGGCAGTGAAGAAGACACACATATGAACTGTGGAGGTTTGACAGGGGAACGCTTGTCTCGCCCCATCCAGCCCTATAACATGTGCAGTCTCACACAACATCTGTCCCTTTGTTTGTACCTCACAATCTTCCCTGTAAGGTAATACTTTACCGTTTCCACTCAGAACTCCTTAATCAACCATGACCCTCATTACGGGGTTGCCGGTAAATCCGCCGGTAGGCTGCACGTTTCCGGCAACCCCGTAACAGCCGTACCTCCACCTGATATCCTGGTGCCACCGGGATATCACAAGGGCGATGGTAATGATTACAATGGACTCCATGGAAATGGGGACACAGAAACACTGTCACAACCATGCTTGTAGGGGCCTGAAAACCCAGCAGGTCATGCCTGCTGGGGGATCCGTGACCCTTACCAGCATCACTCTAGTATGGCGGTCCATACTTGGAATGAGGCCCGCTACCTTGATCCCTGTTGTACAACACCAACCATTCTCTCTCTAGTCTAGTAGAAAGGACTTGCCTCCATCGTCATTAGCTCTCTTTATCCTCATTCTATCTTTCATCTTCATCTTGAAACCCATCTCTTCACCTTTGCTTTTGTCTGAGTTTCTCTCCTTCTCCTTTGATATGATATGATATGATATGGCATTTGTAACGCGCCTATACACAAGTGTGCAAGGCGCGACGAGGCAGGGAGGGGGAACAAGGAGAAGACAGACAAAGATCCTACTAGGCCAGGTGTCATTTAGATCGCGCAAGTGCAGGGGTACAGGGGAGCGAAAAAGTGCAAGAGTAAGGGGGAGAGGGGGAAGTGCAGGGTAAGTAGAATAAAAAATAAATAATAGGGCCAGCTGGTGTCAAGTGCAAGGTAAGTGCAGACAAGTGCTGGGGAGGGGGTCTGTAGGGACACAGAGACAGTCCCGCAGTGCAGGGGTTGCCAGGGAGGCAGTGCAAGTGGAGAGTGGCTGGGCCAATGACCGAGGTCGGTGAGAGTAGCCCAGTTGCAGATTCAGTGCAGTTTCAGTGAAGAATTTAGCAGGGGAGAGGAAGAGAGAAAGCAGAAGCAAAGAGGAAGGTTTTGAGGTGCTTCCGGAACCGGAGATGGTTCTCCTCAAGTTTCAGGGAGGCAGGAAGGCTGTTCCAGAGGGAGGCCCCTGCCACGGAAAGAGATCTACCCCCAGCTCGTTGCTTCGAGAAGCGTCTGACCCTGAGGGAGTTGGAGACGGATGTGCGAAGGGCTCGGGAAGGAAGATATTTAGGAAGAGAGAGTTGAAGGTATTTAGGTCCCAGGCCCGAAGGCCTAGTGGACAATGCAGAGGGTTTTGAACTTAATCCTCGCAGCCACAGGGAGCCAGTGTAGAGATTTCAGTCCTGGAGAGATACGGTCCCTGGGCTTGAGGCCAAGGACAAGTCTCGCAGTCCTGTTGCAGAGGGCGGAGAGTGGAGGCAGGCAGATTACAGTAGTCCAGCTTCGAGAGAACCAGGGCTCGGGAGACAGTGAGCTTCTGGGGGAAGGAGAGGAAGGGAAGAATACCTCTGAGGAGGTGCAGCTGGTAGTGTGACTTCTTAGAGATGTCAGATATATGAGGAGATAAGGAGAGTGTGGAGTCGAAGATGACCCTGAGGTTTTTTGCCTTGCAGGTAGGAGCAGGAAGAGGGCCGAGAGAGGCTGGCCAGAGAGCTGCAGGGGAGGAGGGAGTGGGTGTGCCAATGAGTAGAATCTCAGTCTTACTGGCATTAAGGCAGAGGTCATTGGTGGCACACCATTCCTGGATAGCAGACAGACAGTCAGAGATGAGGGAAGGAGAGGAGGAGGCCGAGGGTAGCCTGAAAATGAGCTGGGTATCGTCCGCATATCACTGAAAGTTGGGGCAGAGAGCGGCGATGCGGTGGGCAAGGAGTGCCAGATACTGGATGAACAGCCAGGGAGAGAGATTAGATCCCTGGGGAACACCACAGGTAGAGAAAAAGATGTCAGAGAGGAAGGACCCCAGTTGGACCTGGGAGGGTCGATTGTAAAGGAAAGAGGTCAGCCTTGCCAGAGCCTGACCAGTGATACCTAGGTTGAGACGGTTGAGCAGGATGGCATGGTTGACAGTGTCAAAGGCAGAAGAGAAATCGAGCAGAATGAGAACACACGAAGTGTTGGAGTCGAGGTTCGAGAGCAGGTACTCACGGATGTTCAGGAGAGCAGTTTCCGTGCTTCTGGCATCTCCGAAGCCAGATTGATGGTCATGAAGACTAACAGATTCAGCGTGGAGGTTAAGCTGGGAGATGGCCAGTTTCTCCAGGAGCTTGCCCAGGAAGGGAGTGATGGAGATTGGGCGATAGTTAGCCGGGAAGGAGGGGTCGGAAGAGGGTTTCTTAAGAAGAGGGTGCACAAGGGAGTGCTTAAGGGGGGATGGGAAGACTTCAGAGGCGAAGGAGTGGTTGCAAAAGTCAGCCAGGGCAGGAGCCAGGGAGTCGATGTGGTCCTTGATAGTTTTGGAGGAACAGGGGTGAACCTGTTTAGACAAGACTTTCATAGATCAGACTTGTCTGGAAACCTCATCAGCAGAGAAATGGGGAAAGGCAGAGAAGGAGGGAGGAGGGGTGGCTGCCGAAGGGCCAGAGGAAGAGCCGGGAAGAGAGGGAGGGAGGTGATAGGAGGAGAGTGAGGACAGGATGTCCTGAGTTTTAGAGATGAAGTGAGAGGCCAGTGCAGTGCAGAGGGCCTGGGAGGGGACAGGAGAGGTAGAGACCGCAGCAGGGTTGGCAAGCTCCTTGAAGATTTTAAAGAGTTCGGCCGAATTGTTAGATGCCGCAGAGATGCGGGCTTGGATAAGGGCTCTCTTCTTGGTGAGAACGGAGAGACGGTATTGCCTTTGGAGCAGGCGGCAGGCCAGTTTGTCAGAGGATGAACATGAAGCACGCCATTTCCTCTCTGCCACCCTGCACTTGCGTTTTAGGGTGACGAGACCCGAGTCATACCAGGAGTTACATTTGGCTTTGGGCTTCAGGCGGATTCTCATGACAGGGGCAAGGGTATCAAGAGTATCAGATATAGCAGAGTGGAGCGTGGAGAGGGCTGTGTCAGGGTGGGAGTCAGCCGAAGGGGGGGGGCGAGAAGGTGGCAGCGAAAGCCTCAACTGACAAGCGCTTCATGGGTCGGATGACCGAGAAGGTGGGTGGCAGTGATGAGGGTGGCTTTGCCTGGGGGCTAGGGAGGGTGAGGTGGGAGGATAGGAGAAAGTGATCACTCCAGGAGAGAGGAGTGGAGAGAGGGACGGAGAGGGGAAGGGCAGAAGAGATCAGAGCATCAAGAGTGTGCCCTGCAGAATGAGTAGGCCCAGATGGGAGAATAGAGAGTGAGAGAGAGTCGCAGAGGTCACGAAAGAGTCCAGAGGGGGGACAGGAGGCATCCAGGTGGATGTTGAAGTTACCAAGAAAAAGGAGTTGTGTGGTTGAGGACAGGAGTGAGGAGGAGAGGTCAGCCCACTCAGAGAGGAAGGAGGAAATTTGACCAAGTGGCCGATAGATAGTAGCCACAGTAAGGGAATGGCTAGGAGAGAGAGAGTCGGCAGACAAGACATTCAAAAGAGGAGTAGGTCTGCGTAGGAGTGACAGCGGCAGGAATCCACTCAGGGAAGATAAGGGCCACACCCCCTCCTGAACGGTTGGGCCTGGGCACAGAGAGGATCTTGTAACCGTCAGGTAGGAGTGTATCAAAGCTGGTCACAGAGCTGGCGGTGAACGATGTCTCAGTGAGACCGAGGATGTCAAGGTCCAGTTCCTGAAAAAGGCAGCAGATATCAGAGGAATGTTTGGTGGCCGAGCGGGAGTTAAGAGTGGCAATGTGGAGAAGGTTGCCATCCTTGAAGGACTTCCGGGGAGGGTTACAGATCAGAGGTACGCCTTGCAGAGGTGAAGAAGAAGGAGGTGAAGAAGCAGCAAGAGAGGGGGCAGGGAGGGAGGGTAGAGGCAAGGTAGCCGAGGACAGAGGAGGGGGGACAGCAGGAGAGGAAAGGACATCCAAACCTTTCTGGTTTGGATGTCAGTGCCAAGAAATGTTTTGTTGTAAGTGTGCTTTAGCCTGGGCATGGCTTGTCTTTACTTAACTCAATGTGCATGCATATGAACCCCTGATGACAATAGCTGGCATAGTCTATATCTGGGCATTCATTTCCTATACCTGATATATGACATGATAGAGCTACATTCACATTTGATGCCTAGTATATGGAAACTGTATATTCCATGTGAAGGAAGCACTTAGGTAGTGGCTGGACAGCTCTGCTGTTGAATGCTAATACATGGAACCTTCCTTGGTTCACTTTTGGACTTCAAGAATTAAGGAAGAATTCATTTGGACCTTTTTTTCAGAGAGTTGATCTTTCCAAAGACCACAGCCATTGAGGTGAAGCAGATGCAGTTCAAGGCAGAAGCAAGTGCTGACCCCTAGCAACTGCCTGATTACATTGGGGGTAACTCTTGATGAGGAAGTGGATGTGCCTGTCTGCACCAAACATCCCTAGGCTGGGAGAGCTAAACCTGAAATGGCTCACCCTGTCCTAGTGACCCAGAAGTGAATCTCTCAGCATCTGGTGAAGTAGTTCAGGCAAAACTCCCTGCTCTACTACACATTACCACAAGCGGCCAAGGAGGTTTATCTAATGGCTATGCCTGTTTTACATTCATGATTGGGGTCAATATTGGCTTGTAGAAGTGTGGGGTCTGAGTAGGGGTTTAGCCACGAGTCACCCTGATACTCCTGCAGAGCAGAAGCCATGCTGTTACAAATAATCTCTTCCTTTATTTGTTGCTGATGGTACTTGTAATGCAACCTTGGACTGGTGACATACATCCAAGGTTCCACATTCTTATTCAGTTACTGCATGGGGGAGTGCGGCTGTTGTTGGCACCTCATCTGTGTGTACGACCCTTTATCACTGGCAACGAGGATCTGCAGAGCTGCAGAGGATGAACCCCAGCGAGACCTGGGCTTGTAGCCCTCAGCACATTGGACGATTTTGGGCAGGCCCAGCCACCATCGGAGGACATCCCCACGTGATTGCATTTCCCCCTGCCGATTGATAGCCCCTTCTCCCCAACGGGGGACTGATTGGTTTTGGGCAAAAACCAGGAAGGTTAAGAAGGAATGCAGAGCAGCTCCATGCGCACTGGCCGAGACATGGCGGTAGTGGGGAGGAGCCTTGCAGCGTGATCGAGTGAGGTAAGCCCTGCTGTGTCTGCAAGCCATGCATTCCCTAAGAATGTGTCCCTAGTAAATTTGGGATCCGCCTGTTTGTGAGTGGAGTGGATCCGCAGCGCGAGCACCACAGTTGGTGAGGGGTGCGAGAGGTCCTGCAGGAAAAGCACACATGCATTGATGAAAGGATACATTAAAGGAATGGCCCCATAACCATTGGCAAATGCGGTATCAAAGGCAACCACAGTAAACAAAAGGTTTGTTGTAACACAACTAGGCCTACGCACAACGTCAAGTGATGCAGTACCATAATGGTTTCCAAGATAACCAATAAACAGATCATACGAGGGCCCTACAACTAAATAAACGGAGGAAAGAGGAAACTTCACGAACACTGCAGTGGCAGTTTTGCAAAGACTCTTTCACCGATAAATGATGTATTACAACAGAATGTGAAACAACGTGCCCATTTAAGGAAACATTAAGGAAGTTCAAGGAAAGTTCCCTTCACATTGTAAATTCCATAATACAGCAATGCAGCGCCCGCCCCTCACCTGCATTTATGGCTAATGCGGGTGAACCTCCAACAGTTTGGGACCTTTGGATTGGATTGATGCCTTTAAGGTATACTTAAGGCCAGCATGGGTTGCCAAATACTCTGATGACGAGAAAGAAGCAGCATTGTTAAATTGTTTAGGAACTGAAGGGTTTCATGTGTTCAGACACCTCCCTGGAGATGATGTACGTGTTCCAGGTGCAGGTGAACGAGAGATGGTGGTGAGCGTGTATGAAACAGCTCTTAAGAAACTGGAAGGGCACTTTGGCAAAAGGCCCAATGTTTTATTAGAGAGATACCATTTCTTCTCAAGGGCACAAGGCATAGAGGAGTTGATAGATGCCTACATCACTGCATTGTGTATATTCACTGCCACCTGAAAGGTTACTGGCATGCTATAGGAATACATAAGAGATCAAGTAATGATGAAGAAAAGCAATGCCAAAGTGAGGGAGAGACTATGGATCGTTAGAGACCCTCCACTGGGGAAAGTTTTTGAAATTGCTACGGCAATTGAAGAGTCACGAGTGAGTATGCAAGCAATGACCGAGAGAAATGAGATGGAGAGCCAGAGTAGACAAGGAGTAGCAGTGCACACAGTGATGCCCAAGAAAAGTGGTGGAGAAGGAAGGGGGAAATTAAACCGAGGAGAGAACTTGCCCAATAAGAACAACAGAAGGACGTTCACAGGGAAACAAGTCTGCAGGAAGTGTGATTGGACGGGTCACTTCACAGGAGCAAAGGAGTATCCAGCTTGGAAAGCAGATTGTAGGAGTTGAAAGGCAAAGGGGCACTTTGCCCGCCTGTGCAGAGCATTTGCTTAAGGTAGACAAACAGGGAGAATGTTGGATGCTGAGGAAAGCATAGTGTGGTAGGATATGTGAGTGAGGGATTGCGCAAAGGGCCATTGTTGAGTGTGGGAGGGGCACAAAGGAAAGGACCATGGGCTACAATTACTGTGAATGGTGCTCTCGTTGAAATGCTTGTTGATTCAGGGTCACTGTACACCATGATGTCACCAGAGTTGTACACAAAAAGCTATGGAAAGGAATTGTCCACTTTTAAACCCTCTGATATAAATCGGTATGCATACGGATGTGTAAAGTTCTGGGACATGAATGGGTAAGGATTGAATTTAAGGGCTGTACTGTTGATGGAAAGTTATATGTTGCACACAAGTGCAACAGTGTTCTAGGGTGGGTTCAGCAAGCTGCCTTAGAAATTGAAATACGCCCAGGCAAAGAAATTCTTGTGTGTGTGTGAATGATGCAGGTGGGATATTAACTGGGGGCATTGTACTTAAGGGAGGCTTTTCCCACCATGTTCCCGGATAAGCTGGGGAGGTTAAATGGTTTTTTGCACAAAATTATATTAAAAAGGGGAGCGGTGCCCAAAGCTCACAGAGTTAGGAAAGTACCTGTGATGGCCAGGGAAGGATTGAAGAGCAAATTGGGCAAACCTAAGGATGCTAGTAGAATTGAGGATATTGAGTGCTTTGAATGGTTATCACCGGTGGTTCTAGTGCAGAAGGCAGATGGCAACATTAGGATGAGTGTTGACCTGAGGGAACTTAACGACAATATATGGGTTCATCGCCACCCTTTATATGACATTAATGAGCTCTTGGCTTCAGTGGAAAGTGCAACGTGTTTTTCCAGGTTTGACCTACCTTCTGCCCACCACCAGATAAATTTACATTAGGAGTGCCTGCCCCGGACTGCTTTTGTTGCATGCCTTTTGGTTTGGCATCAGCCTCTGCAGTGTTTAAGAGACTGATGCAAATTCTGTTCGGAGGGGTGCCAGGTGTGGAGTATTTCCAGGGCGATATCTTGGTATGGGGCAAGGACCATAAAGAGCACAATGGTAGAGTGATTGAAGTGATGCATGTTCTGAAGAAGAGTGGGTTGACTGTGAAGTGGTCGAAGTGCCATGTGGACATTCTGGGTCTCACATACCTAGGTCACACGTTGGATGTTAAGGGAATAAGTCACAAGGAGGAGTTGGTAAATGTGATAAGGGAGGCACCTGCTCCAGTACCAGTAAACAAAGAACAACTCAAGTCATTCCTGGGTATAACAGAATAGTATGTTAGATGTACTCCTTTATATGCTGAGAAAACAGTGAACATGCAGGCATTGTTGAAAAGGTACACCAGGTTTGATTGGACAGAGTGTTGTCAAAGGGAGTTTGTCGATTCGAAGAGCGATGTGGATCACGCTCCTTCCCTGGGTTGAAGTCAATTCAAGGAATAAGACTGTATTAAGGCTGTATTGACTGTGGGTGGCAGTGTTGTAGCAATGTCAGGGTGGCAAATGTCAGCCTATAGCTTTTACCTCTAGGGTGTTCAGGGATGCTGAAAAACATTGTGTGATCATTGAGAGGGAGACATTAGTGGCCGTGTAGGCATCCAAGCATTTCAGGACATTTCTCTGGGGTATCCCTTATGTGGTCCGGATAGACCACAAACCCCTCACATTTGTGTTGATGACTAAAGGAATGGCTTCAGTCTATCCGAGGATCGCAAGATGGATGGTCGATATAAAAGAGTTAAATTTTAGAGTAGAGTATATACCAGGAGCTAAAAACGTGGTGGCGGATTGTTTGTCCTGGTTGCCTGGTGGTGGCAAGGATCTGCAGGAGGAGATCAGTGAAAACACACAGGTTGCCAGTGTGTTCCCTGCAATTGATAAAAACATGAATGGGATAGAGAGTGTGCCATGGATCCGGAGTTGGCATGGGTCAGAGAGGTTCTGAGGAGTGGGTGGTCTGAACTGAACTGCAAGGAAGTCGGAAAGGGTTATGTGCATGTTTGCCGCAAATTGTCTGACGGGCCATGGGGTGTCACAAGAAGGGACAGGTTGGTTCCTCTTCTCAGTTTGAGGTCCAAGTTAGTCAATTTGGCTCATGATGGAGCATCTAGGATGACTTCTAATGAAAAGAATGTTGCAGGATTTATATTGGTGGCCAGGGATGGATGAAGAGGTTGAGTTGGTGGTGAAGGATTGTGTTGCATGTTCTGTAAGTGATAAGAGCAAGGCAGTGAAACCGCAGCCGGTGTACCCCATGGAGATTCCCAATGACGTGTGGTCAAAATTGGCTGTGGACATTGGGGAGCCTATCAATGCTTTGGGGGGAGAGTTGAGATTTGTCGTGGTCCTGGTTGATTACACTTTGTGTTGGGTGGAGGCCGCTGCCCTGGAGTCTGTCAAATTTGAGAAGATTGTGTCATTTTTGGGTAAGGTTTTTGACAGGGAAGGAGTACCGGCTGGTATTGTCACTGATAATGGCGTGCAGTTTGAGTTGAGTTGTATGCAGGATTTTCTGAGGAAATTGGGAGTTAGGCACCGCAAGAACGCATTGTACAATTCATAAGCAAATGGTTTAGTGGAAAGGATGAACCGTTTTATCAAGGGTGCCATCCAGTTGGCTGTGGCCAATGGTTTGATTTGGATCGAGGTGCTATCTGAAGCCCTGTCGGCATATAGGCATACGCCTTCAGTTGTCACTGGACATTCTCCTTTTGAATTCATTAGAGGTAGGAGGGCCTGGTTCCAAGTTGAGGACTGCAGCCTTGGGGGTGGGGGCATGCGTACCGAGGTGGATATGGCTGAGGTTTTGAAAAAGGTGCACCTATGGCAGGGAAGTGTGAGATTATGGCAGTTGGAAGTGTTGGTTGGTGTTTGTGTCCGTGTGAAAAATCTGCGGTTTGTGCCCAATGGTTGCAGTGTCTGTATGGCTCCCCGCACCGTAGTGAAGGTCGGTGCAAGTTATGTTGTGCTGAATGATGGCTTGAGGTGGAGCAAAAAGAGGTTGGTGGTGCAGAATGAATCAACTGTTCCTCACACGGTTGCTTCAAGTGAGGGAGCGGGTTGTGCGTGGGGACCTAAGGAGGGTGATCTGCCTTTCAGTGTTTAAGGAGGGCGTGTGGAGGGAATGGAAGGAAGAAGGGTTGCAGATGAGAGTTTCAGCACTGCGACCAGCGAGGGGAGGAGTGGTGTGAGTGATGGTGTGAGTGGTGAGGTGTGTGGCCGACGGAGGGATGTGCCCGGTGCAGCCGCAGATGGGCAGGTGGGACAGGTGGATGTTTCTCTTCCTGTTGCCCCTGTGGAATTGGACCAGGAGCAGTTCCGGTCCTGTGAGGAGTGTGTTGGATCAGGTTGCTCTGCAAGGGTTAGGTTGCCTCCCATCAAGTTTAAAGATTATGTGCGTTGGGGTGCTAAGAATTGAGGTTACCCATTTCTAATTGTAGTGTTTGAATTATATTGCGACAACCAGTTGTTATTGATTAATATACATTTTTCCCTGCATTTGGTGTTCCTGTTTCTTCCCTTTGTTCTTTGTTCTGCTCTCTTTCCTTTTCTATCTCCTTTCATTTCCTTCTATGGCGGGAAGAAGTGTTGTAGTGGAACCTTGGACTGGTGACATACGTCCAAGGTTCCACATTCTTGTTCAGTTATACATGGGGGAGAGCGGCTGGGTGCTGGGGTTTGTCACCTAATACACATGTTGGTTGCATCTCACCTGCGTGCACGGCTCTTATTCAGTACTCTTGTTCAGAGTGGAATTGCCTAGCATTTTGGTGCTGGACTGCACTGATGTGTGGGACAAAGACCGATATGCAAATTTATATTTCTCTTGTGAAGGGGGCTGTGAGCTAAAACGTGGTTGTAGACCCTCCTGAGTGGAAGAAATTCCACGTAACAGGGTATTTGACCCATGTTTGGTCTCAGTAGAGGGGCTCCTACTCTCCATTTCAATTCTGTAATCCTGAATAACATTGACTCTTTGAAAACCTCTAAACACAAACAATCTTATCCACGTCCAAGATTAAGCACTGTAAACCAAGAATAAACGTGAATATCAAATGACCTATTTGAACAAGATTATCAGGTGGCCCCAGGTTATGTCTGGCACCTTGATTCGGTCCTGGCTTTTGAGCCAAGAGTCCTTTTCATGCTAGAACAAGTGTGAGCAAGGAACCAAGTCCTAAAATGCAACGTTGCATTGGATGTGAAGACAGCAATGGCTAAAACATCATAAACTACATGGCATCACTTGGCAACTATGGCCTGCCCGGCAGCGTTAAGCATATCATATTAAAGGTCAAGAGAAAGGGCAACAAAACCATAAGTCTCCTGCTTGTTTCCGGGATTTAGAACAATAACCATTTTACTTGCTCAAGTGAAAGCAGATCTCTCAAGTTGTTCCATGTTGAGCTTGACTAATTTGATCAAGGCCCATCTTTTTCTTCTCGTTCTAGTATGCGTGCTTTTCACATTATAAAGACAGACCTGGTAGAACCAACATGCAGAGTAGAAAATAAGGACTTTACAATCAACCCACATCTGACGTGAGGGAAGTTGAGATCACTGAACAAACATGCATTGCTAGAAACACTTGTGTACAGGCGCGTTATCAATGAAATATCATATCATATCATAACAGGGTGTTCTGGTTTTGCAGTGTCTTCAATTGCTGTGTCCGAAGCTACAGGGGAACTGGATGCAGGCAAGGACACCTTCAGTCATGAGGAGTAAGATAATGCTAGACAGATTAATATACTTTTAGGCACAATTAACTGAATAAAAACATGACGGATTACGATTGTTCTCATTCCTGCATTCATTCCACTAATGGCCTTAGGCAATTAGTCCTAAGCATCTAAAGGTAGGACATCTTTTGTAATCAGGCTGTGATTCTGTATTGTTATTATGTGTCCCAATCACATGACAAAGGCTAATTTACTTTGATCTGACTGCAAATTGCTCATAAAGCTGATTTCCGTCCTCACCATTACAAGTGAAATGAAGGAACAACACGAATTTAATGAACAGCTGATTAGAGGATTGAAGTCAACACATTGGTTGTATTATTGGATATTTTTGCAATGCTTAGAAAGAATACTTGTTTTATTATGTTGCCATTTCCTTAAAGGCGCGAAAGGATACACTACATGTAACATTTGCCTCCAAGGGAAGAGCTGAACAATCAATTGGTTGGATCCTACAACGGAAAAGCATAAACATAACATATTGAGCACTATTATATACATCCTAAATTTTATGGCTTTCCTATGTATTTGAGGTTCTTGAATATCAATTTACGTTGTTATATGAGATGGTTTTCCTATGTATTTGAAGGCTCTTGAATATCAACATAGGTTGTTCATTGAGGCAGTGGAACGGGTTCACACAACTAGATGATCACTCATACCTGTGTGCTAGTTCAAATGGGCTCTAAGACGCTTATTTATGTGGCCACGAGGCAAGAGTGAGCAAATGTTCCTGAGATCAGTTTCAAAACTGGTGCCAAGATAGGATTTTGAAGCAACCATTCAGCAGCAAGAGGGACTGCTAGGACTGGGGGCCTGCAGCATACATCAAACAGCCTACAGCACATGGCACCTTGTATTGCGCTGCCTCGAGTGGCAAAACTACTGGGGGCTTTGGACTTAACAGAGAACCAAGAGTGAACCTGGTCACTTGAACATGGGTGTGTGTGTTGAGTTGGTGGATCTGTACTGCTGTACAGAGGTGTGGAAGTGGCCCACTTATGCTCTTGATTGCTGTAAAGACCGGAGGGGGGTATCTGTACTCCTGCCCTCATTATGGCAGAGTAGAAGCACAGAGCACCCCAGCCAAGATTCTCTATTTGGTGAGCGTGGATGAGCAATCAAGGCTTAAGCTCTCAGGAGGTGATGCAGGCCGGTTCTAAAATACAGTTTAGTCCCCAAGCACCCACAAAGGAATGTCCACACACTATGTTATAATACAGAATATGTACACATACAATAACACTCTTTGTGCTCAGGCAATTCTATAATGATAAATATATACAGTATCTATGTGGTACCACACTTACTTCTTTGATTCCATTAAAATGCATCAACTGCAGACAGTTTCAAAATGGCACACAAATCAATTAATAAAGTGAACCAACAACAGACATGAGGAGGAAAAAAAGCTTGTTAAGCAATTGGCAGAATACTTGGCCCCTACCACTAGGCACAGTTCTGTGTGAGGATCCCCCACCAGGGCAACCTGCAAATAAGATAACAAACAAGCCCACTCCATATATTGTTTTAGCAGAGTCATATTTCCTTCTATAATTGTTCTACCACCCCAATGTACCTGCTATATCAGATTTCTTTGATGGGTCATCGACAAATCCTTCTTGAGTAACCCCCTTTAAGGCAGGAGGCACGGATCGTCGATAGTCCTCAAAGAAGGTGATCCTTGACATCGAGAGTCCTCGACAAAAAGGTTCAATGGCGTTGAGGCAACAGTTTCGTTCCCGGCGGTGCTCGTCGAGGATCGGTCGTGGACGTCCTGCAAAGACGAGGTGTGCGGTGCAACTCGACAACGATATCTGGTTGCCGCAAAGAGTCAATGTAGAACTTTGGCCCAGCAAGGAAGTTGCGTCATCTGCGTCTTTGCGGTCTTCAGGTGGTAGGCAACTCGCTAGCGGATTCTCCTCAGTTTGTCTGCGATCTTGACTTTCTCTGGTGGGACAAAGCGGTCGACGGTGATGAGCAAGTGAGTACTTGATTCAAAGTATTTCAAAGTGTTCTTAGGCAAGGGAGCGTTGCGGCTCTGGTCTGCAGCACAGCACCAATCGGTCCCACATCTGGGCAAAGCGGCTTTGATGGGCTTCCAGCGGTTACAGCAATCCTCTGAACCCTGGTCGATGGAAATGGACTTCGATGGCCTCGATGTCCGGTGCTTTACTTCGAGATTCCTCGGCGGTCCCCGTCTCCAGTCGACAGTCTTTCGAAGGCTGGCTTCCAGGGCGCTTCGGCGAAGGTTAGCGGTCTGCACAATGTTCCCTCACAGCTCGGGAAAAGGTCTCCTAGCCAGGTCCTCTCTCAGATCAGTCCTCGACAAACTGAACAGCTTTCGGATCGGGTTGAAGCAGATGCAGTAGCAAGTATTCTTCTTCCAGATGGGCTTCAAGGATAAGTAGCAAGTTTCAACTTCAGCTTCTGAACACTTTGCATCAGTGAGAGGTCCCAAGATATACTGCTGGGTCTCTCATTCACTCTCCTGGGTGACACTCAGGCAACCAATCATTCAGAAAGGCATTCAGGCAGGCAGGCAGGCAGCCAATAAGTCTCACAGTTCATTCAGGCCATTCTTCTCCATTCAGGCACTCAAAACAAGGAATGTGGATTGGGACAAGTACCCAGCCATTCAGCACTCTACAATGCATTCACATCTGTTTCAGGCAGGGCTGTCTCAGTTGTTGTGTCACATACCGGAAACCAGACACCCATTACATGAAATGCATATTGGTCACACACCCTATTCACCCAGGACCCACCCGATGGGTGTACCCACAACCTACAGTCACTGGGAATTCTCCAGCCAGTCTGGCCTGGACTTCCCCACAATACCATATATGGAACCTCTGCCCAACAGCCAGTAAGGGGAAGGGACAGAGTCAGGGCTTCCCAGGACTTTAGGAAAACAAGGTATCAGGCAATAGAAAACAAGAGGCCACAGGGGCCATCTTGTCTCCTATCAGGAATCAACTGATTCCATGGCAGGGCCTGGGTATCCCAAAATGGAGGATTCTCAGAGCACCTGCCAAATTCAGCATGGAGCTGCCACCAGCCCATACCCTGCTCTGTGGGCACACACAGGTGCCCAAAAACATACACTAGGGGTACAGGGTTGTACCCCAGCCATGGGTGCCATAAAGCTATCCCATGGGTCTGTTCACCAAACCTAAAAGATGAAGAGCTGCACTGCCAGCAGTCCCACATGGACCACTGTGCAGAAAATAACACAGAACACACATGATAAAAGGATTACAGGACAAGGACATGGAGGCCATGTCCCTCAATGCATTTCCAGCATCACAATTCCTAATCAGAATCTTTCTCGTCATCCTGGTTATGATCTCTGCATATTTTCAGAGCACATTCCCTTTAGTGGTACCCACCCTTTGCCTTTCTCCCGGCTCTCCATAGTGTGGCACTAGAATGAAATTTCACTGCATATATGCAAAGTTAGCCATACGCAACTAGTTGCATGATCTAGTGTCCAGCAGTGATACCAAATACAAGATTTCTCTCCATGCGGAGAGATGCACTTATATAGTCTTGTGGCGGACTTTGAATTACATTGTGATTATATCACATTCTGTCGTCTAATGTGGTTAGCTATACTTTGAGGGGCATGGTGCTTTCTGGCACTTGTGGTTAATTAGTGACAGCTGTTCCAATGCAAAGTACAATCTGGTACATGCTAGCCAATATGTGGACATATCCATTATGCAACAACACATTCCTCACCACGTTAGTCAGAACTGGGCATTGCTACTTAAAGAGACAGGGGGGCTGATTTACAAAGTGTCTTTCAACTTTGAAACTGATGCATGAACAGCAAACGTTAACAATCACGATTTGAAATTGATGAGAAATCTGAACTTAATCACCACAATAAACTAACAATTGGAGCGCAAAATCAAGGTTACTCAAACCTTCTTTTTTTCTGTCTTTCAACAGGGGTCTATATGTTTTTATCTGGCCCAGAGTATATTCAAGAACATATTTTAATCAATCGAAGTTTTTTCAGATAAAATCCATAAACAGAAGTATTACAACAGTATACAAAATCCATCATGATATACAGATCCGAATAATCACATTACATATATAGCTTCCACTCATAAAAGCATACAGGTTAAGAGTGGTCATCCAATAGGTGCTTCCTTCTATACCACGATGTTCTTAAAAATTACAAACATCCACAGCAATTGATTTGGCATGTAATAAAAAGATCAAACCAGGTTGACATTGGTTAAAATTAGCTTCTCTCAACAATGGGAGAATTATCTTTTTTCTTATGTCTTGGTAAAATGGGCAAAATAACACAAAGTGCAACAGATCTTCTTTTCCAGCACCACATCCCGGGCAAAATGTAGATTGCTCATGGCCCGGACAATTCTTTGTGTTGTCTCTCAGCCACAGAAGATTACACCGGGCTATGGTCAATGCCCAACGATCTGCAGATGTATTGCTGTGCAGCAGATAAGGTTGGGTTACATCTAACTGTGTGATTAAAAAGTGTTTCCTGTTAGAGGCAACAGAAAGTCTGGATGTTTCGCGATTATTCAGAGTTAATGTGCAGAACATCCGTTATACTTGTTGGGGACACATGCGGGTAATAAAACAGCTGGAGATTGCAAGCTTGGGGCATTCATCTGAGATCCACACTCAGAGATCAAATTTAGCCATGCAATTTTGTACCAATAGGACACCAATAGTAGCCCTTTAATGATGCTGTGAGTAACGGTGGCTCTCGTGTTTGACCATATAGATAACCAGTGTAGAAGTGGTGCCATGTACCAGTCATCCCCTATATGGGTAATGCCCAGTTCTGTTTGTACAGCTAAATTCGGAGCAGAGCCGGGGATCCCCAACAGTTTCTTAAAGAAATTATTCTGTTACCTCAATACTTGTTATTGTTTCGTTGCCCCAGAGTGCCGCACCATTATTGGTTGCAGTTTTGTCTTGTGCTCTGTAGACTTCAAGTATGAGATTAGTTGGCTGGCCCTGGCACCGAGTCATGAATCGTGAGAAACCACTCAGTGACAGTTTCATTTTCATGCTCTGTTTCTGAATGTGGGACAGCCCTGCCAATTTTCACTGAAACAGATGTCTAGGTAATCAAATTTGGACGTCCTTGGGATAATGGCACCATTGCTTAGCATATTGCGCATTTTGATTTTCTTATACTCCCTCGAGAGCAAGCCATTACTGCTGATTTGTTGGTGTTGACTGATAACTTCAAGTCAGACATAAAGGATGTATGTACATCTATTAGTTTCTTTAGGGGTTTCGGGGTTGGGCAATTAAATCCATGTCATCAGCAGATGCATGTAAGGGAACAGGCTTATTGCCCACCCTTGGATAGTCTGCCTCGGAGTCCACCAAAGCCCCGTATTGTCTGTTAATATACAATGCAAACAACACTGGAGCTATACCACATCCCTAGCGTACACCAGAGGCTACCACGAAGTAGTTCATACATTGCCCTTGCTCCCAAAATTGGACGCAGACTCTAGTATCCTCATGAATAATTTGCAGTATTTTTATCAGGTCAGCCGGGCAGCCCATGGACGCGAACACCTGCCACAACAAGGCCCTGTCCACTCTGCCAAAGTCTGTGCTCAGGTCCATGAAGGCTAAGTAGATCAGTTCGCCCTTTACAAAGATAGAGGATGCCCCTACCAAGTATACATAAAGTACCTGGTCTCGGGTACCCAGTCCAGGGTGAATCCAATATTGAGTTTCGGAAAAAAATTGGCTATGACTAATCCGGTCCTCAAGGCATTGCATGATTACACATCCAACAACCTTGAAGGAGGTGTCCAGCAGGGAAATGGGCCTCTAGGCCAAAGGGTTTTCCAGGTCTCCCTGTTTAAATATGGGGTATATGATTGCACTTTTCCATGATTGTGAGAATACTCCTGATTCCAAATATGAATTCAAATATGTTGTCAAGAGTGGGACCCATGTCTTAACATATTTAAGGTTGTATACTGAATGAGTAGAGTGCAGACTAGAAAATGTATCTAGTGTACTTCATGGAAATATAAACATTCATGTATTCGCTTCATGTACCTATGCTTTTTAAGGGGGTGATGGAACTCTTGGGATAATGAGGGCTGACAAAGCTTGGCTGTTGCTTTGCTAGAATATTCAAAATTATTTTCAACATATCAGTAACTAGAATGGACGTGGTGTTGATTGCCCTGCAAAAAGCGTCCTAAAGGCTTTTTAAAGATGGGCATTGCTACTGACATGGTATAGCAGGGAGTGGACATTAAGGTCCTGAGTCAAGGAAAAGTGCATATTTCTCCTGCGATTCCTAAGCACAAGTGCCTTTACACCTGCCCTCGGGTGGCATAGAGATTGAGGGATTTGCATGGCCATTTCTCTTCCGAGAGGATGCGTGGGTGGTTCCATGAATACCTGTAATTTGGCGCAATTGTGGACATGAAAGAGACTGACTGCCGGTCGTCCCTCGCAATTCCCACTTTTTCCCATGTGCTTCCCTATTTTCCGTGTTCTGCCCCCTTCCCAGCCCTCTGCCCAAGCCATGCCCACGTCCAAAGTACCGCGCATTCCATGAATCGACTAACGAGATTTCGCACACAGTTTGGCGCGCAAGGTCCCTATTTCCTGTGCAAGTAATTCCATGAATCTGGCCCTAAAATGCGAAAAGCTGTCACACAGTGTCAGTGATAAAGCCATTAGCCCTGTAGAAAGCAGGAAATGGATCACCAAATAATTCTAAAAGTAGCCACGGCATCAAAGGAAGCAACAGGGTTTATTTCCATACAGCGATGCAGCAATGGACAGGGAAACTGGCAAAGTATCTCGTCCCAAAATGGTGAACCTGAGCCCTTTTATTAGGGGTTGTACCAAATGGCATATGTAGTATTGGGCCGAATACCAAATAGTTTGCCAAGTAATCGACCAAAGTCGAATATGAACAGAATAGTTGCGTTATCATAAAAAGAATCCAAAACTGAAACACATTTTTTTTAAAAATGAATGCGCTATTTTAAATCCCCGCACAAGTGTGATTTATTTTCTTTATTTTAAGCAATATATCATCCTCATTTAAAGCATGCAAGGCAGAAAATACACACTAATGAAAAATTATGTTGCATATGCAAAACCTGCTCTAGACAAAATGGGGGACTTCATGAAGGCAAAGTGCTAGGTTGCAATGAACCAAATGCATACTGCTATTAGAAATTGCAAATCTCACATATTGCAATTTCTTGAGAGATGCAAGGTAGCTCAGGTGGAAAGTAAGTTTCGAATCTGCCCTGTAGCTCACATAGAAATGTGTAAATGGTTTCTGCCTACTCAGGCAGGACACAAGTCGAGAGTGCATGCTAGGTGAGTGAACACTATCCCTATTATTAAAGAGGGGGATCCCCCTCATTATTCAAATGCAGGGCAGCTCTCTCTCTCAGAGAGGCAGATAGGGTTGAAGCAGGGATAATGACACATAGGGCAGCCTGAGATGTGACGCAATCTGCTCAAACCCAGCAAGCTCTAAGAAGGCATTTCCCCGTTAGCCATTCACTCAATTCCACCAAATATAAATTCAATTGCAATTTATCCCATCTCCTTCCCTCCACGCTAGAGGATGCAAGCATCCATGGATATTTTCCAATATTTAACCCTTTGCAAGAAATCGGCAGCAAAAATGATGTGTTTTTTTAAAGAAAATGTGCATTAGGTCATGCTAAGAGGAAGAGAGAGGGAAGAAGGGGAGTGAGAGGAGCAGATGGACCAGCAAGCAGAGAAGATCCAGTGGGCCAGTGGGCCATAGAGGAGTGAGGAGCCTGTGGACCAGACATCAGGAAGGGGCCAGTGGGCCAGAGAACAGAAATGGAGCAGGGAGGGAGAGATGGGCCTGAGAGGGACAACTGGGGAAGAGAAGGAGCAGCAGACACAAAGACAGGATTGGAAGGAGGGCACAATAGACAGGGAGAAACTACATGAGATGCAGAAGGTGTGAGAGATTGGTTGAAAGAGGATATGAGAGCCACCAGGAGGCGCAGAGATGTAGTAGCTAATCTGTGTAGCTCCGTCCCCACCAGGCAGAGAAGGGTCCTGAGCCCCCCCTTAAAGCTGCCATACGTTGGATTCAGTGGGATCAGGTGGTCTCCCGTTGGAACCCCTGCACGAGATTCCCAGCCTCTGGCCCCCGATACTGCAGCGTGCTGAGCAAGGACATGGGGAGTGGGGAGGCCATGCCACGCAGTACATGCAGCATCTTCACGGCCCAGCTGGAGAGAGTCGTGTAGGCATGGGCAACCAATGTCTAATCTTGAGGGTGCCAGCCTCCGTGTGGATAGTCCTGCACCAGCCTGCTGGTCTCATGGCCTGGAGGCAGCGCTTGAAGAACGTCAGCCCTGATGGTGCAGGAGAGAGGTGGCCTGAGGAGTGAGCTGGAGAGAGGAAATTCAGTGAGCGCAGCACGGCTTCGGAAGGGGAGGAGATTGGTTTAAAATAGTGCAGAGGCCCGGGCGGAGTGGAAGCAAGGAGCCACAAGCCCCAAGTAAGGGGAATATACATTGAAGGAAGGGGAATCTACGAGGAGTACCATGACAGCAGGCCTTCCCTGGAGGGGTGCCGGATGACAGTGGCACCTCAGGAGGAGACCTGGTCTGCAAGAGGAGAGGCAAGTGGAAGAACCCATGGGGAAATAAAGCACCTGCAGATTGCCATTCACTGAGGGAGTGCACGGGATACAGCGACCTTCCTCAGGGGAAAGGAGTAGTGTCAGTGACCTTCTCCCGGCATTCAGATTGTGGTTCCTGATAGAAGTCTTCAGGAAGGCGTGTGCAGGCGAGACTTGGCCCACAGGTGAGGTGGCGGAGAAGCCACATGGGGTTTCCAGGGTGGAAGGGACTAAAGAGGGTGGTGTGTGGCCCCTCCCTGCTTGCCATCCTTTGGAGGGGGCTTTTTGACCGACAGGGTTGAACTTGGTTGTTGTTGACTGTTTGTGGGGGCAACCCTTACCAGCCTCTCCGGTCGCAGAGACCTTGAGCCGGCTCACTTTTGCCCTCCATGGAATGAGTGATCCTATCCACAGGGAATGCCACATAGTTTGGATGCCAGGGATGTGAATAAGGGTAGAAAGGGGGCAGGAGATCACTTATTTCCACAGCAGGCTTTAAGTTGGTGCTTTCAGCCTTAAAGGAGAGAGTTACTGCTTGTTACATTGAAGCTGCTCTAGAATAGTCTCATTAGAATGTACAGCCGGTCCGATAGCACAGCGAGTAGAGTGCTCGCTTTGACATCTGTGCAGAGCCTGCTGACACAGGTTTGAATACTGTCAGGGCCAATCACACATCGTGGGTAATAATAATCAGCGCTCAGATACCTCAGGGTTTGTAGTGCTAAATAAATAATTATTAAGAAGTTAGATTATTATTATTCTTATTATTCTCCTCAAATAAGTTTGCCCCTCCCCCACTGCCCATGAAGTTAGTACCTCTCCCAAAATTTGGAGGGATAGCACCCCTGAACACATGCACACACACCATTCACTATAAACACACACGTTCACCCAGCCACGCATGTATTTAAGTGTGTACCCTTTCAATATACAGGCATACCCAGGCAGCCACCCATACTTTTGTATGTGCACCCTTTCACATCCTACAATTTCAGAAGACCCAGCTCACCATATAGGGGTCCTCTTTCAAACATAGAGGAGCTTGCTGGGCCTACAACACAAAGGACTCTACCTACTTCCTGCCAGGAAGACTGGAAGCCGTTGTGAGCACTTTAATTTTCTCTCAGATGGTCATGTGACACATCTTGCCTGTCAATAAACTTCTCCTGGCAGTTTATTCCAGGTATATGCAGCTAAGAGGCAAAACCAGCAAATAACTTCCTGTTTGGGCCTCCTAGGGCCAGAGCTTCTTCTGTTGCTAAGACTTTGCTGTGTTCCCCTGGTTCATAGTCATATTTTCTCTTTTTGCAGGTCGCCTAACGAAAAGACAGATTTTATTCAGCTGATTTTTGGCAGCCGGCAAAAAGCAAACATATCTCCTTGTCTTGCCCCCCACCCTCGCTGGCTGTATGACTTCCAAATCGGGGGGTTCCACCCCACGAACCACCTCCTTCATCACCCACCTATGTCTCCCTCTCCACCCCAGACACCCCTAATTCCTTAAACACACAACACACACACACATAAACTCAAGTACACACACATCCACAATTACCTGCTCTCCTGTGCCTGTCAGCCCCTGTGTGCACTCGTCTGCAGCAGGGGCATGACAGATCGAATTTGAAAGACCGCTCTGTGCGGTCACAGAACGGTCTTTCTAAAAGGAGCTTTTTTTGTTTCATTTTTTTTTTAAAAGGTCTTTTCACCTAATACTGTTCGCCCGTCACCTGCCTCATGCTTCCACACATAGGGTTCCTCTGACCCAGTGACTCTACATCTACAAAAGAGAAGCATGTGAGCACAATGACATCGAATCTGACATTTCTGATGACATCGCATCATGTATTCGTTTATCAAGATCAAGATACTTGTTAATGTCACAAACTATCACACATACTTTATACTTTATACTATAGTATAACATGTACTTTCTAATGTACAACTTTTTATTGTCATTTGAACAGTGCTTCCAAAAATTGTGTGCAAACTCATTTTGGGAACCTTTACACATTACAAGATAATTATAACAGTGAATTCTATAATTCCAAATAGAAATCAAATTACAATGCTTTTTCTTGTATTTATATTTACATTATTTTTTAACTTCTCTCTCTGTTTAACTGTTGGTTTATTTTCATATGGAAAAAGTCCTCTCAAACTGCACTCCCTAGTACCAGAAATAATGTACTTGGAAACAAGTTACACAACCTAGTACCAATAGCAAACATAATAACATACGTGAACATTTATATTTTTTCAATAATAAAAGAAAGGTAAAAGATTTCAGAATGCACATACCTATAATTATCGTCAAATTATATGGTATTGGTATCATCTTTAAAAACATAGTAACATAGCTACTGGTCTAGCTATAGATCTATTAATATTACATTTCCTTAATAATTTCTTGTTTCCTCTCCGGTTATATTTAATTTGTAAAATACATAATAATTTAAACATTTTAGTTTTAATAATATGCATGAATTATTCTCATTCATAGGACATCTGGGTTAGTGGGATATTATTGAGCCAACTTCTAGAGAATCGCTCCACTTTGCCATCAGGATTGTCCAACCAGCAAGCCAGTCACTGATCACCTGTTGACAGCCAAGAATCAATTTAGCCTTGAGAAAGTGAGTAAGGCCTTGATGGGTCAACACATGTGTTGGCTGACCTACCTAAATCACTAATTACATCCTGTAAATGAAAAACGAGAACAACATCATCTTCCTTATTATCAGCGCAAGCTTTACGGGGCCCAACCCCTTCAACCTATGCTACAGGAAGAAGGCATCTTCAGACTATCCATCTTTGAACTTGATATTAGTTGACAGCATTGTACCTTAAATCAATGTAGATATTAAAACCAACTTGCAAAAATATTGCACACCCATCTTTCTTCCACAAGTAATGCCTTGTTGATATCACACATGCTAATAACTTCCATCAATAGCAAAACAGCATTAAAACCTATATCAGGAAGGTGAGCCCACCCCCCAGGATAAAGTCTGTTGTGTCATACCTCCAAAACGAACCAGGGGTATCATTAAGACAGGCTGCTCCTGATACATCTGACCACTATGGCAACTCTGGAACCGTGTTTATCACTATGCACATCCATACATAATTCTCTTCACCCGGATCGTTGTCAAGCTTCTGATTACTTTCAGGACTACAGCACAGGGATTGTGGACAGGACACCTCAGTTTCAATCCAGGCCATGGTCATGTAATCAGACATTGATTTTAAAACTTCACTAGAGGTACAGCTTTGGCAATTATCATGTTTTGCTACCATGTTTTGCCGGCCTTGAGCTTCTAGTAACTAGACCAGTTTAGGTCACTGTAACTAGAATGTCAGGACTGAAACCACATGCTGTGGTCTTGAGCAGGAAGAACCATTTCAAGGTTGACTATTGCATCCAAAGTCCAGTTCCCAGTTATA
Source organism: Ambystoma mexicanum (assembly GCF_040938575.1). Taxonomy (NCBI): domain Eukaryota; kingdom Metazoa; phylum Chordata; class Amphibia; order Caudata; family Ambystomatidae; genus Ambystoma; species Ambystoma mexicanum. The sequence goes on from NC_090930.1 coordinate 331,965,745, forward strand.
GAGGCCCATCCCTAAACCGTTAATACAATTCTCCATAGATTGTATTTTTATTGGCCATTGGTTTATTTTAAACCTTCCACAAACATTCATGGTAAGAAAATGCATAAATATCATCTTGACATCACATTGACACCCTCGCTCAGACCTTTCATGATTTCTGCAACCATTCCTTTGCCTCAGGATCCTTCCCCTACCCTCTAAAACAGTCCCTTGTGCATGCTATGCTCAAGAAACCCACAGCAATCTCCATTACTTCCTTTCTGGGCAAACTCCTAGAAAAGCTGGCCATCTCTAAGCTTAACCTTCATTCTGATTCTGTTGGCTGTCTCCATGACTACCAGTCTGGTTTCAGAGTAGCCAGAACCACAGAAACTGCTCTCCTGAACATCTGCAAAGATCTACTCTCTAACCTTGACTCTAACATTCCCTCTGTCCTCATCCTACTCGATCTCTCTTCTGCCTTTGATACGGTCAACCATACCATCCTGCTCAACCGTCTCTGTGAGAACCTGGGTATCACTGATCAGGCTCTGGCCTGGCTGACCTCTTTCCTCTCTGAACGACCTTCCCAGGTCCAACTGGGGTCCTTCCTATCATCTATCTTCCTCTCTGCCTGTGGTGTTCCCCTCTCGCCCTGGCTTTTCAACCAATACCTGGCAACTCTCGCCTACTGCCACTCTATGCTCAAATTTCTAGTGCTACACTGATGACACTCAACTCAGTTTCAGGCTGCCCTCAGCCACCTCCTCTCCCTCTCTCATCTCCGATTGCCTAACTGCCATTCAAGATTGGTGTGCCACCAATGATCTTTGCCTGAATGCCAGCAAGACTGATATCCTCCTCATCGGCACACCTTCTCCATCCTTTCCCCTCTCTCTCTGCCTGGCCTCGCTTGGCTCTCCTCTCATCCCTGCATGCGAGGCTAAGAACCTTGGGGTCATCTTTGACTCCACACTTTCCTTCTCCTCCCACATCTTGGAGGTCTCTAAAAAGTCAACCTTCCTGCTGCTCCTCCTCAGAGGAACTCTTCCTTTCCTCTCCTTCCCACAGAAGCTCAATGTCTCCCAAGCTCTGGTTCTCTCTTGGTTGGACTATTTTAATAGCCTCTTTGTAAATGTACCTTCCTCTACTCTTTGCCCTCTGCAACTAATCCAGAACAGGACTGCGAGACTTGTCCTTGGCCTCAAGCCCTCGGATCGTATCTCTCCAGCTCTGAAATCTCTCCATTGGCTCCCAGTAGATGCAAGGATTACATTTAAAACCCTCTGCAATGTCCACCAGGCTTTCTGGGGCCAGGGCCCAAAATACCTTCAGCTATCTCTCCACAAATAGTCCCCTCTCGAGCCCTTCGCTCCTCTACCTCTAACTGCCTCAGGGTCAGTTGTTTTTCAAAGAAACGAGCTGGGGGGAGATCTCTGTCTTCGGCTGGGGCCTCCCTCTGGAATAGCCTCCCTGCCACTCTAAAACTTGAGGAGAACCATCTCCAGTTCTGGAAGCATCTCAAGACCTTCCTCTTTGCATCTGCCTTTGCGCCCCCTCTGCCCTGCTGATCTGCCCTCTTGGCACTGTGCACCTGGCCACCCTCTGTCCCCCGGGCCCAGGTACCTGCTCACCCTGCCACCCTTCTGCACTGCCTCCCGGCCACCCCTCGCACTGGGGACTGTATCTGTACCCCTACAGCCCCTATTCCCCATTTTCTTCTTTTAATGCACTTATCAGACTTACACAGTTCTGCTGCCGTAAACGCACAGCACTTGCCACTTGGTGACCGCACTTGTGTGGGAGCGAGGGGTCGTTTAGACCCCCCTCACACATTCAGCACAATGTGGACCACTTGCTCGTACAATAGCAGGGGACACCTCCATTGCCCGTATTCTAATATTAGCCTAAGTGGGGCTGTTGTGAGGGACACTTGGCTTCCATTTTGTGTGCCCTCGACTCCATCTTTGGACTAGGCCTCACTACGATCATACGAAAAGTCTTCTCTCCCCTTACAGCGCTGCGCACACCACGCTCATGGCTCCCACCTTTTCTCACTCTGTCTGAAAGCTTCACAGCTCCATTTCTCACAGAGGCGCCGGGGACAATTGAAACAAATATACTAATGTAACATCTCACTCTTCCTATGAGATCACTGTCCTGTGTGTGAACCGGCAAAACCATCACCTCCGCGATTGACCAGTTTGTGCGCAAAACGAAATGTTCCAAGGGTCCCCGTCATCTTTACAAATACCCACCTAACTGCTCGCCAAGGCGGGTCACGGCTTGGTTGGGGTGCAGACCCAATTGTGGATAGACCATGAATGGAGGCTCTCGGACCACCCTACTGAACACGTGAGTACCGGTTGCGAGACTCTCAGGGACAAGGAAAAAATGGAGAAAAGGGTGTAAAAAAAACAAGGGGAATGGTAATACTGGGAAAATGCAAACTGGGAGTTGGGTTTAGGGCCTGTGTGAATGCGACTGAGGCTTTTTCTTATCTAGCCTTTATATGGCCATTAGGTTGTTGTGGAAAAAAGAGATAAAGAGGAATACGGGATCGTAGCTCCGAAGGGGGGGGGGTAAAAGGCGGTGCCACGTAGCATTGTCTCGACCAGTGTAGGGAACAAGTGGAAGTACAAAGAAAAAAAAGTAGGAGTCTCATATATATTTAGTAGACTCAGAGTAGTAATTTGGAATATTATTTTTCCGTGTGAGCAGAATTCTTTGGAAAGGTAGCCTAAGGGGGCTCAGAGGTGGGGAGTGGTTGAGAAGATAAGAATAAAAGGGTAAAAACGGAAACAAACTAAGGGGGTGATCTAAAACAGAAGGCAGTGTATGTTACATGTTCAATGTTGTCAGAGTTTACTGTGTTGATTTGTCTATAAGTACATGTGTGTTGTTGTGCTCTTTTGAGATAAACATTGATGAAAAGCATTGGTAGTAATCTGTGATTCTTGCAACAAAGGTGTAAGTAAAAAGGTTATTGGTACTTGTGATGATGACAGTGAAATAAGGTTGAGAAAATGTCTCAGAGAAAGTGTTTATTTGGCAAATTGCATTGTGTAACTATACTGAGAAAAAAAAGAGTGAATATCTATAAGGATACAAACTAAGGTGTAATGGGGGGAACACACCACTAGCGCATATTTTCCAGCACCTTACTTTGTATAGTGAAAAAATACAGAAATATCATGAACAATGGCTAACACAGATAAAAGGAGATAGTATGTCCCCAATATGGCCAGAGGGAGGATCCTTCGATAAAAGAGTACTAGATCTTGTATCAACCCATTTGCTAGCCAAATACAGGAAGAAGCAATATCAAAATAGGAGGGAAGTGTTAGACCTATGGAGGATGTTCAAAGAGGCAGCCCCTAGCAGTGAGGTAAGTAAAGAAACACCCTAGAAAAACCCACAGCCCTGGAGGGAGGAGGGAGAGAGCTACAGGGGATGAACGAACAGTAAAAACAGTAGAGAATGACCTCACTAAGCTTTACCTGTTACTGACAAGGCCTGCAGTGGGATATAGTGAGCCTATGTATGTGATGGCACCCACGGCACCAAATACCCCAGCAACAGCAGTTGCCACAGCCCCGCAACCGTATGAAACAGGTGAATTATACAGACCAACTAGTGCTCCTCTGGTGAATTTAGCACAGCTAACTGGAAATTTAGACAGGCAGCTCGCATATGCCCAAATGGAAATAACACGATTAAGAACACTGTGTGATAAGGGGAAGTACCACCATTAGCAGCAGTTGATCTTACACCTCCGCCAAATGTAGCGGGGGTATCTTTACCGTCCCCACCACCACCAGCACCGACACCAACAGGGCAGGAACAAGAGTGGCAATCAGGAGAGTTTGTTTTCCATTTAAATGTCAAACCTGTAAGAATAATACAACCTGGGACACCAGACAGCTAAAGAGGGGAGGGACAGGGAGAAAGAGAGTCAAAAGAAGAGATAGATGAAGTATGGGGCAATCTATACAAATACAAAGATGGGGCAGCAGCAGCGGGGTCCCTGCTGCCATTTCTATTTGACCAAGAGGATGAAAGGGCCGCTCCTAGATGGCAAGGCTGGTTGAGGCAAAGAGTAGGAAACATGTTGGTAAGCAAAACAAAGAAGGGAACCATAATTAAAAAAGGAAGCAAGGCAAAACTACAGATGCCTCTGATACCTAAGGGGGCAGGGAGACAACACTACATTCCATGGGCACAGATGGACAAAAATAACCTGTTGAAACTACTCCCTCCACTTGTGGGGCGGGAAAGTGGATACACGCATTTGAAAAAAACACAGCAGGGGTACCATTAGCCATAGGGGATGTAAAAAGTTTATTAGTGTCCGTCGTCGGTGACCAAGCAGACGCAATGTGGGTGAAGGCATGCTTCCCAGGGGTAACAATGAACTGTGACCGCCACGATGGGTCATCCTTTAAGACCGTAGGGGCACAAGTATGGGATGTATTGCGGAGAACTTTTCCAGACACTCAGGATTTACATTTAGTGATGCAATGCACTATGGGGCAGGAGGAAGAGCCTACGCAATTCATCCTTTGGGTGCAGGACCTGTGGAGATCTGAAACAGGCACGGCGTGGGACCAATCCACCACCCTGTTCTACTTTATAATCAAAAAGGGGCTACCGAAGGAGGTACCGAAGGTCTTGGATAAAATAGCTGGGATAGAAGCCAAAGGCTGGCCAGAGATTCAGAGCATAATTGTACACCATTGTAGGAGGACAAAAGAGAGAGAAAAAGAGATAACACAGAGAAGGTTGGCAGATAAAGCAGAGTTAGTACAGAATAAATTAGTGAAGGTTGCAGCAATTAATTCAGCAACATCCACTGACAGGCAAGGGGAAGGAGAGGATGGGTTAGGAAACATACCATCAAGTATGGCAGCAACTTGGTCTGTGAACGCACAAGAGCAATGGGTTGGAGAGTAGTACGGATGCCCCCAATGGCCGGGCAGACCCACAAGAGGATGAGGTGGGTACCGAGGACAGAGAGGGGGATTTGGAGGAATGGGAAATAGAGGATTTGGAGGGCAAGAGGACAACCGCAAGGGTCATGTTGGAATTGCAGGAGGTGGGGACATTTTTCGCAAGAGTGCAGAATGCGACCAATGGGTTATTACCAAGGACAACCTCCTATGGGAAACAAACATCAGTATGGCCACCCACACCCAGGCAGTCCCTATGGGTTACCAATGAGTGGGAGTGGGCAGAATGAGCAATGTTATAATGAACCGCAACAGAGAGAACCACACATGCAGTAGAGACAGCAACCACAGCAGAGATGTACGCAACAATAAATGGCAAGGCAGAACACTATGTGAAATGCAAACACTAATATCTTTGCAACCTCTGCAAATGGCACGCGGGCACCTTTTCGCGGCGCAGCCGTAGTAGGGGACAATGTATTCTCTGTTCCAGGAACAGAGACATATAAAGATTAGGCCCACAGAAAGCACTTGCGTATCCAGTCCTAGCAACTACCCTACATGCAGAAGAGGAACCACTAGTGGGGGCAGAGATAGGCAACAAACAGTTCATCTTTATGGTGGACTCAAGAGCGGAAAAATCGTGTCTCACGGAAAGACGGTTCCTGCTCTCGGGAACATTTTTTTGAAACACAAGGGTTCTCTGGGGCTATTTTAAAAGTTCCTTATACAAAAGGTCTAGAAAAGGTGGGGGAAAAAACAGTGCAAGCACCTCTACTATATCATGAATACTCGTCAAAAAATTTGTTGGAAGGGACCTCCTAAGCAAGTTGAATATGACCATCTCATTCACTGAGCGAGGGACAGTGTGCTCCACTCCAGGGGTGTGCCCAATAAAAGCAATGTTAATGATAAGCACTATGACAAATGAAATTGCCATAAGGGGGGTGCCCATAGACATGGACATGTTCATTTATGGGATAAGGGTACTTGCCAGGGTGATACAGGAAATAACACGGAAAGAATGGAAAGTGGCTTCTGATTTTGGCCCTCATTACGACCCAGGCGGTAAGTATACAACATTACCGGCATGGCGTAACTAACGTTTACGTGCTGGGTCAAAGCCGTAAAAAGCGGGACATTACGACCCATCGTGCACGAGCATTACGCCATGCCGGTAATGTAAACTGCGCCATGGCGTTAATGCCCCCAAAACGGCACCTACCGGCATCGTATGCCGCGCAAGGTGCACCACCGCCACCCCGACCACCGTTCATAGCGGTGACCGTAGTTAGCGGTCACCGCAATTAGCGGTGACCGTAGATAAGCGGAACCGGAAGTAGCGTCACCGCGGCGGAACGGGAAAGAGCACGGCGGCCATCTTTAAAAACACAATCCATTGGCATCCTCTGCAACCACTGGACATCCGAGCCTGAGACCCGGCAAATACCATCAGCAACCTTCTTCCTGCAAGAAAATGCCTAAAGTGGTTAAAAAAGCCTGTGACCGCCTGCGGCAAGACCACTTCACCAGAGAGGAGCTTACCATGCTTGCGGAGACCCTCCAGGAGAACGCCGCAGTGGTATTCTCCAACCAAATGACCAGACCGGCCATAGCCAAGAAGAAGGCCATATGGGCACTGGTAGCTCAGCGGGTTAGTGCCGTGGGAACAACACCCCGCAATGTGAGACAGTGCCGCAAGCGGTGGGACGATCTCCGGCTCAGAGTCAGGAGCATACTATCGGCAAACAGGAACCTGGCCACGGCAACCGGGGGAGGATAGGAGTCCCCTATCAAATTGCAGCCATGGGAGGAAATCTGTGCCTCCACCATCGGAATGGAGAGCATAGAAGGAGTAGGAGGAATGGAGAGAGGAGCCCCGACATCAGGCGATGCAGGTAGGTGGCTCAAATCAAGCCATGCAAAAATCACCAAAGTCCATTCATGTGAAGTACAATGTTGCCCCATAGTGTAAATGCAACACATCAGCAGGAGACTGCCCACAGATACATCCGATCTCCACCCTGTACACATGCAGTATGCACACCCTAACTGCAGGCACCCACATACCTCCATGCTACTTCCACACAAAAGGGAGACAACCTGTTTTCCCCTGCCTCAAATGTGCCGCATGTACTAACTGATAAGATGTCAGTCGTCACAATGCCCGCCCAATGTCCGCAGACCCATCAATAACACTTTCCCTCCTTTGCTCCACCACAGGCTCAAATTCCGACCTTGAGGATGAGGACACCACTGCCTCCACACCCACCAAGAGGGCCAGGACAACTGTGCCAACACCACAACCCTCCACCTCTGCCGTCCCGAGGAAAACCCCACAGCAGCCAAAATCCATGCCAGGAAAACAGGACAGGGCATTGACAGCCACCCCAGCAGGCAGCACAGAAGCAGCAGCAGCAGACATTACCCAAATCATGCCCACAGAAGGGACAGGCTCTGCTGCAAGCAGCACTATTGGGGAAACTGCTGCCATTGCAGCGTCCTCCGACAGCGAAGCAGGGATCATGGAGGAGATTGATGTCGGAAGCCCCACTGCCCACCCTCATTCCCCCTACCTGTCCCTAAGCAGCCCGCATGCGGATGCCACACAGGGGCAGTTTGAGGATGAGGATTGGCCAGGCTCTCCATCCCCGCTGCAGGAGGTGAGCAGCCCAATGGGAATACCACTGCCATTAGCTATGGGCCAGAAAGAACAACAAAGCCTGGAGGAGATCGTCACCCGGCAGCTGCAACTATCCTCGCTCCTCAATGAGCATGTTGCAGAATGTGGGGGGTCAATGGCAGCAATGGAGAAATGTGCGGAGACAGTGAAGGCTGCTATAGAGTCCTCCACAAAGGACATCTGCGCAGAACTCGCCGCTGTGCGGCATGTCATCACTGAACTAGTGCAGACAATTCGGGACATGCGTCCAAATGAGCAGGCAGGAACCTCCTCGGGTGCCAGCTCGACACCAAGCAGCCCCATCCGTCGATCATGGAGGAACCTGCGCAGCACAGGCAGGGGTGCCCCGGGGGCCAGGGGAGGTGGCTGCCAATAGTGGCCGGACAGTGGAGTAATCCTACATCAGACACTGATGCACAGACTTACTCTCACCTTTGTAGGGATTCCAGGGGGGAGGGTGGAGGGGGGAGTGGGTGTGTTGGGGAGTTCAGGGGGGAGGGGGGAGTGGGTGTGTTGGGGAGTTCAGGGGGGAGGGGGGAGTGGGTGTGTTGGGGAGTTCAGAGGGGAGGGGGGAGTGGGTGTGTTCAACAAAATCACTTTCACAATACACTTTTCAAATTTGCACAAATCAGATGTGTGGACATTGCTCATTGCGTATGTGTGATTTATTGGTAAACAGTCCCCAGTGTCCATATAACAGACGCACACAGTGCCACAATCGTCATCTCCAGGTGACACCCCCCATTCGCGTGTGCTAGAATAATTGGTTGATCAGAGTACTATGCATTTCACGCCCCTCCTGTGCATCGCCGCCTCCATGAGGTGCTGCCGAATCCCCACCTTCATCATCCTCATCGTCAGGTGGTTGCAGTTCTGCATCAGGGGGCAGGGGCACATTGCGTCTGACGCACATATTGTGTAGCATGACACATGCCATGACGATATTTGCCATCTTCTCATGGCGGTACAGGAGTGCCCCACCAGACCTGCTGAGGCAGCGAAACCGTGCCTTCAATAGGCCAATTGCCTGCTCAATCGCCACACGGGTACGTGTATGTGCACGGTTGAAGTCCTCCTCGTGCTGGTTCTGTGGGTTCCGGACTGGTGTAAGGAGCCACCTCTTCAGGGGATAGCCTGCATCACCTGTATGTGGGCGAGAATGTATGTGTCAGTCATGACGTCTATTTCAAAACATGACGTGCCACCATGGCTTGCATCCAACTGTTACTTCGGACCTCTTTTGAATGCACTAATTGATTCACACTATGCGACCAGTATATGCTCATGGCTCTTATGGAATGTTGTGCATGCCATCAACCAATGTATGCAGGGGGGTCAAGTGCCTTGTGAGTGTCCATCCACTGTGTTCGTTCATGCCGTTTGTTTTGGTGGCCTGGCACGTGTCCTGTGAAGTCAACGCTCACATCATTGCAACATTGCTGTCAGCCTCATCATGACCCCAGTGAGCAATACTGATGTTGATAGGGACATTTTGTGGGCCTTGCTGTCTGTGTGATGGTGTGTTGATGTTTCTGTCCGTTATGTGCCTCATTCGTGCGCAGTTATGGGGACAGGCCTTTCAGTGGATGGTGTCTGGTGACGTGCATGTAGGTGCATTTCGTTGAGGTCAATGTGGTGTAAATTGGTACAATGCACTTGCAGATGGTTGTGTCATGGTTGGGGCACACCTTCATTCACGTGGTGGGGCTGCATGCATCGGGCATTAGGTTTAGTGGTGTCTGCTGAAGTTTGTGCTGCTTTAGGGTATGATCTGGCTCCGTTGTCTCTGCTACTCACAGCCAGGTGGAGTATTCAGCAGGGGTGGGATGGCGGTTGGTGTTTCTATCATGCTGTCAAGGTCGTTGTGTATCATGTATACGATGGTGGTGATGGTGTCCCGGTCCAAACGGTACAGGGTGTGGATCTGCTCAGCGGTGAGGTTGAATGGACTGGCTCTGATGCGTGGGATTGTGGGCTGCCTGCGTGGTGCCACTGGCTGTGCTGGCGGGGCTTGCTGGCCCTGCCTTGCCCTCCTTCTCCTCCTGCGTCTCCTCTGTGCAGCCTATTGTTGTTGTTGTTGTAGTTGAAGTTGTAGCACTTGCATTGCTATCAGGTCCTCCAGCCCCAACATTGCTAGTCCTATTGGAATCATTGTGGAGTGTGACTGGGTCTGGGAAGGGGTTGGGTGTGCTCTTTTTGTACTTCCTGACTCTGTATTGCCTCCACCTGTGCTGATTCTGTGCACCTGTGGCAGCTGGATTCACTGCACAAGGCCCTTTACGGTTGGTTCGCGATGGCGTATTTAGCACCATGGCGGTAAGGTACTTAACGGGCTGGGTGATGGCGTTAGGTGCATGTCCGCTTGGGTCGGCATTCGCGTACCTTTACGCCATGGCGCTAAGTACGGTGTGGGAGGTCGCGTGCGCGCGCCATTGGCGCAGTTAGCGGCAGCGTTAACTACGATGCCGCTAATGGCATCATAGTTAACGGTCACGGGTCAGGATCGGACCTAGCGGAAAACGATGGCGGTAACCATTTACCGCCATCGTTTTTCACTTAGCGCCAGGGTCGTAATGAGGGCCTTTGTCTTCTGCCCAATTGTAAATACAGAGGTTGTACCAGGCATTATTTTGTCTATTGATCTGGAAGTGGTGCAAGTATCAAGCAAACGTATTGTGGTAATAGGACTGGACACACATGGTTGCGAATGGAGAACAGTGCTCTCCATAGACCCAAACATAACTTTACGTGATTTAACTGATGAGGAAGTGTTCACCGACAATGATAACGATGGGGAAATAATAATGCAAATAAGTGTACCATGTGACATCATGATCCAGCACAGAGAAATAGACAACCCTCTCATGGCTAGTGTTAATGTGCCACCCACTATATTTGAGGAAGATATGGAAAAGATACTGCCAGAATTATGGACCACAGGTCCACATGACATAGGGCTATTACAAGAGGTCACACCCATAAAAATAAAACTGAAGCCAGGTGCAATACCTCCTAGAGTAAAACAGTACCCATTGTCAAGAGAAGCAGAGGAAGGGATACGAGAAACAATAAATGCGTTATTACAAGGTATCATAGTACCGTCCAATTCACCATGTAACACTACAATTTTTCCAATCAAAAAAGCAAGGGACGGGGCTTGGAGGATGATCCAGGAACTACGCCCACTTAATGACATCATAAAGAAAGAATTTCCACTAGTGCCTAACCCTGCATCAATTTTATGTAGCATACCTAAAGATGCTACTTGTTTTACAGTAGTAGACTTTAAGAAAGCCTTCTTCTCAGTACCACTTGACCCGAGTTGTCAGTATCTCACACCATTGACATTGGGGGGCAACAGATATGAGCATTGTAGATTACCACAAGGGTACTGTGAGAGCCCCAGTATCTTTAATAGAATATTGCATGAAGATCTTGGTAACGTGAACGTAGAGAGCACGATAATTCAGTACGTAGATGACTTGCTCATCTGCAGCAAAAGTGAAGAACGGTGCAAGGCCGACTCAATATCATTGCTAAATTTAGTAGCCACAAAAGTATACAAGGTGGACAAAGGTAAGCTGCAATATTGCCTAGCCGAGGTACTCTACTTAGGACAACTGATTTCAAAAGATGGCAAAAGAATAATACTAGACAGAGCAGCAGCAATACACCTGGTTGGTTTACACGTGTTTCGGCCGCTCTAGGGCCTTTCTCAAAACAAAAACTTTCTGGGCAAATGTAATAACAAATTAGGTTCAAGTCAAAGTCACCCTTGTCCGCCTGTTTGATCACTATATCTTTATCCATTTGTAGTCTTTTCAGTGCTAGTTTTTCTTTCGTGGTTAAATTTGAAACGTGGGGGCTGATATTCAGATTTTCATATAGTTCATAAATGTCTCTCGTGGTGACTTTATAGAAGACCTCTATCAAGTTTTCTGCTGGAAATTGTGGTGTGAATCTTGATTTTGTCTTAAGTTCCTTGTTCATAGGGCATAGCTGTGTGATCCCTAATTCGTACATGGTATTATGTATTTCATCAGTCTCCGGTTCATGCAATGTTTTGAGAAGATGTATATTTTCAATGTCATCAATTGTAAAAATGCTTTCCAAACGTTTTTCTTTTCTTTCCCCTTGCTTTTCTTTCACTGTTGTTGCAAAGTATTTCTTCAATCTCCGTTTGTGAACAAATTTAAACAGATCGATCTGTGTATTGATCAGGTCCAGTGGTTCGTAGGTGCATAGGACAATCCTTTATTTAAAACTGATAGTTCATCATTTGTAATGTTTGCCATTTTAGAGAAGTCAAAAAGCACTCTCACCACACAAAGGGCAACAGCATTTGAAATAATAATTTCGAGCCCAAACATTAATGTAGTAAGGGGCAAAACAGTGAACCCAGCCATATTTATTACTGAACCATGCACGGGAGAAGACATACAGGAACACGATTGTGCCACATATGAAGGAGAAGAAGATGACATCCCAAAAGCAAGTGAAAATGCACTCGAAGAGCGTGAAATATATTTTGTAGATGGGTCAGCATCAATAGATAGTGAAATAGGTGAAAAACATGTGGGGCGGCAGTGGTAAGAATGGAAGAAGGGTATGAGGTTATTGTACAAAAACGCCTCCCCTCATATTATTCAGCGCAGGCAGCAGAATTGATAGTGTTAATAGAAGCGAAACATACAGCCAAAGGATGTGCTGTGACAATATACTCTGACTCAGCATATGCAACAACCACAGTGCACTCAGGATTTTCACGTTGGCGACGAAGAGGGTTTAGAAGGGCAAATGGTTCACCAGTACAATATGCAGCACTATTGAATGATCTAATAGAAGCACTAGCAGAACCATCAGTGGTAGCATTTGTAAAATGCCAAGCACATATCAATAACACGGACACAATATCAAAGGGGAATGCAGCAGTGGATGCCGCCGTAAAAGAAGCAGCATACTTTAATGTCCCACAACTGTTAGAATGTATTGTAAAAACAACCAGTTCAGACACACAAGAAGAAGGATATAGCCATACACCAGTTCTACAAATAATTGAGTTTCAGAAAGGAGCGCCAATAGAGGAACAAGAATTATGGGGAAAAAGAGGATGCAAACGATCATCAACAGATTTAATATGGCAACAAGAATTGACAGGGAAGTTAATGATGCCAGTAGAATTGTTAGAGTAGCATTCCAGCAACTGCACTTCCCAACACATGTGACCAAACAATACATTGCAGCAGAGATACAGGAAGCATGGTTTGTTCCGAATCAGCAGGAACTTTTGTCAAAATTCATAATAGAATGCACTACATGCCAGGCATACAGTTCAGGGATGACTCTTAGAACACCAGGAGGTACACTGCTGCGTCCTGTGAGGCCTTTCAGGGAACTCCACATTGACTAAGTTGATATGGGAGAGAGATGTAATGGAGCAAGGTATCTCATTGTAATAGTTTGTCCATTCTCCAGGTGGGTGGAAGCTGGGCCATGTCCCAATCAGACGCAAAGTGCGCCGCAAAGTTTTTGGTGAGAGAGGTGTTCTCCAGGTGGGGCATCTGCAATGTAATAAGGTCGGACAACGGGGCCAATTTTGTGAATGATCTTTTCAAGGAAGTAACTACAATGTTGGGTGTAAAGCACAAATTATGTTTCATTTATCACCCGCAGGCAAACGGATTGGTAGAAAAAAATCAATGGCCTGCTCAAAAGCAAACTGTCAAAGTTGTGTAACACTCTCAAGAACAACTGGATGTATTGCTTGCCCCTAGCACTGTTCCAACTCAGAAAACAGCCAAGTAAGGACCACAATTTGAGCCCGCATGAAATAGTGATGGGACGGCGCATTCATACACCACTATCGCCCGTAAGAAGAGCATCAGATGCTCATAGGCTGCCACAGTGTTGGAGGATGAATTTAGGGCATACATTACCAAATTGACACACGCAGTGCGTAGCATAGCAAGACAGATTGGACCTCCATTCACGCAAAACAGCGAGACAGATACTACAATGCCAGCACAGGACAGCCCGGAGAAAATGTTTACGTGTAGAGTTTTGTGAGAAGGTGGAACTCCCCATGGTTTCATGGTCCCTATGAGGTTATATATTGCACACCAACTGCAGTTAAGGTTAAGGGATTGAAATATTGGGTGCATCTCTCCGATGTGAGAAGAGTACACGATAGTACAACCCCTCAGAGTGAGTAACAAGTGGTTACAATAAGGATGTGTAATGTACAACAAAGAAAAAGAGATAAGAGAATTGAATGAAAAAGTTATATATATATATATATATATATATATGGACATGCCAAAATCTCTTAGAAAGGCACAAACAGCCTTATTGACATTGCGCCTCGCTTTCTCCATTTGTGGACCAAATGAAGAAGAACGCAGCCACATTTGTCTTTGCGGAATACGAGAAAAAATGACTTGGGAATTTGGAAACATGTCAATGACCTTCCCAAGTCCTTCTTTCATGGCAAATTGCAAAGGAATTCCAGACACATGTCCTAAACTGTTCCCTCCACAATGAATTATAATTATGTCTGGCTGATGCTCTGTCTCTAAAGTAGCACAGAGAGGTACCAAGTCCAGCAACTATATTACACGCACCCCATGCCAGCGCACATCCACATGAGGGAATCCAAGATCTGCAGCTACTCCACAACGTTCTGCATGCACCTCCAACCAATGTATCCATGAGTCTCCCAAAATCCAAATAATCTGTTTTCGGAAACACACAGCCATAGCTATCTGTTCTACCCTCAGGAAAAAGACACTATGCCAAAATCTCTCCTTACACAACACACCCAGTAAACTTTACTGACCAATCCCTAGCTCCGCTATTCTCATTTGCATGGCTCACCACCCCAGAATCCCCGTATGTAATACACGCTGGCCGTGGTCTAACGCCATGTCTGCAGACATATCGAAAATCTCAGCGTGGTGAATGTAAATTTAAATAGTATGCCCCATTTCCCCTTTGAGGTTGGCTCTGAAAAGAACCATTCTTTTGTTATTTTTTGCAGATGCCTGAAAGACACCTGTTATTTTGTATTTTTTGGGGTTTTTTTTCTTACTTTACTACTAAAATCTTCACATAACCTTCTCCAAAGCAACCCTTACATTCCAAAGCATGGTATTTCCCAAATAAGATAAGGAAATGCCATCTTCTTCAAAATAAACAGCATTACTCGAATCAATATTCTCATTATTACAGAAAAACATACCAGCTCTAAGCATGAAAGCAGACATGCCTCGGTTGACTGCACACATAGCAATGTTTTGCTGAGCACAAAAAACAGAACTATTGTACCATATTGCCCTAGGTAGTAATTCAGAAAAAAAGTATTTTCGCATTTGGAAGGATGTTCATTACTGCTTGAACCAACTGTTCCAAATCTGCCAACAAAGTAGGGGCACTCACGTAGCCCAAATGGAAAGCACTATAGTGCAAAACTACCAGATGGGGAATGTCATCCTGCCCATATCTTCACAAACTTGTAGAATTCGCTCTGTGCATTGCAATCAGGCACATCGCTCCACACCACCTTCACTCCTTTAACATCAACATTGTTTACCACATGCCTACATTGAGCATACTGCTGTAAAGCATGCACAAAGTTATCTCCTAGCACCAAGACCCTGACTTTCTTCACCTATGCCATCTTCACTACACACAGTCTCTTTCTGCACAAATCCACAACGTCAACATCTGATTGGCTGATCCCTACAGTCCCCTTTCCATACTGGATTTGTTAGAAAACCCGGGATGTGGCACACCCTAACCACGAACAGCTGCCCTTCTAACCTTTCCACATCACTCTTGGTGGCATTCCCTCATTGGATACAGCTAAGCAGTCACACAACCATCCACCAATCACATCCAAGACCTCTACATCTAACTCCATCATCAGAGTTCCACACTTCAAATGTACTGTTGATCACTCTGAGTACATGTCTCATATTATTGGAAAGCACCTACTACAAAAACTACTCTACAACTCTCCAAGATTTCTACTTACAGCTGCATTCATATCCGTATGCATGAATACAAACTACAGGTATGAATATTTTATTCACAGTATATGTACAACTCTTATGAATCCACATACACAGAGTAATGCCACTAAACCTGCATAACCTATACATACATGCCAACCCTCCCGATTTAGGCACGAGAATCCCGATTTTTCATTGAAAAATCTCACTATTTTTTACTGTCTCCCGCATAACCTATACATACATGCCAACCCTCCCAATTTAGGTGCGAGACTCCCGATTTTAAATTGAAAAATTGCACTATTTTTTACTATCTCCCACCTAAATGAATGCTAGTCCCAATGCAATCCTATGGGAAAAATAAATGTTCCTGATATTGTGTTCACAGTACATGCTTACATGCCGACCCTCCCAATTTAGGCGGGAGATTCCCGATTTCATTAGCAACAATGTTGCTGTTTTGTACTGCCTCCCTCATAAAATAATTCTAATCCCAATGCATTCTAATGGGGAAATTCAGCTCTCCCGATTGCTCGGAGAGAATCTCCCTCCTAGCTTCTACATAATGTTGGCATGTACATGTACAACTCTTATGAATGCATATAAACAGAGTAATACCACTAAACCTGCATAACCAAAAAAAAACAGATTTCTCAACCATTCTGCCCACAAATCCCCATTAATTAAACAGGGATTAGCAGGCAGAATGGCACACAAATCCCTTTATTTTTGGAACACAAATAACAAACTCAACCCCTAGAATGTTAGTATTACAAAACAAAGAACTGTTTTAATTTTATACCATTAGGTTTACTATTAATGTTTCTCCTCACCACTAGCTCACTTTCTACTCTCATCTGAACCGCAGTTTAGTAACAACCAAATAGAAGAATAACCTTCCCAACTAATTGTAGCTGCCCAATGCACAATCACACCCCACCAAATACATCTTTACCATCATACTCAGACACTCATGCACACAGCACACATACATTGCAGAACGGCCCAACCCATACCTTCTCTTTTTTTTCCAACAGACCCCAAAGAATGCCTACCAAAAAGCAAGTCCGCAGAAAGCGACGCAGAAGTAGAGCAAATCAAAATAAAAGTGTCCAAAATAAGCACCATCTCTACCAGAGTTTGTACAAAAAGATAAAACAAAACAGCTAATACAGTCATTTAGCGAAACAAAATAAGCTTCCAGTACAGAAACTGTGCCTCCTCTATCAAAATGTAAAATGAAACAGAAAATGATTAACAAGAATTCGGCTACCACTACTGCTAAACCTGCTCCTATAAACCTCGCTATACTAACCAAAAAAAGTATTTTAGCAAAAATGTTCTGCCACAGAATCCTTCAGAATCTTATATAAACAGGAGACAAATCATCCACAGCTCTTCAAACCTACCGTAGAAAATTAGGGGCTGACTCATGGAATTATTTGCGCTGATAAACGGGGATTTGTGTGCTATTCTGGCCGCAAATCCCTGTTTAACAAATGATGATTTGCAGGTAGAATGGCACACAAATCCCTGTTTTGCAAATAATTCCATGAATCAGCCCCTTAATCTTAGAAGCTTTGATAAACAGTGCAATCCTTCGCAAAAGAAAGTTATTCATTTTAGTGTTAAACAGAATGAAAGCACTAACAAAACTAACTACTAAATTACAAAAAAACTTCGCAATAAACGGAATGTCAACAAAAATAACTTCTTAAATATCTGTGGAGGTGAATGGAGTCACACCACGAACACAGAACCATATTTTAATGAAGAAGCATACAAACTAAACCAAAGAAACACAATTGCCATACATAGCAGTGGACGAGGTAATGAAAAAATTAATAATACCATTATGGAACAAGAAATACTGCTTACAAAAATATCCCGAGAAAACCCAGAATTACCTCTCCATTCGACTGAATCAGAACGTCCAGTATACAAATGGCCATGCACGTCAATGTGTAACATTCCCAAAAAATCTTTCCAATCTTTACGCCAGTTCCTCAATCAGTATGTGAAAGGCAAAGACAAAATCAAAATGAATGTGCTGCAAAATATGGTTACCTGTCCAGTGCGCAAATACACAGGACTACAAGGACATTCATTAGCCTGCATTTCAGGACCTATTGCAAAACCACCTTCCATCATATCAAAATGATATCAACACATCATTCAACTATAAGAAACCTAGTCTATAAGCTGTACTATGCTAAAAGTCCTGCTTTGGCACTAGCCAATTTAAATACATGTTTTCTATATGGTACAGCCAAGACCTACTCGAAGTAAACAACTCTATCCAGAAAAAAATATTCATAAGCCTGCATTTCAGGACCTATTTTCAAAAGCACCTTCCATCATATCAAAATGTTATCAACTATAAGAAATCTAGTCTATTAACTGTACTATGCTAAAAGTCCTGCTTTAGCACTAGCCAATTTCAATAACACTCTTCTACATGGTACACCCAAAGACCTACTCAAAGAAATCGACCATATCCAGAGAAAATATTTTGGAAGTGAAAGCCACTTACAAAATGCAATAGCTTTACAACAGACTAGCAACAATTCTGCACATGGCAACCTTCTACTACACACATACAAAAAAGAATTACTAAAATTTAAAAGTACATCCACAGAAGTACCAAACCATGTGTGTGTGTTGCCGCAGAACTTTTTATAAAGTAACACAAAAAGTGTAGACGTAACATATAATATGGAAGACAATGAAGATTCCAAATGGTTTGAGATAGCTCTCTACCTTATAGCAGAAAACAAATATGAAATAACTGACCCCTTAATACTTTGCAGTTACTGCACCACAAAACTTGACAACAACCAAACTCCTTCATGTGCTATCACAAATAACTTGGAATTATTCCCACAGTGCACCCATTTCAAGCAATAATACACCTTCAACCAAAAACAGCAAATTGTCCTCCCTCTGAATTGGTGAAAGGCATTTGTGGCAAAGTAGTTTATTTACCATCAGATCTGAAAGAAAATGTGCACACTCTGGGAGTGCAACATCCAATAGAGCAATCTTTAATTGTCTTAGTAAATGGTGTACCAACAAAAGACAAAAATAATTGGCAACAACTCGTAGACTTACAGAAAGTTAGACACGCCTTGCAATATCTTCAAGACAATAATGAATACTACAAAGTAATAAATATTGAATAAAACTTAAGGGAAACAACTGAAATAATTCAAGAGTCACCTGAAACTGGCCAATATGAACTTCTAGATCATGCTACAGTTTCCAATATTTTAGACCATTATACAATTCATCCATTACACTCTAATGACATAGATGATGCACTAGAAACTTATCAAATGCGACAAACCAAAGGATCACCAATCAGCATATGGGAAAAAAGTATAGAAGCAGGTGCTTTTCCTCCCCTCTTTCCTACTGGCAAAGGAGAAAGGTACGATGATAGACCCACTCAGATAACAGCATCAGAATACCGCTCGTTACAAGTGTATTCTGAAGATCCCAGATTTAGACAAAATGTGGAATACATATTCCACCTACTCTTTGAAAGTGAACTAGCAACTCTATGTTACGGAGTTGCACACATATTGAAGTCAGGAACCCACTTTCAAAATATGTCAGCTACGCAATTAATACAAAAAGTGCAAGAAAAAGATGAGGTTTTACAATCAAGCATTACAAATCTGTTAGCAAACATGCGTGGTAAGAAAGAGTACTGGTTCCGACATCACAGGGATGTACGTTGTATGATAAGAAACCTTGGCCAACCCACTTGGTCTGTTACATTAAGTTGTGCAGAATATGCATGGAAAGATTTACATGATTTCTTACGCATATCAAACAAAAATAAAACAAAAATAGATATACTAACACCTGGAGAACTTTGCTCTCTAGATTCTATTAATGTTTCAAGATATTTCCATCATTGTTTCATTGCTATGCTACACTTTATTTGTAATAAAACTGTTCATCCCCTCAGAGAAGTGCAACACTTCTTTTGGAGAAAAGAATGCCAATGGATTAAAGATGCTCCTAAATTTGGTCAAGACAGTGATGCCACTGTTTTACAGTTTAATCGAAAAATATGTCACTTTTGAAATTCCATCGGAAATAACAAATAGTGATCTTCATGAACAAATTTTACAATTTCAAAGACACAAATGTTGCAAATATCGTTGTAGCAAATACAAAAACAAACAGAAATACTATACCAAATGCCGCTTTGCTTTCCCTAGACCAGTTACAGAACCAGGTGAAGTGAACAACTTCATGTCTTCAGTTAGACATAGGGTTAAAGGTAAATCACCTAAAAACACGTATTACATAAAAAGAACAGAAGAATCAAAATATATCAATGATTACAATATAATCATTGCCCTTTTATGGAATGCAAACATAGATGTGCAATACATTGCAGACAATTCCACTGCAGTTGCACGATATGTTACAGCCTACTTAACAAAAGCAGAAAAAACAGAGCTTCAAGACCTCTGGAATGACCTATCATCAGACAAACACTATCTCAGAACTTGTACAGCTTAGGCATAAAAATGCTTTTTCATAGAGAATGTGGCTCCTATGAAGCTGCAGATCGTTTAACCAGTACTGCTTTGTATGGAAAATCTGAAAATATAGTATGGCTAAGTCTTGGTCCTGCTAAATCTAGAAAAAGTGTTCTCAAATCATACGACGACATAGAAACAATAGCCGAAAATGATCCCAACAGCCAAGACATTTTGAAAAACAATTTACTAGACACATACTACCCGAACAGGAGTACCACTTTAGAAACCATGTGTCTGTACCACATAGCCCAAAACTTCACATACACAAATAATATAAAACCCGATGAAAAAAAAGGTAGATATAGAATGACAGATTGTGAAGGCAGTTTAGTGAAACTTACCAAACAAAGCTTAATTAATCATATCAAATTGTCATGAAAAACTCCTCA
This sequence comes from Ambystoma mexicanum, assembly GCF_040938575.1. NCBI lineage: Eukaryota > Metazoa > Chordata > Amphibia > Caudata > Ambystomatidae > Ambystoma > Ambystoma mexicanum. Next base: position 331,986,316 of record NC_090930.1, read on the forward strand.
ACATTAAAGAACTATATTACATGTCCCTGCTACAACTTTTTAAACCATGGAGAAAAGAAGAAGAGACACTAGAACACTATGATTCTGATGAAGATGCTTTCAAAGCAAATGAAAGCACTATCACCGATATAAACTTTACACACTACAAAACAATGTTGCACAATGAACAGCAACAAGAAGAAGAACTCCAGGCCCAACTAGATAAGGACACTCCCAACAGTAGTAACATTCTGTAACAGGAAGTCAAGAACCACTAGGACAGCCACTAATAGCAAATGAAGCAGAATTAGCTATGACAGAAGTAGAGAACACTGTGTGTCACTATGAGGAAGATATAAAAGACTTAACTGTACTACAATCATAACTGAACAAAGAGCAGCGTACCATTTTTCAAGAAGTAACAGAAGAAATTGCACATGGTGTACAACATGAAAATAAAGACTGTACTAATCAAAATCATCAGCAAGTTCCTTCAACAATTGACAAACAACAAACTGTCAGATGTTGTAACTGCCCCCACAGGTTTAGCTGCCTACAACATAGGTGGTGTCACTCTACACCGATTACTACTCCTTCCAGTAGAACACCAAAACAAATTAGAATATTATAAACTTTCTACAGAAGCTGTAATGGAACTACGCAAAGTGTTAGAACAAATGAAAATGCTACTAATAGATGAAGTGAACATGGTCTCCAACCTAATGTTAGCTTTGATTTACCTCAGATCGCAAGAAGTACTTAAAACAAACTACGAAGAGCTCTTTGGAGGAAAACACATTATTGTTTTCAGAGATCTTCTTCAATTGACACCAGTGAAAGGTGAACATATTTTTAAAACCTTAGGACACAAACTCTGCCATAAAACTGTTGGCAGCATAGGAACTGTCAACCTTTGGCAACATTTCCAATACAGAGAATTAACAGAAAAAAATGTGCCAATCTGCAGACCTCACTTACGCCAACATTTTATAAAGTATAAGAGTTGGTGTACAATCTCAAGAAGCATAAGCAATATTAAAAACCCGGCACATCCATGCACTTTATGGCCATAATTCATGTGCTACTTATGTCATGGAACAACTACGGCGTACGGCCTGCGGCCATGCCCCCAAGACTCTAGGCCCTGGCCACAACCACTGCAACGTATCACACCCATAGATCACACCCATAGAATCAAACATTTTAACTGTCTATATGGGCCCACCCATATCAAATTTTTTCAAAGTTTGGTGAAAATTCATCCAGGGAGGGCGAATTTGTGATGTCATCTTTGATGTCCCGGGTGTTAGTCTTAGCAGTGAACGGTGGTGGCGCGAGTTATGGTTGCTTAGCTTACCATAACTTGCGAATTTCAAGCGTTTTTCGGTTTTACTTGGAACCATAACGTCCCTTTAACAAAGTTTTTTCACTGAATTTCATAGGTTTTTAGTACCGCAACTTAACCATAACGTCCCTTTAACAAAGTTTTTTTCACTGAATTTCATAGGTTTTTAGTAGCGCAACGTAACCATAACGTCCCTTTAACAAAAGTTTTTCACGGAATTTTATAGGTTTTTAGTAGCAAAACTTAACAATAATGACTTTGACTTTATATACATGTCATATGGAACTGATTAGATCTCTTCTTATGAACTTGATGTCCGCGAACTTATTTAATGTTCGCTGGCATGTTCGGAGAACAGTCCCACTACCTAAAAACTGTGGGGGGGGGGTAGGGGAGTATGTTTGATTGTTATATCATAATATAAGAACATTTAACAAATTCAAAAAGCAGCACACAAACACATTATATATAGTAATACATAAGAAATGTAACCCATATATGTAACACACTAACCATTCATTTAAATACAATATGTTCTGAAATGGAATATACCACAAGAACATAAATTGGCTTCCAACATAATTAGCTCACAGACACAACAGAACTGAGAACAAGACCAGACCCACTGAATACATAGGACTTATCTTACCAGAAATAGTAAGTGTACTTCATTTTACTCATATATTTATAAACTCTCTGTATTAGATTAAAAAATATATTATCTTTTCTTTTTTTTTCTCACAGAAATGTCTAGTACTCTGGAATGGCTAGAGGACAATTTCCCACATGAAGAAATGTCACAAGATAGTGAAACTAATGGTAAACACTTTATAATATAAACCATTTAAATATTATTATTTTGTATACATTTAACATATATATATATATTTTTTATACAGAGCATAACAAAATAGAAACTACCTCTGAAGAAGCTGTTATGGAAAACACGCTTGACAACATAAAAGAAAAAAATGATTTACTGTTGACCAATATTAATAATTTGAAAACTTCTGTTGAAGATCATTTTAAAACAAAAACGTCATACCATTGCCCCACATGTACTTGTCCCTCCTCACCATATCCCAGTCAATTATCCCAAACACTCTCCATAATCCAAAACGTTTTGATGAGATTTCCATCCCTTCCTCACCTAATACCAATAATGTTGAAACCCCAAATTCTCCTGTTTTTGTTTCTGTTTCTGCCTCACCTTCTCTGTCATAAATTATTAATATATGTTAAATAAAGTTTAATTTTTATATTGTATTGTGAACAGTTTCTGTTTTTTTTTAAAAACAATAAAAGTGTCCGCGGACAGTGCAAGAGTTCTGAAATGTTCGTACATAAACGAAAATGGAGGTGTCCTGAAAAACACCACACCTGTTCGTACTGTTCGCTAGCAAGTTGAAACTGTTCTAAGAACACACGTGGTGTCCTGAAATGTTTCGTAAAGAAACAAAAATTAAAGTGTTCTAAAGAACACTATATCTGTCCGTAATGTTCGCTATCAACTTAAAACTGTCCTAAGAACACAACTGGTGTCCTGAAATGTTAGTAAATAAACGAAAATGATGTGTCCTGAACAACAGTACAACTGTTTGTAGTGTTCGCTACCCAATTGAAAGTGTTCTAAGAACACAATTGGTGTCCTGAAATGTTCGTACATAAACTAAATTACACCTGTCCTGAAGAACACTATATCTGTCCTAACTGTTCACTACGAAGTTTAAACTGTTCTAAGAACACACGCGGTGTCCTGAAATATTCGTTTCACGTGTGACGCACTTTTAATTACTTCAGAACCCAAACAGTGTCCGTAGGACATCAATGCGCATGCGCTAACCAATCTCCGTGCACTTGGTGTCCTGCGGACAGGTGCCTCCTTCGCAGACTAGTTCGCAAACAGATCATATGACCGTGCCCACGCTCATCGTGTGTCCTGAAATGCGGACACTGTTTGTGTCCCCGAACAATTTAAAAGTACATTTTCAGTTAATCCATAATATTTTTCAATAAAATCTCACCATGCCACAAGTCCCACATAGCAATCTTGAGTTTCTATATACCTTTTGAAACTTTCCGATCCTTTTTTTGTGTTCAATCTGTCCGCGCACAGTGCACATGTCTGCGGACCGCACACAAGCACCCCTATAAAAGACCACGCCCAAGAGCTTATTCCCATTGTGTTTCTGGCTATTCTTCAGAATACAGTGATTTTTGCTGCCACCTGCAGACTACACCATCATCGACATGGCATCCTTGGCTCCTGAACTGCCACTTGGTGCTGCACCTGCTTCAGCACCACCACCACCCCCTCCACCACCACCACCTCCCCAAGGGCCTGAAGAGGGGAACAGGACTGAGGATGCGGAGGAGGAAGAAGAGGATGATGAGAATGAGGTAGAGGAAATCCCTACTACCCGCACTAGGCGTGAGTCTTGGGCGTGGCGGTTATTTACCATTCATGGGAATGGTCCTAAGGCTTGTGCGAACCATGTTACCTGCAATGAGTGCAAAATGATACTCAGTCACGGGAAGCACGGTAACTACAGCTTTGGGACCACTACTATGAAGCGACACCTGAGGTCATTTCACTCTTGGGCTATTCGCAGGGTTGTACCTTGCGAAGAACGTAGCAGGTTGATTTCCTCTACTTCATCCTCTGTTTCTGATCCTGTCACCACAAGTACCACCTCTGTGGGACAGCGTCTTTCTCAAGCTGCCTCACAGGCCATACAGAATGCTGATGACCCTTACCTTTCGAGGGTCACAGTTGTATGAATGTACTGTGACACAGTACTCTGCAGGGGGGAGCGACTTCGGAGTGCTTTTGAGACTATCGTCTCAGAGCACGAGAAGACCTGCTCACTACCCAATAAAACCCAAATAAAACCCACTCTACATCTTCCTCTCTCAGCTCGCCCTTTCTTATCCCTGTGGTTGGTGTCCCACCCTTTACCCTCCTTTACCCTCCTCTCCTAGTGCGTCGTGTCTGAAAAACCAAAATAAATACAAAATTACAAAAATAAAAAAAAAATAAGGCTCTTTTCAGAGCCGCCTTTCCCAGTTAAAAAATAGAAGTGAAAATAAATGAAGCAGGGCTCTTTGTATTTTTTAGAAGTCCGCGAACAGTTCGCGAACATTGGGTTACTACTCCATCACAAACATTGTAATTTTCTCTGGAAAGAAGTGGTGGCTCTGAAAAGAGCCTTTTGGTGGTGTTTGTAAGTCAAAAATTGTAAATGCTTAACATCTACTTCAAAATCGTTGTTGTAATTCCAAAAAAGGTCGCAATGCATTTTGTACATTTCTCAGAAAAATCTGATTGTCAGCATAAGTAAGATGGACTCCATCTCTGCGAAAAAATGTATGTACTACAAAACATAATATTTTCATTGTGAAAAGAAGACATGCCAAAATCTCTTAGAAAGCCACAAACAGCCTTATTAGCATTGACCTTGCTTTTTCCATTTGTGGACCAAATGAAGAAGAACGAAGCCACATTTGTCTCTCCACAATCCGTGAAAATATCACTTGCGAATTAGGAAACATGTCCATAACCTTCCTCAGTCCTTCTTTCATAGCAAATTGCAAAAAAATTCCAGTCACATGCACTAAACTGTTCCCTCCACAATGAATTACAATTATGTCTGGATGTTGCTCTGTCTCCAAAGTAGCACAGAGAGGTATCAAATCCAACCACTTCATTCCACGTACTCCATGCCAGTGTACTTCCACATGTGGGAATCCAAGATCTACAGCTACTCCACAGCTTTCTGCATGCACCTTCAACCAATGTATCCACGAATCTCCTAAAATCCAAACAATCTGTTTTCTGAAACACACAGCCATAGCTATCTTTTGTTCTCTCAGCAAAAAGAGTATCTCAGAAAATCTCTCCTGGCACAACACACCCACCAAACTTTCCTGACCAATCCCTTTCAGTGCTTATTCTCATTTGCATGACTTCCGAACCCAAAAAGCCCCGGATGTAACTCCCGATGTCCTGGAACTACCGCCATGTCCGCTGACATATCGTAACATGAACAGCCCTTCTACCATTTCCACTACACTCTCTCTGCCATTCCCTCATTGGATGTACCTCAAAAATCACATGGCCATGCACCAATCACATTCAAGACCTCTACATCTAACTCTAACTGCATCATCATAGATCAGCACTGCAAATGTACTCTGAATCTCTCTGAGTACAAGTGTCATATCATTGGCAAGCAGCATCTACCACAAATACTGTACAAGTCTTCAAGATTTCTACTTGCAGCTCCATGCATATCCATATGCATGAACACAAACTTCAGGTATGCATATTTTCTGTATAGTACATGACATAGCTCTCAACCATTTTTGTTTTACAGGCGGGTGAAATCACCCGATTTTGTTTTTAGCGGGTGAGACGCTCATTGGAATGAATGGGCGTGCAGGAGGCTTGGCGGGTGAGTCTGCCCTTTACAAGGCGTGTGACACCCGCCAAAAGCGTGTGAGTTGAGAGCTATGGTAGATGAACACATTTTACCTTGTAAAATCTGTTAAATGAATTTACTGTACTTTTTTCAATTTCCTAAAATCAACTACCACTTATACACTTTGTACTTTTTACTTTCTTTAAACACACACACTCAAATCATGTTAAACCATTTTTTAAATGAAATATATGGACTACATATATTCAAACAAAATTGCATGCAAACACAATCTATGTTTAAACCTTTATAAAAATACTTATACAATTTCATATTTTTTGTTTTTATTTATTTATTTACTTAATTACTTTAAATTAGACATGACATTGAGGCGCTATTACCTAGAACAGTTTACTTACAGAAATAGTGGTATTCACTAATATATTATAAATTTCACAAGACATAGTAAAGATATTTTATTTTTGCTACAGTCATTCAATACAATTTGTTCATTAAGAACATATCATATGCACTGAACTGATGCAATGTATCTTATGTAAATAAATTAGTTTAATGGTTTTACAGAAGGCACTGAGGATTTCAATTAAAAAAATCAATATCTAAATTAAAAACATTGCTATATACAAACAAAGTTACTAATTTGAAGCTTTCACAGTTGCAGTGAAGACCAGTTTCCTGAAAAGAAGCAGCCGAATTCGAAGAAGAAAGAAAAACTAAGAAGTTACCTGTTAATTTTAAAAAAAAGTAAGTAAAATATGACCATATTATTTATATTATTAATCAAATATACTATAACATTAATACCAGCTATTTTGGTTTCTTAAAATAGAGATTTTGTACCATTTTGTCCAAAAATTTCCATTTCGTAAACAGCGATTTACAACCAGAATGGCCCACAAATTTCTATTTTTGGATACACAAATTAGCCAACTGAACCACTACAATTTTCATATTATAGAACAAACAACTGTTTTAATTGTATACATTACATTTACTATTTGTACTTTTCCACACCACTAGCTTACTTTTTTTTTGTCATCTGAACCCCAGTTTAGTGACACATAAATTCAAGAATACCTATCCCTAATAGTTTTAGTTCCCAATGCACAATCACACACCATTACATACATCTTTATCATCTTACTCAAACACTCATGCGCACAGCACACATACATTCCAGAACACCCCAACCCATATCTTCTTTATTTTTTTCAACAGACCCTAAAGAATGCCTACCAAAAGACAACTCCGTAGACAGCAACGCAAAATTAGAGCAAATGAAAATAAAGGTGTCCAACATAAGCATCCATCTCTAGCAGAATTTGTAAAAAGAGTTGAAACAAAACAGCTAATACAATCATTTAGTGAAACATAAGAAGTTTCAAGTACAACAACTTCGCTTCCTCTATCAAAATGTAAAACAAACCAAAAAACAATTAACAGAAAATCACCTATCAGTACAGATAAAACTACTTCTTCAAATTTTAATATAGTGCAAAGTAAGCATACCAAGAAAAGTATTTTAGCCAAAATATACCGTCACAAAGTCCTTCAAAATCTTATAAAAACAGGAGAGGAATCAGGTTCAAAGCTTAAAACCTATCGTAGGAAATTAATCTTAGAAGCATTGATGGACAGTGCAATTCTTCTCAAAAGAAATGTATTTATTTTACTGTTAAACAAAATGAAACCACTAACAAAACTAATAACTAAATTACAAAAAAGACTTCTCAATAAGCGAAATGTCAACAGAAAGAACTTCTTAAGTATCTGCAGAGGTAAATGGAATCACACTACGAGCACAGAACCATATTTTAATGAAGAAGCGTACAAACAAAAGTAAACAAATACAATTGCCATAAATAGCAGTGGTCGAGGTTATGAAAAAGTGAATAATACCATAATGGAACAAGAAGTACTCCTTACAAAAATATGCCCTGAAAACTTAGAATTACCCCTCCATTCAACTGAATCAGAATGTCTAGTGTACAAATGGCCATGCACGTCAATGTGTAACATTCCCAAACAATGTTTCAAATCTTTACACCAATTCCTCAATAAATATGTAAAAATATCAAAATTAAATTACTGCAAAATATAGATACCTGTCCAGTGCGCAAGTACACAGGACTACAAGGACATTCATTGGCCTGCATTACAGGACCTACTTGTAAAACCACTTTCCATGATATCAAAAGGATATCAACACATCATTCAACTATAAGAAATCTAGTCTATAAACTGTACTATGCTAAAAGTCCTGCTTTAGCACTAGCAAAGTTAAATAACATCCTTCTACATGGTACAGCAAAAGACCTACTTGAAGAAATTCACTATATCCAGAAAAATTATTTTGGAAGTGAAAGCCATTTACAGAATGAAATAGCTTTAAACCAATTAAGCAACAATTCTACACATGGCAACCTTTTGCAAAACACATACAAAAAAGAAATACTAAAATTTAAAAGTACATCAGCTGAAGTACCAAACCATGTATGTGTATGTTGCCGTAGAATTTTTTATAAAAGTAACACAAAAACTGTGGACCTATCATACAAAATAGAAGACAATGAAGATTCTAAATGGTTTGAATTTGCTCTCTACCTTCTAGCAGAAAACAAATATGAAATAACTGAGCCCTTAATACTTTGCAGTTATTGCACTACAAAACTTGACAACAACCAAACTCCTTCACGTTCTATCACAAATAATTTGGAATTATACCAAGTACCAAAACCTCTACAACAACTTAATTTATATGAGAGCATCATAATTCAAACAGTACACCCATTTCAAGCAATAATACACCTTCAACCAAAAACAGCAAAATTACCTCCCTCTGAATTGGTAAAAGGCATTCGTGGAAAAGTAGTTTATTTACCATTAAATCTAAAAGAAAATGTGCATACTCTAGGAGTGCAATGTCCAATGCAGCAATCTTTAATTATATTAGTAAATGGAGTACCTACAAAAGACAAAAAAATATGGCAACAGCTGGTAGATTTATATAAAGTTAGACAAGCCTTCCAATATCTTAAAGAGAATAATGAATATTACCAAGAAATTAATATTGAAGAAAACTTGAAAGATACAACTGAAATAATTCAAGAAACACAAGAAGTTGGTCAATTTGAGCTACTAGATCCTGCTACAATATCAAATACTTTAGACCAGTATACAATTCATCCTTTGCACTGTAATGACACCGTACAAGATGTACTGGAAACTTACCAAATGCGTCAAACAAAAGGATCGCCAATCAGTATATGGGAAAAAAGTATAGAAGCACGTGCTTTTCCTCTACTCTTTCCAACTGGCAAAGGAGGAAGGTATGATGATAGACCTATTCAAATATCAGCTTCAGAATATCGCTCATTACGGATGTATTCTGAAGATCCCAGATTCAGACAAAATGTGGAATACATATTCCACCTACTCTTTGAAAGTGAACTAGCACCTTTATGTTACGGAGTTGCACACATATTAAAATCAGGATCACACTTTCAAAATATGACAGCTACACAATTATTAGAGAAAGTGCAACAAAAGGATGAGGTTTTACAATCAAATATTACAAATCTATTAGCAAATATGCGTGGTACTAAAGAGTACTGGTTTTGACGTCATGGAGATGTACGTTGTATGATCAGAAACCTTGGCCCACCCACTTGGTTTGTTACATTAAGTTGTGCAGAATATGCATGGGAAGATTTACATGATTTCCTACGCATATCAAATAAAAACAAAACAAACATAGATATTCTAACACCTGGAGAACTTTGTTCTTTGGATCCTGTTAATGTTTCAAGATATTTTCACCATCGCTTCATTGCTATGCTACATTTTATTTGTAATAAAACTGTTCCTCCCCTTGGAGAAGTGCAACACTTCTTTTGGAGAAAAGAAAACCAAGCCAGAGGAGCACCACATATCCACATGCTTTTATGGATTAAAGATGCTCCTAAATTTGGTCAAGACAGTGATGCCACTGTTTTACAGTTTATTGAAAAATATGTCACTTGTCAAATTCCATCAGAAGCCACAAATAGTGATCTTTGTGCACAAATTTTACAATTTCAAAGACACAAATGTGGAAAATATTGTTGTCACAAATACAAAAACAAAGGCAAATAGTACACCAAATGCCGATTTGGTTTCCCTAGACCAGTTACAAATACAGGGCAAGTAAACAACCTCATGTCTTCAGTTAGACATAATGTTAAAGGAAAGTCACCTAAAAATACATATTACATAAAAAGAAAAGAAGAAGAAAAATATATCAATGATTAAAATGCAATCATTGCCCACTTATGGAATGCAAACATAGATGTGCAGTACATTGCAGACAATTCTACTGCAGTTGCACGATATGTCACAGCATACTTAACTAAAGCAGAAAAGACAGAGCTCCAAGACCTCTGGAATGACCTGTCATCAGATAAAACAGTATCTCAGAAATTATACAGCTTGGGCATAAAAATGCTCACCCATAGAGAATGTGGATCTTATGAAGCAGCTGATCGTTTAACTGGTACTTCATTGTATGGTAAATCTGAAAATATAGTATGGCTAAGTCTTGGTCCAGCTAAATCTAGAAAAAGAGTTCTAAAATCATATGAAGATATAGAAACAATAGCCAAACATGATCCCAAAAGCCAAGACATTTTAAAAAAACAATTTATTGGACACATACTACCCAAACAGAAGTAATACTTTGGAAAACATGTGTCTATACCAAATAGCCCAAAACTACACATACAAAAATAATATGAAACCCAATGAAAAAAAAGGTAAATATAGAGTGACAGACTGTGAAGGCAGCTTAGTTAAACTCACTAAACCAAATTTAATTAATCATATCAAATTGTCATTGAAGACTCCTCAACATAAAGAAGTATATTACATGTCTCTGCTACAACTCTTCAAACCATGGAGAAAAGAAGAACAATTACTAGATAACTATGACTCATATGAGGATGTTTTCAAAGCAAATGAAAGCACTATAACTGATGTAAACTTTACACAGTACAAAACAATGTTGCACAATGAACAGCAACATGAAGAAGAACTCCAAGCTCAACTAGATAAGGATACTCCTGACAGTAGTCAACCTTCTGTAACAGGAAGCCAAGAACCATTGGGAGAACCACTAATAACAAATGAGGCAGAATTAGCTATGATAGAAGTAGAAAACACCATGTGTCAGTATGAAGATATGGAAGACTTAACTATACTACAATCAAAACTAAACAATGAGCAAATTAGCATTTTTCAAGAAGTAACAAAACAAATTGCACATGGTGTAAAACATGAAAATAAAGAATGTTCCTGCCATAATTATAAACCTATACTACTGTACGTCAGTGGTGAAGCTGGTTCTGGCAAAACATTCCTAATCAAAATCATTAGTAAGTTCCTTCAACAATTGATAAACAACAAACTGTCAGCTGTTGTCACTGCCCCCACAGGTTTCGCTGCCTACAACATAGGTGGTGTTACATTACACCGATTACTACTATTACCAGTAGAACAGCAGAACAAATTAGACTATTACAAACTTTCTGCAGAAGCTGCAATGGAATTACTCAGAGTATTGAAACAAATGAAAATGCTACTAATAGATGAAGTGAGCATGGTCTCCAACCTGATGTTAGCTTTGATTCACCTCAGATTACAAGAAGTACTCAAAACAGACTATGAAGAGCTCTTTGCAGGAAAACACATTATTGTTTTTGGAGATCTGCTTCAATTAACACCAGTAAAAGGTGAACCTATTTTTAAAACATCAGGGCACAAACTCTGCCGTAAAACTGTTGGCAGCATTGGAAATGTCAACCTTTGGCAACATTTCCAATACAGAGAATTAACAGAAATCATGCGCCAATCTGCAGATCTAACTTATGCCAACATTTTAAAAAGTTTCAGAGTTGGTATACTTTCTAAAGAAGCAGAAGCAACATTGAAAACCCGGCACATTAATGCACTTTATGGCGATAATGCATGTGCTACAGATGTTATGGAACAATTAGCCCACAAAAATGTCAATTGTATGGCCTTAATGCCAACTCTTGCAAGCTGTTTCAAATTCAATGAAATCATGCTTAGTAAAGAAATGCAACCAATAATGGAAATTAGCGCCACAGACAAACTAGATGTACATGGTATTACACTACCCATGTGTGACCAAGCCACAACAAGACTAAATAATTTAGAAAAATCAATCTCAAACACAGCAGGCTTAGAAAAGATGTTAAAATTATCCTTAAATTGCAGAGTAATGCTTAAACGTAACCTTGACGTGGACCAAGGACTAGTTAATGGAGCACTGGGTACAGTTGTTGGCTTTCAAACATACCCACGTGACAACAAAATTCAGTTTGTGAATATACCCTTTGACAAACTTTCAGAAGTAAAACGGATAGGGCGCTCAACATCTAGATTCCTTCTCTTCAAAGATATGTATGTATGCAGAGAACAATTTTCTCTAACTCTTGCATGCGCAGTCACAATTCATAAATCACAAGGTCTTACCCTAGACAAAGCAATGATAGATATTGGTAACACAGTCTTTAAAGAAGGCATGAGCTACGTAGCACTATCACGCTTACGTACACTTGACGGTCTATTTCTAATCAACTTTGATGCAAGTAAAGTAAACGCTGATATTCATTGCATTTTAGAATATAATAGACTTCGCTCACTATACACTCCCCATCTAAACACATATTCTGTTCCACAAAAACTAAAACGTTGTAAAAGAAAACTAAATCAAACTGAAATGCAACAGGACGTCACTGCAAATCCTCCAAAGAGAGTAAAAGAAACTAATACTTCATCAAGTACCACAAACGAAAAAGAATCAATTAGAGAAAGTAAACCAGGTACTTCTTTAAAGAAGGAAGACAAACTCCAAAAACAGCAGTTAGATACAGAACCACCTGGACCATTTAAATTCTCAAATATAGTTGGTGTAAGTTGCTATGCAAATGTAGCAATGAATATACTATTTCAATTACCACCAATTGTTGACAACATTTACTCACACAGTACAGACCCATTGTGTTTGCAAATGTTAGTACTTCACAGAAATGCAGCAAACAATCCTGACAACACATATAGTGTTTTTGGAATAAGACGACAATTGGACTACTGTGCTGGAATGGTGAAATTCACTATAAACTCACAGGAAGATCCACAAGAATTTCTAATGTACTTACTACAAGTACTGGAAAACAAAAACATACCTATAAATGAAATCTTTCAGATTTCATACATGTGGAAACATACATGCACTCTTTGCAACAATCTGACACAAGAAAAAATCCCCAATGAACGCTTCATATATATATATCAATACCAAATTTTGAATCCATTCCATTTCAGCAACTTGTACAAAATGCAAACCATGGTAGATTATGCTCTACCTGCAATTCAGATAATCGCTCCACGTTAGTAATACAAACACATAGTAAATACGTAATACTAATGCTTCTACGTTACAATGCAGATGGTACCAAAAACAACTGCAAGCTGACTGGATTCACACATGGTCAAATATCACTTGGTAAGAAAACCTTCACAACAATAGGTATAATCTACCACGCAGGAGCCACAACCAATTCAGGGCACTACACTGCATACATAAAAAAGAAATGTGGATGGTGTGAATGTAATGATAGTACAATTACTCTAAAGCAGAGATTACCAGCAAATCTTACAAACGCTTATTTGATGTTCTTAAAACCAAAATTTGATAAATAAACTGTATTCAAACCTTTAAGTAAATTTGTGTTACAAAAATATAAACTGTTAGAATACTCCAAAAGCTATCTAACTGCTCAAAGATTCTACAACAACTAATCAGATAAATGAATACCACTAAATTAGACCAAAAAATACACAGTTAGAATACGCCCATTGGTATCTAAATGTCCCAAAATTATAAATGTATGTTAAAATAATATAAACTGTTAGAATACTCCAAAAGCTATCTAACAGCTCAAAGATTCTACAACAACTAATCAGATAAATGAATACCACTAAATTAGACCAAAAAATACACAGTTAGAATACGCCAATTGGTATCTAACTGTCCCAAAATTTAACAATATCCAAATAGGTAAATGAAAACCACTAAAATATATTAAAAAAAATAGACAGTTAGAATACGCCAATTGGTATCTAAATGTCCCAAAATTATAAATGTGTGTTAAAATAATATAAACTATTAGAATACTCCAAAAGCTATCTAACAGCTCAAAGATTCTACAACAACTAATCAGATAAATGAATACCACTAAATTAGGCCAAAAAATAGACAGTTAGAATACGCCAATTGGTATCTAACTGCTCCAAAATTTTATAATATCAAAACAAATGAAGAATCTGTTACTGTTCCAAAAAAAATACAACAAAGCGAAGTATAAAGCATTAGCCAGAAACAACAAGTGAACACTGATAACAAACAAACAAATGAACTGTAGCATAACAGAAAAAGGGTTGTTTTTAAATCCAACATGGACTTTTTTTTCTCCCTCAGACCCAATGATTTTAGCAACAAATACAGAAACTGAGCAAATTGCACAGTACTCTGATTTGTACTCTACTAAATATGAGGGTCGAAAAAAAATAAAAGTATATTGATTATACAATGTAATAAGTCATTACAAAATACTAATACTAACATGCTATTTTCTTTTATCACAGAAATGAAGAAGAAAAACATGGACTCCCATTACTAGACCAAACAGTAAGTATACAATAATAAGGACAACCTTAGAAGCTCATCACATCCATAGTATCTAATACCTTTGTTCCTTATACATTTGTTTTTCACCCAAAGTTATAAACAAATATGAATGTGATATGCTGCGGTGGTTGTTGCCAGGGCATAGAGTCTTGGGTGCATGGCCAAAGTCAAACATTTCAACTATGATCTATGGGAAACTTTTAATGTCCGCGAACAATGTGAGTGTTCTTAGAACACTTTGAACTTGCCAGCGAACAATACGGACACCGTTTTCAGGACACCCCCTACGAACATTTCAGAACAATGAGATAGTTCTTAGAACACTTTCAACTTAACAACGAACAACACGGACAGCGTCCTAAGGACACCCCCTACGAACATTCCAGGACACCGGGAGTGTTCTCAAAAACGTCTTCAGAACACCCCCATCTTGTTTATTTGCGAACATTTCGGGACACCGCGAGTGTTCTTAGGACACATTCAACTTGACAGAGAACAATACGGACAGCGTCCTCAGGACACCACCTACGAACGTTCCAGGACACCGGGAGTGTTCTCAAAAACGTCTTCAGAACACCCCCATCTTGTTTATTTGCAAACATTTCAGGACACCGTGAGTGTTCTTAGGATAAATTCAACTTGACAAAGAACAATATGGACAGCGTCCTCAGGACACCCCCTACGAACACTCCCCGGACACCAGGAGTGTTCTCAAAAACGTCTTCAGAACACCCCCATCTTGTTTATTTGCGAACATTTCAGGACACCGCGAGTGTTCTTAGGATAAATTCAACTTGACAAAGAACAATATGGACAGCGTCCTCAGGACACCCCCTACGAACACCCCCCGGACACCGGGAGTGTTCTTAGAAGCGTCTTCAGAACACCACCATCTTGTTTATTTGCGAACATTTCAGGACACCGCGAGTGTTCTTAGGACAGACTCAACTTGACAAAGAACAATACGGACAGCGTCCTCAGGACACCCCTACGAACACTCCCTGGACACCGCGAGTGTTCTTAGAAGCGTCTTCAGAACACCCCCATTTTGTTTATTTGCGAACATTTCAGGACACCGCGCGTGTTCTTAGAACACATTCAACTTGACAGAGAACAATACGGACAGCGTCCTCAGGACACCACCTACGAACACTCCCCGGACACCGCGAGTGTTCTTAGAACAGTTTCACTTTGCTTGCGAACAAAACGGACACATATTGACTCCTTAGAACACCCCCTAGTCAGTTTATTTAGAAAATTTCAGAACCCCTGTGATGTCCGCAAACAAATCGAACACAAAAAGAACGTCTAACACATTAAAAACACAACTTTCATCCTATCTCACACACTCCCACCCTCCCCAACCACTCCTACACACGAACACACTCTACAAAATACACATTTTGAACAAAGTTTCACCGCGCTGTCCGGGGACGTCCGCGAATCCAATATGGCGGGCGCTACCGAAAAATCTGACGCGCTTCACGCTCCACGCCGTCCAATCAGCGAACACTTTGCATGTCCGCGAACATCACGCAAGACGATTGGCCAATCAGTGCACTTTCCGCGGAGTGAACAGGGAAGTGTATCCGCAAACCGAACACAGATATCACTAATTTTTTTTTACCTACTTTTTGGTCATTTTAAAAAAAAACTACTTGACAAATTTTCACCAAATTTGCAAAAGCACGCTTTCCGGACCAAGCCGCTGCTCCTGGTCCAAATTTGGTGGAAATCCGTCCAGCGGTTTGGGCTGTAGACGCAAGCAAAATTTTTTTCCCATTCACTCTATGGAGAGTGAGTATAATGTATACAAATATGAGCATATAGAGGGAAGGTAGAGTAATAAAAATAAAACTATGACAAATTGCTGATAACCATAATGATTATCTTCATGCGCAGAAAGGATTGCTCTCTTTCAAGCCTGTATCTTCCGCTATGTACATGTTTCATATGATGTGACGGGACCCCAAGTCTACAAATATAGTACCTTTTCAATTTTTACTTCCTGACTGTTACTGTAGAAAACTATGTGGCTTCGATATGTCAGTAAAGGATAAAAAGGGAGAGCCAGCCATGTGATGTCATCAGTTATGTCATCAATGACATTTGTGATGTCATCTTTGATGTCCTGGGTGTTAGTGTTAGCAGTGCACGGTGGCGCGAGTTATGGTTGCTTATGTTACCATAACTGGCGAATTTCAAGGGTTTTTCAGTTTTACTTGGAACCATAACGTCCCTTAAACAAAGTTCACTGAATTTCATAGGTTTTTAGTAGCACAACTTAACCATAATATCCCTGACATGTAACATAGAACATACTAACCCCCTCGTAGTGATTTTCATGTCCGCGGACTACCGCCATGTCCGCGGACACATCGAAAATCTGAGCGTGGTGAATGTCAATTTAAATAGTGTGCCCCATTTCCCCTTTGAAGTTGGCTCTGAAAAGAGCCGTTTTTTTTTTACAGATGTTTGACAGACACCTGTTATTTTATATTTATTTTCCTGTTTTTTTTTCTTACTTTACTCCTAAAATCTTCACATAACCTTCTCCAAAGCAACCCTTTCATTCCAAAATAGAAAGGCATTTCTGGTAAAAGATAAACAAATGCCATCTTCTTTAAAATTAACACAATTACTGGCATCAATATTCTCATTGTTACAGAAGAACAAACCAGCTCTAAGCATGAAGGCACACATGCCTCGGTTGATGACACACCTAGCAATGTTTTGCTGAGGACAAAACACTGAACTATTGTCCCATATTGCCCTAGGTAGTAATCCAGAAAAAATTACTTTCGCATGTGGAAGGATCTTCACTACGGCTTGAACCAAGCGTTCCAAATCAGCCAACAAAGTAGGGGCACTGACGTTGCCCAAATGGAAAGCACCATAGTGCAAAACTACCACATGCGGACTGTTCATCGTGGACCTATCCGCACAAACTTGTACAATTCCCTGTACATTGCAATCTGGCACAGTGCTCCACACCACCTCCACTCCTTTCACATCAAAGTTCTTTGCAACATGCCTGCATTCAGCATACTGCTGTAAACCATGCACAAACATATCTCCGAGCACCAACACCCTGACTTTCTCCACTTCTGCCATCTTCACCACACACAGTCTCTTTCAACACAAATCCACAACCTCGACATCTGATTGGCTGATCCGTACAGTCTTCTTTCCATGTTGGATTTCCTGGAAAAACCCGGATTTACCACGCCCTGTCCACGAACAGCCGCGGTGTCCGCGGACAGCGTCCACTTTACTCTCTGTACCATTCCCTCATTGCATACAGCTAAGCAATCACACAATACGAATAACGTCCTCAGAACACCCCCATTTTGTGAATTTTCGAACATTTCAGGACAATTATCATTTCATTATTCTAAATATTAACATTACAAATATTATACTTTTATCTTTTACTCTGCACACAATGCTATCTTTCTCCATTAGTAGCTCAGTATACTACACAGAATCCCATAATACAATGCTATTTATTGATATAAATGCATCGTTCAAAGCACTAATAACGGTATGATATTTATTGCAATATCCTTGACACTTTTTTCGGAACATTATAATAAAAATCCCTAGTACACAAATTCCATGAAAAGTACATACACATGTGATGTCATCAGTGATTTCATCAATGACATTTGCGATGTCATCTTTGATGTCCTGGGTGTTAGTCTTAGCAGTGCATGGTGTTGGCGCGAGTTATTTTTCATAGCTTACCATAACTTGCTATTTTCAGGGGTCTTTCGGCTGTACTTAGAACCATAACGTCCTTTAAACAAACTTTTTTTAATATCACGCAAACAATATACAAACATGGCGTGCAAAAACCAACTTCTACAGATGGCTTTACACAGAATGTTGCAAAGTAAGAATTTATGCTCGTTCACAGTGAAGGTCAGCTGCTTCCATTTTTTTCTCGGGCCCCGGAGAGGCTCACGAAGCAGACTATAAGGTTGTATTGTGTTTTGACCTTGACAGACAGAGATTGTGATGAAAGACTTCTCTTGAAGGAGTGTTGCTAAACGTAAGAGAAGATAAAGATGAAATTTCTGAAACAAAACCACTTTTACATATTATATCACTATGCGAAAGATCGTTGGCACACGCGGAGTCGTATTTTGGGACTGCACCACTCGTAGACAATGGAAATTGCAATTGTACTGTAAGTAATCCTTTAGATTACTTTATACCAAATATAATTACAATAGCGTAGCATTAAAGACCGCTGAAGTTGAACTTGTTCGTTGAAAGTGGCATAATGTTTTCTATCGCGCACTATCACCGCCGAATTGATCCCCTGTCGTTTAGAGGGCTCTGAAAAAGGCAGACGACACAGAGTGGGTTAATATAAATAATTTAACCGGTCTATAGGCAGTCAAGCGCTCTACTCGCTGTGCCACTTCACTGTAGCCTGTCAAGTGGCACAGCGAGTACAGCGCTCGCTTTGACATCCGTGCACAGCTTGCTAACGCAAGTTCGAATCCTGGCAAGGCGAAACTCAGCCTTTTATCCTTCCGTGGTCGATAAATGAGCACCACACACTGTGGTTAATAATAAGCACTGCTTACATACCTCACAGTTCTTAGCGCTATATGAATGGGAAAATATTATTATTTTTTTATTAACATACTCTGTTGCATTATATTCAATAGCAAATAGTTTCACGCCCTAATAAATAAAATGATGATTTTTAATGAAGATCGGCTGGTGAGACTAATTTATGTTTTTTAAAACAGGTACGTGGCCCCATTTTGTCTATGTCACGATTTACAGACTCCAGTGGATGGGGTCTTCAACTGCCAGGTGCAAGTCCAAATATGCAACTTCATGACCCTCACCATTTTATGGGACAATCGCCAAGCGCAGTACTAGCGGCTACAAACAACATACCAACCAATACGGTGGTCTAATGGCTCGTTGTTGGAGCAACCTTCCGATTATCAGAGAGACCATTTACTGCTTTTATCATAAACCAACAGCCTATCTACCGCAAAGGAACAACGCGTGGCTCCAAATAAACTTTTGCTGATCGACAGCAGAGACAATAGCAAATCGCTGAATATTCACTAAACATTTCATGTGGAATAAATGTACTTTACCAAATGTACAATCCTGCTGTTTACTTTTAAACCACAGTTTCATATTCCGAATTGTGGCGCACTGAGTTGTAACCTGATCTAACACTCTCTTTACCGCAAAGGAACATTGCGTGTCTCAACATGAACTTTTGCGGATCGACAACAAAGACAAATGCAAATTGCTGAATATTCTCTAAACATTTGATGTCAAATAAATGTACTTTACAACATTTACAATCTTGCTCTTTGCTTTTAAATCACAGTTTCATATTCTGAATTGTGGCGCGCTGTGTTGTGACATAATGTGTGTTGTCTTCCGGGTTCTGTGTAAAGTCGCGTAGTACTGGAGACGACTGGGCGCGTTTCATTACGCACCCTGTAACGTCACGGAGAAAGGCGGGGAATATGAATGCTTTGATAATATCAGGCTTAGGGGCGGGAGATATGATTTAGTGTCGCAAAAGCAAGTCAGCCAGGTCAATAGCGCCAGTCATAGGATTATCACATAATGTCGACCCACACCAGCCGGATTTATTGTTTCTTTAGTGGACAAAAAGTCGGTTGACGCCCCTAGGAAATTGTACTATTAGCGAACAAAAGGAGTGCTCTTAAAACACTTTCACCCTGACAACGAACAATACAAACAACATTCTCAGAACACCCCCATTTTGTGTAATTGCAACCATTTCGGGACACTGCGAGTGTTCTTAGAACACATTCAACTAGACAGATTACAATACGGACAGCGTCATGAGGACACCCCCAGTTTGTGTATTTACGAACAATTAAGTACACCGCGAGTGTTCATAGCTCATTTATACCTTCCTTGCAAACAAAAATGACACATACTCCGTTAAACACCCCACCATTTAGTTTATTTACAAAATGTCAGAACAGCCGTGTTCTCCGCGGACAAATCGAACGCAACAAAAAGGTCTAGCACATAAAAAAACAAAGCATTGAACCTATCTCATACTCCCCAACCCTCCCCAAACACTCTTACACACCAACACACGGCACTAAATACAATTTGTTATCCACGTTTCACTGCGCTGTACGCGGTCGACTGCGAATACAAGATGGCGGGCGCCACAGAAAATCTGACGCGCTCCACGCCCCTCGCCGTCCAATCAGCGAACACGTCGCATGTCCGCGGACATGACGCAAGCCCATGGTCCAATCGCGGTGCTGTCCGCGGAGCGAACAGGGAAGTCCGTCCGCGAAGGGAAGGCAGATATCACTCATTTTTTTGCCTTACATTTTGGTCATTTTTTAAAAAAATCTACTGGACAGATTTACACCAAATTTACAAAAGCACGCTTTTGGGACCAGGCCGCCGCTCCTGCCGCAAATTTGGTGTAAATCCGTCCAGCGGTTTGGGCTGTAGCCGTGCCAAAGTTTTTTCCCATTCAGTCTATGGGGAAAAAAAAAGTTTTGGGACCCCCCTATAACTTTCCCCCCCCTGGACGAATCCTCACCAAACTTTGCAAAATTATTCAGAGTGACCCAACTACTTTTTTTGCATAGTTTGGTGAGGATCCGTCCAGGGAGAGCGAAGTTATAAGCCACCCAAAAAGTGCTCTTCCTATGGAAACAGCAACTTAACCATAACTACATGGCCACTACCGTGGCCATAATATATATATATATATATATATATATATATATATATATATATATATATATATATATATATATATATATACATATATATTTCAGGACCAAGCCTACCGTGGCCGTGTAATATATATACATATGTATATATATATATATTACACGGCCACGGTAGGCTTGGTGTCGAAAGCGTGCTTTTATTAGTTCAGTGTAAATCCATCCAGTAGTTTTTTTTTAAATGACTAAAATGTAAGGCAAAAAATTAGTGATATCTATGTCCGCTCCGCGGACACACTTCCCTGATCGCTCCGCGGACAGGGTCCTGATTAGCCGGGCGATCCGCGTCATGTCTGCGAACATTCGGCGTGCCTGCTGATTTGGTGGTTGAGAATGTGTGGTGCGTCAGATTTTCTGGGCACGCCCGCCATTTTGTATCCATGGACATCCGCGGACAGCGCGGTGAAACTTGGAAAAATACTATTTAGACAAGTGTGTTGGCATGTAAGACTGTTTGGGGAGGGTGGGGGAGTAAGAGATGGGTCAAATGTTGTATTTATTTAGGTGGCCAGCACCCCTGTTGTGTCCATTCTGACCGCAGACAGCAGCGCTGTCCTTAATGTCCGTAGTTAATGGAAATGGGGTGTCCTAAGGACACGGTACCTGTCTGTATAGTTCACATGCAAGTCGAAACTGTTCTAAGAATACATCAAGTGTCCTAGGATGTTCGTAAATGAACCAAATGGGGGTGTCCTGACTACACTATGCCTGTCCGTATTGTTTGTAAGCAAGTTGCAACTGTACTGTGAACACACGTGGTGTCCTGAAATGTTCGTAAATAAACAAAATGGGGGTGTCCTGAGGACACTACGCCTGTCCGTATTATTCGTAGGCAAGTTGAAACTGTTCTAAGAACACACGCGGTGTCCTGAAATGTTCATAAATAAACGAAAAGGGGGTGTCCTGAGGACGCTATGCCTGTCTGTATTGTTCGTAGGCAAGTTGAAACTGTTCTAAGAACACACGCAGTGTCCTGAAATGTTCGTTAATAAACGAAATGGGAATGAGCTAAGGACACTATACATGTCCGTACTGTTCGTAGGCAAGTTGAAACTGTTCTAAGAACATCCATATTGTTTGCAGACATAAAAAGTGCCCATATGGCATAGTTAAAATGTTTGATTCTATGGGTGTGATATGCTGCAGTGGTTGTGGCCAGGGCCTAGAGTATTGGGTG
Organism: Ambystoma mexicanum; assembly: GCF_040938575.1. Lineage (NCBI taxonomy): Eukaryota > Metazoa > Chordata > Amphibia > Caudata > Ambystomatidae > Ambystoma > Ambystoma mexicanum. Next base: position 332,008,787 of record NC_090930.1, read on the forward strand.
CATGGCCGTAGGCCGTAGGCCATGCACTCAAGACTCTAGGCCCTGGCCACAACGACCGCAGCATATCACACCCATAGTGGCTTATAACTTTGGCACCCAGGACCAAATTTATAAGCAACAAAGTTATAAACTACTATGGGTGTGATATGCTGTGGTGGTTGTGGGTAGGGCCTATAGTCTTCTAAGAACACATCAAGTGTCCTGGGATGTTCGTAAATAAACAAAATGGGGGTCTCCTGAGGACGCTATGCCTGATCGTATTGTTCGTAGGCAAGTTGAAATTGTTCTAAGAACACATCAAGTGTCCTGGGATGTTTGTAAATAAACAAAATAGGGTGTCCTGAGGACACTATGCCTGTCTGTATTGTTTGTAAGCAAGTTGAAACTGTTTTAAGAACACACGCGGTGTCCTGAAATGTTCATTAATAAACGAAATGGGAATGACCTAAGGACACTATACCTGTCCGTACTGTTCGTAGGCAAGTTGAAACTGTTCTAAGAACACTCATATTGTTTGCAGACATAAAAGTGCCCATATGGCATAGTTAAAATGTTTGATTCTATGGGTGTGATCTATGGGTGTGATATGCTGAAGTGGTTGTGGCCAGGGCCTAGAGTACTGGATGCATGGCGGTAGACCGTAGGCCATGCACTCAAGACTCTAGGCCCTGGCCACAACCACCGCAGCATATCACACCCATAGTGGCTTATAACTTTGGCACCCAGGACCAAATTTATAAGCAACAAAGTTATAAGCTAGTATGGGTGTGATATGCTGTAGTGGTTGTGGCCAGGACCTAGAGTCTTGGGTGCATGGTCAAGACCAAATTTATAAGCACCAAAGTTATAAGTCACTAAGGGTTTGATATGCTGCGGTGGTTGTGGCGAGGGCCTAGAGTCTTGGGTGCATGGCCAAGACCAAATTTATAAGCACCGAAGTTATAAGTCACCGTGGGTGTGATATGCTGTGGTGCTTGTGGGTAGGTCCTATAGTCTTCTAAGAACACATCAAGTGTCCTGGGATGTTCGTAAATAAACAAAATGGGGGTGTCCTGAGGACGCTATGCCTGTCCGTATTGTTCATAGGCAAGTTGAAACTGTTCTAAGAACACATCAAGTGTCCTGCGATGTTCGTAAATAAACAAAATGGGGGTGTCCTGAGGACATTATGCCTGATCGTATTGTTCGTAAGCAAGTTGAAATTGTTCTAAGAACACATCAAGTGTCCTGGGATGTTTGTAAATAAACAAAATAGAGGTGTCCTGAGGACACTATGCCTGTCTGTATTGTTCGTAAGCAAGTTGAAACTGTTCTAAGAACACACGCGGTGTCCTGAAATGTTCATAAATAAACGAAATGGGAATGACCTAAGGACACTATACCTGTCCGTACTGTGTGTAGGCAAGTTGAAACTGTTCTAAGAGCACTCAAATTGTTTGCAGGCATAAAAAGTGCCCATATGGCATAGTTAAAATGTTTGATTCAATGGTGTGATCTATGGGTGTGATATGCTGCGGTGGTTGTGGCCAGGGCCAAGAGTATTGAGCGCATGGCCAAGACCAAATTTATAAGCACCGAAGTTATAAGTCACTAAGGGTGTGATATGCTGCGGTGGTTGTGGCCAGGGCCTAGAGTCTTGGGTGCATGGCCAAGACCAAATTTATAAGCACCGAAGTTATAAGCCACTATGGGTGTGATATGCTGTAGTGGTTGTGGCCAGGACCTGGAATCTTGGGTGCATGGCCAAGACCAAATTTATAAGCAGCAAAGTTATAAGTCACTATGGGTGTGATATGCTGCAGTGGTTGTGGCCAGAACCTAGAGGCTTGGGTGCATGGCCAAGACCAAATTTATAAGCACCGAAGTTATAAGCCACTATGGGAGTGATATGCTGTAGTGGTTGTGGCAAGGACCTAGAGTCTTGGGTGCATGGTCAAGACCAAATTGATAAGCACCGAAGTTATAAGCAACTAAGGGTGTGATATGCTACGGTGGTTGTACTTATTATAATATACTTTCTGTTTGGTTTGGTAACTGGAGTACATATATTCCTTGTCAATTTATGTGATAAAAGAAAAGATCATGTTAGTATTGGTAGTTTGAAACGACTTATAACATTGAATAATAGACATTTTTTATTTACTTTGACCCTTATATTTAGTAGATTACAAACCAGTGTATTGTACAATTTGCTCAGTTTCTGTGTTTGTTGCTAAAATCATTGGGTCTGTGGAAAAAAAAATATCCATGTCGGATTAAAAAAAAGCTTTTTTTGTTATGCTACAGTCTATTTGTTTGTTTGTTTGTTTTCAGGGTTCACTTGTTGTTTCTGGCTAATGTTCTAAGTGTTGGCTTGTTGCAGATTTTTGGAGCAGTTAGATACCAGTTGGCGTATTCTAACTGTCTATTTTTTGCTATAATGTAGTGGTATTGATTTATCTGTTTGGTTATTGCAAAATCATGGGGCAGTTAGATACCAGTTGGCGTATTCTAACCGTCTATTTTTTGTTATAATGTAGTGGTATTGATTTATCTGTTTGGTTATTGCAAAATCTTGGGGCAGTTAGATACCAGTTGGCGTATTCTAACTGTTTATTTTTTTACATCATTTAGTGGTATTCATTTATCTGTTTAGTTGTTGTAGAATCTTGGGGCAGATAGATACTTGTTGGCATATTCTAACAGTTTATAGTTTTTTAATTGAAGTTTTGTTAATGTTTAAGTACAGATTAGTTATTAAATTTTGGTTTTAAGAATATTAAATAAGCGTGTGTAAGATTTGCTGGTAATATCTGCTTTAGAGTAATGGTACTATCATTACATTCGAACCATCCACATTTTTTTTATATATGCAGTTTAGTGACCTGCATTGGTTGTGGCTCCTGTGTGGTATACCTATTGTTGTGAAGGTTTTCTTACCAAGTGATACTTGACCATGTGTGAATCCAGTGAGCTTGCAGTTGTTTTTGGCACTATCTGCATTGTAACGCAGAAGCATTAGTATTACGTATTTACTATGTGTTTGTATTAGTAAGGTGGAGCGATTATCCGAATTGCAGGTAGGACATAATCTACCATGGTTTGCATTTTGTACAAGTTGCTGAAATGGAACAGATTCACAATTAGGTATCGATACATACACGAAGCACTCATTATGGATTTGTTACTGTGTCACATTGTTGCAGAGAGTGCATGTATGTTTCCACTTGTATGAAATCTGGAAGATTTCATTTATAGGTATGTTTTTGTTTTCCAGTACTTGTAGTAAGTACATTAGAAATTCTTGTGGATCGTCCTGTGAGTTTATAGTGAATTTCACCATTCCAAAACAGTAGTCCAATTCTTGTCTTATTCCATGAACACTATACGTGTTGTCAGGATTGTTTGTTGCGTTTCTATGAAGTACTAACATTTGCAAACACAATTGATCTGTACTGTGTAAGTAAATGTTGTCAACAATTGGTGGCAATTGAAATAGAATATTCATTGCTACATTTGTGTAGCAACTTACACCAGTTATATTTAAAATGGACCAGATAGGTCTGTGTCCAAGTCATTTTTTTCTGAATGTGTGTTGTTTCTTTGAAGAAGTACCTGAGTTACTTTGAGTAATAGGTTCTTCTTTGGTTGTGGTAATTGATGAAGTATTAGCTTCTTTTACTCTCTTTGGAGGATTTGCAGTGACATCCTGTTGCATTTCTGTTTGAATTAGTTTTCTTTTACAACGTTTTACTTTTTGTGGAACAGGGTATGTTTTTAGATGGGGGGTGTATAGTGAACATAGTCTATTGTATTCTAAAATGCAAGGAATATCAGCGTTTACTTTACTTGTATCAAAGTTGATTAGAAATAGATTGCCAAGTGTACGTAAGTGTGATAGTGCTAAGAAGCTCATGCCTTCTTTAAAGATTAGGTTACCAATATCTATCAATGCTTTTTCTAGGGTAAGACCATGTGATTTATGAATGGTGACTGTGTATGCAAGAGTTAGAGAAAATTGTTCTCTGCGTACATAACTGTCTTTGAAGAGAAGGAATTGAGCGGTTGAGCGTCCTATACTTTTCACTTCTGAAAGTTTGACAAAGAGAATGTTGACAAACTGATTGTTGTTGTCACGTGGGTATGTTTGAAAACCAACAACTGTACCCAGTGCTCCATTAACTAGTCCTTGATCCACATCAAGGTTACGTTTAAGCATTACTCTACAATTTAAGGATAATTTTAATATTTTTTCCAACCCAGCTGTGTTGGAGATAGAATTTTCTAAACTATTTAGTCTTGTTGTGGCTTGCTCACACATGGGTAGTGTCATACCATGTACGTCTAGTTTGTCTGTGGCGCTAATTTCCATTATTGTTTGCATTTCTTTATTTAACATTGTTTCATTGAATTTGAAACAGCTTGCAAGAGTTGGCATTAAGGCCATACAATTGACATTTTTGTGCGCTAATTGTTCCATAACATCAGTAGCACATGCATTATCACCCTAAAGTGCATGAATGTGCCGGGTTTTCAATATTGCTTGTGCTTCTTGAGATAGTACACCAACTCTAATACTTTTTAAGATTTTGGCATAAGTGAGATCTGCAGATTGCCACATGTTTTCTGTTAATTCTCTGTATTGGAAATGTTTCCAAAGGTTGACATTTCCTTTGCTGCCAACAGTTTTACGGCAGAGATTGTGTCCTATGGTTTTAAAAATAGGTTCACCTTTTACTGGTGTCAATTGAAGAAGATCTCCGAAAACAATAATGTGTTTACCTCCAAAGAGCTCTTCGTAGTTTGTTTTGAGTACTTCTTGTAATCTGAGGTGAATCAAAGCCAACATTAGTTTGGAGACCATGCCCACTTCATCTATTAGTAGCATTTTCATTTGTTTTAACACTCTGCGTAGTTCCATTGCAGCTTCTGTAGAAAGTTTGTAATAGTCAATTTTGTTTTGGTGTTCTACTGGCAGGAGTAGTAATCGGTGTAAAGTGACAACGCCTATGTTGTAGGCAGCTAAACCTGTGTGGGCAGTGACAACAGCTGACAGTTTGTTGTTTGTCAATTGTTGAAGGAACTTGCTGATGATTTTGATTAAGAATGTTTTGCCTGAACCAGGTTAACCACTGACGTACAGTAGTATAGGTTTGTAATTTTGGCAGGTGCATTCTTTATTTTCATGTTGTACACCATGTGCAATTTCATTTGTTACTTCTTGAAAAATGTTACGCTGCTCATTGTTTAGTTTTGATTGTAGTATGGTTAAGTCTTCTTTATCTTCATACTGACACATGGTGTTTTCTACTTCTGTCATAGCTAATTCTGCCTCATTTGCTATTAGTGGCTGTCCCAGTGGTTCTTGGCTTCCTGTTACAGAAGGTTGACTACTGTCAGGAGTGTCTTTATCTAGTTGGGCCTGGAGTTCTTCTTCGTGTTGCTGTTCATTGTGCAACATTGTTTTGTAGTGTGTAAAGTTTACATCGGTTATAGTGCTTTCATTTCCTTTGAAAGCGTCTTCGTAGGAGTCATAGTTATCTAGTATTTCTTCTTGTTTTCTCCATGGTTTAAAGAGGGACATGTAATATAGTTCTTTATATTGAGGAGTCTTTAATGACAATTTGATATGATTAATTAAACTTGGTTTGGTGAGTTTTACTAAGCTGCCTTCACAATTTGTCACTCTGCATCTACCTTTTTTTCATCGGGTTTTATATTATTTTTGTATGTGAAGTTTTGGGCTATGTGGTATATACACATGGTTTCCAAAGTGGTACTTCTGTTTGGGTAGTATGTGTCCAGCAAATTGTTTTTCAAAATGTCCTGGCTGTTGAGATCATTTTTGGCTATTGTTTCTATGTCGTCGTATGATTTGAGAACTCTTTTTCTAGATTAAGCAGGACCAAGACTTAGCCATACTATATTTTCATATTTTCCATACAAAGCAGTACCGGTTAAACGATCTGCTGTTTCATAGGAGCCACATTCTCTATGGGAGAGCATTTTTATGCCCGAGCTGTACAATTTCTGACACAGTGTTTTGTCTGATTACAGGTCATTCCAGAGGTCTTGAAGCTCTGTTTTTTCTGCTTTGGTTGAGTATGCTGTAACATATCGTGCAACTGCAGTAGATTCATCTGCAATGCACTGCACATCTATGTTTGCATTTCATAAGAGGGCAATGATTGCATTGTAATCATTGATATATTTTGCTTCTTCTGTTATTTTTATGTAATATGTATTTTTAGGTGATTTACCTTTAACACTATGTGTAACTGAAGACATGAAGTTGTTCACTTGAAACCAAAGCGGCATTTGGTGTAGTATTTCCCTTTGTTGTTTTTGTATTTGCGACGACAATATTTGCCACATTTGTGTCTTTGAAATTGTAAAATTTGTGCATGAAGATCACTATTTGTTGCTTCCGATGGAATTTCATAAGTGACATATTTTACGATAAACTGTAACACAGTGGCATCATTGTCTTGACCAAATTTAGGAGCATCTTTAATCCATGAAAGCATGTGGATATGTGGTGCTCCTCTGTCTTGGTATTCTTTTCTCCAAAAGAAGTGTTGCACTTCTCCGAGGGGAGGAACAGTTTTATTACAAATAAAGTGTAGCATAGCAATGAAGCGATGATGAACATATCTTGAAACATTAACAGGATCTAGAGAACAAAGTTCTCCAGGTATTAGTATATCTATGTTTGATTTGTTTTTGTTTGATATGCATAGGAAATCATGTAAATCGTCCCATGCATATTCTGCACAACTTAATGTAACAAACCAAGTGGGTGGGCCAAGGTTTCTTATCATACAACGTACATCTCCATGACGTTGGAACCAGTACTCTTTAGTACCACGCATGTTTGCAAATAGATTTGTAATACTTGATTGTAAAACCTCATCTTTTTCTTGCACTTTTTGTAATAATTGCGTAGCTGACATATTTTGAAAGTGGGTTCCTGATTTTAATGTGTGTGTGACTCCGTAACGTAGAGGTGCTAGTTCACTTTCAAAGAGTAGGTGGAATATGTATTCCACATTTTGTCTAAATCTGGCACCTTCAGAATACATCCGTAACGAGCGGTATTCTGATGCTGTTATTTGAATAGGTCTATCATCGTACCTTCCTCCTTTGCCAGTAGGAAAAAGTAGAGGAAAAGCATGTGCTTCTATACTTTTTTCCCATATGCTGATTGGTGATCCTTTCGTTTGTCGCATTTGGTAAGTTTCTAGCGCATCTTCTACGGTGTCATTAGAGTGCAATGGATACATTGTATAATGGTCTAACATATTGGATACTGTAGCAGGATCTAGAAGCTCAAATTGACCAGTTTCTGGTAACTCTTGAATTATTTCAGTGGTTTCCTTCAAGTTTTCTTCAATATTCATTTCTTTGTAGTATTCATTATTGTCTTTTAGATATTGCAAGGCTTGTCTAACTTTATGTAAGTCTACCAGTTGTTGCCAAATATTTTTGTCTTTTGTAGGTACACCATTTACTAAGATAATTAAAGATTGCTCGATTGGACGTTGCACTCCCAGAGTGTGCACATTTTGTTTTAGATCTAATGGTAAATACACTACTTTGCCACAAATGCCTTTCACCAATTCAGAGGGAGGTAATGTTGCTGTTTTTGCTTGAAGGCGTATTATTGCTTGAAAGGGGTGCACTACTTGAATTATGATGCTCTCATATAAATTGAGTTGTTGTAGGAGTTTTGGTAGTGGGAATAATTCCAAATTATTTGTGATAGCACATGGAGGAGCTTGGTTGTTATCAGGTTTTACAGTGCAGTAACTGCAAAGTATTAAGGGGTCAGTTATTTCATATTTGTTTTCTGCTATAAGGTAGAGAGCAAATTCAAACCATTTAGAATTTTCATTGTCTTCTATTTTGTATGTTAGGTCTACAGTTTTTGTGTTACTTTCATAAAAAGTTCTGCGGCAACACACACACACACATGGTTTGGTACTTCAGCAGAATGTCTTTTAAATTACAGTATTTCTTTTTTGCATGCGTGTAGTAGAAGGTTGCAATGCGTAGAATTGTTGCTAGTCTGTTTTAAAGCTATTGCATTTTGTAAGTGGCTTTCACTTCCAAAATGTTTTTTCTGAATAGAGTCGATTACTTCGAGTAGGTCTTGGCTGTACCATATAGAAAACATGTATTTAAATTGGCTAGTGCCAAAGCAGGACTTTTAGCATAGTACAGCTTATAGACTAGGTTTCTTATAGTTGAATGATGTGTTGATATCATTTTGATATGATGGAAGGTGGTTTTGCAATAGGTCCTGAAATGCAGGCTAATGAATGTCCTTGTAGTCCTGTGTATTTGCGCACTGGACAGGTAACCATATTTTGCAGTAGTTTCATTTTGATTTTGTCTTTGCCTTTCACATACTGATTGAGGAATTGGCGTAAAGACTTGAAAGATTTTTTGGGAATGTTACACATTGACGTGCGTGGCCATTTGTATACTGGACGTTCTGATTCAGTCGAATGGAGAGGTAATTCTGAGTTTTCTGGGGATATTTTTGTAAGCAGTATTTCTTGTTTCCATTATGGTATTATTAACTTTATCATAACCTTGTCCACTGCTATGTATCGCAATTGTATTTGTTTGCTTTTGTTTGTATGCTTCTTCATTAAAATATGGTTCTGTGCTTGTGATGTGACTCCATTCACCTCCCCAGATATTTAAGAAGTTATTTTTGTGACATTTCGTTTATTGAGAAGTCTTTTTTGTAATTTAGTCATTAGATTTGTTAGTGGTTTCATTTTGTTTAACACTAAAATAAATAACTTTCTTTTGAGAAGGATTGCACTGTTTATCAAAGCTTCTAAAATTAATTTTCAACGGTAGGTTTTAAGGGTTGGGCATGATTTCTGTCCTGTTTTTATAAGATTTTGAAGGACCCTGTGGCAGAACATTTTTGCTAAAAAACTTTTTGGTATGCTTACTTGGCACTATAGCAAGATTTATAGGAGCAGTTTTAGCAGTAGTGGTAGCTGAATTCTTATTAATTGTTTTCTGTTTCATTTTACAAATTGATAGAGGAGGCAAAGTTTCTGTAATTGAAGCTTGTTTTGTTTCGCTAAATGACTGTATAAGCTGTTTTGTTGGAACTTTTTGTACACATTCTGCTACAGATGGATGCTTATTTTGGACACTTCTGTTTTCATTTGTTCTACTTCTGTGTTGCTTTCGACCGACTTGCTTTTGGTAGGCATTCTTTGGGGTCTGTTGAAAAAATAAAGAAGGTATGTGTTGGGCTGTTCTGCAATGTATGTGTGCTGTGTACATGAGTGTCTGAGTATGATGGTAAAGATGTATGTGATGGTGTGTGATTGTGCATTGGGCAACTACAATTAGTTGGGATTGCTATTCTTGAATTTGTGTGTTACTATACTGGGCTTCAGATGACAGTAGAAAGTAAGCTAGTGGCGAGGAGAAGCACAAATAGTAAATCTAATGGTGTAGAATTAAAACAGTTCTTTGTTCTACAATACTAACATTCTAGGGGTTGAGGTATGTCATTTGTGCGCCGAAAAATGGGGATTTGTGTGCCATTCTGCCTGCAAATCCCTGTTAAACAAATGGGGATTTGTGGGCAGAATGGTGCACAATCTCTGTTTCTTGGCACAGAAATAACATGAATGAACCCCACAGTGTGTTTGAGTAACGGTAAAAATATTATGGTGGTATTTAACTTACTTCTTTGTGTGGAATGAGCAGGTTTCTTCTGAGTTGTTGTTTGTACTTCAGATTCTTCTGCTGCTTTTCAGGAGAGTGGTCTTCACTGCAATTGTAAAGGAAAGAAGTTAGTAATTTTGTGTGTTTATAGAACTGATGTTAATTTAGACATTGATTTTTATGTTTTTGTAGAAGTATTCTTGTTTGATATCTGAACATAGTGTGTGCATGCAATTTTGTTTGACTATGTGCAGTCTTTATATTTTACTTTAAATATGTTAGTTCAACATGCTTTGCAAATATGTGTGTAAAATAAAAAGAAATTAAATAGCAGATAGGTTTGGAAGTGACAGTTGATTATAGCAGATGGGAAAAATTATAGTAAGTTCATTTTATATGTTATACACGTTAAAAGGTAGTTAATCTGTTTATATGCATTTATAAGAATTGTACATGTACTATACAGAAAATATGCATACCTGTAGTTTTCATATGGATATGCATGCAGCTGCAAGTAGAACTCTTGGAGACTTGTACAGTAGTTCTTGTAGTAGGTGCTTTCCAATGATATGCCACTTGTACTCAGAGTGATTGACAGTACATTTGAAGTGCTGATCTATGATGGTGGAATTAGATGTAGAGGTCTTGGATCTGATTGGTGGATGGTTGTGTGACTGCTTAGCTGTATTCAATCAGGGAATGGCACAGAGAGTGAAGTGGAAATGGTAGAAGGGCTGTCCATGTTACGATATGACCGCGGACATGGCGGTAGTCCGCAGACATCACATTTTACATACGGGGATTTTGGGGTGGGGAGGTATGCAAATGAGAATGAGCAGAGCAAGGGATTGGTCAGTAAAGTTTAGTGGGTGTGTTGTGTCAGGAGAGAGTTTGTCATGAAGTCTTTTTCCTGAGAGAAGAACAGATAGCTATGGCTGTGTGTTTCAGAAAACAGATTGTCTGGATTTTGGGAGATTTGTGGATACATTGGTTGAAGGTGCATGCAGAAAGCAGTGGAGTAACTGTAGATCTTGGATTCCCACATGTGGAAGTGCACTGGCATGGAGTGCATGGAATGAAGTGGCTGGTACCTATCTGTGCTACTTTGGAGAGAGCATCATCCAGACATAATGATAATTTATTGTGGAGGGAATAGTTTAGGACATGTGTCAGGAATTTCTTTGCAATTTGCAATGAAAGAAGGACTTGGGAAGGTCATGGACATGTTTCCAAATTCTCAAGTAATTTTTTCTCGGATTGCGCAGAGACAAATGTGGCTGCGTTCTTCTTCATTTGGTCCACAAATGGAGAAAGCGAGGCGCAATGTCAATAAGGCTGTTTGTGCCTTTCTAAGAGATGTTGGCATGTCCTATTTTCACAATGAAAATATTATGTTTCATAGCACATACATTTTTCGCAGAGATGCAGTCCATCTTACCTATTCTGGCAATCATATTTTTCTGAGAAATGTACAAAATGCATGCAACCTTTTTTGGAATTACAGGCATCCATTTTGCAGTAGGTGTTGACCATTTCAAGGTTTTCAAACACAAACAAACACCACCAAAAGGCTCTTTTCAGAGCCACCACTTCCTCCCAAAGAAAAGTGCAATAGTTATGATAGAGCAGTACCCCACAATTTTAGATGTCTGCAAACTGTCCGCAGCCTTCTAAAAAATACACAGGGCCCTGCTCCATATATTTGCCACTTCTATTTTTAAACTGTGAAAGGCGGCTTTGAAAAGAGCCTTTTTTTATTTATGTTGTTTTATATTTTTTGGGGTTTTTTACACACGACACACTAGGAGAGGAGGGGAAAGGAGGGGAAGGGGGACACCAACCACAGGGGATAAGAAAGGGCGGGTGGAGAGAGGAAGATGTAGGGTGGGCCTTACTTAGATAGTGGGCAGGTCTTCTCGTGCTCTGAGACCGTAGTCTTGAAAGCACTATGAAGTCTCTCCCCCCTGCTGAGTACTGTGTCACAGTACATACAACTGTGACCCTTGAAAGGTAAGGGTCATCAGCATTGCGAATGGCCTGTGAGGCAGCTGGAGGGATACGCTCTCCCACAGGAGTGTTCCTTGTGGTGACAGGATCGGAAATGGAGGATGTAGTAGAGGAAGTCAACCTACTACACTCCTTGCAAGGTACAACCTTGTGAATGGCCCCATGGTGGAACGACCTTAGGTGTCGCTTCATAGTTGTCATACCAAAGCTGTATGAACCAAGCCTCCCGTGACTGAGCACCATTTTGCACTCTTTGCAGGTGACTTTGTCCGCATGCGCCTTGGGTACGTTACCATAAATGGTAAATAACCGCTACACCCAAGAGTCACGGTGCGTGCTGGTAGTAGGGACTTCCACTACCTCATCCTCTTCATCCTCTTCATCCTCCTCTACATCGTCACTCCTGTTCCCCTCTTCAGGCCCTTGAGGAGGTGGTGGTGGTGGAGGGGGTGGGTGTGGTTGCCATCAGGTTTCTGAAAAATCAGGAAGATTGGCAGCCAAAGTACAATGCTCTGTCAGGTAGCCAAAAACACCATGAGGATGAGCTCTGGGGTGTGGCCTTTTATAGGGGTGCTGGTGTGCACTTCGCGGACACTCACGCTGTCTGCGGACAGATCGAACACCAAAAAAGGCTCAAAAAGTCACAAAAAAGTACGTAGAAAGTCAGGATCATTGTCTGGGACATGTGCTATGGTGATTTATTATTATAAAATATTGTAGATTGCCTGAAAAGGTACTTTTAAATTGTTCGGGGACACAAACAGTGTCCGCAATCAGAACACACGCTTAGCGTGGTCAAGGTCACATGATGGCGTCATGAACATGTCCGCGAAAGGAATAGGGTGTCCGCAGGACACCAAATGCACGGGAACTGTTTTGTGCATGCGCTTTGCTGTTCTACGGACAGTGTTCGGGTCCTCAAACTAATTAAAAGTGTGACACAAGTGTGCCGGACAGCTACGAACAGGCGCAATGTTCGTAGGACTTATGAGTGCAGTGCGCATGTGTAGATAGTCTATGGCCAGTGTTCGGGTCCTGAAACTAATTAAAAGTGCGACACAAGTGAAACGAACAGTTACAGACAGGCGGTTGTTCTTAGAATAGTTTCAACTTGTCTATGAACAATACGGACAAGGATAGCGTCCTCAGGACACCCCCATTTTGTTTATGTACGAATATCCCAGGACACTTGATGTGTTCCTGGAATAGTTTCAACCTGCCTACGAACAGTAAGGACAGGTATAGTGTTCTCAGGACTCCCCCATTTTGTTTACTTATGAACATTTCAGGACACCGCGTGTGTTCTTAGAACAGTTTCAACTTGCCTACGAACAATACATACAGACATAGTGTCCTCAGGACATACCCATTTTGTTTATTTTTGAACATTCCGGACACCCGTGTTGTTCGCAGACACCAAAACTGACTTTTTAAAAAAGAAGCACATTATATATATATATATATGTACAATTTATGATAGAGAAGAGGAAGCAGAAACTGACACAAACACAGGTGAATTGGGATTTTCAAGAGGATGGACAGGAGAAGATGAAGGGATGGAAGTCTCATCAAAACGTTTTTCTATGTGGGGAGGGTTTGGGATTAATTTACTGGGATATGGAGAGGGGGGACAGGTACATGTTGCACAATGGTATCTATTTTTTTCTTTTATATGGTCCTCCACAAAATATTTCAAAAGGTGAAAATTTGTCATGAGCGTGTTCATTTTTTCTTCCATGCACTGGAGAGTTTGTTCTAAAGTATCTTGTTGTATATTGTTTTCAATGTTTGTATGGTCTGTTAAAAAAATATATATATATGATCCCTTGTACAGAGTTTTCATGAAAAGTAAATGCACATGTGATGTCATCAGTGATGTCATCAGTGATGTCATCAATGACATTTGTGATGTCATCTTTGATGTTCTGGGTGTTAGTCTTAGCAGAGCACGGTGGCGCAAGTTATGGTTGCTTAGCTTACCATAACTGGTGAATTTCAAGGGTTTTTCGGTTTTACTTTGAACCATAACGTCCCTTTAACAAAGTTTTTTTACTGAATTTGATAGGTTTTTAGTAGCGCATCTTAACCATAACGTCCCTTTAACAAAAAGGGTTGCGAGGCCTTACTGAAGAGAACTTTGAATGGGTCAAAGAGACATGCACGCCAGTCTGGTCCCAACACATTGCCAAGCTCACGTGGGTCACTGCCCTCGAGAAGCCCATCAAAATTCAAAAGGAGGTTGAGCACAAACTGTGTTTCCATGGTGAAGGGAAAATACGAATGGTCTCAAACAAACAATGCAACAAAACAATCATCATTCCAGATATGAAAAAGGGCAAGGCAACACTCATGGACATGTATTGGGTGTGTGGCAAGCAAGCCTACCTGCATCTGCCGGCATCAAGGAAGGGTACCTGTGCCCCGGCCACCCTGCACTTGGCACTAATGGTGATCCCAGAAAGCCATACCCAAGGGGAGAGAGAATCGGCTGGCATATCGGCAGCAGGAGGTTCTGCTAGCATATCGGCAGCACCCCATCCAGCAACCACAGAGCCTTCCACATATGACATTCTGTCTGACAACAAGCTACAAGACAGAGTGTCCCGCAAAAGGAGGTCATCCAACTATATCTCCAGCGAATCATCCAACCTCCTGAGATTCCTGACAAATATAAGTTGTTCAATTCGGCTGAAACTTTTTTGTCTCCCTCCTGGCGCCAGGACTTCAGACATGGACAAACGACAAATGGCTGCAGATCATCCACTGGGAACTGATCCAACTAGCCAACGACACTGAAGAAGGATTCAATGTGATCAAGATGGAACTCTGCGCCTTGCGTCTAATGACAATGCAAAACCGGTACGTCCTGGACCTTTTCACAGCAATGGACGGCAGTGTTTGCCGAAAAATCGGGAGCGCCTGCTGTACATTCGTACCTTCTGAAGATGCGGATAATGGGACCCTATCCCACGTCATCTCGGCAGTGCACAGCCTAGGGGAGAGAATGCAGAAGGAAGGAGGAATAGAGCCGAGCAACTGGTTCGACAACATTTTCAACTGGATGCCCTCATGGTTCAGCATCTTGATTAAAATTTTTGTTCCAGCCGTCGTTTTTATTTTGCTATTTTTCTGTGTGTTCCAGTTGGGCATACGATGGTGTACAAAATCTATGCCTAGTGGTAACGCTCACCTAACTCCCACAGAGGCGCTGACCAGGACTGGAATGAAGTTGCTTCTTCCGGTGAGGCGCTGGACTCAGAGTATGGCAGGGTCGGTTCTTCTGTATGTGAAAAGGGAGGGGCGTTAATGATCTGCGGGGCAATGTGCAGCTTCCCACTCCCTTCACCTCCTAAACGAACCCCCTTTTTGTAATTCCCCTAGAATCTCACCTTTGGTTTTTGTGATGGCGAGCTCTCCTTCCTGCTTCTGGTGCAGGGGCGCGTTGAAACCCAGTTAATTCACTGGATTCACTCTCATACATCCATGTTGGTTCTGCTAATGTCCGAGAATAAAAAGTCTCTATTGTCTTTCTTTCAGGTGCAGAAGGTGGATCCCGAGAAGAGCGATGAAAACAATGAAGAATGCTCAGGTTAGTGTTCAAAGAATGTTTTTCCTCTTAGTGCAATATTAAACGCTAATGCAGATGTCTTTTTCCCCAGAGGGGCCGGGGTCAGAATGCTGAACGAGCATAGACCCGAAACGAGAGGTAAGTTCCGGTAAGTCTTTAATGAGAGTCTTTATTATGTCTTTTCATTCTCTCATTAATTCCGCTGTCTTTCTTTTCCCCTTAGGGGCCGGGGTCTGCAGGTGCCTGTATGTGGCAGAGACCCGAAATGAAGTATGACCCAAACAGGTAAGTCTAAATGGAAGCTCTGGCTTTCCTTATGCTCTTCTCACTCTCACCTTTGTTTTCTGTCTTTTTTCCCCAGGTGCCGGGTTGATGCAGCGAATCCGGACGAGCGATGCTGGCAATGGAGGCTGGCAGCAAGGTGAGTGAAATGCGGCGCGGCAGCGACGGGTGAGTTGACCTTTTAAAATGAAAGTCTTTCCTTTTCAGGATCGCCGACGGGCCGACTCTTGGACGAGGTTGAAACAGCTAAGGGCTCTTCTTTTGTCCAATTCTTTCTCCTTCTCCACATGCTGGTGTTTCAGGATGCAGGCGGGTGTGGAAGAAGTCCAGAAGCAGGAGCAGGCACGGTGAGCGTCCAGCTGCTAGATGCAGAACAACGCGAAGCGTGAGTTACTGATCGGGCGTGGTTTAAATAGCCTTTCAAGAAGTCCCAGGAATGTATCCTTCCACTCAGGTATGTATTCTTCCTCAGGCCACACCCGTGTGGTTAAGTAGTTCTAGAGACAAAATAGTCCCATCCAGGCCTCAAGGGGGCCTGGATGTTGCAGCAAGGACTGCATCAGGTAAGTGTACACCCAAGCACTTAAACACATGTCCTCGATTATGAGCCTGGCGCCTAAGGCGCCAGGACTGGGGTCCAATATGAGCCTGGCGCCTAAGGCGCCAGGATTCAGTCCAAAGGGCCCCGACTTGGGCCCGCTGAGACCTTCCTGGGGGAAATGATGCCTGCCTGTGGGGTTGCTGGGCCCGGCCTGGTTCCTTAGAGGTAGGCATCATGACACTAGTTCAACAATGATGATGGTAACAATGGGCAAATCGACAACGGTAGCAACCATGATAGATGCTCAAATACAAACTGGGGAGTCGAATCCACCAAGGTATCGCCTGACAGTTGTTTATCACCAGCATGGGGACAGGGTAGACAACCTATACCACACCACAATTAAAGAGCCAAGGGAGTTTCAATGGTACAGGGAGGTGTGGGTGGATCTAAATGGGGATGGGGTATATATATGACATGCACACCTGATGAATATGGCAGAGGAGGTCAGAGCCTAAGGGGTGTTTGTAGGGCTTGGATGCCAATAAAAGGTACACCAGCACGGATGAGGCAGTCCAAGAAGCAGTGTATTATCGGAGTGAAAATAATAAAAAAGATTAGTTTGTTACTTTAGATGTAACGAAAGGGCGGAATGTGTGGGAGCGAGGGGTCGTTCAGGCCCCCCTCACACATTCAGCACGATGTGGACCACTTGCTTGTACAATAGCGGGGGACGCCTCCCTTGCCCGTATGCTAACATGAACGTAAGTGGGGCTATTTTGAGGAACACTTGGCTTCCATTTTGTGTGCCCTTCGACTCCATCTTTAGACTAAGCCTCACTACGATAACACGAAAAGGCTTCTCTCCCCTCTGCAGTGCCGCACACACTGCGCTCATGGCCCCCACCTTTTCTTACTCTGTCTGAAAGCTTCACAGCTCCATTTCTCATGGATGCGCCGGGGACAATTGAAACAAATATACTAATGTAACATCTCACTCTTCCTCTGAGATCACTGTCCCGTGTGTGAACCGGCCCGAACCATGACTTGTAGCTCATCCATCTCCACAAACCCAACTGTGCCCTCTGATCCCGCTGTTGGGACTGCCACTATAACCCTGTGCCCCTTAAGGTATTCTCTTGATGTACCAGAAGTGTGACCCTGCTGTGAAGCCCACCCCAGTGTGCCCCTACTAAAATCAGACCTCTGTCACAGTATATTGTACCCTAGAGCTAACAAATGTCAGTGTGCCCCATAGTTGCTTTGATGCGCATAGGCCCACCCCATGACTGATGTTATCACACTGACCAAGACCCCTAAGCCTGTTACTCCATATAAGTCTTAATGAATGATGTTCTGATTATATGCATGCAATGTATAGGTTTACAAGGATTTACTTAAGTGTATACTAATGATCATTGTTTATTACATGTCTAATGGTAATTTTTCCTGCTAGCTTAATTAGTGTCTGCCCTACCTCATTGTGACCTAACCCTCACCCCTCCTGGACGTTGGCAGCCAGACCACGTGACCTTTGCCCTCCCACCAACGGAGCAACCAATCGGGGTGAAGCAGCACACACGTTTCTATATGTATCCATGTCATTCATCCAATCTCGAGCAATGTTAGTCCCATATGTAATGATGTCACTAATGATGCTTTTCTCCTCGATAAGTTCATGTTTTTGTAATGTTTGCCAGATCGTAACCATTTAAGGACGTCCCCACCTTTCTCCAAAAGCACATTTCAAATTATTTCAATATTTCGCTATTACTCTCCCACATCTGCAACTCTTTAAGTACAACAGATGCAAATAGGTTGCTACTTACATCTAGGTGTTAGATTGGTCTGTAATTAAAAAAATATTAGATTATGGGGACTACATATAAGACATACTAAGATGTAGGTATGGCATCCACAGCAATTATCTGCTTGAAAGAAATTGTAAGAATTGGTGCATATGTGTTGGGCGAATTTTTCAAAATTAGATTTTTAACCTGTCAGAGCCAAGTGTTCATGTATTCTTTGCATTGTTAATTAGCATGTCCACATCCAAGGAGTCGAAACAAAGTATCCACTTAGCCGCACCACAAAACGGAGAGATTGGAACATTGATCCTTGCCATGAGTATGCTTTATTAAAGTGTTAATTCAGTTATCTACCAATATGAGGTTTAACTAAAAGCAAGCCTGACTACATAGCTTCTCGTTAAGTAAGAACCAGACTGGTTCTCCCGAAGAGTTCTCAACATTTCTTGGTTGTTCTGGCACATCAGTCTAGATTTGTTATTAATAATCTGGTAATAAAAGCACTGCTTTGGAGCCAGTAATTATTTCCTATAAGAGGGTGTGGATATGAGATTTCAGATCTTGTCCTAACTGCTGGCGCCTCTGCACAGCCATCAGAGATTCTTGTCTGAATGTATTAAATGAAAGGCAGAGAATATATTAGACCAATCTTCATTTAAAAGAGTCTTGCATGTCTTGTCAATCCTTTTATTAAATGTATTTATATTGTCTGGCTGCCAAGTAATATGTTTGGGCACCACGATTACAAAAATTGGTATAGGGGATTCTTAAAACCAACATTAAAGAGGCCTGAAGTCACTCATTAACATAGAGACCGCAGTAGGATTTCACCACAGCAGGATTACCTGGCAAGCAAGATTGGGGCAGGTTCAGCCTCACCACTACTACTACAACCACACGGTCACTATGCAACGATCAAGAAGGTAGCAGGTACCTGGAGTACAGGCACTCACTCCACATGTCCTGAGGAAGGTGCTCAGATTTTGCATCCTGGAATGCCGAAACGTGTGGGATTGTGGGATCCTACACTTCCTCCAGGATTCCCCAAAGAAAATCTATTGTTAACACACATGTTACACACACGTAGGCAGACCTTTATTTCATACAGTGAACCTTAAACAAAATAGAAATGTCTTTTTCAATGAGAAGTGGAAACAATTGTATAATAGGTCATCTATGTACACAGGGAAATCCACACATAGCTGCAAAGTCTATTCTGATGAGATGTGAATAGAAATGACTGTATAAAGTCTTACTTTATTGGAAACTAGTGTTTGTATTACCCACATATGAAAATCAAGTTGTACTAACTCTATATACCTTTGTCTTGGACATATTTCTTCATCTATGTATGTACTTACTACAACCTGAAGGAGACCAGGCAAAGCCTTAGGCCCTCAACATTCTATGGAACTTCCAGTCTCCATCTTTTAATTTTCTTCTCTTCTTTGCCTTTCCATTTCATTTTTTGCACTCTTAAGGCATTCTCCTCTGGTTGTATGCTATTTAGAGTCTTTATTGTTATTGATGATTTAATCTATGATCACATGTAAAAATAATAATTTGGGTATGAATAACAGACTCACGATCAAGAGTTTTGAAGCATTTGTAACTTTCAAAAGGTGCTTGTTTGGATCATTAATTACATTCTGTTGTATGTGTTCTATTTTGGTTGTCATGTCAGATACAGAAAGCAGGATATTCGTTTAAGGTACCCGTCCACATACAATTAACATTGAACTCATTAAGAAATTTAAAAATACTCAGTGGTGGAACCTGCATTGTTATACTGTAGTCAGTCATGATCACATAAAACATCTTAATAACGTCAAAGTATGAATAGCAATCAAACAACACAATGCAAATCACAAATATATTCAATATAGGAAAAAATCAAGGCAATTTGCCAAGATGGTTAACAAGGAATGTCGTCCCTTGCATTCCAATTCAATTTAAGAATATCTCAAGTTTCGTAGACGTTAACCCATGTCAGGTTATCTCTCCCAATTGCTGTCTCAGAACATTTACATGTGCGATGGGGCATTTCTTCCCCTCTAGGACCTGGTAATACGTATTTAAATACCTGGCAACAGTAATTGATCTGGATGCGCCTCCCACATTAAACATAGGGAATCTATGCTAAGGACTCCAAAAAACAATCACAATCAGTCTGGGCCTGATTCCATTATACCTTAATTGGAAGTATTTCATTAGAAAGCCACATCTCCTGTAGCATAACAATTTCAAATTCCATAAAGCTGAGGGAAACTGTGGAATTGCTGAACACAATACAATGGCTTTTGGAGTTCCAAGACAAAACAATGTGAAAGATTTTTCACACAAGATCTCCTGATCTGCGTGACCTCTGCTTGAAAAATTGGTGGTAACCAGACCAGGGCACATCTTTTCACTTCCAGCAAATTTAACAGTACTTTTCTTGCTGTTATCATTATGGCAGTGTATTTTAAGGCCTCCAGATTGCTGGTAATGGAGTGCCCTTTAATCCCAAAAGCAAGTGTGTTGTACAGAGCTATGGGTCAAAGATAACCTCCCCATAGGACAGGTAAACAAAGTGTAACCGAATGAAAAGAAGATTCCAGTTTCCTGTTATGACCTATCAGAAACTATGTTTGATTTTATGTGAAGTGAAACAATTTCTGTCCTGGAGCCATTGATACATTCTATCAGCCTTATGTCTCTCATGTTAATTCATTAAGCATAGAATCTCATAAATAAATGAGAGCATGTTTGATCTGTTTAAAATAATCAAAGAGCCTTTGTGCAATATATTGTGCAATATATATTCCAGTCCCAGACATAATAATTTACCAGCTGGTAATTTCTCCCCCTTCAAGCTCTCTGATCTTTGTCTAGAGTCCTCAATTGTCCCATTGCCTCCTGAACGTTCTGTCGAATTACAACATGGTTCAACCAGAGGGAATCAGAATCTATCTGTACACATGTATCAGTCATGTCATTCTTCCTTTCTTAGGCCGAGTGGGAGTGCGTTTCAGGCTTTCGGGGCTAGTACCTCAAAGCTAGAGCCGCCTGCTTTAGCTCTGTTGAAAGTAGGGACTAAGAGTTGGTGAGAGTATTGGTCACGTTTTGGTCTGTGGGCTGATGATTGGTCTATTCTTTCCAGTAGGTATGCTGGGGCCTTCTGGGCAATGCATCTGTGTGTGATTGTGAGGGCTTTGAATGTTATGCACTCTTTGACCGGGAGGCAGTGGGCATCCTTCCTTGCCTGGGAGATGTGCTCTCTTTTTGGAATGCTGAGTGCTGCTCTGAGGGCACTGTGTTGTGCAATTTGTAATCTGTTGATGTTATTGTTGGAAGTGCCTAGGAGTAGGATGTTGCAGTAGTCAAGTTTAGCGCCAGTTGTAGCTCTCGCGATGTTGAGGCAGTTTTTTTGGGATAGTTACGGTCTCACAGCATTTATGATTTTTGACGTGAATGCTGCTGCTGAGGGGATAGCGCTGACTTGCCTGTCCATAGATAAGGTGGATTCTAGATAGACTCCGAGAGTTTTGAATGTGTCCGAGGTTTTGATGATGGTGTCCTCGATGCTGAAGGAACTGTAGTTATCATCTAGTTTTTTTAGGGCTTCTTTGGGGCCTACCAGCAGTATTTCGTTTTTTGCCCCATTAAGGCATAGACCATTAGCCGCCATCCAGTCCTGGATGCGTGCATATGTGTCTTGGAGGATCCTGAGGTCTTGCTCATAGTTGCCTGTTAAGGGTAGGAGAATTCTGGTGTCCTCAGCATAGTTTGTAAAGGATATGCCGAAGTCTTCTAGGTCACAGAATAAGGGGAGAGTGAAGAGGTTGTACAGGGTGGGGGAGGTGCATGAGCCTTGTGGCACTCCGCAACTGATGGGTGATGGCAGGGCGGATGCCTGGTCCGAGAAGACTCTCATGGCTCGGCCGTCCAAGAAGGAAGTGATCCAGGCGGTAGCTTCTTGGGAGAAGTGTGCTGTGTCAGTGAGGTGTTTGCACAGGATCTTATGGTCAACCAAGTCAAAGGCCGCAGAGAGATCTAGGAGTAGGAGGAGTGAGGTTTTGCCTTTGTCCATGGCTTCAAGTAATTGGTTCTTGAGATCGAGTAAGGCTGGCTCTGTACCATGGTGGGGTGGAATCCTGTTTGCCTTTTTCCAAGTAGGCTTTGACTGTAGATAAACAGCCTTGTCCAAGATCTTCAGCAGAAATGGCACAGTGGTGATTGGGCGGTGGTTTCATGGAGAGTCCTGGTCTAAGGTAGTATTTTTTTTAACAGCGACCGAACCCATTTATCTGCCAGGAGGTTAGTGCTGTTCTTTTAGCGGTTCGGCGTCCTGGAGTTCTTGGGTGAACCACGTGCGCTGGGAGGGAGCGAGCGTTAATGAGAGCACATTGGAAATGTGTTTTCTGGTTGTCCTTTTGTTTAGTTGTTGTAGGGATGATCTTGAGTGTGTTGATTTTGCTGGATGTTTTAGGTGTGGGAGAGGTAGTCAGTGATAGTGACTGTTTGGGGTACTTAGTGATGAAGGTATTAGAGGAGGCTGAGCAGCTGGTAGAGCGGCAGCCTAGCCTCTGGTTTCACAAGTGGGAAGGCATTGGGTAGGTGTTAGTTTGTGTACTGGATGGCGGCTTAGTGGGGATGGTGCTGTGGTTTGGCAGCAGGTCAAGGCAACTCAGGTGGGTTGATCTCATGACCAGTGCTGGTAGGAAAGGTGTGGGTGGTACCTTGTAGGAGCAATGGAGTGGGGATGACATGTTTTTGAGCTTAGATTTTATTTCAATTGTACGATGGTCCTAGGCTCGACATAGGAAGCATAAGCAAACTGAAAGTTGGTGTTGGTTTACAGTAGATTATAGTTATACTTACTTGCAGAACAATAATAATTTGTAGGCTGGGAACGGGGAGTGAAACAATTGTAGGCTAGGCCGATTTTGCAGTAGATAGAAAATGTGCTGGAAAATGGAGTAGAGACAATTTCGGGCTACTAATAGGTTAGGCACAGGCAGTAATACAATTGTAGGCTAGTTAGGGCTGGCAAGCGGCAGAAAAACAATTTTGGACTAGTAATAGGCTAGACAATGGTGGTAATACTGTTGTAGGCTAGTCAGGGCTGGCAAGTGGCACAAAAACAATTTTGGGCTAGTAATAGGCTAGGCACAGACAGTAATACAATGTGGCTAGTCAGGGCTGGGAGCAAGTTGGAGACCGTTATAGGCTAGGCACGACATTCCAAAGCGGATGCCGGATGATGTCAGAAGCAGGGGTTAAGTGAGTTGCAGGATATTCACTTGCTAGGCACAAGATATATGACCAATGTTCGTCTAGTTCAGGGTCCAGCGAGTCAGTCTGCATCCAGGTTACGTATAGGTATGTCCTATGGAGCCGAGGAGATGTTGCTTGTGTGCATGAGTTAGTGACTCAGATGTTAATGCACGGCATCGTATGGGATCGGGCTGATATGCTGGAGGTGGTCCTGGATTTCATGGTGGGTGTATAATCGAGCGGGTACAGTGGATTGGCCAATTATTCAGAGTAGGATATCGTGGAAACTTTTACCGCTGATCGTGCCCCTGCATGGACAGGCGCAGACAGGCCCTAACTTCTTGATGGAATCCTGCACATCCTCCAATGCATCACAAAAGGGGTGTTGCTTAGGAAGGTGAGTTGAAGAGAGAGAGAAATATTTCAATGGGTTGTCAAGTGCTCTAAAACAATACTATCTTAGATAATGAACTTCAAACATGATGTTGTGGGGAACACTCTTTCAAATCGACCCTGGCAGGGGCTTTCTCATTGTTAGATGCAGAGGAGGAAGAGGAAACAAGAGCATTTAACTGTGCTAAGCCCACGGAGGGTTCCGAATGAATGATCATCATCCATCTTTGTCAGGATATAATCTGCGATTCTGGAAGTGTGAGCAGGTTTTGGAGTGCGGCTGAACCAACAGGCAAGATTTTATCATCCTCATTCTCGCGATGGATCTAAGGACCCATATCCAAACACAGAGAAAGAGCAAGGAAAGAAGACCCTCAAGGTTGGGACAGGGCTGGATCAGGATTTACCAAGGAGGATATACATGGGCCTCAGCGGGGAGGGGACACAAGACAAGCGGCTTAAAGTAAAAAGAAACCTGTTTACCTCCTTCCCTGCTTCTCTGTCTACAACCGCAACACCCACACTTAGCTAGTGAATTTCACCTGGCGTAATTCATGAGGCGTAGGAGACTCTGTAGTGTCCGCCCCTAAGGTAAGCAGCTGACAACAATCTTCATGCTCCAATTCACCAGCATGACGAGAAACGTTCAGCCAGCAAGGACTACATATGGCTAGTGCACTTTGCATGGCACACTTCGCCCTGCACAGTAGATTCTGTAGTGGCTGTGCCTCAGGTAAGCAGATGACAAACCTTCTTCGCCAATTCACCAACACAATTAGAAACACTGAGGCAGCAACAGCTGCACTTCACTAGTGCACTTCACAGCTTCTCCATACATTTGGTGGCCCTGCTCTGCTAAACCTGCTGAAACCACAGGGCTATGGATGGAGCCCTGTTTTCCCAGATCCTGATCAGTACCTAACCTCGACTGTGGAGCCGTGAGAAAAACCCTGCCAAACTGCTTTAACTGGGATTACTATTATTGTCTTTTTGCAAAAACTACTGCACTTGTGAACTCTGTGTTGATTTTTGTAGGGGTCAGCAAGCTTAGCATGTTTATATGTTTAGAACAATGCAATTCTGCATTTTAGTAGCCAGAAAAGACAAGCATACTGCAACATGTTCGCCCGCCATTCCAACCCATGCACATCTTTGCTGTTTGTCTCAAGGCGGTCATATTGTAATTCTAGAAGTTATATCACATTTACCTGAAATATTGCCTGTTACCCTCTTCCATTATTAAAATATGTATGACTTACGATAGTGGACTTCGGAAACTTTTAAATGTGTTATCACTTTGACTTCGATTTATAGGCCAAATATGATTAAAGTAACATTCAGGGGCAGCTTTTCATCTTGTTGATAATATTTTCATCTCAGGCACCTGCTTTCTAAAGAAACACTGAAATGGAATTCTCTATTTCTGTGACCTACAAGATCAATTTGAATACCTTTCTGTATTCTGGTGTCCGGCCAAATTGATGCAGAGGCTGTAAATGATTCAAAACTAGACAGCAATTATTCTTGCTAATACTAGCACAAAATCCATCCAACATTTCACATGCTTGAATCCTTGTACTTGAAAGGCCCTTCACAGCTCAGCCTATAGCGGGAAATGTATATAAATTACAAGGTAGTGTTTTCTAGAGCTCCACGTGTATCCAAAGCACATTCAGCAGCCAGAATCAGAAAGCCTTTTGAAATAGGCAAATGCCAGAATGACATTTAAGGGATGCTAACCAAGTTCAAAAGTATGTTCGTCCTGTAACGGTTTATTGATAAGCCACCCTCAACACAGGGAGTTCCTTACCTCCCCACTCAAGTGGTTATGCAACAAACCATATTTAACAGATTCTTTTTTTAGCCCTATCTCAGGCACATATAATGCCCCTTGGATCCCTCACCCCTGAGCAAACAATGAGCCAAGAACCAGGCTGGTGTACGGGAAATATATTGGTATTTATTTGAATTAACAGTAAAAAAAAATTAGCGTGAAATTGTCAAAACACTACTTTATCCGTGGCACAACACAATCAATTTCCCTCAGCATAAATAAATCACAAAAATGAGTTAAAAATAACACAATCACAATTTTTACTTTCTTCAAATTTCACTTATCAAAATAATGACACTGATCAATAACAAAGGCACTTATGTATGGTGTGCGATTTGGATTTTTCTGCAGGCTTAAAAGGACAGCAGTACGATTTCAAGATTGGTAAAAATCCACTTGGCAATTATAATTTCGCCTTTTGGTTTAAATTAAACACAGGGTGATTGATCGCTTTGTTTTTCAGACCCCTCCCCCTTTCTTTGGTCTAGGTTGCTCTAAGTTGGGAAGTCAGACAGAAAAATTGGAATGCTTGGGACATTTTGGATTTCAGACCCCCACCCCTTACTGAAAAGCCTGTTTTGAGGAAACTGGATAAAAAGGTTGGACTGATTTAAGAACAAAGACACCCCTATTCCTTAAAGAAGTCCGGGTCTGCTGTACAACAAAGATTACCCAATTAAATTATAGGCTATAGTTTTCAGCGCACACTGGGAAGTGAGCATTGTTAATTTAGAATATTTACAAAATTCACCCCATAGTGTTCTGCCAAATGGGGAATTTATTAAATTAATATTTTTGGTTACGTAAGCTAAGGATCTACACAATTTTGCCCCCCCCCTTATAAAGGGCAAGGATTCAAGGCAAGCAGACTCCCCCACCAGGGCTCAGTTCTACTAACATAGCAAGCCTCTGTTTAAGGTTCAGGAAAGCCAGCTGCATCTTAGGACACTCTGGAAAGATACGGCAGGGGTTTGGTCACTCCGCTCTCAAAGATGACCTCCCACTCTCCACCATAGGACCCAGTCAGCTTTGAAGCCATCCTAGAGATAAGCAGCTCCACCCAGATGCACTCTCAGCACTCTCCTCTGGTGTCTCCTAACAGCTGTAAGATGCTAACTTTCAGCAGCCTTCCTGATGGTCTGCCTCTTCTCTCTGTCCTCCTTACTTTCTCCTTTTCCTGTTCCCTGTACTAGTGCAGTCCCTCTAATATAGCAGCAATGACACCATCAATGTTACAATCTTGGTGAGGTACCCTGCAATAATTCCTGCAACTAGGATTGGACAGTTACCCTTCTCTCTCCTCCCTAACCCAGCTTCCAAGTCAGAATTGGTTAACGGGTCTGGAGCAACATATGGCAATTCCCATATGTCATCATCTTTTCTTCTCAATTCAAGTTTTTGTCAAAAAACTAGTTATGTTTCACAACTTCATAACTGTACGAGAACTGGCAGACTAAACATATTTTCTGTTTCAGCTAATCATGGGAAGTTAGATAAGCCGACCACCAAATCAGAATCATGTAGCACGGCCATGTGGCACCTTTCTGCCATTTCCATAAAAACACACCAGTTATGACTATGTAAGTTATTAAGCATGTCCCTATTTTCATTTTACACCCACTCACCAACTCTCACATTTGGAACCGGTTTAGAGCAGCCAGAAACCCAATTTAACTGGCCATTACAGTTCCCAGAGTCACAGGAAGATGGATTTCATATCCTCAAAATCACCTGGAAGTTACATTAGAAAGTTACATAAATGAAATCCATCCTCCTTATGATGGCTGAGAAAAAGGCGTAAATGATAATAGTCCTTTTAAATCAATTGTGAACCTTCATGTGGGACAAGTGGCCCTGACTCCTGCCTTCTGGCGATTTGTTTTCACTGGGTCAGCCTGTGCCCACAGTTTTATTTTTTCAATCTCCTTTGTGTTGGATGCTTCCTCTTTGTAGTGAGTGCTCCCATTTCCACACATATTAGTGGTGCTCCAGCCAAGGGTGACTTTTCTTGAAGTCAATGCTTTCAGAGCCAGCAGGTCTGGAGAACACTGAATTTCGACACCTTTAGCATGAAATGTTATTGCTCTTGGTCATTAGATGGCAGATGTGACATCCAGGCTGAGAGTGGGAGTTTTCCTTGTGAAGTTTTGCCCAAAGCCAGCAAAAGGGTCTGCCTTGGGCTGATATTTTTCATTAAGACAAAGTGGCTCTTCAAATGTCACCGGAGTTTTGTAGGTGAAACATAATATACATTGCTTTTGGTCAACTCGCACATGATGTTTTTTTTTCTGACATTTTTCTGTGAGCAGTGATATATTTTTTTCACTTTTACTTTTTAAAACCATTTTTATTTGTTTTTAATATGTAAAAATCCAATTTTCCATGTGACAGGGATCTTTGATTCCTCCTTCTTTTGTACATTACAATTCTGCTTAGTCTTTGGTAATGCCAGGTAGCCCACATAGCTCTTTAATTATACTTGAAAAAACAAAACAGAGGCAAGCCCATTTTTCTTTCAGTGTTTAAGATGTTGCTGTTCATGTGAAAGGGACTTCTGTTTGGAGCCTTCAACTGCATCCCCCATTCCTAGCCACATTTGTGTTAAAAAATGTGTATTATAGAATCTGATAAAATACAATGTCATGGTAAAAATTATAAATCATCGCCAGAAGTAGCATCACAGTGTGGACCATTCATTAAAAAATAAATGCCATAAAGCGTTTGAGTTTTACAAGAAATGCAGATAGAGAGAAGTGCTGCAAAATTATCAAAGATCAAATGCTATGATCGTGCCAACAAAAGGAGAGTGTCATCTTAACAGACTGTGACAATAATACAGAAACAAGGGAACAGTAGGGGAAGAGATTGAAAGGCGGAGCCTAAAATGTAAAAATAAATACATAATGGAGAAACGCACACAGCAGCTGTTATGATCAGAAACATGTGACTAGTTAACATGATAACTCAATAGTCTGAACACATTTGGATGTTTGATAAAACATGATGCGTAGATGCGTGTATGTACTGTGGAGGCATGTTGTAGAGCCCTGGAAAATGAAAGCCAATATGCATGATTAGAATCAAGGAAGGCTTATTCCCTCAAAACGAGGGTGCACTCTAAGGGAGTGACACCAAAATCGAGTATGGCCCCTCTTTGGTTACTGTGTCAATGTGAAACCAGTGTAGTGTGGCAATGTCATTGGCATAGTTTGTAATCAGAGTTATTACCGTAGAGTATTCACTTGGTGCTACCAGCACATATGCAAGGGTGAGTCTTAAATAATGAACCTACAAACCTGGTCCCATACAACTGCATCAATAAACATACTTAAGAACAATAACGATTGCCTTTGATACTGAAAAGCAGGTAAACCCTACTTACGGAAGCTCCGAAGGCCTAGCAAGAGTCTTTCTATATTAACAAGCTTTAAATGGGGAAATCCAGTAGCTTTTTACCACGTGCATTAGGTTCCTTTCATAAGCTACTGATTCAAATTATATGAGATGAAGAGATCGATTTCACCAGATCTCACTATAAGAATTCACTTTACGCCTCTGCACAAGTGAGACCAGAAAGGACAGATTAATTCACTGGAAAGCACCCCAATACCTCAGATTTTGGTGAGTCGTTAGAAGCCACAAAGGGCTCAACATTCTACAGGACTTTGCTGTCAGTTATTTCACCTACACAGAAGACTATGGGCTTCATTACAATTGTGGCAGTACAGTGACAACGGCGCTAGTTTGTGCTGCTTGCGCCGTTGTCACTGTACCGCCAGATTACGAGTTCTGCTTGCGGGTGCCGCTCTGCACACCTGGTCAGACCGGCATGGCTACCTCAAACCTCGTAATGAGGCCCTATGTGATTTATAACTTGCCTATAGATAGACAGACAGGCACATCAACACAGATAGACACAGATAGATGAATAGATAGATACAACAATAGATACACAGATAGAAAGATAGATTGATATATGGGTAGACTAACAGACACTTAAAGAAAGACAGATACCCAAGTCCGACAGATGGAAACATAAATAGATACTCAAAGGCATGCAGACATAGCTAGAGAAATCAGCACTCAAAGACAGAAAGAGAAAGAAAGCAAGAAAGAAAGAAATAAAGAAATAAGGACAGAAAGAGATAAAGAAATAAAGAAAGGGAGAAAGAAAGTAGCACACACAGTAAGACACAAAGAAAGAAATAATCCCAAAGACAAACAGATAGCTATATAGATAAATACACAGTCAGATAGATAAACAGATAGTCACATAAATACAGCTAGATAAACACTGAACGATAGATATTTAAATCTATAGATATGTACATAGACACCCCAAGACAGATAGACACTCAGAGACAGACAGATGGATAGATACCCAAAAGACAGAGAGATAGATAAACACATAAAGATAGCTGGATAGTTAGAAAGATAGATAGATAGATACATATATACCTAAAGACAGACATATAGATGTATAGGTGTGAATAGACTCCCCAAGTCAGATAAATGAATAGATAGATAGATAGATAGATAGATAGATAGATAGATAGATAGATAGATAGATAGATAGATAGATATACAAAGACAGATAGTTATACTATTATTATTAGTACAGTATTTATTGAGCGAGGGCCTAGTTTCACGAAACAACAAGGTGATTTACAAATCATAGGGGAGGGGAGAACACAGTGAGGGAAGCAACGATACAAGAGAGTGGGAGCTAGCAACGGGATAGGAAGGCAATTTGTCAGCAAGGGAGGAAACAATAGGAAGCATATTGAAACATTTCAGGTAACTGGGGAGTGGAGGGCATGTGGACATAGGTGTTAGGGAGGAGCCATTTGTTGAGGAGTGAAGAGCAGAGTCTTGAGCTCTTTAGTGGAATACTGAAGTGAAGGTGTGAGGCTCGTGTTGATGGGGAGGAGGAGCTAGACTGTGGGGGCAAACACAAATGAGGCCTGTCTTCAGGATCATTCCTACCAGCACCAATGGAGTTCAAGTCGACGCATGTCCTTATTTCTGGTGGATCAAAGGCATTGCCGGGATTCACAGGGTAGAGGTAGGCCTGGATGTCAGGGTGTTTCATGTTGTTGGTCAGCAAAATGA
The DNA here is from genome assembly GCF_040938575.1 of Ambystoma mexicanum. NCBI lineage: Eukaryota > Metazoa > Chordata > Amphibia > Caudata > Ambystomatidae > Ambystoma > Ambystoma mexicanum. The sequence goes on from NC_090930.1 coordinate 332,039,275, forward strand.
ATTCAGTCTTGGAAGAGTTGAGCTTCATCTAAGCACTGGAAATCCAGGACTGGATCAATATGAGGTAGGTGTTGTCTGTAGATATCTTGGATGAAGGATATCTTGAGGTAGAGCTGTGTGCCATCATCATACTGTTGGTTGTGGATGCTTTGTGTAGTAAAGACAGATCTGAGTGGTTCCATGTAAAGACTGAACATCATGGGGCGAGAGGATAAATAATTGTGGTGCTCCACAGGTAATGGGTAAGGTTAGTGATGTGGAGCAATCCATACAAATTAATTAGTAAGGGATAGCAAGGTAGGATTTGAAACAGGTAAGGATATGACATGATATAATATGGCATTTATAATGCGCCTATAGACAAGTGTTTCAAGGCACGACGAGACAAGGGAGAGGAAACAAAGGGAAGACAGAGACAACGATCCTACAAGGCGAGGTGGCATTGAGATTGCACAAGGGAAGGGGGAAGAGGAAAACATGAGAGGGAAGGGGAGGGGGTAGTGCGGTACATAGGATAACAGTAAAAATAAATAAAAATAAAAACCAAATACAATAAATAAGAAGTGCAGCCGAGTGATGGTAAGTGCCAGGGTAAGTGCAGACATGAAGTGTCAGGTGCTGGTAGAGGGCTGTAGGGATACAGAGAACAGCCCCCGAGTGCAGGGGGCAGTGCAGGTGTGCAACTGGTGCGGAGGGGACCTGGGCCCGAGAACAGAGGGTAGCAAGATGACCGGTGCAGTTTCAGCCAGGAGATCAGCAGGGGAGAGGAGGAGAGAAAGCTGAAGCAAAGAGGAAGGTTGTGAGGAGCTTCTGGAACCAGAGATGGTTCCTAAGGGAGGCCCTAGCCAAGGAAAGAGATCTACCACCAACTCATTGCTTGGAGAAGCGACTAACCATGAGGAAGTTGGAGGCAGATGAGCGAAGGGCTCGAGAAGGAAGATATTTAGGGAGAGAGATTTGAAGGTATTGAGGCCCCAGAAGACCTTGTGGACAATGCAGAGGGTTTTGAACGTAATACTCACAGCCACTGGGAGCCAGTGCAGAGATTTCAGTACTGGAGCGATACAATCCCTGGGCTTGAGGCTGACGACAAGTCTCGCAGTCCTGTTTTGGATGAGTTGCAGAGGGCGGAGAGTAAATGCAGGCAGATTTAGAAAGAGGCTGTTGCAGTACTCCAGCCTAGAGAGAACCAGAGCTCTGGAGACAGTGAGCTTCTGGGGAAAAGAGAGGAAAGGAAGAATACCTCTGAGGAGGTGCTGCTGGTAGTGTGACTTCTTGGAGGCATCAGAGATGTGAGGAAGGAAGGAGAGTGTGGAGTTGAAGATGACTCTGAGGTTTTGAGCCTCACAGCTGGTAGCAGAAGGAGGGCCGAGAGACACCGGCTAGATATTGACAGGAAAGGATTGAGCAGGTGTGCTGATGAGGAGAATCTCAGTCTTACTGACATTAAGGCAGAGGTCATTGGTGGCACACCACTCCTGGATAGCAGACAATCAGAGATGAGAGAGGGAGATGAGGTGGCTAAAGGGAGCCTGAAAATGAGTTGAGTGTCATCTGCATAGCACTATAAGTTGGACCAGAGAGCGGCAATCCGGTGGGCAAGAAGTGCCAGGTATTGGTTGAACAGCCAGGGAGAGAGGTTATACCCCTGGGGAACACCACAGGTAGAGATAGAGATAGAGGAGAGGAAGGACCCAAGTTGGACCTGGGAGGGTCGATCGGAGAGGAAAGAAGTCAGCCAGGCCAGAGTCTGATCGGTAATATACAGGTTATCACAGAGACGGTTGAGCAGGATCGCATGGTTGACTGTGTCAAAGGCAGAAGAGAGATCAAGTAAGATAAGGACACATGGGGTATTGGATTCGAGGTTGAAGAGCAGGTTTTCACTGATGTTCAGGAGAGCAGTTTCCGTGCTTCTGGAAGCTCTGAAGCCAGACTGATGATCATGGAGACAACCAACAGATTCAGAGTGGAGATTAAGTTGGGAGATGGCCAGCTTTTCCAGGAGTTTGCCCAGGAAAGGAGTGATGTAAAGTGAGTGATAGTTAGCTGGGCAGGACGGGTCTGCAGAAGTTTTCTCCAGAAGAGGGTGCACCATGGAGTGCTTCAGGGATGAAGAGAAAACTCTGGTGGCAACAGAGTGGTTGCAGAAGTCGGCCAACGCAGGAGCCAGGGTGTCAATTTGGTCCTTGATGGTTTTGGAGGAACAGGGGAGAACCTGTTTTGATGAGACTTTCCTAGATCGGACTTGTCTAGAAACCTTGTCAGGGGAGAACAGGGGAAAGGGAGAGAAGGGGGGATGAGGGGTGACCACAAAAGGGCCAGAGGAAGAGAGGGGAGTATAGGTAGGAGGAGGAGAGGAAGAGAGAGAGGACAGGATGTCCTGAGTTTTGGAGATGTAGTTAGAGGCCAGGGCTGTGCAGAGGGCCTGGGAGGGGACAGGAGAGGTATAGACTGCAGCACGATTGTCCAGCTCCTTGCAGATTTTAAAGAGTTGTTGTATGCCTCAGAGATGTGGGCTTGGATGTGGGCTCTCTTCTTGGTGCAGATAGACAGCCGGTATTGCCTTTGGAGCAGGCCAGTTTGTCATAGGAGGTACAAGAAGCACACCATTTCCTCTCAGCCACCCTGCACTTGCGTTTCAAGATGACAAGGTCTGAGTCGTACCAGCAGTTGCACTTGGCTTTGGGCTTCAAGTGGATCCTCATGACAGGGGCAAGAACATCAAGAGTATCAGATATAGCAGAATGGAACATAGAGAGCGCTGTGTCAGGGTGTGAGTCAGCCGAAGAGGGAGCAGGGGGAGAGAAAGTGGTGGTGAACGCCCCAACTGACACGCGCTTGATGGGTCGGATAACCGAGAAGGTAGGTGGCAGTGCTGGAGTTGGCTTGGCCTGAGGGGTGGCGAGAGTAAGCAGGGAGGAAAGGAGAAAGTGATCACTCCAGGAGAGAGGAGTGGTGAGAGGGATATAAAGGGGATGGTCTGAGGAGATCAGAACATCTAGACTGTGCCCCACAGAGTGAATTGGGCCAGAGGGGAGAATAGTGAGAGAGAGAGAGTAACAGAGGCCGTGAAAGATTCCAGAGGAAGGACAGGAAGTATTCAGGTGGATGTTAAAGTCTCCAACAAGGAGGAATTGGGTGGTTGAGACCAGAAGGGAAGAGGAGAGGTCTGCCCACTCGGAGAGGAAGGAGGAGATCTGACCAGATGGCCGATAGATGGTAGCCACAGTAAGGGAGTGGCTAGAAGAGAGAGAGAGAGAGCCTGCAGATGAGGCATTCAAAAGAGGAGTAGGCCTGCCTAGGAATGATAGAGGCAGGAATACACTCAGGGAAGATCAGGGCTACACCCCCTGCGGGACAATTGGACCTGGGTGTGGAGAGGATCTTGTAGCCATCAGGGAGGAGAGTGTCAAAGCTCATGACAGAGCTGGCCGTAAACCATGTCTCTGTGAGGCTGAGGAAATCTAGGTCAAGTTCATCGAGGAGGCGGCAGATGTCAGAGGAGTGTTTGACAGCAGAGCAAGAGTTGAGAACAGCAATATGGAGAAGGTTGCCATCCTTGAAAGACTTCCAGAGAGTGGTACATATCAGAGGTACGCCCTGCACAGGTGTAGAAGGAGCCCAAGGGGGGGAAGAAGAGGAAGGAAGAGAGGGCAAAGTAGCCAAGGAGGAGACAGCAGGAGGAGGCAAGGGAGCCGTGGTGGGAAGAGAGGGGATAGCAGGAGAAGAAAGGAAATAGATGAGGCACTGAAAGCGCCTGTCAAAGAGCAGAAGGTTGGCCTGAGGGCTGGACCAAGACGGTGCCATTCAGGTAAACATTAATGATGACCTTGGAGGAGTGGAAGGAGGCCAGGATGGCCTCCCACCTGGTGCCACCATTAATGGTTAATGTGAGAAGTAGAGAAAGGAGAAAGCACTGAGACCAAATGAAGAGTCCATAGGTCTGGGGAGGGAACAAGGCTGCGGTTGGAGATCAGGATGTCCGTTTTAAACTTCTTCCTACCATATTTAGTGAGGAGAGCAGGATAGTGGATAGAGAAGCAGTTAGAGAAAATAGGAGAGACAGAGAGCACCATAGAGTAGGTGTGGAGAGGAGAGAATGGGAAGGGAGTGAGAAGGGTGGGGTGCCAGGGAGAACACTAGGGAAGGACACAGGGAAGAGAGCAGGCAGACAAGACAGAGAGAGATGAGACAAGTGGACAGTTGGTAGAAAATGTTTGCTAGATGAATGGCTTACTGGGACGGCACTCCTTTCGGAATTCAATGTGAACAGCAGAGAACCACACACCTAAGTCTGAGAGTCCTGTAAACTGGGGAAAGGCCTAGGTTTCACAGTGCAATTTTAAATACTTTCACAATGCAATTTTAAATGGAGAAAAACACACCTAAGTCTGGGAGTCCTGTAATGTGGGGAAAAGGCCTAGATTCCACAGTGCAATTTTCAATACTTTCACAATGCAATTTTCAATACTTACACAATGCAATTTAAAAAACAAATACTGGAGAAAAACACACCTAAGTCTGAGTGTCATGTAAAGTGGGGAAAAGGCCTAGGTTTCACAGTGCAATTTTGAATACTTTCACAATGCAATTTTAAATACTTTCACAATGCAATTTCTTTTTAAAGTACTGGAGAAAAACACACCTAAGTCTGAGAGTACTGTAAAGTGGGGAAAAGGCCTAGGTTTCACAGTGCAATTTTAAATACTTTCACAATACAATTTTAAAAACTGGAGAAAAACACACCTTTGTCTAAAGTCCTGTAAAGTGGGGAAAGGCCTAGTTTTCACAATGCAATTTTAAATACTTTCCCAGTGCAATTTTGAATACTTTCACAATGCAATTTCAAATGCATTTAATCTCTCTGATCCTCATGCAGCAATGTAGAATGGAAGTGAGTGCCTAGTGGTCTACTGTGTCAAATGATGTTAAGAGTTGAAGGATAACCAGGGGAAAAGATGGCAATCATCAAGGATTTTAAGGGCATCATCGTTGACCAGGATGGTTGTTGTTTTTGTGCTATATTGGGTTTGAAGCCAGACTGGTAGGACTGAAGGCGTTTGCTGGCTTTGATGTGTTGGAGGAGTTGCGTGGGTACTGTTTCCTCAGGGATATTACCTAGGAAGATGAGTGATGGATCCAGTGTTGGTTTCATGGGAATTGGGAGGATTCATCTGGTCTTGAGGGTCGAGGGGAATGTGCCTTGAGTTAGGAACCTGTTGATGATTATCAGGTAAGGGAGGGATGCTAATGAAGAAAGAGTTGAGGCTGATGGATTTTTTAATGGAGTGTGGTTTGGGTCGGTTGGGCAGAGGGTTGCTGCAATGCTTGATTGTTTTGAATAGGGTTCTGCTTTCATTGTTGGTCTTGGATATGCTGTTTAGGCAGCAGTTCACCTTGACAGTGGTAATCTGTCATCTGCGTATATCTCAGAGTTCCTTAATTAGGAATGTCAGAGGTGCTGCCAGGTTTTCGCCAAGTGGTTTCTTATTTTCTGATGGTGATTTTGTTGAGGTTTATTTCTTGAGTGTACAGGGCGCACAGGGTTTAAGTTTGAGGTGTCTCTCAGCCTAACAACCAACATACTGACAAAGGTGAAATGGGTGACTGAGGTCCTCAAATGTCAAGCTGACCTTTCTCTAAATCAAAGGTTCTTGACACCCATAATCCTTAGCATGCAGCTTATGGTAGTGATAACAGTTTTCAGATGTCCCCTATCCCTCATCTGTCAACTCACAGAAACATGTTTTGTTATACATGGGATACAGTGTACTTGAGAGTAGTAGTGAGAGAGAAACAGTGTCAATGTGAACTAGTGAAATCGAACTAGTGAAATCGGGCCTGTCTGTAAGAGGCCAGTTTTATAAGTACAAGTTTTCAGGTTGTGCTCCAGTTTTTGGAGGTGCTATAAAAAGGAAACTTTACAGTGGACTTACTTTGAAGGGTTTGTTTATTGAAAAGTGCAAACATATTTCAAGAAATCACAAAAACCGGTGAAAATACTGTTTAAAAACTGATACGGGGACCTGAGAAATTGGCTGCAGCTAACAACATAAACACAAAACTGGATAGTGATAAGATAGCAATGAAAGGGGACACACTGGGGTGGGGGAGTTGTCTATTAAGTTCTACAGAACTATTGAAAATGATGGAACAATTAGATAAAAGGGTAGGGGTATACAAATATGTGCATGCTGATGAGGAGGTGGTGGTGAAGGTAGTAGAAGGGACAATAGATGGACCGGAGCTTGAGGGTTGAATGGAGGAGGCTACGATGGGCGGGGAGGGGTGACTACTAGTAGGAGAGGGATTAGTCAAGAGGGTCGACCATTTTGCACAATTTGAGGCCAAGGGGTGGCAATACATCTTGATTGATGTTTCCGTTGTGTGCCAATTTACACATATTATTTCACTGGAGTGAAGTCCAGCATTGGCAAGTATTTGAATTGCAGTAGCAAGTATACAGTGATTTAGCGACATTTGGGAAAGGCCCGTTTCGACAGAGATTGTATGCATCATTGATTCCAAAACATTTTTGCCAAGAGGACATTAGGAGCACCAGGTGGGAGTGGAGGTGAGCTGTACAGGTGAAAGCTTGACTGGGTACACAAGAACACACCGGTTAGAGGGAGGAAGTTTAGATAAATATAACTCAAGGGATTTGACAGGGATCTTCATACATTGCTCCATCATTGTTAAAGCGAGAGCGCTCAAATAAACTATTATGGTTTTCGGTGTGTTTTCTGTATGTGACGGTGGCATAACGGTGTCCATTTTCATGATGTTGGATAGTAAAGCTGTTTGCAGGGTAGTCCGAAACACCCGCTCACCTGCGACTTGCTAAATGAAGCTGAACATCAAACCACCCTTTTCATTGTAGATACCGGATGTTGAAGACAGATGACTGATGAAGAATATGTAGATCAGACAATGAAATTGGTACTTTTGGAGAGGAGCGGACTAATCCTTCCTACTGAATTAATTATGGCTACGAATAGATCCTTTGCAGGTTTGAAATGTCTGTTCAGATTTTTTTGGAAGGGTGGTGCATTAAGTTGATGGTTGATTCCTGCTCAAAGTGAAATTAAGAATTGGGGTCGGTAAGCGTTGGGATGCAAGTGCAAATCCTAGTGAGGCGAAGAGATTTAGACTGCAAAAACTATATTAGCAGGCGTCCTAGTGCTAGAGGTTCCCGTTGGGCGTGGCAGAATGTGAATGTACCCATTTGTAGTTAGCTTTGACACATATTAGAAACACAATATAGCAATGCAGAAAGAGAAACATTTTATTCACGCTGTGATTGCAGAGGTTAAAGATACAGTGATGTATCTTTCATTTTGGGGTATTGTACAGTGTTATATTTTTTACGAATGTGCGAGTAGTTAGCTGACACAGGTAGTCACATGCGATGGAGTCAGATAAGTGTTGTGGTAAAGGCAAGGTAGCAGGAGTTCCATCATTTTCGATTTTAGGCTATGTTACCACAAAGGAAGGAATGTACGTGGTTTGAAACGTGAGGTTTCTTGATGTTAAAATGATTACACAGCAGGGGTTGTATTTATTGATGACAGCATTTAGAGTTGGAGAAGAAGGAATACCAGATTAAAGGCGGTCTGTGAAGTATCCAGGTCAGAAGCACAGATGTGTATTGCGAGGTAAGCCATTGGTAAAAGCTGATCATGAGCCAGGTGAGAGGTCAACGGCTGAGGTAAAACATCATGAACACAATGGAATGCATTGGCGAACAGTAACAGGCAGTGATCACAGATTCTTGCCCAACAAACAGTTTCTGATGGCATAAACGGTGTTTCCTGGGGGAAAATGTTTCATGGTACCCAATTATCACAGGAAAATGGGATATTTTTTCATTGCTTTTATCCTGCCCCACCAACAAAGAGCTTGTCCAGGGTCCTCTTTGAGTTCAGTAATATCAAGATATCAATGATATTCACAAAAAGCATTAACAAATATGAAAAAACTTTGCAAGCCCCATTCTCTGCAAAATGCCATGACTAAATTGATAATGCACGATGGATTCAGGGGAAGAACTCTGTTTTACCTCTATAGAGGGTCTAAGTTGACATAATTCTGTAAATATTAATGATGTTTAGTATCTGACTAATTGTTCTCTCAGTCTGGAACATATATGAAAATATTGTTGGGACATGCTGATAGTTTTAGTACAACTAGTGCCAATATCCCACACTGTAAATTGTGATAACAGTGGCTCCAGCGCAAGCCAGAACAAATGAGTGGGGGCAAGGGCGTAGGAGACACACAAAATAGAGGGGGGTAGGGGACACAGAAAAAATCAAAACAAATATTAGCATTTTTAAAAACACACTCATACTTCAAATAAGTTGCAGTTTTCTCATGTATAGCATAATATTTAATTCTCATTGTAAACACATTTTCATCCAAACAGTGTTAGAAATCAAGTATTTGTGTACTGCTAAAAATAACTTTCAAACATTTGAGATCTTACAGCAGGAATTTCAAGGAAACAAAGTGAAGAGAGGCAAATCAAAGAGTCCATCATTGCTTTGGCCCTTCCCCCATTTCGATGGTATCGAAATTAACGGTGTACCTCACTCATAGCATCAACCCCATTGCATTGCCAATGCAAGAGACGTTACTCCCTGAGACAACCATACAGACCCTTCCCAAATGAAGCAATACATCTGCAGGCGATGGAAACCCTGGATGAACTGTAATTAGGAAAGAGAGGCCTACACACGTAGGTGTATTAGACACAAAACACATATACATCCAAGCACGAAGATACACAAACACTAGGTCAAATTGCATTTAGACACTAGAACATACTTTCAACCACTAGGGTAGAAAACATATATTCTCGTTCCCATGCTGAAACGCAAGTCGCATGGGAATACATATAAACACTTGCTTAACTATAGTAGCCGTAGAAGATCATTTTGACATAGGGAGTATTGGAGATAGGATTGATAAAGCCTATCAAGAGTTGAGAGAAGGTACAAATCAGGAAGCTGAGGGAAGGGAACTCAGTCCCTGGTCTTTAAATCATGAGGCGAAGAAAGAGACATGTTTAGTCTCAAGCATAGAGCCTTGTCCTTAGACAGACTTACTTTAGATAGATAAGGGTGAAGAGGATGAGAGCCATACTAGCTGGGGGCTAGATATGTCGGATGAAGAGAGAGAAACCCTGCGTGGACAAGAGGGAGGAGGTGCATGCAGTCCCGAGGGATGTCTGCAGACAGACAAGGAAGTGAGATGGTCTGATTCAGAGCAACCTAAGGATAGGACGCCAGATCCTGTAGCATATGCAGAGCATCAGAGAGAACCATCATACAGCGAGAAAGGAGAGTCACCGCCATATATGAGCAGGGTGAGGTCATTGCCAGGTAGAAGGCGATCAGGAACCATTGTCCCCACTATGAACAGGCAGACGATGGGAACCAATTGCGAGTTTGGATTCACGCAGTTCCCTTTATTGGAGAAGGCGGGGGCCAGATTGCAATATATTCCTTGGCCTATATTCCTTGGCCACAAATGGATAAGGATAGTTAAGGTGTAAACTTACTAGTTTGACGGCGGGTGTAGGAAAATGGATTCATGAATTAGAGAAGATGACGGGGGAAATACTTTGACAACAGGGGACATCGACGGTCTGCTAACAGCCATTCTGGGAGAAAGAGCTAATGACATTTGGACGAGAGCAGATGTTGGGAGAGCTCTCAGGGTGCAGTATCCTGACACATCATATATGGGTGCAATTATCACACGTAAAATGAAAGAAGATGAAGATCTGCTTGCTTATATTCAGGACATTCAGGAATGGTGGTCTCTTGAAACTCAAGCCGTGGAGGAAAACAGTGGCAGTAATTAACCACATTGTATTTCAGGGGATACCCGATCCAATACAAAGGCAACTCAAGAAATTGGTGGGAATGGAAGCTGTTAGGGAGAATTCTCAGAAATGCACCAATTCCCTCTACCTTAGAGACCCCCAGCAACTTTGCTGCATTTTGAGGACTTGATTTTTTTAACCCAGAGAGAGTGAGACCCTTTTTCCCACTCTGTCATGTATGTTGATGTGAATTTTACCTCTGTGTTTCTTTTGGTTATGGAGTCTGACAAACTCTGTTTCCCAGAGCAGTAAAGTGAAATTGACTTTACTTACCATTCTAACTTTCTAGACCAAGCACACACTATCTTACAATAGAGTGCTGGAGGGATTACTTAGTATCCCCTGTGTCTAGATTCTCATGTAACATGTTTATGTTACCCTTTCCTCACTGAATAGCTGGTGGCAGCGGTTTCTTTTCTGAATTACCATGGTTTGCATTTACCACGGCTGTTCGCGACTCCGGTAAAGCAACCGTGGGAGCCATCTTTTTCAAAATGGCGCAGAGCCATCTTTGACAAAATGGTTCCAGGTCTTCTTTTTTCAACATGTCTTTGTGGAAAGGTCCTTCTAGAGATTTTCTCTGCGCGCTATACCAGGTTTGGTCTATTTGTTCATTTCACCATTGGCAGGGTTTCTGGAGTGAAACTAGCCTCTGGCTCCAGAGTGTCTGGGGTAGGCAGGAACTGAGGGAGGTGAGTGAAACTCCCTGTGCTTAGTCTCCTAGGAGACCCAAATGCACTCTGTGGCAATTGGCTGGCTGTCTGTCCGGCAAGGACTGCCACCCTGCTGGGTGAGTGACAGCTAGGCTGGAATGAATGGCAGAGAACTGAATAAAAGGTGAATCTTTTGGCTTGGAAGGCTAAGTCGACGACTGGACGAAGGAACCGAAGAAGAGCTTAAAGAGGATGCTTACTGCAACTCCTGGACCATTGGTTTGCCCGGTGAAGCCCTGCTGCAGTGCCGAAACGCCAAGTTTGCATCGACAGAGAAGCCCCTGCAAGGACGACTTCTCCTTTGAGTTGGTGGGACCAATCAACTCCAAAGTAAGCCACATGGACATCCATCTCGGAGCTGGTTGAATTTCCACAGAGTTGCTGCTGGAAACCGTATAGCCAGGGAGAGGAACACCAGATAGTGTGTGTTGCTTTTAAGCTAGCCTAAAACTTTTGGAAGATCCTCTGGACTCCCAGGAAGCAGGACTGACCATGTCTTAGCCCCCTCAGCAGAGAGCAGGACCCCAGAAGCAAGGACAGTCAATCTTGACAGCCAGGAATCACGTTGTTGATATCTGCGGTAGCCGCGAGAAGCTGAAACGTGAAACAGCCACTGAAGTTGAAGTTTGCTGGTTGCAAGTTTTGACCGTCCCAGTGCCTTGCAGGAGTCCCCCGACATCCTCCCTCTTGTCCCACGACTGAGGCCCAGGAACAGTGAGATCTGCAGAGCTGCACAGAAACAGAAGTCATCAGCTGCATCTTTTCTTCTTTACTAAGGTTCTGTAAAACAAGTCTAAGAGAACGTACCTCTTACTGTGGAAGTGCTTGTAACTTCTGCAACTCACAAATCTAATCGGCTTGTGGCCCTACATTTGATTCTTCGTTTTATGAAAGACTCCTAAGAACTTGTGTAAAGGCTTTTGCATGTACTTACCAGAAGTGCTTCATTCTATCTAAGACGTTTGCCCTTTGACTTTGGCTTAGCCTATTGAATTGTATGACTCTTCTAAGAGGATCTGAAAGTAATTGCCCTGCTTAAGAATATTGGTGATCTCTGGTGTTCTAATAACCTTTGCCTTTTACCAACTTACTAGTATATTGATCCCTCCTAAAGAAGGCTTTATAACTGACTGATAAATAAATTAATAATTGTTTATGCAAGAAACCTTGAGTGTAAGAGTTTATTTGAATACCTTTAACTGTGAATCTTTGTTTAACTCCACTACTGCTTAAATTTCCCCTCTTGAGATAAGCCTGGCTGCTCATCACGCTACCAAAACTGTGTAGTACAATCTTATACCAAAGGTTGGGTTGCCTATACCTGTAGTCATAGTTGCTTGTAGTGTTCCCAGAGGGTACTGCATTCAAACTTTGCCTAACCGAAGCAAAGCTATGGACAGAGATACAGTTGACCATACTGCATTACTGTTGGCTGTTACAAGAGAAACATAAGAAGAAGGAAGATGCTAGAAAACATGAGGAAGCTTAATTAGTTCAGAAGAAATTGTCAAAGTATGCCATAGAAGAGGTGGTATTGAAAAGTGGAGAAGGACTGGGAATACAGCAAACAGTGGGCACATCACAGGTGAAAAATCAACAGCAAATGGCCCAAGGAGGGAGTAGGGTTGTGCTATGAGGCAGAGGAATAGGCTACAGAGGAAGGGGTGGTTTTCAAAATAACCAAGATGGTTTCCAGAATATGCAGAATGATAGTCAGAATTTGCAGGGAAGATTTAACCAAGGGGGACTAGTAAGAAGAGCTCCTCTTGTATGTTGGACTTGTGGGATGACAGGGCACATTGCGCGTGTATGCAGGAGCCAAGGGTATGTACAGAATGGGCAATTCTCAAGAAGGGGGACAGCGTATCCTCCAGCATATAGCTCACAAGGTAGGGATGGGTTTGCCCAAGAGCACACAGTGTATTAAGCACAAGCACCACAAATGCAGCAGGCATTGCAGCCACAGCAAGCACCATTGAATCCACTGCAAGGGCAGTCTCTGCATGCACCCATGCAGATGTAGCAGAATGCGAACACAGGACAACTACTGACACCTATAGTGGGGGTGTCACTTTGGTGGGGGGAAGTCCTTTCACAGGTACAGGGGTTTGCATGTATCCACACTAGGACAGCTCACATGGCGACTTGATGTGTTCAGTACTATCAGTGACACCTGACCCCCAAGATGAACCAAGGGTTGATGTGACGATAGGAGGCAAATCTTTTTCTTTTCTAGTAGACACTGGGGCTACTCGTTCATGTATACAAAAGGGAAAATACCCAATATCAGGGATTGCCATGAATGCTCAAATATTCTTTGGAGCTACGAGTCGAGTTCCTTATACTAACGAATTGCCAGTCTCCATAGGAGAGTGTGACATGTCTGTTCCATTATTTTATTCAAGACAGACACCAGTTATTATTCTAGGACGAGATTTAATGAAAAAGCTTAACATGACAATGGGCCTCATGACGAGTCTGGCGGTAACCCTTAAATGCGGCGGTAGCACTATTAACGCCGCATTTAAGGGTCTGCCAGATCATGGCTTTGACGGATTTCCTCCCAGCTCTGAGCTTATTTTTGCGGGAATGAAGCTGCAGACGTAGAGGCCAAAAGGGTTGCATATTCGTGAGATATTTCAAGTTTTGATATTCCAGATGTAAAAGAAAAAGCAGTCACAATTATGGTAATAAATAAAGGGTTTCATTATTTACCAAAAACACAATTGATGGAAATGCAGGGCAGTGCCCCGCAAGAAGAGCAAGAGCTATGGAATCGAAGGAGGTGTTCTCTATCCCCCTCCGAAGCATTATGGCGACAAAACAGCACTGGAAAGCTGATGATGCCAGTAGCATTGTTAAAGGTAGCACTTGAACAGCTGCACTACCCTGCACATGTAACTAGGGAAAGCCTTGCAGCATCTATTCCGTAGGACTGGTTTGTTCCGAATCTGTTAGAGCACGTTGCATTTTATGTAGTAAATTGCATTGTATGTCAAATGTTTACTGCTGGGCATACAATGCAAACAATTAAACAAGTGATTCCTTGACCGAATGGTCCTTTTCAGCATTTACATATTGACTATGTTGATATGCTTCAATTATGAAGTGGATACAGGTATATGATAGTGGTGGTGTGTCCCTTTTCTAGGTGGATTGAAGCAGCTCCTTGTACACACCCTGATTCCACTTGCGCAGCAAAGTTTTTAGTACAAGAAGTCTTTCCAAGGTGGGGAGTGTGTGAGGTTCTGAGATACAACAATGGGCCCCATTTTGTTAATGAAGTCTTTCAACTGATTAGCCTATTGTTAAGTATTAAACACAAGTTTCCTTCTGCAAGCGAATGAGATATGTGAGAGACTCAACGGTCTCCTTAAGGAGAGAATTGCTAAACAAAAATTGACACTGAAGAAGGGATGGCTATATTGCCTACCCCTATCCTTATGTGCATTAAGGAATCACCCTGAGTCGGACCACCACCTCACACCCCACAAGTTAGTAACAGGGAGGTGAATGAGAATGCTTTTGTCTCCTCCATCAAGGAGCAGACATGATGCCCAGAAGACTGCAGAAATGTTAAGAAATGAGTTACATGCATATTTAACATGTGAGACCGCTAGTATCTCTGTCATTTCAGATCAACTCAAACGCTAGGGGGGTCAGTTTCAGGAAACAGATGAAGACCATTCAGCAACCAGAATTTCAGAATTATTACCTGTAACTAGACTTTTTATTGGAGATCTTAATACGGAGTTTCACCAGAAAGTAGCACAAGCCACGCTTTAGTGGTCCCTACTTAGTGGAAAACATTACTCCCTCAGCAGTGAAAGTCCAAGGGAGGTGTGCTTGGATCCATTTGAACGATGTAAAGCATACGCTGGTGGGGCCGACACACCCCAATGATTGATTCGGAAGCAAGACAAGGAGAAGAAGTTCAGCATGTGCTGACCCGATCAATGACAAAGAAGAAGGATGCTAAGGTTGCTGATTAAATAAATGCAAGTGTGCATTTGGACTGCGGCTCACCCTGTGTACTCTTTATAGATATTATAGCAGGAATGCAAACTCAGTTTGTGAGCCGCACAAATCTTTTGAAAATTGAACTTTAGAAAGTTGATTGACATGTTCTGGATATGTTTGAGCGACAACATCTAATCAGAGATTGGAAACTTGAGCAATACTCTGACTCCTTTCCCACCACGCACTGGTTTAGCTGAACTTATGGTTTTGACAAATGATGATGCCCATAGGATCCTTATTGTTGTATTCATATTTATTCTTAGAGCTTATCCTGCTCTTGTTGGGTGTAGTTTCAACATACCTGCTTTTCTACATGATCATAAAAGTGGCCATGCAATAAGGAGATTACTTTTGGCGATAGTGTTAAATCTAAAGAACAATTTGTCCCAAGTATACACTAGGAAGAACCATAAGACCACTTACCTGGGCTTTAGGAACGGGAAAGACTGGTGCCGGGAATCTGCCTGATAGCTGTGAGAACTCTGTACCATCTCTGGATGTAATAAGAATCCCCCTGAGAACCTCCTGATTTACCGGCACCAGGGCTTGACCACCGGGAAGCTCCCAGGGAAACCCTTGTGGGGAATAAAACCCTTGGAAGAGCTGCTAGGATGCGTGGTCTTCCTGAGTTGATCAGGCATGGAAGGCTGATCTGTCTAGATTTCAGGCAGGTTTAGAGAATCGGATCCAGGGCTGGACTGTCAATGTGTGGAAAAGAGAATACACAAAAGTTAGCCGTGTTTTTCTTAGAGACAAAGAATAGAGAAGCAGCTGCGGGTGAGGTGTATTTAGTGATAAGGCCGTGTTTTAAGTTGATTCTAAGATATTCATGGAAGACCTCCTTTTTGTTGTCCGACAAGATATACATTCGCCCAAAAGGCAAAGGTTGATCCGGAACTAACTCAATAGCACAATCATCCCTCCGGTAGGGGGGGCAGTTTGGTTTATTCAGAGATTGAAAACACTTCTTGGTATTTATGATAGGTTTCGGGGTGACCGGTAATCTGGTTAAGAGAAGTTATCCCCCGGTCATCCATCGGAGCTGGGGTCGAGTCTGCCATCACCTTCTGTTGATCTTTGACACAATGTGTCATGCAGTAGTCAGATCTCAGAAAGAAGGATCCTGCTGTCCAATTAATGTAAGGATTGTGTTTCTTTAGCCAAGGTAAACCTAAGATAACTGGATGATGGGCTGCCTGAATTATATCCAAGGTTAGAATCTCCTGATGAGAAGATATGGCTATTGGTATTAGACTGGTTTCGTCTTTGATGGGTCCGGAAACCAAAGGGCTCCCGTCCACGCTTTCCACTGGAATGGATTCCAATTTAGTGGATCGAGGGATCCCATGTGAGGCAGCCCAGTGATCATCAATGAAATTACCGGAAGCTTTGCTATCCACTAGAGCTGGCACATTCTGAAGTAACCGGTCCCCAATGGAAAAGGAAACTATGAGTACTAACATGTGGATGTTAGTCTGATTAGTGCAGAAAGATGAGTATGAGGTTTGTGAGGAACCCTATTCAGGCACTGGTTCCTGTGCCAGGGTTCCCATTACGGCCGGGGGCTGGTGTTTCCCAAATGCTGAGGTGGTGTAATCGGGCAATCCTGAATGGTGTGTGCATTGGCGCCACAATACATAAACAAACCCAAGGTTCTCCTACGGTTCCGTTCCTCAGGGGTTAAGTACCTCGGGCTGTTGCACCTAATTGCATTGGTTCGTCTGTGGTCTGTGGACGGGATGAAGAAGGTGCGAATGATGTTCTTGGAGTCCTTCCTCTTCTTCTCTCTATGTACCTCTCTTTCATTCGGTAATCTATTTGCATCACCAGTGCAATGAATTCAGTCAGTCTTGTGGGATGTGATACCCGGGATACCTCGTCTTTGAGATCTTCAGACAGTCCCCTTCTGAATAAGTTGACTTGAGCATCATCAAACCAAGTGGTCTCACTTGCCATCTGTTTGAATTTTGTAATGTAGGTTAGTATGTCTTGACTTCCTTGTCTGAGGTCTAGGAGATGTTCTTGTGAGGCCACTTGGATCTCCTGCTGGCCAAACATGGTGTGAATACTATTGTAAAAGGCAGTATGAGAATCTAAAATAAGGTTATTGTTGATAATTAATGGAGTGGCCCAAGCCAGTGCTGGCCCAGTCATTTGTGACACCATATATCCCACACAATCTCTATCGGTATGGAAATATGCTGCTTTAAACGTAAATTGCACAGCACAGGAATCCAAAAATTCCTTCATTTTATGTGGGTTACCATCGAACTGACTGCATGGTAAAGGACCAGGAGGGACATCAGAGCAGTGAGGAAGACGAGGAGCTGCAGCCTTCTGCGCAGTCTGTTGTTTGAACTGTCTTAAGGAGGCGTTCTCCTGTTTCAGCTGTTGTACCTTGGTGGTTAGGGACTGAACTGCAACAATCAGCTGCTGGATTTGTTGTTGTTGCTGCTCTATGATTAGTGGTTATTTATGCCTCCTCCCCAGAACACTTGGGACAAGGAATAGAGAAAGGTGTTGCTATCTGTTAAATCTAAAGAACAATTTGTCCCAAGTATACACTGGGAAGAACCATAAAACCACTTACATGGGCTTGAGGAACGGGAAAGACTGGTGCCGGGAATCTGCCTGATGGCTGTGAGAACTCCGTCCCAGTCTCTGGATGTAATGAGAATCCCCCTGAAACCCCCCCGATGGACCGCACCGGGGCTTGACCGCCGGGAAGCTCCCAGGGAAACCCTTGTGGGGAATAAAACCCTTGGAATAGCTGCTAGGGTGCGTGGTCTTCCTGAGTTGATCAGGCGTGGAAGGCTGGTGTGTCTAGATTTCTGGCAGGTTTAGAGAATCGGATCTAGGGCTGGACTGTCAATGTGTGGAAAAGAGAATACACAAAAGTTAATCCTAGTGGCCCTCCCGAGGAGGAAGGAATCCTAAGCTAAGACTCGGGGCTCTTACCATACGTGCACATAAAGAATGTAGTTTGGTAAGTAATGTCCTTTAGGATGAGCGGAATGTAGAAAAACACTGAGAAAACAGAAAAGGACAGAGTGAACCAATTGTAGAGTAGTTGGTTTCCTAATCAATGGTGGGAGTTAATTTATCGGGAGATAAAGCTACCCGTCTGCTTCTACCCCTTTTTGAACCAGCCTTAGGGAAGAAAGTTGTTTGCCTGACGTGAACCGGTCAAGGGACCTAGCTGTGAGAAAAGCATATTTGTGAATGCGGGTTTCTAATTAGTATGAAACCGCCGTGTAAGAATTAAGCAGCCAGATATGTTTACTAAAGGTTCCTCGCAGGGAAGCGCAAACCGTGCCTTCAGTGGGCAGGGTTTATGCGCACACTGGCACTGTCTGCCCATGAGTGGGTCCTGCACTATAACGGTAAGAAACCCAGCTCATGCCTAAGTTTATGCAAGAGAGAAGGACAAGAGGTTTAGAAGGATAGCACAAAGAGGCACAAGTAAGGCATAGAAAAACAAAGTCCTAACGAACAAACTTACGTAGCGTCTGCTGGCTCCTACAAGAATAGCAACGCGTCTTCCCACTAGCGTTGCCTGGTGATAAGTGAGTGAACAAGAAGTGACCAGAGAGGTTTGCAGTGCATCCTGGGGACGATCAACTAGACTGTGACTTGAGTTAACATTAGGTGCTGAAGCGGTGGCCATATTGGGATCAGGCCGGGATGGGCAATCCATATTGATGACCACCACAGATAGTTGAGCAAATCCTGCATTTAACAGAGTTGCCTGATTAAAAGTTTATTTTTCCTTCCTTAAAGTAGTACACAGGCATAATGAGGAACGTTGAACATGCTACAGTTTTGGAAAGTGAGCAAGTTTATTGACGTGTGGAGAATCGTAAGTGGTGGGGATTAATGTATTGGTGTATAATAGATGCATGCTAAGAATTTATCCCGGTTTACCTGATTTTTTTAATCCATAGTGTTTACTTCATTGGCCCAAGCAAGGTAGAAATCCCCTTGATTCTTCCCACTCCAGTGACTCACGCAGAATTGACCAGTACTGAAAGGGCAAGACCATTTGTGATTCTCCCCGTACCAGCAGCTCATGTTAGGTTGCCTATTGCTAAAGCGAATGTACCAATGATCTCCCCTTTAGGAAGGACCATTACTGATATGTTTCTTTCGTATAATGCAAACACTCACTATGCTAGAGGGAGACCAAAGAGAAGCACAAGGGAAGATGATTATGAATTAAATAATTATCTAGACAGGACAGCACCCTTGGCTAATAACATGTGGTATCAGCACATGAAAAAGGTGGGGGAGAGGACATCCAAGGAGAGTTGCTATGTTTGTGCTCTCATACCTTATGCTATGGGGACTTCTAAGTTATTCATAGCTGTAGAAGTAACAGTCCAAAAAGCTCATTGCCTGATGCACCTTGCACTCTGCCAGATGAGAGGTCAGTTCCACGGTCGAACAGCATCCTTGGAATGGGTGACTGAGAAGATGGCTCCAAGAGAAGATGACTATGTGCAGGATTTAAAGAAACAAGGGAAATCAGAGAAAAGAAATCAAGTGATAAGATATGAACAGCCTGGAATAAATGGAGCAGGAATCAGAAGAGAAGAAAACACAATGATCAATTGTCAAGGAAAGAACCACAAAGAAATACAAAGATTCAAGGAGAGAGGCCAGCTGCAAATCATGGGAATGGTGTTAACTCCAGAAGGATGGGCAGAAGGCCTGATTATATGGAACACATTAGCACTAACAGAATAATATGAAATAGGTGTAGATACTGCAGAAAATGAATGCAATCATCATTGGTTGAATATTGTGAAATTGCTGACATGGGTCGATGATAAAGGAGGACCTTTGCAGATAGTCCCTCTAGCTAGTGCAGCCTTGTGTTTCAGAAACAACCGCACAAAGGTTGGAATGAATCAGCAGTTTGGACACATTTATGATGTACCAGGAATGAAGGAAGAACAGTGATGTCAATGGACCACTGCTAGGCCTGTGTATCCAGGGCTTAGATGAAGTTGCCCAAGGATTGCAGAGGGCTTTGCACCAAAGTACTCATTCACGTTCCAGCACTGGTGATTCCGAAGAGTGACCTAAACATTGAAGAGTTTCCAAAGGCAGATGCTCATATGAGGAAGAGGAGATCAGTTGGATTGCTCAATCAAACAAAAAGGGAAAAAAGAAATTCAGCTAAGCCCATAGAAGCTTTCAATTCTATTATGTATGAACACAGGTTGTTCAGTAAGTCTGCTGCAGTATTCATGACTATCTTTATGCCAGGGATCCAGACGATGGCGAATGTGAAGTGGTTGCAAATCACTTGCTGGGAGCTCCTGCAGACAAAAAACCCTACCATAAAGGGATTCAACGCTATCAAGGAAGAATTGAGAGCCATAAGACTGATGACCCTCCAGAACAAATATGTCCTGGACACGATTGCGGCAATAGATGGAGGTGTTTGTACCAAAATCGGCGAATCATGCTGCACATTCACACCTTCTCAAAATGATGAGAATGGGACCTTGACAGTGGCCATAATGTTGCTAACGAACTTGCATATCAAGATGGAAGATTAGACAGAAGATATTGCAGGTGACGGCTGGTTTGCATCAATCTTCTCATGTGCCCCAAAATGGATAGCAAATATTTTCAAATGTTTCCGAGCACTACTGGTGGTGATCATGTTCAGATTCTGTTAGATCAGAATAATAATTAAAAGGTGCAAGAAGACAGCAAAGAAAGCAGTAGGAATGAAGATCATGATCAACATTGAGTCTGGTTTGGACCCAAGGAGCTGTCAGATGAAGAAATTGAAAAATATATAGAAGCAAGCATTCTATCACCTGAGGGAATGAGGTTCCTGTATCCGAAAAACCACAAGAAGTATGTGGGATGATGAACCTATTGCAGCCTGAATGGACAATGTAGCCACATGACCTGGAGTGTTGATGACCATGTAAAATCAGCAGGATCTCGGAAAGGAATAATGAAGATATGGACTCCAAAGAAGCACTTTTTCAGATGAGGATGTCTAGATGTGAAGACTCATGGGAGAGGTGTTGATGAATCAACCAGAGGGGGGAGTGTAGAGGAGGAGCCAAAAGCCTCTACCGGAAATCCCGCCCTTGTTTTGCCTACATGTTTGAAGCCGGAAGTTGCAGCATGCACAACGCCGATAATGGTCCCGATACCACAAAAGGTCTTCGAAACAAGGTATCCATTGAGAAGGCCCTATAAGATGTACCCCCAGAGAGATGACAGCCTCTTAGGGTAGGTCCCTGAAGAAGTGTAAAGCAGTGAATGCAAGAGGATGGTGACGTCACAACAAATGAGAGTGACACACTGAGAAGGATGACCAAAGAGGAGAATGCATAGACCTTACGGGACTTGATGGCGAAATAAGGAATCAAGTACCAGTTTATGTGCAAAATGAAGATTGCACGCACAGAGAACACTGACAAAAATATAAGTCGTTTCATAACTGTACAGCTGCTGTAATGCTAGTCACGAAGGCTGGCTATACATAGTGAATAGACTGCATGCGATGCCGCCAATGTATATATGTGTAGAGTCTGGATGTTCGATGTCACAACTTTAGTGTGCCAGGACCGTGAAACAGAAGGGCTGAAAGTGTAGCACAGTAGAAAAGCAACTGAAAATCAAGGAAGGATCGTAAAGGCTGTCTGGCCCAGTGTCAAGGGCTGGGGCAGCCAAGAACTGGTTATCTGTTCAAGGAGATACAATGAACATGAGAAACAAGGCAAGCTCATGTTAAGGTGCGATGGGAACACTATGAAAGCCATGTTTTAGTCATTTATATCATTAAATGTGAGGAAAGGAGCTCAAATGCAGTCTCCTGTCACGTGGGAATAGAAAATGGGCAAGCTACATCGAGACTGAAAATAAGAAAGCGCTCACACTCCCTTCTATTCTCAGGTGCAGTGATACTCTTCAAGGCCAAGTTCAAAGACAATTAGAATGGCAGACGGCATGAGTGATGATGAATGGTGGGCTAATTGCTTGGGGAGGTATTGTCAAGTCCACCGAAAGGCATATGGGATACCAGCTTACGTGATGTTAGCGAGTCAAATATTCCAGAAGGGTACAAGTGTGTCAACCAAATATAGAGGTCCATGTATTGAACATCCCTATAGTTTAAGAGCCAATGATGTGTTGTGTAGCTAACAAATATTGAGGATGACTTGCACAAGGGGTGAGCATAAGTTGTCCACCAGATATGGAGACTCAATCACAGTCCTATCCCATTTAGAAGGTATACTTAGATGTTTTCCATTGACCTATCACAATCCCAAGTACGTGTTCTTAGTTTGTCAAATAGTGTGATGTCATTCATGACAAGGTTTTGCTATAAAAAGATGTTTTTTTCATGGGATGCATCATGATTATGCTGTGAGACGTCAGTTGGTGTCTGTTGTACTCCCTGTTTTAGACAATTGAAAATAAAAACAGTTACTGTTTGCCTACTTCCTGAGGCAGTCTGGTTATTGTTGTGAGAGCTTTCCTGCAGCACCATCCATGCAATGACACGCTGCCTCATTTAAAAAGTACCTAACGGTTCAGAAAGATTAAGCTTTTGAGACAGCTTGCCAGAGTGTAGACATTGAGTGAGAGATGAGGCCAACTTCTTAGATGGCCATTAAGTCCAAATAACGTATCATTAAAAGGTCATGTGTGACAAACTGGAGATTTATATTGAGGAGGACAAAGAAAACATTCACTTATGGTTCTGGAATTCCCCTTAAGGGTTCATATACAATAGCCAAAGAAGAGAACAATTGATGAGCCGGTTCATGAGCCTGTGAAGAAAATGGGGCATATACCAGGGACAAAACAAAGGCTGATATGTGTCTTAAAGTGACTACCACCTCATATACTTGTAACTCTATCATGTCAATATTTATGATAGATAACGCTTTTAAGACAGCTTACCAGAGTGTAGGCGCTGAGTGAGAGATGAGACAGACTTCTGAGATGGCCATTAGGTCCAACAAAATGTTTCATTAAATGCTCATGTGTAACAAACTGGAAATTGCATATTGAGGAGGACAGAGACCACATTCACTTACAGATGATGAATTGCCCATAAGGGCCTCTATACAATAGCATAAAGAAGAGAACAATTGATGAGCCAGTTCATGTGCCTGTGAAGAAAGTGGGGCATAGACCAGGGACAAAAGAAAAGATACAAATATAAGAAAAAGGTGACTTACAAAGATAACATTAATCTAGGGCAGGTGGGCAGCTGCTTCAAATTAAAGGGTACTGCACAACCCGTATCTCTTAGTTGTGCCTTTTGTTCTTATATGCAAATGGGGTAATCATGTAGAGGGGCTTGGTATGCATCTCATATCATGCCCTTTGCACATTCAAAGAAATTGCTGTGGGTAAATGACTTGTGTAGTGCTACGTGTTGTATTGCTTTAATGTTGGTTCATTTAGGAGCATGGCATCAACACACCAATTTCTTTTCCCTCCTACAAAGTGTAGGTGAATTGTTGCTCTGGTGGGAAGGTGATCTGAAACTATAATAAAAACTCTCTCTGCCTGGACCAAGGCTTTATCCATTTGTTTATTTACACATAGATCATATTGAGATGGAAACATGTGTATCAGAGTGGAAGGTCTGAACTACCAAAATGGGGTTTGGGCACACCAAACATCAACCAGATCACCATTACCTGTACCTCCATTGCAACTTTGTGATTTTGTAAATCATCCCTTGTACATTATGTTCAGGTGCAGGTCAATGGACTGGTTGAAATCACACCCAAGTATTAGGATCCTGAGATTCTAGACAACGCTGAACTACACAATCCCAGAAACTGGGAGATCTGCATTAGGGGCATACATATGCATGAGTGTAATTTTTTTTTGGTTGATTTCTAGATGGGTGACATTTCATCTACTGCCTTCATCATGTTGGGAATAAAATCAAGCAGAAAGGCATTGAGACCTTTGCAAACACGTGTGGCAACTTCACATTTCCCACCCACCACTGGGCTGCCAGGCATAGCTAGTCTCTGCCTAATTAGGCCCTTTCCACCCCATCTAAATGTGTCTCTTGTAGGAGAGCTATATGACATGTATGGTATTTTAATTATGTCAACATATCTTACCACTTAATGGTATAATATGACCATTAATTGTTCATGAGACCATGTATATATAAGTCATGGATCTTCCTCATTTGTATTTCAAACCCTGAAGGTGAAGTTTCATACCCCAAAAGTCAGGACAGGGGTCTAATATTCAGCTTCATTCTGGTGAATGGCATTTTCCGTCCTACAATGTAAGTGTAAGAGTGTGGGAAGGGTTTAAAGCATTTGAATTAATTTATCAAATATACCTGTAGGGGAGTTGTATGCTAATAATGTTGACATATACTAATAGAGCAGTACATCCTATGTAGTCTGTAGTATAATACATGGATTACTAACATAATGACTAAAATGAATTACTAACATGGAGGTGGCTGTGGCATTAGGAACTGAAATGGGGGTGATTTTGAACCAAACAGCTGATATAGTGGCTAGAGTTGTCGGCTGCAGCTAACATTGAAGCAGGAGCATGAACAAATACGCTGGCTGTGATTGCAAGTGCAGGGACTAAAGCGAAGTTTGAAAACTGCATTTGCAGACGTGTTTCAGAATTGGTGCTGCAAGACTGCGTGAAAAGGGGGCAATGAAGGTACATGTCCATTGTTCTGAACGGAAAAGAGGAAGGAAGGAATATGCTAAATTATGTGCTGAATGCTGCCGAGAAGTCACTCAGAAAATTACACGAGATGGGTGCAGGAAGGGGTTGTAGATTCTCGAAGGCTCTGTCAAGTGTTGAAGTTAAGATTGCCACAAGAAAGGGGCTGGAGTTTGAAGTATGTTGAGGATTTAAATGTGATAGAGGAGAGAGGGATGGTTCTAGAGAAGGGTTTATAATGGGCTGTCAACTGGAAGGAGGGGATTTTTTTGCATAGGGTTTTGCTGCAAGGCTTGTGAACCTGGTTTTCTCCATGGGGTTTTTTGCCCTGGATTTTAAGTGGGGCTGGGTTCTGACAATATCTGAACAAGGCCTGGAGTTTTGTTTGTTGAATTCTTGAAGAGTTACATGTAAACAAACTCACTGGGCCTGTAAGGAGGTTGAGCATCAAGCTTAGCTTCTAGTCCCGATTGCATCAAGTAAGAAAGCTGAGCTGTCGGGTTTGGTAGCTGTGCTGCTCGAGTTTAAGCCTTTGGGTAAAACCTGTAAAACCTCATGGGGCTTTAAAGTGGGAACTGTGCCCAAAGATGATCCACAGATATCTGTTTACAGCTTGCAGTGAGGGAGTGTGATACTGTGTGTGCGGTTTTGAAAAGACAGTGTCCCGAAGAATCGGTCTGCTGGAAGGTGCAGGCAGCTTCTGAGTGGAGCTCAGAAGCCAAAAGGCCAGAAGGGTTGGATTCACCAAAGTCTCAAGTGAAGTGAAGTGAGTATTAATATGGAACATATTAGCTGGGACTCTCTTGCAGGCATGATTTTGCCATGTAAAAATGACCCAAAAGGCAACGTCCTTTATTACTAAGGTACTTGCATATTTCTAACTTCTGATAAATAATAACAATGAAAAAAGGTTAATTAGCCTCATTGTACTTATTCTGTGCTCAGCTTTATTGGTTTGGCTACAGAGAGATGCAGAACGTGCAGTAAACAATATAAAAGCAAAGTTAGTAATTGTAAATTGTTTTGCTCTGAAAGGCTCTAAATGAATGTTCATGTTTCATTTGCATGGTAAATGTATTCTGGGAAATGCCGACATTTGCTAAAATGTGGGTGATAACATTTGGAGCTACCCTTGTTGAAATTCAGGATAGCAAAAGGTATTTCCCTATTACATTTCCCTACAGAGTGAATGATAAGGAGAGATGCACAGCCCAGAACTGCACAGCACAGGATGCACAGAGGGGTCACACAGTGGGGAGCACACAGGCGGAGCAGACAGGTGACAACAACAGCCAGCGTGGGGACCAAGAGAGTGGCAGAGAGCCTAATGGCAGCACAGTTAACCATACAACAGTAACCACAGATGAAAGGGGACCTAGAGAGTGGGAGAGAGCCTAATGGGACAACAGTTCACAGTAGAACAGTAAGCGCAGTTGAAGGGGACCTATCGAGCAGGAGAGCGCCTTATGGGACACAGTTCACAGTACAACAGTAAGCACAGTTGAAGGGGACCTAGAGAGTGGGTGAGAGCCTGATGGGACAACAGTTCATAGAACAACAGTAAGCACAGTTGAAGGGGACCTAGAGAGCGGAAGAGAGCCTAAAAGGACACAGTTCATAGTACAACAGTGGCCGCAATTGAAGGGGGCCTGGAGAAAGGCCACAAAACACAAAGTATGGCTAGGCACTAGAGGGGAGAGCCTAGGGTTGGGTAGAGACAGAGTACGTTATGTCAGCCAGTTAGGTGGAAGTACACACAAAAGACGGGTAGTTTAATTGCCGGTCAGATAGCACAGCAAGTAGAGCCCTCACTTTGATATTTGATATTCGTGCAGAGCCTGATGAACGCACGTTTGCATGCCGGTAGGGCCAACTCAGCCTTAAATACTTCTGAGTTCGATAAATGAGCACCACACACAGTTGCTAATAATAAGCAGCGCTCAGATGTCTGACATCTATTGTCTTTCCACTCTCAAGTTAAATACAACTTTCTTTGCTTAGTGTTCAAATCTATATACGGACTGGCCCCTGACTATATTGCATCCATGCTTTCTTTCTACTCTCCCTCTCGTTCTCTCTGCTCCTTGGATCTCCTTAGACTGACCGTTCCCCATCCTCACTGTGCTCAATACCGCTTTCACTCCTTTCAGCTCCCCACCCCTCTTCAGTGGAACTTGCTCCCTCTGTCCCTTCACTCTATTACTTCTTACTCTCTATTCCATTCCTCCTTAAAAACTCACCTGCTTCAGTACCCTGATTAATTGTTACTGCCTGTACCTGATCCATGGTTTGCTCCACTGTTTTTATTTACTGTTGATCTCCAGGCAACGTGACCATGTTGGTGAGACCCTCCTTGGGCTTTTTGTAATTTTACTTGGCGTTTCTTTTGTCATGTGCCCCCTCGTTGCACTCTCCCCTCTGTGTTGTCTTCTTCTTTGTTCCCCTCCCTCCAGCCTTCCAGCCCACCCACCACCCTTATTGGTTTGTTGTGATTTCCTGGTCTCTGCAACTTTCCCCACAGCACCCCGTGCTTGCCATTCCATCTTGGCTGAGCGAGTGACTGCAGGCAACATGACTATGTTAGTGGACCCTCCTTGCGCCTTTTGTAATTTTACTTGGCATTTCTTCTGTCCTGTGCCCCCTTGTTGCACTCTCCCCTGCATGTTGCCTTCTTATTTGAACCCCTCCCTCCTTCCCGCCTTCCAGACCGCCGACCACCCTGATTGGTTCATTGTGATTTCCTGGTCTCCGCAATGTTCCCTGCAGCACCCTGCACTCGCCATTCCATCTTGGCTGAGCAGGTGACTACAGGCAATGTAACCATGTTGGTAAGACCCTCCTTGAGCACTTTGGAATTTTACTTGTCATTTCTTTTGTCCTGCGCCACCTCATTGCAATCTCCCCTCCATGTTGCCTTCTTGTTTCTTCCCCTCCCTCCCTCCCGCCTTCCAGCCCGCCCACCACCCTGATTGGTTCGCTGTGATTTCCTGGTCTCTGCAATGTTCCCCGCAGCACCCCGCACTCGCCATTCCATCTTGGCTGAATGGGTGACTGCAGGCAATGTGACCATGTTGATGAGACCCTCCTTGGGCCCTTTGTAATTTTACTTGGAATTTCTTTTGTCCTGTGCCCACTCATTGCACTCTCCCCGCCTTGTTGCCTTCTTCCTTGTTCCCCTCCCTCCCGCCTTCCAGAACGGCCACCACCCTGATTGGTTTGTTGTGATTTCCTGGTCTCTGCAACGTTCCCCGCAGAACCCTACGCTCGCCATTCTATCTTGGCTGAGCGGGTGACTGCAGGCAACGTGACCATGTTGGTGAGACCCTCCTTGGGCCTTTTGTAATTTTACTTGGCATTTTTTTTGTCCTGTGCCCCCTTGTTGCGCTCTCCCCTCTGTGTTGCCTTCTTGTTCGTTCCTCTCCCTCCCTCCCACCTTCCAGACTGCCCACCACCCTGATTGGTTCATTGTGATTTCCACGTATCTGCAACGTTGTCCGTAGCACCCTGTGCTTGCCATTCTATCTTGGCTGAGGGGGTGACTGCAGGCAACGTGACTGTGTTGGTAAGAACCCTCCTTGGGCTTTTTGTAATTTTACTTGTCCTGTGCTTCCTTGTTGCATTCTCCCGTGTGTTGCCTTCTTTGTTCCCCTCCCTCCCACCTTTCAGATTGCCCACCACCCTGATTGGCCGCCCCTCTGCCATTACTGACTTTTCCAGGCCATCCCTGCCCGGCAGCCCCACAGCAAAGGGACCCTAGGCAAAGGACGGCTCCCCTAGAGGCGGCTCCAGGCTGTGTCTGCGGGTGTCCGCATGGGAAGCTAGGTGCCAGTTATCTACCAGGGTTGACCCGCATGCTACCCTGCATACCCCCATCCACCTAGCAGACTCTCAAAAGTAGGTGTGTTTATTCACCTATTTTAATCAAATTGCATTGGAAATAATTTAAACTGCACTGTGAAAGTATTTAAAATTGCATTGTGAAACCTAGGCCCTTTTCCCCTCTATTCAGGACTCTCAAACCTGTGTGTGTTTTTCTCCTGTTTTAAAAAAGGCATTGTGATAGTCTTTTTTAAATCTGAGTGTCTGGCATCATGTCCAATTGTTCAACTTGTCTAGCTTCTCTCTGTGCTTGCACCCAGCCCCGTGTTATCCCTTCCTCTTCTCTCCTCTCCCTACCTACTCTATGGTGCTCTCTGTCTCTCTTATCTTCTCTAACTGCTTCTCTATCGACTATCCTGCCATTCTCACTAAATCTGCTAGGAAGAACTTTAAAAAGGACATCCTGGTCTCCAACCAAGGCCTCCCTATCGCTGGCACCTATACCAGTGCCTCCTCCAGGAAATCTTTCACCAACATCCTCTTTGTCATTCCCTCACCAGACCTATGGATGCTACATATGGTCTCTGTGCTCTCTCCCTTCTCCTCCTCTTCCATTAATGGTGGCACCCGTTGGGAGCCCCTCCTGGGCTCCTTCCTCTAAGATCATCAGTAATGTTTATTTTAATGGTACTATCTTGGTCCAAGACTGTCAGGCCAACCTTCTCCTCTTCGATAGAAGCTTCCCACTCAATCATCAATTTCCTTTCTTCTCCTGCTGTCCCCACCCACTCTGCGGCTTTCTTGCCTCCACCTGCTGCCTCCTCCTTGGCTACCTTGCCCTCTTTCTCTGCCCCCGTCAGGCTTCTTCTACACCTCTGCAGGGCGTACTTCTGATTTGTACGCTTCCCCAGAACTATTTCAAGGATGGCAACCTTCTCCATATTGCCACACTTAACTCTTGCTCATCTGTCAAACACTCCTCCGACATCTGCCGCCTTCTGGAGGAACTTGACCTCGATGTCCTCGGTCTCACCGAGACATGGCTCATGGCCAGCTCTGTCACAAGCTTTGACACTATCATTCCTGATGGCTACAAGATCCTCTCCATGCCCAGGTCCAACTGTTCCTGTGGGGGTGTAGCCCTGATCTTCCCTGAGTGAATTTCTGCCTCTGTCATTCCTACACAGGCCTACTCCTCTTTTGAATACCTCGTCAGCTGTCTCTCTCTCTCTCCTAGCCATTCCCTTACTGTGGCTACTATCTATCATCCACCTGGTCAGATCTCCTCCTTCCTCTCTGAGTGGGCTGACCTCTCCTCTACCCTCCTGGTCTCGACCACTCAAGTCCTCATTCTTGGAGACTTCAACATCCACCTGGATGCTTCCTGTCCTTCCTCTGGACTCTTTTGTGACCTTTGCGACTCTCTTTCACTCTCTATTCTCTCCTCTGGCCTGACTCACTCTGCAGGGCACACTCTGGATGTTCTGATCACCTCAGACCATCCCCTTTCTATTTCTCTCACTACACCTCTCTCGTGGAGCGATCACTTTCTCCTGTCCTCCCAGCTCACCCTCTCTACCCCTCAAGCCAAGCCAACTCCATCAGTGCCATGAAGCGCATGTCAGTTGAGGCTTTGTCGCTGCTTTCTCACCCCCCTCTTTGGCTGACTCACACCCAGACACAGCCCTTTCCATGCTTCTCTCTGCTATCTCTGATATTCTCGATGTTCTTGCCCCCGTCATATGGATCCGCCTGAAGCCCAAAGCCAAGGGCAAATCCTGGTACGACTCAGACCTCGTCACCCTTAAACACAAGTGCAGGGTGGCTAGGAGGAATTGCCGTGCTTCATGTACATCCTCTGACAAACTGGCCTGCCGCCTGATCCAAAGGCAATACCGGCTCTCTGCTCTCACCAAGAAGAGAGCTCACATCCAACCACACGTCTCTGCAGCATCTAAAAACTCGGCTGAACTCTTTAAAATCTGCAAGGAACAGGCCAATCCTGCCGCAGTCTCTACCTCTCCTGTCCCTTCACAGGCCCTCTGCACTTCTCTGCCTTTCCCCTCTTCTCCCCAGATGAGGTTTCTAGACAAGTCCGATCTATGAAAGTCTCATCAAAACAGGTTCATCCTTGTTCCTCCAAAATCATCAAGGACCACATTAACTCCCTGGCTCCTGCTCTGGCTGACTTCTGCAACCACTCCTTCACCATTGGAGTCTTCCCTTCCCCTCTGAAGCATTCCCTTGTGCATCCTCTTCTTCAGAAACCCTCTACCGACCCGTCCTGCCCGGATAACTATCACCCAATCTCCATCAATCCTGTCCTGGGCAAACTCTTTGAAAAGCTGGCCATATCCCAGCTCAATCTTCCCACTGAATCTGTTGGTTGACTCCATGATCATCAGTCTGGCTTCAGAGCTGCCAAAAACATGGAAATTGCTCTCCAGAACATCCGTTAAGACCTTCTCTCCAACCTTGATTCCAACACCCTGTGTGTCCTCATCTTACTAGATCTCTTGTGTGCCGTTGACACTGTCAACCATGCCATCCTGCTCAACCGTCTCTGCAATAACCTGGGTATCACTGGTCAGGCCCTGGCATGGCTGGCTTCTTTCCTCTCTGATCGACCCTCCCAGGTTCAACTTGGGTCCTTCCACTCCTCCATCGCTATCTCTACCTGTGGTGTTCCCCAGGGGTCTAACCTCTCTCCCTGGTTGTTCAACGAATACTTGGCACTTCTTGCCCACCGCATTGATGCGCACTGCGCCAACTTCCAGTGCTAAGCGGATGGCACTCAGCTCATTTTCAGTCTACCCTCAGCCGCCTTTTCTCCCTCTCTCATCTCTGACTGTCTGCCCGCCATCTAGGAGTGGTGTGCCTCCAATGATCTCTTTCTTAATGCCAGTAAGACTGAGATTCTCCTCACCACGCTCCCTCCTATCCTGCCACTCTCTGACCGGCCTCTCTTGGCCCTCTTCCTGATCCCAGCTGTGAGGCTAGGAACCTCATGGTCATCTTCGACTCCCCACTCTCCTCTCCTCACATCTCTGATGTCTCTAAGAAGTCACACTACCAGCTGAACCTCCTCATAGGTATTCTTCCTTTCCTCTCCTTTCCCCAGAAGCTCACTGTCTCCAGAGCTCTGGTTCTCTCTAGGCTGGACTACTGCCACAGCCTCTTTCTAAATCTGCCTGCTTCTACTTTAAACCCTTTGCAACTCATCCAGAACAGGACTGCGAGACTTGTCCTTGGCTTCAAGCCCAGGGATCATATCTCTCGAGGATGGAAATCTCTCTATAGGCTCCCAGTGGCTGTGAGGATTAAGTTCAAAACCCTCTGCATTGTCCACAAGGCCTTCTGGGGCCTGGGCCCTCAATACCTTCAACTCTCTCTTCCTAAATGTATTCCTTCTCGAGCTCTTTGCTCATCCGCCTCCAACTCCCTCAGGGTCAGTCACTTCTCCAAGCAACAAGTTGGTGGTAGATCTCTTTCTTCGGCTGAGGCCTCCCTCTGGAACAGCCTTCCTGCCTCCCTGAAACTTGAGGAGAATCATCTGTGGTTCCAGAAGCAGCTTAAAACCATTCTCTTTGCTTCTGTTTTTTCTCCTCCTCTCCCCTGCTGACTTCCTGGCTGAAACTGAAATTGCACTAGTTACCTAGCCACTTTCTGATCTCAAGCCCAAGCCCCCCCCAACACCAGTCACACACCTGCACTGCCTTCCTGGCAAACCCCAGGACTGTTTCTGTATCCCTACAGTGCCACTTACAGCACTTAACACCTCTTGTCTGCACTTAGCCTTGCACTTGCCACCTGCTGGATGTACCTTTACTTATTGTTTATTTATTCTAGTATCCCATGTACTGCACTGTCCCCCTCCCCTTCCCCCACGCACATTCCCACTTCCCCCTTCCCATGCACTTGCGTGATCTGAATGACACCTGGCCTTGTAGGATTGCTGTCTGTCTTCTTCCAGTTCCCTCTCCCTTGCCTCGTCACGCCTTCATGCACTTGGGTATAGGTGCATTATAAATGCCTTATCATATCATATCACATCATATCCTATGCAATCCATGTTACCTGTACCTGATCCATGTTTTAATCAATTGTTCTTGTGTACTGTTGATCTCCTATTCAATCCATGTTACCTGTACCTGATCCATGTTTTGCTCCACTATTCTGATGTCCTGTTGATCTCTTATGTAAAGCGCTTTGGATAAAGACGCTATATAAAGAACAATAAAAAAATACAAAAATACAAATATATACAGTAAATAGGCGTTTTTGGTGCGACATTTTCCCATAGTCAATTTTGTTATTGCCTTAGCAGATTTCAAATCTTTAAGAAAGATACATATGGTCACTAGGTCTAAAAGTGACCATTTACCTTTGGTAATGAAATGGGATCTGAATATCCGAAAGAAGTAAGAACAATAGTTTAGTAACATATTATCCAGGTAGCTGAACTTGCATTTAATGTTCAACCAACACAATAATGATTTTCAAAGGTTGGCGATAAATTTTCCTCATGTTTGTGTATGTTTGAAATTAATAGAGAAGGGGTGATTCTTTAATCTTGAATAAATATAAAATGCTACAATGATTGAAAATACATTCAATTACCAGGGTCAAACATAAATATATAATGGTTGTGAAAAATGTGCATAATATTTGTACGGATAAAGTGAGAATGAAACCTAACATGTGGATGCATATGCAATTTCAAGCAGCACCACTGCTTCATTGGTTATCTGGTTGAAGGATTGCAACTGCAGAATGTAGTGTTGGTAAGAGTAGAACCCATGTGGCGATCAATGACTCTTTATACTTCTGTTCTTATGCCTACATGAACAATCTGTAGTGACCCAGCATACTATATAATAAAAGGCCAGATGTATGTTTGTCTGAAGCTGTCCTGCCTGTTTTGCCTGTTATCACTGCTAGAGGAAGATGTTGCCTTGCACATACAAAAATAAAACTTAGCTGCAGAAAAGACCCAAGACATAGCCACCACTTCAAGCATACTTAGCATACTTCAAGTTGCATAAACTAAGACAATAAAAACGCCTATAGACAGAAATATATTTGATTAAGCACTATTTTTCATTGCAATATTTCTTGGTATGTATTATATCAATAAAATTCTTCATGTACATTTTCAACTTTTGACTTCAATTTACTTTATTTCATGATCACATGTCTACTTCGAATCATGCTGCACGTGAATTGTATTACTCTGACATCTCTCAACAATATTTATTAGAGTCCATAATACATTAGAGGAATCCAAGACAATGATGAGCAGATACAACAATTGGCTGTATATACTATGTTAAACTTTCAATGATTATGTGAGATTTTGTTTGAAGTTACTACTCCTCCACGCAAATGGAGCAAGATCCTTAGCAATTTTCTTTTTCTATTAACAGAAATTGTGTTAAAATGCACCACACAATATATTTACACTCTGAACATGTCTTCCTTTACACACAATAGCCCGTACACACGGACTTGTCCACTAGTTATGCAATATTTTACTTAATATGCTAGATAAGCCTTTGTGTAATTTGTATATTTTGAACTCATTTGCTATTTGAGTGTTTATTTTTGGGTTTATCAAGTTACTGTGTACAGTATACCTCTACGTTTTGATTTTACTTGATTACTGTTTTGGGGTTGAATTTCATTTTATAATTCTGCAAAATAATACTAATTTATGACACATTTAAAAAAAACTGCTGCTTACTTTGAAAGTGACTTTATACCTATGTGTTGCATTTGTTGGATATATTCCTGCTTGTCATTGTACTATCCACCTTGATTTAAATTCATATTTTTTAAGCTGCTTTGCTTCTATCAAATTGATGCTCGTACACCAGATTCTCAAATCAATCAGCTACTTCTAACTGTGCCTTTCTACTACGTTATAAAAACAGAAGCCTCTGCAGTTGAGGAATTGTCTTTGATTTTCTCTATTGCGCATATTCTTCTGCAATATGCATTGTGTAGTGAGTGCTGGGAAAGGGGCTCCAGGTGCCTCATTGCTTGCCAGCTTTAAGCTTGACACCTGAGGACTAGTACTCTCCTGCCAGGGATTTACCTCTGCTTATGTTTGTAGAATGTGTATGCATTCATTAAACCCATTACTCTTTTTCCACATACAGGCTGCATTTGTGTTTGTATTTTAAATGTACGTATTTGACTGTGTTTAATTCAATACTTATATGTATGGGCATATTTCTGTTCACAAAGCCTCTCTACTGCATTCACCAAAACCAAGAAAATATCACCAAACCAAAAGCTGAACCTGCTAAGCCTCTTTAAAGATGAATGACATGCATATAGAAAACTGGATAATATGGTCCAAACCACAACGATTCCAGAAATTCCATAAAAGACAAAGTAAGAGCTGCCAGAAAATGCTTTTTACCAGATGCCTCTCCATATCCAAACTCTGTGCTCAAATCTACAACCTGCTGAGGAAAACACGGACTGCCTACTTTTTATCAATTGCTCACAAATGGCACTTTGGCAGTAATTAATGTGTCTATTCCCTGGGATTACAAGATTTTCCAACCTCAATGACAAGAGATGAGGTGGAATTTCACTTTCATATAAAGACTTGCCGCTGAAGTATTCAAACTTTGTGGATGCGGTAGTTGCCCTAAACGTAAACCACCAACACCACGCCACAAACTGAAAGCTCAAGCTTTTGATGCAATAAATATACAGCATAGTGAAGGGATGTCCCTGAACGCTCACACCAGAGAGAATACAACCCACTAGTGAAGAAAGGGCCGAGTTGATCTTGTAACAATAACAAGTTTTAATCTCATATGCAGATGAGTGCAACAGCAAAGAAATCTGCTGCTGAGAACGTTCTGATGAAAGTAGAAAAGTAGTACAACCAGAATCTTATAGATAAAAACATCATCACTGAAGACATAACATATACAATGTAAACCTGCACAGTTTGTTGGTGTGTGCCTATACATGATCTTCCTTCTCCATAAAAGATGCCAGGTCATTGGTTCCAGCACAGTCTGTCCGCCTTCCATCACATGGGTGCTGCGGTCATCATTTTCTTCTCACATTGAAGGTCAAAGAACAAATCAACTACACTCTGGACACAATGCTACTTTATCACTTTACTGTGCACCTGGCAGGCCGTAAGACGAGCACAAAGGAGGGTCTGGGGCATTCTTACCTTCACACACTTATTTCACTTACTCCCTCCTGCGCCATCTGGCCCCAAGGTCTCCACCCTCGTTTTGAACTATAATGTATCCCTCCCAGCACCTCGCAATACAAATCATACGATTGTCGTTCAACAACGTGCACTGTCCGTCCCCTTTGAACATTTCAGGACTTGTTACTTTGGGGTTGGTGGTCAAAGGGCACATGGTGCCATGGAATTCAGGTATCTAAAAGTTTAGTCAGTTATATGGGCTATAACGCATGGTCACCTGGGGATGGGCTGGGTCATACTTTGGCCAGTGTGAGATAAAATGCACACCAGGTGCTGGTCTGTGATCACAGCCTTGTAGGGCACATTCCTCTTGAGTAAAAAACTCTTCTAACAATTAATAGGCGTTGTGGCAGTTGGGGTTGTGGACTGTCCAAATGGGGGCTTGGGCATGGCTGGAGATTATCCTTGTCTCGCAATTTGGGCCTAGTGCATGCAATTTTGCATTCACCACGGAGGCCTTGTCTTTTAAACTATGATTACTAACATTCTACACACAATATCAATGTTTCTCGTGCCCTGCACTATACTATGTGGGTCGATCATATTCGAATATATTGATGTGGGGTCCTTTATATTGGGAGGTGGTCCTCTCTCCCTCATAGTGCTTCAAATGCATCTTGCCTGACTCTAAAGCGCTTAGGGGGGTGGGACAGGGCTGCCCTCTTCCCAACATCCCACCTTTCATTACTTCTACAGTAAAATACTCTTTAATACCCTTCCGCTCCTGCTGTCTCCTTTTTGCTTCCACATATGGCTGTGCCCCCTTTATCAGTACCCACGCCCTGCATACTGACTGCAAACTCTCCCTGCTCCATGCATATTCCTCAGGTGAGCACGTCATATAGATGCATTCTCCATCCCCTGCCAGGCCCACCCAAACTTCTGTGAAATTCTCTATATCAGGGGTTGGAGAAATGATAGTGTGGTATAGATGGTCAACTTCATCTCCATACTGGAGGGGTAACATATCATACTTTGAGTCACTCTGTGAAATACCAGTCTGTACTTCACTATGCTTTGTCTTGCGAGGTGCCTTTGGAACCACAATATATATATCATCATTTGTGCGCTATAGGGTGCCATACTAGCACAATATCAAAGGCCCAGTTGCCATGTGCAAAAGATAACTAGGATGAACATGATAATGGTCATCAACATCTTCAGGATCGCTCTGAGCCATGACGGGGTCCAATTGAATGTCAAGTTAAACCAGTCACTGTTCAGTACTCCTGCCTACTTCTTCATACAAACACCCAGGTCATGGACAGCTGCAATGATGTTGGATAATAATGCGTTTTCTGCATCTTCTGGAGGTACAAATGTGCCGCAGGAATTGCCAATTTTTTGCAAGCCCCTCCTTCCATTGCTGTTAACATGTCCAACTCATATCGGTTTTGCATCGTCATAAGTCTTAATTCACACAACTCAGCCTTGATAAAGTTAAACCCTTTCTCTGTATCGTTCACAAGCTGGACCAGCTCTCATCTCACAATCTTCAAGCATTTGGCATTAGCTGCAGCCTGCACTCCTGGCAACAGGAGAGATGTGAAAAAGGATTCTGCTGAGCTGAAGAGCTGGTATTCTTTGGGTATTTCAGCAAGCAATGCAGACGAATCTTTAGATACTTCATTTTATCTTTTTTTCCTCTTTAGTTCTTGGAATTGTCCTTTCCCTGGTGGGATGCAGAGCTCATGTGTGTAGGCAATTGGTTCTTTTCTTAATTTGAGAATATGGGGAGACTAGTTGGCACCTCGACAGGCAGTGCTCACTCCTTTAGATTTTCTTCTGGCATTACTAGTGGCACTGAGTGCAGCAAGGCCAGAGAACAACAGCCCGTCCATCATGGTGGGAGGTGCAAGCAAGTTTGTTGGCCACAGATGCAATAGTGATCCATCACAGCTGCCGTTCCCTTCTTCATGTGTGCAATTAGGAGAGCCTTATTGCAACATTCGTTTGAACCGAAAAAGACTGTACGCTTGCTGCGCAACATTGTTTGTGCTTTTCTTCCTTGTGCACTCGCACCAGCTTTTTCATTGTTTCAATCCACGTCGACTTTGTGATATGCTCTGCCCATGTTTGTGTACAGAAATTGTCCACCCATCCCATAATTTCCTTGCTATAGGTTATCAGTCCTTCTGCCAAGCAAGATAATGTGGCGTCCTGCCAGTTGTTATTGACATGTTTATGCCCTTTCACCATTAGATAGGGTAGCTCCACACACTTGAAGTTTTTTGGATCGTTGATGCACTGTACGAGATCTCGACCCAACAATTGCAGTTGCACACTGTGCGCCTGGAATGTTCCTTTTATTTTGCATAGCGCAAGATGTACTAGGAATTGTGCCTGTCTAATTGGGACTGCTTGCAGTACTAACACCTTGGGAGCCCCTGACGCATGCTGAGTGAGTGAACACACATAACAGCTTCCATTCACAATGTTTCTTCCCACACCACTCATGTCAGTATACCATGAGTTGTTAAACTTAGGATGGCGTATATCCTCAATTGCATCCAAGCCCAGCCCTTGATATGCATATTTTTAACATTCTTCTCTTTTCATTATTCTATACATGCACTCAGAGGTGCCAGTTTTAACAGTGCTATCGAAAATAACATCATATTGTAAATTGTTAAACAATCTTTGCTTTGCAAAAAACAACCTTTTCTCTGTGATCCCCTTGCCAGCTCTGCCCGTGCTGTCGCATTGTACCTATTATAATCATCATTAACACTTATATAAACACTATTGTTACTCCTATATTCCTTTCCATTGTTATTGTTAGCATTCATGTTACTACTAATATATGTAAATCCACTAATATTATTAAATGTCCCATTTGGATAATATAGAATCCGATCCCCCTCCTTTAAAGGGCCTCCCCCTATAACATACTGCCACCATACAGCCCCAATAGTAATATCAAAATCATATATAGACCTACAATAATGGCTATTCCACAATAGTAGGCATAAGCCCAAGCATTGTCATTTGTGCATCTACACTTCAGATCCTTACTTAATTGACAATTATTTACATTAGTGATGTTCTTCTTATTCTCTCCTGAAATGAAAGCAAAAGCACACAAAACAAAGAAAATGAGAACCGTACAAGATGTACTTTTACAGAGAGAGAGAGACGAGAAAGAGAGAGAGAGAAGAGATAGAGAGCAAGAGATAGAAAGAGAAAGAGAGAGAGAGAGAGAGAGAGAGAGAGAGAGAGAGAGTGAGAGAGAGAGAGCCCCTGAAAAAAGTAGAATATGGAGCTAGCAGCTGGGCTTCAGCCATCAATGGAGTGTGAAACCGCACACATATCAAGCCTGGACAGTCTGGTGAAGTAGATAGGGTGCATGTATTGCTGCCCATCCTTTTTCAATAACTGAAGTGCCAACGTGATGCCTGGATGTGCCATGTGGATGTTGGAGAGGTGTACCCAATATCACAAGCCCTTTACTTTAACATGAGGGGAGTGCAAAACACCACCTCGTAGGATCTGTGGAACTGAGGGTTGTTCCACCTACGCACAAAATTGCAAATATCTACAAAGTCACCAGGCAGCAGCGATTGTGTGGTGATTCTCTCGGGATCTGCCGCCTCCATGTCCAGTGTTTCTGGCGTCTCGATCCTGGGAGGTGCAATCTGTCAGGGGGCACTTTTAATTGCCCTTGTTAGTGTGGTCAAATAATCTTTGAACTTGTCACCTAACACCGCTGCTGCCCTACGTGCGTCTAAAGCACTTATCACAGGGTATATGGGGGTATGCATAAGCCGGCCAGTGACCACTTCGTGAGGTGACAAATGGTGGTCTTTGTTGGGCTGTGTACATAGACTGAAGAGGGCCAGGGGAAAACAGTTCACCCAGTTATTCAACGTGGTAGACAGTTTGGATAATTTGCATTTGAGGAGCCTATTTATTCTCTTCACAATGCCATTGGCCTGTGGGTGGTAAATTGAACACATCCGGTACTTGATGCCAAGTAGTGCTATGACATGCTGAAGCAGTGCATTGAAAAAATGTGTGCCATTGTCTGACACTAAAACCTTCCACACACCCCATTGAGGGAAAACCTCACATACCAAAAATCGAGCAGCAATTTTGGCATCCGGATGTGCATATGGCCCTGCTTCCACCCACCTTGAGAAAGGGAAAACCACTACTATAAGATACCTAGAGCCATTGCCACATTCACCCATACCGACACAATATATATGTAATTCACAGAACGGCCCAGTAGGACGGGGCAATGTGCCCCTTAATGTCTGCTTGTCATTGACATGTGGTGCAGTGTATGACCATTTCTGTGATGCTTTCCTGGATGTTTAGTATAAACCCGTCCTCCTGTATATCTGCTGCGATGTGCTGCTTCGAACTTTGGGATGGATAATGTAACTGCTCAAATGCTACTGCTACCAGCTCCTGGGGCACTACTGTCTTCCTGGAGCTCTCTTGTCTCCATAATAGATCAGTTGGGGATTGCATGCATCCCCTTCATAGCCACAATTACTTTTCCCTTTCTGGTTCCCTACCCTGTAACTCTATTATCTGGGGGATACGCAAT
The DNA here is from genome assembly GCF_040938575.1 of Ambystoma mexicanum. Taxonomy (NCBI): domain Eukaryota; kingdom Metazoa; phylum Chordata; class Amphibia; order Caudata; family Ambystomatidae; genus Ambystoma; species Ambystoma mexicanum. The sequence continues at coordinate 332,079,225 of NC_090930.1, forward strand.
GCTGTATAAGGTGTTGTATGGTCAGTGGCTGGTTGGGTGGCTACAATATATTCTGCAGGCATTTCATTTGGCAGATATGCCACCATTTTGGCTGCTGCATTGGTGGCTGCGTTCCCCATCGATATTTCATCTGTCTCATTAGTGTAGGTGGTGCACTTGTTGACCGCCACAACAGCTGGCTAGGATAATGCTTCTATCAGTGTTTCTAGCAGTGCCGCATGCTGCACTGAGGATCCATACACCCTCTGAAACCCCCTCCTCTTCCAGTGGGATAGACCGGCGTGCACAGTTGTTGTGAAATATGCTGAGTCTGATTATATTGTGACATGGCACCCCCTGGACGCTCTCAATGCTTCAATAATCACTCTGAGTTCCACCACCTGTGCAGAATAATGCATGGGTAATCTTTTCATAACCATTGTCTCGTACTCCCCTTCCTCAAGTCGTACCACTGCTGTCCCTGTATGTCTTTGTCCATCCTCCTGGTCAATTGTGGATGACCCATCAACGAAGACTACCTCACCCTCTGCTAATGCACAATCTTTTTCTTTGTGGATGTCATCCTCCTCCCGCTCATATGTAACGCGGTCGTACACTGCCAGATCTTCAAAAGTGGGCACAACTGTAAGCAAGGTGGCCGGATTCATTGTTGTGCATCTAACCACATGAATGTGGGGCTTTGAGATAGTAATCTTGTACGCCGAAGATATTTGTGTAGTCAGGGTGGACTTTGACCTTTCTAGGATGGCAAATAGAGAATGTTCCACATACAACGTAACTGAGCACCCCATTACAATAGTAGAACTCTTTTCTATTGCAAATGCAGCACCTGCAAAAGCTGGTTCACCTGCAAAATGCCCTGCATCACTGAATCCAGTGTGCCACTGTCATAGGCCAACGGCTTATGGCCCATAGTACTTTTCTGTGTCAACACTGCGGTCATCAGATGGCCAAAAGAATGTGAGAAAAAGTAAAATTCCTGTGTGTAGTCTGGGGTGGCCAGTATGGGTGCTGAACTAATTACTTCTTTTAGATCGTCAAACTGTTTGATCATATCCGCAGTCCACTGTAATTTATGATCCTTTGTTTTTTGTGCTTCCCTAAGGGCCTGTAGAAGCAGTCTTGTGCATGATATGATGTGATAGGCTAAATACTCAGCGGATTCTAAGCGCAGACCTGGGGGATCAAACCTGTGGTGCTCTATGTCGTCTTGCTTCCAAGGGGGCCACGTTGCCCCCGAGCTATCCTCCCAAGACAAGAACCTTGGCATGCCACATAATCTAAGATACATGCCCTACAGTAGTTGAAACATCTGCATTTCTTTAACTGAGGCGGATCTGGGGCTGTCGCGTACTGATGCTACCCTATCTGGTAGTATCCTTTTACCATTTGCTGATATGAACTGTCCCAGATAGAGCACCTCCTATTGGCAGCAGTGCAACTGTGCCTTAACAACCTTGTACCCTTTGTAGGCCAGCAATTGTAGGAGTGTTGGAATTGTTTCGGCAGTGCTCCTCACTGTCACTGAACACTAACATGTCATCCACGTAATGAATAATCATACAAAGTACCTGAATGTGCCCTAAATCAGCATGCAGTTTACCAGGCGTTAAGGATGGGACCCGCAAATGGACTTTGGAGCTAATAACGGTACAGTAATCTGCGGTACCATTATTAGCGCCTTCCCCATTCTCATTGAGCCCTATGGGGGCTCAAATGGGAATGGGGAAGGGCCCTGGTGAATGGGGAATTACCGCCCCCGCCAACCTTGGAATGGGGCAGTAATAGCTCCATTCACCAGGGCGGAGTCGGTAAGGATTTGGAGGCAGCCATGGCGCTAATAGCGCCATGGTTACCTCCAAACTCGTAATGAGGCCCATTACGTTTAAGGTTGCGCGTTCAACAAATCTTCACGCTCAACCTTAAACCAACACTCACCTGCTGTCGGAGCATCGTGGATACCTTTGTCTTCCATTTTGGCCTGGCTTCATGCACTGCAACTACTGCAGGGCCGCAATTTTAAGCAGAAGAGAGACATCATTAAAAAACACGGACAATAATCAGGAACTAACATCATAATATTTTAAAGCCATCAGACACTTACCATCAGGAGTGGCTAAGCCACAGCTGGTCTGTGCTGCCACGTACAATGGGCCAGTGAAGGAACTCGGTCCATCAAGAAGCGCCCCTGCAGTGAGAAGCAGGACGGAGAGCTCATCATCATTAATCAACAGGTGAGCCTATATGGGTCGGCACATGCTCACCACACTTTGGGAAGAAGGGTTCGAGAGAGACAACAGCCACATAGCAGCATTCTCACGATCTCTCGTATCCACGCAGGAGCAGTGTCACCAATTGTCACAGCCCACAGCAAATGTGCAGGGGAAGAACCTGACAGGGTGATCCACTTCCAGGGAGGACTGCAACCATGCCCCAATGTCCCAGCAGAGACCAGGTGAGCGTAACAGAACGCGAAGCCTCTATAAATCTCTGCCTGGGCGTTATGGATACTTTGGGAACAGACCAGTTGGCCCAATTATTGGGGGAATTACGGGCACAAGTCCATGCCTCCAGACAGGAAACCAATGCTTTAAGGAGAGATCTTAATTTAACTCGAGAACGAACTGACGACTTGGCAAGAAAAATGCTTCAGTCTTACGCAAGTCAGTTTCAACTACCTGGATTTGCCCATCCTCCCATGCCGCAGCCATCAACACCAGTTCAGGTGGTTCTTCCAGGTGCAGTGCCATTGGCCCCGCCTGAACGCTTTACTGGCGACCCTATTAAGTATGCTACATTCATGAACTAATGTCACCTAAATTGTTTGTGCCGGCCTGGGGATTTTACTAACGATCAAGCAAGAGTCGTATTTGTACTCTCATATTTAGAAGGCAGTGCAGCAGACTGGTCAATACCGTTAGTAAACCATGATGATCCTCTGCTTCGAGACTTTGGGAATTTCAGCGTGAGATGGAGAAATTGTTTGCAAGGCCTACTCAAGGACAAGCTCTGGACAATGAATTGTTGTCACTCAGACAGGGAAACAAAGACCTACATCGCAACCTTCAATCGTCTCGGAGCACAGACAAACTGGCCAGAAGAAAAGAGAACTATGCTATTTTATCGAGGGTTGCGTGGGGAACTTAAAGATGTTCTAGCTCAAGTGGTAAATCCCCCCGAGGTGTGTGGAATACATCAACTTGACTGTGCAGCTCAATCACAGATTGCAGAATCAAAAAACGGACCGAACAAGATCTGAAGGGAGGTCGGTCGATGTGCGGCCCCGTGACAATCAAGCCAAATCACACGAACAGACTGAACCAATGCAGATCGGTGGATTACAGAGTCCTATCACCAAGACAGAAAGGGAGAAAAGATTGCAACAACAGCTCTGCTTATACTGTGGGAAAGCAGGGCACTTCCTCCGAGAATGCCCGGTGAAACCACCCAAGAAGTTAGTCAGAGCAACGGACAAAGATGATGAGGAAGAAGAACAATATTCGGGAAACTCCAACTCCCGGCAAGCATAGGGGTCCACTTGTTGAGCGAAAAGAAGGAATCCGTACAGACCTCACATCTAGTCATCACTGTACTTTTGGTTAACCACAATCATCAAAGATACATGCCTTGGAGTAATACATTGATAGCGGAGCTGTGGGAAATTATATTGACCAAGATCTGGCTTCACGAATAGGCCTTCCTCTCCGACAAAAGCAGAAATCGGAAAACGTCACAGCAGTGGATGGTTCTCAGCTATCGTCAGGCCAGTGATGCAGTATACCGAAAAAGTAATGCTTATGTGTCAGGACGGTCATCAAGAAGACATTACCTTCGATCTCATCGGTGGACCTCAGTTCTGGATGATATTAGGAATGCCTTGTCTGGAGACCCACAACCCTAGGATCGACTGGCAAAAACGAGTTCTGACCTTTCCTCAAGAGTGTGTTAACAACTCTTATAATACAAATGTTTACAACCTGAAACCAAAGAAAGGAACCATTCTGGGACTCACTGGTTCCTTACCACTTCAATATCTGGATTACCAGGATTTTTTTCAGAGAAAGCAAGCGAACATCCTGCCTCCACACAGGCCTTACGATTGCCAAATTGATCTGGTGCCTAGAGCCAAAATCCCCTGCAGTCGGATTTATGCCCCTAACGGAGCAGAAAAACCAGCATCTAAAATCTTACCTGGATCACCATCTAGCTAATGGCTTTATCCACCCATCCAAGTCAAGGCAGGCCTCCTCTGCTCTCTTTTTCGTACCTAAAAAGGAGTGCGACATAAGAACTTGTATTGACTATACAGCGCTTAACCAGATCATGGTGAAAAACAGATATCCACTGCCACTTATTTCAGAGCTTTTGGATCAGGTAAAGAATGCTTAAATTTACACAAAACTGGATCTACGAGGAGCCTATCATCATGCAAGAGTTAAAAAGGGAGACGAGTGGAAGACGGCTTTCCACACAAAGTATGATCTTTTCGAATAACAGGTTATGCCCTCTGGCTTATGTAATGCCCCCGCGCCGTTCCAATTTTTTTTGAATGACTTGCTTTGTGAATTATGGACGTTTGCGCACTTGTTTACATTGGTGACATTCTCATTTACTCGGCTTCCAAGTAGGACCATGTCGGCAATGTGTGAGCAGTATTGGAAAAGCTTTGACAACATTGGCTGTTTGCCAAATTGAAAAAGTGTTTCTTCCATGTAACAGAAGTTGAATTTCAGGCCTTTATGCTTACATCACGAGGAGTACACATGGACACATGCAAGTTGGATGCAATCCTCCAATGGCCATCACTGACATCCACAAAAGGAGTACAAAGTGTGCTTGGATTCGCCAATTTTTATCGTCGGTTTATTCCCAGGTTTTTGCAGATAGTACATCCAATTACCTCCCTGCTGAGAAAAAACAAGAAATTCCTTTGGTCTCCAGAAGCAGAGAAAGCCTTCCAGGAGCTGAAACTAGCCTTCACCACAGCACCAGTTCTTTGACAACCTCGACCGGACCAGCCATACATGGTCGAAACAGATGCCTCCAACGTAGCTATGGGGGCAGTATTGTTGCAGAGGGACCCCAAAACGGGACAATTACATCCTGTAGCATTCTGGTCCCGTAGGTTTTCTGCACCCAACTTCAACTATGCAATCACTGACCAAGAACTGCTAGCAATTAAAACAGCCTTCAAAGCATTGAGACACTACCTTCTTGGAGCGAGACATACCGTCATTGTCATCACGGATCACCGCAATCTGCAATACTTGAACACCGCTAAAGCCCAATCCTCATGCCAACTTCGTTGGGCTCTTTTCTTTTTCAGAATACGATTTTATCATCACATACAGACCCGGAGTATGCAATGGGAAAGCAGACACTCTGTCGCGCATGAGTGAGGAAAAATATGCTTTTACCACGTCTGGGCCCGTGGCCATCATTCCTGAAGATCGAATCCAGAACAAAATCACTGCAACCACCTGTTTGGATGACTTGAAAACTGATCTCGGATCTCAGATGAATCAATCAACACAACAGGAATGGCTATTTAAAGGAGACCAATACACCATTGAAAATAATCTACCGTAGTTTCTAGTTTCTAGCACAAAAATCTACAAGATCAAATAACAGCAAACTATCATGATTCACTAGTGGAAGGAAATCCAGGAATTGCCAAGACTCAAGCTAAAATACAAAACAACTATTGGTGGCCAATTTGGAGAAAAGACATTGCACAATTTATCACAACCTGTGGTGTCTGCGCACAACACCAATCTCAAAAACAAAATCCAGCCGGTTTACTGCGTCCATTGACGGTACCGCCAGCACTGTGGCATACGTTGTAAATGGACTTTATTACAGATCTTCCTCCCTTCAGTGGATATAACACCATCTTAGTTATTGTGGATTTTTTCTCCAAAATGGCCCATTTCATCCCATTAAAAGGACTCCCCACTGCTTCCGCCCTCGCCACTGTGTTTTTGGAACAGATTGTCAGATTACACAGGTTCCCATCAATATGAATATCAGATTGTGGAACGCAGTTTGTCTCAGCACTCTGGAGGAGATGTTGCAAAATAGCCAAAATCGACCTCTGATTATCTACTAGTCATCATCCTCAAACCAAAGGCCTAACCGAACGGACCAACCAAACCTTGGAGCAATATCTAAGGTGTATGTTACAAGAAACTGAGGACTCCTGGAAAGACATACTTTGGTTGACCGAATATGCCTACAACAATTCCATCCACACTAGCACCGAACAGACTCCATTCTACACGGTGCATGGTCGACATCCTCGAATGTCTGTTTTTGATTCACTTGACAAATTGGAAATGCCAGCAGTAACAACCTTACATAAAACCATCACTCAGATTCTTAAAGAGGCAGTAGAACATTTGACCAGATCTAAAGAGAAGCAGAAACAGTTTGCAGACCGGCACCGAAAAGAGGCTCCATATTGTCAGGTCGGAGACAAGGTTTAGTTAGCATCCAAAAACATTCCCCTGAAAGGACCACATGCCTTCCATCCCAGGTACCTGGGGCCTTGTCCCATCAAAGCTGTGATAAACCCTGCTGCCATTAAATTGGAACTACCACCTAATATGCAAATCCATCTGGTATTCCATGTTTCACTCTTGAAACCAATGAAGCCAGGTACTCGGATTGAAGCACCACCCGGGCCCGACATCATAGAACATGAACCAGAATACGAGGTCAAAGATATTCTGGATTCCAAGATAGTGCCATCTAAATTGTACTACCTTATAGACTGGAAGGGTTATGGACCTCAAGACCGTACCTGGGAACCCAGAAAATTCGTCCACCCACGCTCCATGACTGATCAGAAAATTCCATGGCAACAATCCCACCAAGGCAGGAACAGGAGAAAGAACACCCGTGAGAGGGGCCTTGAGGGGGAGTGCTGTCATGGCCACTGGCCTAAAAAAACAGACCCCGCACCAGCAGGGGACGAGGTTAAAGGGTAACAACTTTTAATTGTCCCTTTGGGACAATAAAGCACAGAGGGCCCAGCTGGACAAATGTAAGCTGACACACTTTATTTGGTGCTAAAGTACTTTATTTCACCTACAGGAACTTCCACGTGCATCCTTTAGGAGTGGCAGGGTGGGCCCGGTAAGCCAAGGCTAATGGGCGTGGCCAGAGCTAGACTATATAAGTCCACCCAGCCTTCATGCAAGCACTTGGCGTTATTCTAAACTGATGGCAGCGTAATGCTCACCACCGCCTGAGCGCCTCTTACCTTTGATTCCAGCTACCAGCCTCAGCACTTACCTTGGGACCTGTTCTCGTCGGCACGCATCACCACTGACTCTAGCATTCATCATCCATCTCCAGACCTCCAGAAAGGAGCACTTCAACTCTGACATCGCGGCATGGCGAGCAGTTCATCCGGAGACAGCACCTGCAAGAGAAAAAGATAAAGACAAGGTTAGAAATTACAAAGACATTACGGTTAAGGTCGCGCTTTCGACAAATCTTTGCGCTCAACCTTAAACCAACACTCACCTGCTGTCGGAGCATCATGCACTCCTTTCTCTAACATTCTGGCCTTGCTTCATGCACCGCAACTACCACCGCAATTTCACCTGTTGGAAGAAAGCAGAAGAGAGACATCATTAAAAAACACAGACAATAATCAGGAAGTAACATCACAATATTTTAAAGCCATAAAACACTTACCATCAGGAGTGGCTAAGCCACAGCTTGTCTGGGCTGCCACGTACAATGGGCCAGTGAAGGAACTCGGTCCGTCAAGAAGCGCCCCTGCAGTGAGAAGCAGGACGGAGAGCTCATCATCATTAATCAACAGGGGAGCCTATATGGGTCGGTGCATGCTCACCACACTTTGGGTTCGAGATAGACACCAGCCACATAGCAGCATTCTCACGATCTCTCATATCCACGCAGGAGCATTGTCACCAATTGTCACAGCCCATAGCACATGTGCAGGTGAAGAAGCCTGACAGGGTGATCCACTTCCAGGGAGGGCCCCAACGTGCCGCAGAGACCAGTTGAGATTAACATCCTCATTGTTGCTCCTCCAAAGAGGCTGGTGGTTCCGCCTGATACGCTGTTGACCGGGGCCACACTGCCCCCTGCTGTTGCTGTAGCAGATGCCGTACCTGTATATCAGATACTTGAGGCTGCTGTTTGTATGTCTGGGGTTGCCACTGTGGATACCTTTGATTTTGATATTATTGACCCTGTTCCGGATACCCTAGTCTTTGGCGCCCTTGGTACTGCTGCGGCGACCCGTAATTATACCACATTGCAGACCTGCTCGTGCATTCCCTTGCAAAATGCCCCATCTCAAACAATTCCAACATTGTGATGGTCCAAACCCACCCCCTCTGGTTCCAAATATCCCCTCTTGCTCCTCAGAATCCCCCTCTTCCTGGCTGCAGTCCTCCTTGTTGCCACTGTGGGCCAGGATACAGTTGCCCTCTGCTCCACTGTCCTTGTTCTGCCCAGAGCACAGCAATAGTGGTGCTCACGACCTGTTGGGTGATCTCTGTCCCCTCCACCTGTACTGGCATCGACACCGGCACCAGGACAACCACTTTGTCAATTTCTTTTCTACCAATTTTGCTTCCACCGCCTGATGCCTTTGGGCTGTTTCCCTTTCCTGCTCCTTGATCCTTTTGCAATGGTACACTATTATACTCTGTATCTCTGGCCACCCCTTTGCTTCAATACCAACATTCTTAGTTAACACCTTGTGCACTTCCTTTGGCAAGCCCCGCTTCACAATGAAATTTAAAAAAATGGTATTGAATGATCCCACGGTCCTCCCGTTTCAGCTCTCCACATCTCTTGCAATTTATGAATACATTTAGCAGGGTCCTCATCAGCGCCCATAGTACAGTTCATCAGGGACTGTAAATCAGGGGTGTTTGGGAAAGCTCTTCATAATGTATCCTATACCTGTGCTCAAATTCCATTAAATAATCCCCAGGGTTATTCCCAGATATCCAGCCGTAACCCACATATCCCCAGCCTGGTCCCCAATTATAGCAACCATCAAGCTCTTGATGTCCCTTATCGCCAGGGGCACCCCTGCTGTTTGCTTTTCAAACTCATATATCCACTTGCTTGCCCCTGCTGTGAGCTTTGGGAGAGCCTTAACCAAATTGTGTTTATCCATCTGGGGCCAGGGCACATACTGTGTCCTCCCTGGCCCCTTATGTATGAGGGGTACCTGCAACTGTGCTTCACTTCCCACACCCATCTTCATAACTCCCCTTCTCTTTACCAATGTCATCCAGCTGGCCCTATTCCTCAACCTGCCCCCCCACAAACCTTCTACTTGGAGGGTACTCTCAACTGCCGCTTCACCCCTTTCTTCTTCTTCACCCTGACCCTCATCACATGTATCATTGTCATCCTCACTCACATTGTTTCCGAACACCGTAATCTCCTGTCCAAGGATTGTCACTCACCCTTGTTTCCCTCCTTCTCAACACATACATGTCTTATTCCTTCAGTATCCATCCTGAGCAGCACCTTCCCTGATATTCATTCTCCCGACTCTTCTCCCGACTCCCCTGTATCCTGTACTCCTCTAGAGGATGTCTGTATTCTGTTCAGCTCTGCTACAAAACTCTGACAGCCTATCTTCAAACTCCCTTGACCTAACACCCGCGGATTCTGATACTTCAGGTGGGTATGCATGTGTGGGTGGGGGAGCAGTGGCCTGGGGTGTTGCTGGTGCTGAAAGGATTCCTACCGCAGTGGATACATAGGTAGAATTTGTGTACCCATCTGTGGGACACGCTGCCAAGGGATATAATCTCCCCTCCGGCACTTTCCATCTTTCTGTAACTGTGCCCCTCCTCTGTCCCCTTGGTCCTCTGTGCCCTCAAAATTCACTAGAGCTCTAAAATATATTTTCTTTTTCCCCCTTATACTTAATACTAAAAATGCAGACATATGTTCCGAAATGCTATTATTATGGGAGTTCTGCTCTGGTCATGGGCAGGGCATCCTCTCTCCTCCTGACTCTGCAATCTACTGTGTATGGTATTTCTCCACCCTGTCACGATACAGTAAAAGCATCTTGTACATATACTCTATTGGTGTTCCTCCCCCATTCTAGTGATGTCTATCTCTTACTGAACCTGCAAAGCCCTGCTAATGCACCATGCACGCTGCCGCTGCTTGTGACAAAAAGAAAATGAAATCCCACCCTTTTCTATCCCCCATTCTTGCACACACACAGCACTGCACAAAACCATCCAATGCCACACCACGCCACACGACACAGACAATTACCGCCCCTCCTAGGGCTTGTTCTTCATCCAATAAAACAGAAACACAATAAACTAAAATAACAAGCTAAAATAACAACCTCAACGTCTTCCAGGCCTACTACCTATGAGACCACTACTTTTATTTCCTTATTCCTATTTAAATAATATATTTTATCATGGTGCCACCTTCTCTCCCCTTCAAAGGGGGGGCTCCATGCCTTACCTTTGCCTTACCTTTGGCGTACCTTATAATGCCTGACTGAAATAATCTCTTTGCAATGCGAACAACAATAAGAAATAACCTAAACCACACCCATGTCACATCAACGACCTCGCTCTCCACATGTTCACACCTCTCGCACTTCCCCATGCATCTGTCCCCTACTTGTTATCGCTGACAAGAGTCTACTCACATGTGCGTGCTCACCTGAACTCCCCCGTCACGGGGTTCCAACACTGGCCTGCACACTTCTCGCAGCCGAGTCCTGCTTCTCTTAAAATGGCTCCTGCTAAACCACTTGGAACGTGTTTTTTTGGGACCGGTCACTGTGGTTGGGCACGACTCCTTCTGGAGATACAGCCTGGAAGCCTCTGAAAATACTGGGGGTGTTGGGTTCACGTTGGGGTCACCAAATGAAGGCAAGTCCCTGAACACTCACACCAGAGAGAATACAACCCGCTAGGGACGAAAGTCGATCTTGTAAGGATAACAAGTTTCAATCTCATACGCAGATGAGCGCAACAGCAAAGAACTTATTCTGCTAAGAGAATCTTATAAAGAAAAACTTCGTCACTGATAACGCAACATATACAGTAGAAACCTGCAGGGTTGGATGGTGTGCACCTATACATGCTCTGCCTGCTCCATAAGAGATGCCAGGTCATTGGTTCCAGCCTAGTCCATCTGTCTTCCATCACGTGGGTGCTGCAGTGATCATCTTCTTCTAACACAGAAGGTCAAAGAACAAATTAAGTACACTTCTAACACAACACTACTTTATCACTGTACTGTGCACCTGGCAGGCCGTATGGCAGGCACAAAGGAGGTTCTGGGGCACTCCAACCTTCACACACACATTTCACTCACTCCCTTCTGTGCCATCCAGCCCCAAAGTCTCCACCCTCATTTTGAACGATCATTTATCCCTCCCAGCACCTCGCAATACAAATCATTTGATTGTTGCTCAACGACGTGCACTGTCCGTCCCCTTTGAACATTTCAGGATTTGCTACTTTGGGGTTGGTGGTCAAAGGGCACCTGGTGCCATGGAATTCAGGGATCTTAAAGTTTAGTCAGTTATGCGGGCTATAACTCGTGGTCGCCTGGGGATGTGCTGGGTCATACTTTGGCCAATGTGAGATAACATGCACACCAGGCGCCTGTCTGTGATCATAGACTTGTAGGGCACATTCCTCTTGAGTAATAAACTCTCCTTTGCAACACTGTTACAACAATGAATATGTAGTGTGGTGGTTGGGGGTGTGGGCTGGCCTAATGGGGGCTCGGGCAGGGCTGCATCGTTCCCCCGTCTCCCAATTTCAGCCTAGTGCATGCAATGCAGCATTCACCGCACAGGCCTTGTCTTTTACCTATGATAATTAATATTCTATGCAAAATCTCAATGTTGCTTGCCCCCTGCACTATAATATGTGGTTGATTATATTTCATTATATTGAAACGGGGGGCTTTATATTGGGAGATGATTCTCTCACAGTGCACACTCCCCCTGGCCAATCAAAGTGCTTCAAATGCATCTCGCCTCACTCTTAAGTGCTTAGGGGGTGGGACAGGCCTGACCCCTTACCAACAGTAGTCACCAAATCCCTATAACCAAATCTGAACACCATGCACCTCAAACAATTACTTAGAGGAACCACACTTACAGATAGACACTTCTTAAATGGAGAGGTCTGTAATTAACAAGAACATCACCACTATAGCACCACATCTCTTCCTTCCTCTTTCACTGTTTTTACCTCAGCTGCATCACTGTCCAAAAGTGTAAACACACCTTCAGTATTTATGAATTTAATTATGAATATGCAAGGGGACCAATGCTATTGTGATCACAAAATAACGTACAATAGAAGGAAATCAGTTTTGACAGGAAACAGTGAGCTTGTGATCAGGTTGTGGAGGGGAGTAAATGGAGGTGAGTAAATGTACATTTCAGACTCTGGAAAGACATCGCACTAAAGATGCTCCTCACCATACTAGAAGTTTCCAAATGTTACTAAAGCGCACAAAACTGTATAGGAGCACCAGATGAAAAAGTCCAACACCCCGATGGATGGACCTCAAAAACGTTCAACATACTGGGCCTAATTACAACCCTGGCGTTAAGGGGTTAACCGCGCCGTAAAAGGCTGCGGCGCCGTTAAACCCTTAACGCCAGATTCACACTTTAACACCTGCTTTTTGCAGGCGTTAAAGTCAAACCCGCTAAGGGACCTTGGTGCTAATTACGGCACCATAATTTACGGTGCCGTAATTAGCGCCTTCCCCATTCCCATTGAGCCCTATGGGCCAAAAATGGGAATGGGGAAGGGGCCATGGTGAATGGGGATTTACCGCCCCGCCAACCATGGAATGGGGCGGTAAATCCGCCATCCACCATGGCGGAATCCGGCATGGACCATGGTGCTAGTAGCACCATGGCCCAACGCCAGGGTTGTAATGAGGCCCACTATCCCTTTCGAAGCTTTTCAAACACTTGCAGAATACGCACGCCTCTATATAGTTCATGTGAAAATATAGAACAGGAGTCATGAGCAAGCATGGAGGGAAATCTAATGACTAAAAGACAAAATGGCATGCCACTGAAAATGATGGATTTACAAATGATACAAAAGCTAAAACCGAAGTCCATTATCCCCATGTCATAGAAACTGTGCAACACAAGCTGAAGGAAATGTTTAACATTATTATTTTGTATTAACTCAGTCTGCAACACCTCACCAAACCCACCGAAACAACTCTGTGACTCTATATCCAAACTAGTTGATGGAATAATTCTGCTGATTAAAGATTATGTAAAAAATATAATTCAAAATACAGCACGCAAGCCGGAATTAGAAAATGACCCAGCAAAACTATAATAGTTGCACTAGGAATCCTTCTTGTTGCAGGAATTCATAACCATAGTCACCCATGGCCCCTCATCATCTAAAAGGTAATAACTAAACATCCTGGACCTGTCCACGAACTTCCAATCACAACTCAATTCCTTAATAGAACGAAGCATTCTCTCATGAGCCTTTAAAACGGATTTTAATCAAAAACAACCATGAGAACCCAGAGAGCTACCCAGGGCCAGCCCTAGGATGTGTGGGACCCCAGATGACAACAGATGTGTGTGCCCCCCACTTTACAATTGTAATGACACCAAAAGAAAATGTCACAGAGTCGTTCATTCTTTAGGGAATCATTGGAAGTTAGATTTGAAGAAGTGGCCAGAAGATAGCTAAGAGACAAGCTTTGTGCATTCCAGTATATGAATTTTCACCATTATTATTAGATATGTGGCAATATCATGAGTGAGGATTTGTTTTAGCAGTAGCAGACAATGTGAGCTGTAACAGTTTTGAGGACTTCGGATTTTGGCAGATTAGCCTCAATGAGATTTTCCCAGGATCACACGTTTTGGTTAAGTGATGAATCAATGGTTTGAATGCAGCCTGCAATTCAGGAATTTGAGCACCTCTGCCCAACTGTAGTAGGTAGGAATTTTGTTTATGACCATGCTTTAGCAACTTTGGCGCAAAAACAACTTCTGACTGTGGACAGAAGTGAAAACAAATGTGATGGTGTTTTGCTAACTGAAGTTTAGTGTTTGCAGCAGTTGCATGATTGCTTTTATTTTAATGGTGTACATATTTGTCAATGTTGGCCAAACTAGCAATATGTTTTTAATTCACAAGCTACATAAGCCACAGATGATGGTTATTTTCCTGCATATTATTTTTCTCAAAGCATAAGGTGGGCTACATACCTATGTATTCTACTGTTACATCAGGATCCAAGGATGACAGGAAAGGGATTAGGCCTGGGACATACAGGGCAATGCACCTCTACTGCAGTATTGCCTTATATTGTGATGTAAGTGGGGTCTATATATCGGTTAGGTCATTAAGCAGTGATAGTAAGCAATTTCACAAGACTTCAAATGTTAACAAAATTAGCACAGTGTTATTATGTATGACGCTCCCATATGTATTGCCCCTTTAAGGGGATGTGTCCCTCCAACGTGTACTGCCCCTTTAAGATGGGCCATGACTATGTCATGGGCCAACCTAAGAAAAGGAGCCCCTGCAGGCACGTGCAGCAGAATGGCTGCAGACTTCAAGCATGGAACATCTCTGTCCATCTCTCATTGTGGGCCTGCAGGCATACACTGTGTGACCACAGCCCTGCAGGTCCTTGATGGTCTGAGCCCCCCAGACCAGCCTGGTGCCCTGGGTCCAAGCCAGGCACCCACTATCCTGATGCTCCAGGCATCCATGGTGCTCCGACACACAGGCTGTGCCCCACAGCCTCTCAGGGCCCTGCCCTGACCCACCTCTCTTAGACCGGGTGACCCTGGCAAACCAGCATGGTGCTGGGATCCCAGCACCAATGAGTCCGGCTGCATGACCGCCGCAGGCCCCACAACAATGGCGATGAGTAGAGAAGAGGTCCTGTGATGCCTTTGCTCCGTCCCTGTCCCTCCATTGGTTTTTTCTCCCTCTTGGTGGGAGGGGAGAGGAGGGAGAAGGGAGGAGGAGTGAAAGCCCACCGCCGCAGAGTGTGGGTATGCCCTGCATGTCTTCGCCCTGGTCGCGGCCCACTGTAAGGAGGGTGCTTGTGCGGCCATGATTGGAGCATGCCTGCAGACCCCCCCGCGCGGCAATCCGCTGCAAGAGAAATAACTGTGTGCCCCCAGGGGAGAGGTGATGAGCGGCCACTGCCGCAAGAGAGTGTTGTGCTGCCCTGCCCCCGTGGCATTCTGCCGCAAGCAGAAGAGTTGAGCTGCCACCCAAGGTGAAGAAATGGAGTGCCGCTGCCACCAACAAAGGGAGAGTGGTGCTGCCCCCCTAGAAGGTAAGGGACATTAGAGGAGCCCTGCCTGCGACCCTCCCTGGCCACGGCCCTCTGCAATGAGGGAGCTTGTGCGGCCAGCCTCCAACACCCCACGGCATCATCCGCAGTGGGGGAGGAAATGGTGCGGCCGCAGCCGCGATGAGGGAGCCAGCCTGCAACCCCCCACGGCATCATCCACCATGGGAGGGAGGAAAATGGTGTGGCCACAGCCGCGAAGAGGGAGCCAGCATGCGGCCAGCAGACGACATCATGCTCTGGTCCGGAGCGTATGACACGTGCCCCCCCTGCAGGCGGTGGCATGTTTTGCTGTTGTGCCACTGCCGGAACCCCCACAGTGAGCCCGGGCCCGGTGGTGACATCAAAAGAAGTGCTCTGGCCAGGAGCAACGAAAAGCGGAAAGCACCTGTGAGATCCCGGGCCAAGGGCGGTGAGTGTGACTGTGTTCCGGTAGGAGCAAGAAGAAAAACAATGCGTGCTCCCTGCCGGAGCTGATAAAATGGACGCCCTCCAAAAGTCGGGACATAGAAGGACATGCTCCAGTCGGGAGCAGTGAAAGAAGTCATGCTACCCCCTGCAGAAGAAATCAGCTCTGTGGTCTGGTGGCCACGCAATATCCCCACTCTGTACCCTGTCCATCATGGGTTTTCTCGCTCTGCTGCATGGGAGAGATAAGGAAGAAAGGAGGAAGAGCGGGTGCTGCCAGAGCAGAAGGGAAGAGATATGCCCTCCCCTCCCTGGGGCGAGATGTCTAGATGACCTCATTGTTCTATCAACAATGCCGCCACCACCACCACACGGATCTTGGCCAACCCAATACCCACATGTGGGTTTAGGTGAACTGTGTCGGAAGCGGCCTCTGACTGACTGAAGCAGCAAGGTGCAGCTTGACACGTTCGGATCACGTTGGACCACATACGGAGGTGCTTTCCTCTGATCCTCTGACCGAGGTTCAGCGAGTGAGCGAGGGACGCGTAAGCGAAGCAGGGAAGCAAGGAAGCTTGGAGGTGGAGGAACAATCTCCGATCATTGAAGGGAGGCTTCCTGCTCCTTGCAACCCGAACGGCGCCCCTGCATTGCCCGCGCATTGTGTATGGCGGTTCCCGACTTCAGCCCCCCATATCCGGGCTGTCCGCCCTGCATGGCCGGCTACCTGCCTGTGGAACCCGCCGGGAGAGGATACTCCCTGGTGGACAGGTGGGTGTTGTACAAGAGTGATTGCTAGGAGGGGCGGCCAGGAGGGGTGGCTTGGAGTGGAGACAGCAGGGTTAGCTTGTCTCACAGCCCCTGGCATTTGTCTCTCCCGGGACTTTGGTGACCGGAGGAAGGGGAGTGTTGGCAGTAGGAGGGGTCCCGAGTGGCCGGGTCGGGAGGCACTAGTTCCGGGGTACTGTTGGTGGATTATTATTTATGCTGCTTGTGTCTCTGGGTATGGAGCCGGAGGTGGCCCACCCGACTTATTAGTAACCGTCTAGGTGATTTTCCTACCCAGGGACGTACCCAGGGTTGCATCCCAGCACAGCACGGTGCCCCCAGCACCCTTTTGCACTCAGGGGGCTCCGATAGAGAACTGGAACCAATGCGAATGACCCGAGACTGTGGGCTTTTGCCTTTGATCCGGGTTGGTAGAACTTAGTCACTGTGTATGTAATACCAGGACGTGTACTGTGGCTCTTGGGAACAACCCCCTCTCCTCTTCAATTACAGCTATTATTATTACATCTGCCACTGAAGCAGGATCTACAAAAAGTAACTTTCAACAGTTAGTGTAGCCTTACTGCAGTCATGCAGCGGGGAAAAAGAGCTTCCATTCGATCTACAACTTGCGGAAGATCAAGGCTCAACCGGTGAAGGAATGTAAGGAGAATCACAAGAAAGGGGACAAACGCAAGAAAAATGCAAAATACTCTAAACCGGTGGTGCAAGGCGCTATCACAGAGTTTTTTGCTGTGAATCCTCCCCCTGAAATAAACTCTACCATCAATGAGGAAACGGCTGCCCCGGGCCTAAGTGGTGGTATCTCTTTAAATGCCACTAACTTTGACGACATAAACAATAATTAATTGCTAGATCTTTGACTAAACATACAGAGAGGAATGTCGTCCCAGCTTCCTCAGAGGGTATCTAGCAGCTTAACACCCCTGAAGGAAAACATCAGCACTCCTCCGGGTGTGCATAATCCCGAGGTCATCAGCGGCCGTCTGTCTGCCTCCCCGAATCTAGCGATGGCCTCAATGGAGGACGGACCGGATAACGAGGCTGAGGATAACAATGATCCGCATTCAAGTTTAAGTGCAATAGCCAAGCTTCAATCATTGGTGGCCGCCCTCCAATTTGTGCTTAAAATACTTCTGCAAATGTCCGGGCGCATTTTGACAAATACCAACACCATCACCATGGCGTTAGATCTTAAGGATTTCCCACAAGATGATGCGGAAGGGAACCTGTGTGAGGCTGTGCACATAGTGGAAGAGACGGAAGAGCAGGAAACTACTCCAGAGGAGGCTGATGAGCACTCTACATCGCATGAGAATACTCAAGAGGGGGACGTACCAGTAGAGTGCATAGAGGATCAGGAGCCAGCACAAAGTCCTCATGCTCCCCCTTCACGGAAACAACATAGATTGGCTAAGAAGGCACTTAAAAATAAAACTACAACGAGTGCCCCACTTACTGCTGCTGACCCACGGCCTGCCCCTGAAACTCGCTCGAAAAAAGCCAGAAAAAGACTTGCGAGAGTGGCAGCACGAGCGGCAATGACAAAGGGTCCCCTCTCTGACTGGCTGGTATCTGGATAAAAGTCCACAGTTGTGGACTTAGATGAAGTCTCGCTGGTTGATTCAGAGCAAGATCCTGAATTCAGTACCCCTTTATATCCTGAGCAGTCCCTCGTAATGGGGGCAGCAGGAGAACCATCAGAGCCTATACTACACGAACAGAAAAGATTAGCAGAGGAGTGTAACGAGAACCGCATTTGTTATATTAAGAATCTATATCCCAGTGGTAAAAATCCCTGGTTGGCACGTTCTGAGTTTCTTACTAGACTCCATTACATTCCTCAACTCTGAGTCTTAAAATCTGATGATTTCCTGTTCATTGAACCCTTGCAGGGACCAAATTCCCACGTCTCTGTTATACATTGCACTTTTCTGGCCTCTGCGCAACTGATCAGAAATTTCAAAGAAGAATTGATAGCAGTTGACATTGACATTGACGTTGATCCGCAGGAGCGGGAGTCATATGATGAACCAGAGGCCATTGATATACCTGCACCCCCAGCCAATGAGCTCAAGACTGTGTCAGTGGAAAATTCTGCTTTGGTTGAAATACAAGCAGCCCTCAAGTCACTCCTGGAATCCCTCCCGCGAGTATTACAGAACCATTGATGTTTTTCTAATCTCATGGAATTGTCGAGGCTTTATTCATCTTCTGAGGCCAGAGGGCTCAGTAGACTTATTGGGCCTCATTCCGACCCAGGCGGTAAGGGGTTTACGCCAGCGTAAACAGCGCCGACCCTTACCGCCTGATTCCGAGGTCCCTTAGCGCCATGGAGGATTTAACACCTGCTTTTAGCAGGTGTTAAAATCCATGGCGCTAAGGGACCTTGTTGTTAATTACGCCACCGTAATTTACGGTGGCGTAATTAACGCCTTCCCCACTCCCATTATGCCCTATGGGGCAAAAATGGGAATGGGGAAGGGTAAATGGGGATTGGGGACTTACCGCCCCGCCAACCTCGGAATGGGGCGGTAAGTCCGCCAACCACCATGGCGTAAACGTAGTTTACGCCATGGTGGTAAAGGTACGACCCAGGTGGTAACTTACCGTCTGGGTCGATATGAGGCCCATTGTCTAAACACAGTTGTATTTGTCTCCAAGAAACTTGGGCACTGGACCCTCTGTTGCTTGATGGTTTTGTCATATATCAATCACCTGCTAAAAGGGTTAATAAGGGTCGCCCTTTTGGGGGTTTGCTCACGGGGGTGGTTAATACGGTCATCTCACAAAAGATACAGTGTAAAGCTGAGGACCATCTTTTGACGGTAGAGGTTGATTATTCTAATGAAAGTGGTCTTTATAAATTTCTATTGATTAACCTTTACAACCCCCCGGGCGTGTGATGAGAGAACCATTACAAGAAGCAATCCAGGATTTATTGTCCTCCTGGTCTCTGAGGCCTGGAAATATTGTGGTTGCTGTTATGGGGGATTTTAATTGCAACATGACAGGCAATTTATTAGCATCTCCTAATCACGACCTTAGTGCAAGATGTTTGATGACCAATGGAAGAAGGGAGGTTGAAGGTTTAGGCTGGCTGCAATTGTTCGATTCGTGGGATCTTACGATGATTAATGGTCGTACACTGGGAGATCGGCCTGGGAAACACACTTCAACGAATGGTACATCGTTCAGCACCCTGGACTACATATGTATTCTTTGTTCACTCCGCCTCCCTATCCCCCCCAATTTCTCATTCTAATATTGGTAGCATTCAAACTAATTGCACAGGATCAAGAATAGTCTGGTCAGAGAAAAACATAAGAACGGCCACTGAAGCTCTTAAACCCGCCGCTTCAGGGGGTCTTCCTCATTTCAAGCTCATGACAGTAAATGACACTGAAGACTGGATTCTGGGATTCTCAGGCCTACATGCCACTGTAAATACAGGGCACATGCTAAGTCTTGGGAGCACTAAACTCCCCTATAATAAGGGTATTAGGGATGCCAACAGAGGGCTTAGAGCAGAGATCCGGGGCTTTAAGAACATGAACTTAATGGGAGCCCTCTACTACGAGAAAGTTAGAAAAGCTAAAAACAGATATAGAGCCAGCATTAAGAGCATAAAAATATCTGAGAGGAATAACAGATATCAAAGGCTCGTCCAAACCATCTGCTCCAGAAATTCTCGCAGCATATGGTCACTCCTAAATGAGAATAGAGAGAAGGTTAAAGGCCCACTAGCCAACCCTATTGGCGAGGAAGTATGGGTAAAATTTGTATTAGGTCGTAATTCTGTTGAGGCGGAGGCCCCTATTACATCTGGGGTGAAGGCCCCTTCCCCTCCGCCTTTCGATGTTTCAGCGGAGGCCATTTACAACAAAATAATTTCCCTTAAATCCTCTAGAGTTCCCGGCCCTAACGGGCTGGCCAATGTAGTAATTAAGAGCAACTCGGCATTTTGGGCATACCTCTTCTCTATTCTCTTTAAAAAGACCTTAGCTCAGGGGACTATTCCCCATTCCTGGCAAACGGCTATTCTCATCCCTGTTTTTAAAAAGGGTAGCCGTACACACCCTAACAACTATAGGCTCCTTTCTATACTCTACATCACCGGCAAACTTTTTGCCTCATTACTGCTTAGTGAGCTTCAGAAGTGGGTAGAACAGACAAATATACTCAGCAGATTCCAATGTGGTTTCCGGCGAGACTATTCCACCTCTCATAATCTTTTGATGATGGACGTGCTTTGCACACGGGCGCTCAGCAAGGGGCAGCCCCCGCTTTACACCCTTTATAATGATTTCAAGGCTGCCTTTGATTCTATTCCTAGAGCAAGGCTATGGACTAAACTGGAAACAATGGGTTGCCCGACCGGTCTCTTATACTATCTAAGACAGTTGCATTATAATACCTCTGTTTGCCTCAGATTAAACCAGGAGGGCAGCATGACTAGAAAGGTGATCCAGAATAGGGGGGCAAAGCAGGGATGCGTTACCGCACCCCTCATTTACAATCTATATGTATATGATATCCCTGTAGCACTAGCCGTGGCCAACAACTGCCCTCTCAAAATTGTTGAGGCACCGTGCACAGTCTTAGCATATGCATATGACTTGGTTGTATTTGACAATACTACAGCTGGATTTAGGCGCTCTGCCGTTGCCTTATGGGATTACGCCAAGATCAATGGCTTGACCATTAACCTGGACAAAACAAAGGTGCTCAGATTCACTAGGAAAAGAGCATCCCGAGTTAATCTTAGGGTACATAATAACCATATACTCTATGCTCCATCATATCGGTATCTTGGAGTGGAAATTGAGCCGCTGGGCGACTATTCCCTGTGTAGGCAAGGACGTATAACCAGGGCAATGCAAGTCATGGCATTAATAACTTTGTTCACTAAGAAGCAGGTCGGCTTCACTTTATGGGGGACAAGACACTTATGCATCCAAGTGTTTGCCCCCATGATTACCTATGGCCTTGAGTCTCTTCTTTCCTTCGATCTGGCTTGGCTGCAAGTGATGGAGGGTAAATTCTGGTGCCGGATACTGGGACTACCCCCGAGTGTTCCAATGGCCTGATCCGGCTTGAATTGGGCCTTCCCTCACTCAAAGCCCTGGTACTTAAAAGGAGGGCAGGATTCTATCTTAAAATGTCTGGCAGTTTTTCCAATCCTTTATTGGCTGTGATCCATCAGGAAGTGATTAGAAAATATACCACTTCCCCCTTCAGAAAGCCATGAATAAGTTCCTCATAGATATAGGCTGGACACACAGAGGGGCAACTGTCTCCAAGGAAGTCCTAAAAGCGCTTGGTAAAAAGGTGGACCTGTGGGATTGGTTGCAGAATGTTTCACATCTGAGCAGCCTAAAGACCTATAATTTTGTAAAATACAGACTTTATAACTACATGAAACCGTAAGCATATCTGTATCTCTGTCCCACCAAAAGGCTCAGACGTTTCATTATTTTGTTCCGCTTGGAACAATTGCCCACCTTGTATAACATGGGAGCCAGGGAAAAGATCCCTGTCAATGAGCGAGTTTGTCGCATATGCAAATCTCCTGTATGTTTGGAGACAGCCAAACATTTGTTAACTGAGTGTTCAACACTAAATCATTCAATTTTTAATTATCTTGGGGAATTTGTACACAATCTATCAACCATCTTTGAAACTTCATTCTGGCTGTACTGTACCAACACCTGCAATATGCATCTGTTCATTGCATTTTATAATGTTTGGCAACAGATTGAAAAAGATCTGGGCTCCCTGATCTGAAAAATTCTAAGATGGTCGGGTAAAGATTGCAAGTGTCACTCTGGCTAAGCAGAGGTTTGACATCTACCATATTTATATTTGACTCTGATACAGGGTGTCTCTAGCAGAAACGTGTAACTTTTGCGATGTGCAGTTAAGACTGTGCTGATGTGTGAGCAAAGACAATAAGCTATGCACAATTGATATTACATGTTTTTCTTTTTGTATATGATATTTGTTGGTCTGTTTCTTCTTTTATGAGCTATTTTAATGTATGTAATTTGTATTATGTGTAAAGTTAGAATTTATTTTAATCTATATCACATTAAAGAATTATTAATACCCACAAGGAGAAGTGGCCTCAGCACTTTGACCTGCAAGTAACCCCAACACCAAGCCACAGCCTGCCATACAAGTGGCTTCAACACCATGCAAGCCACTACAGTCACCCTGCCTGCCCCATAGGTGGCCTTGACACCGAGCCACGAAGGTTCCTGGACTGTCTGCCACTGGTGTCATCCTGCATGCCATGCCGTCGATGGACCAGGCCAACGTGGGCTTGGGGGAGGTAACTGCTGGCCCCCCTGAGTTCAGCCACAAACTTGTGTCTGACCAAACCATGCAGCCCTGCCACCCGACACCTAGAGGCAGGGCAATGGGCAGGGTATGGGTTGCAGCTCATTATGAGTGCTTGTGCGCCCTCCTGCGCCCCTGGAGGAAAGAGACACTCCTTACTGAGGGAACATCGCCAAAGAAGGGGTGAGTGATGTCCTGTCACCCCGTGCCCTATCAACAGCACATGGAGCAGCCTGGACGACCGGCATCTTGCTGCCCTGCTCTGACCATCAGGGGACTATGCTAATATGGCCCCTGGTACCTGCCAGGTGCGGCTTTGCTGTCCATGAACTGTACCATCAATGGACCTGGACCCGGGGAAGTAATTCATGAACGGACACTCATGGAAAACGAACTGCTCTCCTGCAGTCCTGCAACTGCTTAGAGAGGACTCAGCAAACGTGTGTGTTTTGAATCTGTGAACCTGCATAGTAGCTACATGCTTAAAGTGGTCTCAGTAAAGAACAATAATGTGAAGCCGTGATCCCGCAGTTACTAGGTGTGCATATAGTGCCAGTCGCCAACCATGGCATTTCTTTCAGTAGTTGCAGTTCCGAACCCCAGGTTAATAAAGGGTTTTTGCAAACCTTGGTAGAACTGCCTAGATTCCACTGGCAGTTCACTGACCACGACTGTCACCCACCTAGTATGTTTAGAATGGGTTAGTATGTGTTATGTCTTTAACTACCTGAGTAGTTATGTATGTGTCAGTGGCATATCCTATTATCTGTCTGCCCTGCAATTTCTAAAGTGATAAGTACTTTGTCGTTCTGTAACGGGTGGGACTCATGCATGTCTCAGCAACGTTTGTTTTGTTCCTTATGAAAAAGGAGGAGTGTTATGTAGGACCCTCCCATGTGTATTGCCCCTTTAAGGGGATGTGTCCCTCCCACATGTATTGCCCCTTTAGAATGGGCCAGGACTGTGTCATGGCCCAACATAATAAAAGGAGCCCCTGCAGGCACGTGCAGCAGAGCGGCTGCAGACTCCACCCATGGAACATCGGTGTCCGTCTCAAGGGTCAGGGTCGTGGAAGACAATCTCTCCAGCACAGCGACTGCCTCTCTTCCCCTATCCTTAGCAAATATCCTGACTCACTTCCCCTGTTTCTCTCCCCTCATCTTACCGCCACATTTGCTTTCAACAATACTGTTTATGAAGATGACTTGAAAAGTCATGAAGCACTGTTACATATATGTAAATCTTCAAAACCAACACGTTTTGGTGTGTCAAATAAGAACGTTTGAAAATATGGGGATAGTAAAGTTTTTTTTTAGTGACACAAATCTATGGACGTTGGCATAGGTGTAGCCTGGTGATCTGTGTGCGTTTTTTAAAATAAACACGTTGCCTTTGCATTGCTTCTCACTGAAACGTTAGTCACTCTTGTCTATAACAAGGGTTGATTAAATGGTCTCTCACTGATAACAAAGCTTCAACTTTCAATGATCCACCAAAGCAAAAAGGTGACACGCAGTTAAGTATTTCTGAATCCACAGTGGGTGTTATTTGTCTCCAGATCATCTCCACGGATTGGTAGTCGATTGCACTGCATCGCTGGGATGGGCAGGAAAAAAGAGCTTGCCTGAGAACAGCACAGACCCTGTCTAATAGAAGGGTGTTACTTTGAATTAATGCAGTGTCTGGTCACTGCGGGGCCCCACTGTGTGCAGGTTCCTGGGCTACGGTACAGGCTGACCATACCCATGGACTGCCCTAGAGCTACTGCCCCATGGCCAACATAACCTGAACTGAAAAAATCCCAATAAAAAGTATGTATCATCAACTACCAGATTATGTCGAGAATAACATTCTCTTGCACAAAACACAAAATGGATTCATACCTTTGAAGGGAACATAACCCACCATCTCTGCCATATAGAACACACTCAAAATCAATGCCAACACACCAAAATAGACATGCTCTCAACCACAAAATCATGCAAAATAGACTCATGCACATTGGAATGGAAGGAAGCATGCTATGCTGGATCAATTGTTTGTTTGTTTGTTTATTTATAGGGCGCGAGAAAACCCTTGGGTAGCTGTATTGGTAGACAACACAGTTCTCATTGGTGGTATCTTCACCTGGTGAGTACCCCAATATTCCATTTTATCCCAAATAATTTTGCACATCTACATGCCCACCCACCCCACTTGATATCATCAACAACTCCGGCATCACATGTTTCAATAACAAACTTCACTAGATCATCTACAAAGTCACACAAAGTTCAACCTTGAACCAGCCAGACTGTGCTTCTGTCTCTTACAGTACAATTCCTGGATGATGACAAATCAATTCCAACTAAAGCCTACCAAAACAGAACTCATGATCTGTGGCATGACAGCAATCAGTCCCCGTGGGGATCTGACTTCTGCCTTACAGGAGTACAAGGATGAGTTGATGGTAATGCGCCTACTCAGACCTCAAACTTCTACAAACCAAGGGCCAGCACAGTTAAAAAGGTAAAACAGGCACCGTTAAGAGATATACCTCATTTCCCCTTTGTAATAACGGGGCCATGCAAATGCCTTCTCAAGAGAGGTGTGAATGTGGTTCAGTAGCAACCCAAACAGCAAAACATAAAAGTCCAAGCTCGAGGAATGTCCAATCAAGGTTCTATACACATATATGCACTTTAATTAAACACAACGGGCCTCATTACAGGTCGGGCGGTCCGAAATTAACAGTGGTGGTAAACCCGCCACCACTGTTAATTCCGGACCGCCCGATCCCAAGTCCTGCAGGCGGGAGGTGGTGTTGCCGCCAAGTCTGACCTGGCGGGTTTAACACTGCCCGCCTGCAGGCGGACGTGGAAACACCAGCACCATCACGAGGTGGTGCTGGTGTTTCCACTTCCCCATTCCCATTGAGTCCTGTGGGACTCAATGGGAATGGGGATTTACCGAATTCCGCCTCCGGAATTCACGGGACACCAGGGTTTTAATGCCCTGGTATTTCCGGGAGTCACGGAGGCGGAATGGTAATACGAGTCCGGCGGTAACCAGGCAGTTTTACCACCTCGGTTACCGCTGGACACGTAATGAGGCCCAACATATTCAATAATAACTTACTAGAAAACACTACATAAAACACACACCCAAAACAATAGAACAAGCAATGACAGCAAGATTCAGCACTCTTGTTAATGAATCAGGGGTCAAAGGCAAGTAAAAGCAAAAATGTTCAAAAGGGTATATTCTTGGGTGCAAAAGGAATCAATGTGACCTAAAAACTTTCTATGGACCAAAAATCAACCACAAATCGACCATAAATCGACAAAAGGGGCAGCTTACAGTCAATAATACCATGGTGCAGTTCTTAGTGGTTTCACAGCATTGAACTAGGCTTTGAGATGTTGTGTGAGTGGTTCCTCTGGACCAAGGTAGGAAACTCAATGCCCAGGTGGCTACACACAGTGGAAGATCACATACTCATCAGGAAATTGTGCAACACCTGGACGTTCAACCACTTAGGCTAACAACTACCAACATTCAACCTCAATGGGAAGACCAGACAGTCTCTGATAACTTAAAACGTACCACAAACCATAACAAACCTGGATTCATCACCTATTCACAGCACCAAGCTTGAAAACCAAGAAGAAATAGAAACAGTTCAGCCTCACTTAACGAAGCAACTCACCATCACACAATAACTAAATCATGAGCACTTGTGTGATTAGGCACAGTCGGCCAACTCTCTCCAACTATTCTGCATAACCTTTGTGGTGCAGAGTGCTGGCCCATATTTAAGATGCCAACACAAACCTGAACTCATTATAAATTGGAACCTTCAATCCACTCATAGAGGTGGGGGGGTGGCTGGCATTGCCAAGGAGAATCTACAACTCAGAAGGATTCAAGCAGACTTGGGTCAGAGCTCTGATTACCTCCTGCTCAAACTCCAGATCTCAGCCACCTGTACCATTGCTTTCTATGCTGTCTACCGCCTGCCTGGGCCGAGCACTGACTTCCAGGAAGCCATAATTCACTCGCTCTCAGACAATCTAAAAAGCTCATCTAAAGTTATCCTCCTAGGTGACTTTAACCTCGGTCTCAATGACTCTAAGGACTCCCACGCCACTGCCCTCAATAAAGCTCTCTCCAACCTTGGGTTCTCCAGGCCTACCCACTCTAAAGGTCGGACGCTAGACTGGGTTGCCCAACACAACTGCACCCTTGACGTCAAAGAAATCTCCCCTATCCCTTGGTCTGACCACCATTGCATTAAATTTGACATCACCACATCAAAAGGGCCGCATAGGCCAGCGATTTCGCTCCTTGCCGCACTCACCAGAAGCTCTCGGCAGCTCACAAAGGAGAACCTACTAAACATCTCCTCGTACCTGCACTATCTCCGCCCTTCTCTAATGATCCATCAGTACTTGCTAAAGACTTCAAAAGGATCATCACCAAGGCCGTGGACACTGTAGCCCCTCTTACCCTAAAAAAAGCAAAAAAGGTCAAACATACCAATGCCAGGTTCACCCAGGAGCTCTCACAGCTACGTCAAAAAAAAAGAGCTGCACTCTCTGCCTGGAAGAATAACCCCAAAGACACCACTAAAGCAGCTTTTAAGGCCCTATCCACTGAATACAAAAACGCCATAATCAAGGCTAAGGCGTCCTCCTTCAACGCTAGGATTTCAGAAGCCAAATCAGGGACCAAAGAAATCTTCTCCATCTTTAGAGAGCTTGCGACCCCTGCCTCCCCCCCTCCTACTCTCCTAAAAGATGAAGCCTGGTGCAACAAAATTCAATCCGCCATGCTGGATAAATTGGACACTCTACACGACAAGATCCTTGCACACCAAAAAGCACTCAACAACCTTCTAGCCAAACACATTGGCTCCCCTGCTCCACTAGCTGATACCAGCCAAGTCCCTCTGTTTGAGTTCAAGGACATGACTGATACCGAAGTCGCTGCCCTCCTTCGATCCATCAAGCCCTCCAATTGTAAAGGGGATGTCTGCCCAGCCCAGGTGATCAAGGACTATGCCCCTGCCCTTGTCCCCTCATCACTGCCTTCATTAATGCCTCATTCAAGTCTGGCCATGTTCCAGCTGAGCTCAAGGAAGCATGGGTTCGTCCGCTTATCAAAAAACCCTCCTTAGACCCTTCGGTCCCAGGGAATTATAGACCCATTACCACTGTCCCATTTTTACTAAAAATCTTGGACAAAGCAGCATACCTGCAAGTTCAAAAATTCCTCGAAGATAACCATCCTCTTGGTCTTTGGCAGTCAGGCTTCAGGCCAAGACATGGCACTGAAACGGCACTTCTTGACCTCAAAAACCAGATGGACGACCTCAGAGATGCAGGCAAACCTACTCTACTCCTCCCTTTGGACCTATCAGCTGCATTCGATCTGGTGGATCTTGCCACCACAGCCAACTTCTCCCCGACTGCCTGCAACTGAATGACCTCCTTCCTGCAGGACAGAGCAATGAAGGTCTTCTCCGACTCTTCCTGGCTGACCCGAGCATCATCCAATGTGGCGTCCCACAGGGATCATGCATCGCCCCAACCCTCTACAACCTCTTCACGAGGCCGCTGTTCAAGATCCTTGACGCCCTGGGCATCTCATACACGAACTATGCTGATGACACTCAGGTGCTTATCCCCCTCTCCGGGGACTACCTGTCTGACCTGAACACGCTCAACTCCATTTACACCACGATCCAATCCTGGATGGCAGAAAACTGGTTATGCCTCAACAGCGAGAAAACTGAGCTTCTGCTGATTGGCTCCCCGTCAACCCTGGGCAAGCTGGACAAGCAATACAACTCCTTCACCATAGATAACACTCCTATCCCTGTCTCCCAAACAGTCAAGACCTTGGGTGTCTACCTGGACCCGAACTTGAACATGAGCAGGCAGGTCAATGCCATTGCATCCTCCTCGGCCTACTACTCCAAACTGCTCAACGCAATCAGACCGTACCTCTCCCAACAGAATTGCCTAACTATTGCCAGGGCAATCATTGGCTCAAGAGTGGACTATTGCAACGCCCTTCTAATAGGGATGTCAGGAAAAAACCTAGCTAAACTCCAACTAGTCCAAAACAATGCCCTAAGGGCCGCCGCTGGACTATCATGCAGGGACCACATCTCTGACCTCAGGCGTCAGGTCCACTGGCTACCAGTCAAGGAAAGAATCTTGTTCAAAACCCTTGCCCTCACGCACAAATGTCTTCACAATCAGGCCCCTATATATCTCGTGCAGAGATTTTCTAAACCCTGTGCTTCCAGGCCCTCCAGAGTGGCCTACTCCAATTTACTAACTGTGCCAAAAACCCGCAGAGTGCGTGCTGGTGGCACAAGCTTTCCCACCATGGCATCCACCCTCTGGAACTCCCTTCCACCGCACATCAGACGACTCGACTCTCACCCTGCCTTTCGCAAGGCCATCAAGACTAGTTTCTTCAAATAATGTGCCTGTTTTTTGGGTCGCTACCCTGGACCTCTGTATCTGTAACAGTGTATGTATATTCTAAGAGCTCTTCTGGGGTGGCTTTTTTGTAACCCTTAATCAAGCCTTCTTACGTACCACTTATCAGCGCCTCTATGCCTTAGGGCTGCAGTGCGCTTTACAAATGTAAAAAATAAAATAAAAATTAATAACATCAAATCTCGACAGTGATCAATATAACAAAACCTCAACATTTAGCTGGAACTGGACTGGTTCAGTTTAGACCGAAAACTAATTAACTGGACCCCTTTAAGAGACCAAAGCATGTCTCACTACTCCCACTGACCTAATGTGCCTGTTTTTTGGGTCGCTACCCTGGACCTATGTATCTGTAACAGTGTATGTATATTCTAAGAACTCTTCTGGGGTGGCTTTTTTGTAACCCTTAATCAAGCCTTCTTACGTACCACTTATCAGCGCCTCTATGCCTTAGGGCTGCAGTGCGCTTTACAAATGTAAAAAATAAAATAAAAATTAATAACATCAAATCTCGACAGTGATCAATATAACAAAACTTCAACATTTAGCTGGAACTGGACTGGTTCAGTTTAGACCGAAAACCAATTAACTGGACCCCTTTAAGTGACCAAAGCATGTCTCACTACTCCCACTGACCTAATCAGTTTTTAATCTACTGTCACCCATGCATTAAACATGGGCTCCAGACTCATGGCATGTTTTACGTACTATCGCCATCCCCACCATATTAACCTAAGCAGAACTTCTGCAAGTTCACAGCACAGTCCGCCATATATTTAGTTCTGTCAAGCACAACCTCTCCAGACCTGTGGCTCTCCTGGTACCCCAGAATTTCCTAATAGATATTGTCTTCCCCTGAAAGAAAACGTACACCCAGGTATCACCACCCTAAACCATATACAACCACACTTGCACTCAGCAATCAAGTACTTCTGGTCTGCACTCATCAAAATCATAAGTTTGAACCTGTACCGTGCAAGTACCGCTTGGCCGCTGCTTGCTGTTCGTTTCTCTGTGGATTTTCTTCATTACAAAAGGACTTCGATTACCATCAGGCTGTGTGGCAACCTTTAACACACCTCTTTGAAGGCGTGTATTTATTGAGAGGCTCGCGCGCACCGCGCGCGCACCGTACCAAGTACCGTGCAAGTACCGCTTGGCCGCTGCTTGCTGTTCGTTTCTCTGTGAATTTTCTTCATTACAAAAGGACTTCGATTACCATCAGGTGAACATCATACATATATGGACTAAAAGAAGCTGCTATATGAACTTAATTCCTTACAGCTTTTTCTATCTTGTTTGTTTAGGCTGTGCGGCAACCTTTAACACACCCCTTTGAAGGCGTGTATTTATTGAGACTCTCGCGCGCGCGCACCGTACCAAGTACCGTGCAAGTACCGCTTGGCCGCTTAGCCGCGAAGCTGTGGCGTTGCGGTGGCACATTTCTTGACTGATTTATTTATTTATTTTTTACCTTGGCAAATTTTGCTGACTTTGCTCTCACAATTTTGACATCTTATAATGTTATGCTTTGTTTGTTTTATTGATTATGTTACATAACATCCGTGGTTAGCAGTGCCAATACGCACGCAGCACCGTGAAAACTAACACATTGCTCTGTTTCTTCTGGAGCTGGTGTTCTTTTCATGCGCTCTTACACTCTGAAAACAAACATGCCTGAAGTACCTGATTTACCACTTACGCCAGCAAACAATACCTCTAAAGTTGCTGGAAAAGCCAAACGCATGGCCACTCGTCAAAGCATCACGCTTACACAGGTGCCCAAAGCACCTCTATCCAACTATGACATCCGCACTTACTGTACGCAGACTTCAAGTCATGTTCAGGCCTCTGTGCCTGCCTCAGCCCTGTCAGAAAAGACCCCAAATAATACCTCCCCAATTTCAAAGCAAGTGCAGTTGTTACAATCTCTGCCTTTGCAAAACGAAGAACAGTGCATGTCGGACAATACCATTTTGCAAACCATTAAATCTCCAATTATTAATCAAAAACAATATGAACCCTTACCATCTGTGGCTGAAGAAGAAGACGTGTTTTCTAATACGTCGACATGTGCAACCAACACGATCCAGAACTCATCAGTGGTGTCAAATATACCCGACTACCGAGCACCTTGTTCGATGGACTCTAGTGTTTCTTCAGTAGCCTCTTTTATTCAAACCACTCCTCGACAGCGCTTATCATCTTCTGAACGCCCAACAACATCTGCCAATAATGGCCTCCTGGAGATCACCCTCACAGCGGTAAACACCACAATCAAAAGTTTATACAGAATGTTCGAAACACTCGAGCAAAAAATAAACTATCAATCCAAGCAAATTGAAAAAATTGCAACGTGGATACAATTTCACCCCTACATGAATCAGCCTAAACCAAACAATAAAACAGAGGATCTGCACCGGCAGGCCATATTAATTGAGGATGAAATCCAAGTTACTGCAGTTCCTGTTATAACTGGAATCATCCGGCCGGTGGAGAGTATCAATCTCATCAACCCTGACCCGAATGCATCATGGATCAGTGTCGACAAAATACCCACAAGTCCACTCCCCACAGCTCCAGTAACCTACGATGTCTTCAAAAAGCAAGCCCGTCAGGGGCCCCCTTCAAGGCTTCTCAGTTCAAAACCACGTCATACTACGCAAAAATGCAGACGAATGATGAAAGTGAAAGCACGCCTAGCAATGAATGATGCCATACTAAAAAACGCATCTACTGATATTCATTCGAGTTCTACTATTCAACAAGCAGAAACAACAAGCCAAACCAGTGCGAAACCAAATGAGCTCCAAGTACCAACAGCGGCTGTTATGGTTCCTGCTTTAAGACAATGCAATACGGCGAAAGACACTGGATCCTCAGGTGACACTCTGATAGCTACCTCTGCGAGTCAGACTCGACTGGCCCATCCACCTTCACACTCACCTTTGAACGCTTTGGTTGCTTTATCTGAAGAAGCAAAAGATACCCGAGTGAATGCTGTTCCTATCTCCAAAAATCTGCCGGTGCAATTTTTCACAGCTGCATCATCATCATCATTTACAAAATCATCCCTCAGTGCGATCTCTGACCGAAATTATATTTCTGAACGAGCTGAAGAAATCAAAGCAGCGGTGGACGAGTATTTACATCAACGTTTACAACTTCCCAATAACAATCATTCTAGACAAGCAGCTAAATGGGAATCGCATTCACAAATACAAGATGAAAATGACCCTGCAGAAAAAAATTGGTCACAAGTAGCCCAATTGAATTATCATCCTACAGGACAACGATCGACCTCAGCTAATGAGGTACAGAATAAGAAGATAGTCCATTTTACAACACCTGAACAATCAATAAAAAAGACACAGATAGTACCTCCAAAAAAAGAAACCAAGAAGAACAA
This sequence comes from Ambystoma mexicanum, assembly GCF_040938575.1. Classification (NCBI taxonomy): domain Eukaryota; kingdom Metazoa; phylum Chordata; class Amphibia; order Caudata; family Ambystomatidae; genus Ambystoma; species Ambystoma mexicanum. The sequence continues at coordinate 332,112,036 of NC_090930.1, forward strand.
ATTTCATGATTTCCATACTCTTATTTTGAAATGTCGAAATGCACCGCATGCCCAATACGACTTGTCTAGAGCAAGCGTTCTTAACATATTTGGTGAACTACAAGTTTTGGAAGATATTTCATCATCTGACATTGACCAAGTGGAGTTTTTGTGCGATAGTAATCTCTCTATCGTCCGCCTATGGATTAGATCTGGTTTAGTGCTAAACACCCTATGGCGAGCAAAAATGGCCTTATTTGATATGGGATTTTTATTGGCACAAGACCCAGAAAGAAGCTATAACGAACAACAAGAGCAAAAATAAAATCAAAAACAAAATGCACAGGTCAATCAACGACAAGAAGAATGTACATGGGCCTTTTGCAACTTATCAGCCAAAACATAACCATCATTGAGCCCGTTCAAACAAAATGTTTCCTTGATCTCATGGAATTTGCGAGGCTATCGACATTTACTGAACCAAGAGCAGAACTGCATAAACAACTTTGAAATTGTAGCGCTTCAAGAAACGTGGATCACACAGACCCCAATATGGGACGAGCATACCGTGGTACATCTCCCAGCAATCGCCTCCACAAAAGGACGACCTATGTCAGGCTTATTGGTGGCTGTCAGAACTACATCAGGCCTTAAACTCCATGCATGGGCCTCCCCAAACAATTTCATGCAGTTAGTCAAAATTTCGAGAGGCTCCGTTAATATTGCATTAATCAACTTGTATCGCAATCCAGTGGCAATTCCTGACAAAACCTTTTATAAAGATCTATCTAGCCTCTTGGAAATAATCTCGAAAACCCCAGATATCTCAACTATCATACTTGCTGGCGATTTCAATTTGCATGATATGTCCACATCTAAAAAAAACCTATCACAAGATACTATTAGAGCTCAAAATTTCATGAGTGAGTGGAGTTTATATATTGCGAATGGTTCTCTTCCAGGAGACATACCATCTCAGCCCACGTGGCACAGAGGCAAATCTACAAGCATTATCGACTACCTATTCCTTTCTGAAGATATATTCATGAAGGCTCTAAAATTTGAAATCATCCAACAATCAACAAGTGACCACAATATGCTGCTATTGACTTGGCCATGGACAGAATCCCAAGAAGATCCACAACATCGGATGATGCCAAATTTGCAAATTAATAATGCCAAAACAAGATTTAAATGGACCCAAACTAAACTAAAATCAATGGAAAGAGAACTACAAGCACAGATAAGTTCTCCTGCGTTTCAATCTTATCCAACAGTCCTGAATATGTTCAATGAAGTTCGCCACATACATCTTATTTCTCCAAAAAAAAACAAGCACGTCTATGATCACCAATTACAGCAGGTGAAATCTATTTACAGGAAAGAACTAAGACTGACGCGATTTCTATCTGTAGATCAGCAACAACGAGCGAAAAGAAGCTTAAAATGCAAATACAAGAATTGGATACGTGGTCACAAAGCCTCTATGTTTCAAAGAGACAGTGAAAATTTTATGTATCTAACCCGTATCAAAAATACATCTCAAATATGGTCCCTTTTGAATGAAACAGTTGTCCACAAACAAGTCGACACACAGCTAAATGGTGTTGCAGAGAGGGAATGGATAAAACACTTCTCTGAATTATACCACAATGAAAACTTTGAGCATTATCAATATCTAACACAAAATAATGCATCTTGATATTTCTGCGGAAATCATCGAAGACTTCATAAATAAGTCCTCTTCATCTCGAGCTGCGGGACCTGATGGTCTAACAAACCAAATGATGAAAGATCATCCAAAATTGTGGGCTAGAATCTTAGACAAGATATTTCAACAAATTCTACACACAAAAACCATACCCACATCATGGTGTACTTCATTAATAGTCTCAATTTTCAAAAACGGCAACCGTGAGGCCCCTTCTAACAATCACCCCATCGCCCTTCTGGACACCCCGAGCAAAATATTTTGTCGATTTGTCTTGCGAGATTTCAATCAATGGACTCTGGAGACCCAACATCGAGACCCGAATCAAACGGGCTTTGTGCCAGGCATGGGAACAACTGTCAATTTAATTACATTACATGCCCTAAAAAATCAAGCACATTACACCAAGAACCCGATATATTTTGCATTTATAGATTTACAGGCAGCGTTCGACTCTATTTCTAGAGTCAAACTCATTAACAAGCTCATTGAAGAAGAATGCCCCGACTTTAATTGATATTATCTATGCGTTGTATTCTGAAACATCAATACGTATTAGACTGTCAATAATGGGTCTGCTGTCTGCCTCTATTAGAACATCTAAAGGTTTAAAACAAGGCTGTCTATTAGCATCTGCCTTGTTTAATTTCTATATTCAAAATATCAAGAAGATTTTCAGAGAAGTACCATCAGATTCTCCTAAGTTAAACAATGTGATCATACAAGCTCTTTGGTATGCGGATGATCTTGTCCTTATATCAAAAACCCCTAGTGGCCTGCAAAGACTCTTGACAGCTTTGTCTCAATATTTTGACCTAAACGAACTCATCATAAACTTAAAAAAGTCACAGTTAGTACAATAGGTTCCAAAAGCTTCTCTGAGTAATAAAATGAACTGGAAAATCAAAGATGTTAAACTTGATATTGTTCAAAACTACACATATCTAGGATTGGCTTTTGATGATGCTCCTAACATCGACACCCAAAAGCTCATCGTTGTAAATAAAGTGATCCCAGCCATATCGCAAACCAGGATAATCCTGTTTAAATTTGGCAAATTTTCAATAGCCCCGGCAATCCAGTATTGGCGACAAAAAATCACGCCTACTCTTCTTTATGGTCTTGAAACCAGAACATTTATTGAAAATTCATTCTTTGAAAAAATTGAAGCAAAATACTGGCGACAATCATTAAGAGTCCCAATATGTACACCTGGGCCCTGGTTACGATATGAGCTGGGATTCACATCTTTACACGCCAGATATCACTGGCAATTATGTGCGTTTTTCAGGAAATGTATAATTTATGATAAGAATAACACCCTGTTGGCAACTGTATCAGACTATATGTTCCATTCTAAACATCGCTTCACTCAAGAATGGACAAGAAACGTAATATCAATACTGGCCAAGGCTAAAGCCACTCTTGAAATGTTGATTAATAATCCAGATCATGCAAAAAAAAAGATCTTCATGCAAGATTGGATAGCTACTCGCGCTAGCTGTCTTTCATACAAACACTTCAATGCGCTAGAATTTCTGGACAAAAAAATGGGAGTAACTGAAACTTATTTGCTTTAAGCTCCAAATCCCAAAACACGCTCAGCGATCCTACGTTTACGCTTGAATTTATGGCCTACTCGGGACATTCAAGCGCAGAGAAAACAACTAAATTTGGAAAAAAATTACTGTCGATTTTGCCTTAATCCTTCTTTTGAAGAAACACTTGAACATCTTGTTATGAAATGCACTGCGCTATGCAAACTGAGAGATATACACTGTGCTAACCATTTACTCTATATGTCCTATGTATTACCAGAATACAGATGGTTAAAAATACTCACAACTGAAAATATGAGTTTATACATAGCAACAACCAACTTTCTGAATGCTTTAAAGTTAGAAGCCAGACCCATCCTCACTGAAATGTAATGAGAAGAAATTAAGTCTTGTCAAATGACCTGTGAACAATAGCTTGAAATATGCTATGTTATGTTATGTTATGATTTATACGTATTTGCTGTGTTTTAATGTTTTAGGTTGGCTAAATATTACATGTGTGTGTATTCTTGTGATTCTGTTTTTGATGTATCGTACATTTTATGAATGGTTAACTATCTGAAAAACTGGTGAAAATGAATTAAGTATCTGTTAACCTTTTTAACAAACTGTTTAAGAAAGTTTCCTTTTTTTCCTTTTTGTATAAATTGAAAAGTTGAGTAATCAGCTAAACCAATAAAAAAAAAAAATAAGTTTTAACCTGCCTCATCCTGTACCCAACTAATCTCTCCAGCACTCTACTCTTACTGATCCACTCACAGTTAGTCAACAAAAACCAAAATGGCAGGGGGGCACTATGCAAGACATTGTTACATTGCATTACATTACTTGATTATTTCTGCTTCTGGCTACCCAGGAGAACTAAAGCTGCACCTCAAATGGAGCATCTCTTTGTTTTTAAAAAGGTTCACTTTTTTTTTTGAGAGACAACCCATGCATAGTGTGGGTTTAATTCGTTTGCCAACTTCGAATTTCCGTCAGGAAATCTGGTTCTTCCTTCTCTTTCCCTGTCCTTATTTGATAGGCTCTTTATAATTATATATTCATTTATTTATTGCATTTGTTGGGAGCGCACAGACCTGGAGATATCATGGCACTAGTACACAATCAAATACAGACATAAGTATCAAGTCAGTGATGCATGCATACGAGAGCAGGAGCAAAGGAATGAGGAGGTAGGTAAGGCTATGAGGAGCCTCAATCATATCTGTTAAACAATCATGTTTTTAGACATTTTCTGAAAATTAGTTAGGAAGGTTCTTTGATGCAAGGAGTTAGGGTATTCCACATAGTGGGGGCAGGAACCAGTAAGCGAGATCCCCCTATTCACTGTAGAGCGCATTCTCATGTGAGCACACCCGACAAATCGCGAGAGTTGAAAAGAGAAAGGCATTCAGAGCACGGGTAAGACGCGTATTGCACAGCAGCCCCATCGCTCCCACTAGGAGGCAAGCACACAGGCCCCTGCCTGGCATCCACCCCTATTATATACACTCCAAGACACTTTCCTATGATAGACTGACGAGCAGAATACACAGTAAAACAACTGTGTGATAATCGTACTTCTTGTTGGCAATAAAGGCAATAATCTCACCAGCCTGTGTCCGTGTAATCAGTGGGAGGCCACAACATAATTGGCAATGAGGACTTCAGTGAAGACCCACAATGGACATCATGCAGGGTGCCCCAACACCACCAGCATTTCTCCAGTCCCCAGGCAGGCAAACCATACCATGGTCGCAGTGGGAACCAATGTTTGTGACATACGTGAGGCAGTGGTTGGTGTGAACTTCGCAGCAGCAAGGAAGAGGGTCATGCTGCTAAATGCACTAAGGGTGCAAGGTAAGAGAATCTTCACAGGATTGAAATCTGAAGCAGGATTAGAGGAGGATGATATTGTCAACAAAGAGGCAGTGAGGCGGATCGTGAAGACGTTTGCATCTAGTGAGAATGTGGTGCTACACAGAATACGTTTCCACAGTAAGAAACAAGAACCAGCAGAGCTGGTAGACGACTATGTGACGAAACTGAGATAACTGGCTGCACTGTGTGGGGGAAATCATCAGAAGAAAGAATATGTGCAATGCTGACCCTGCACACCAACAGTCATAAGATACAAGACAAGCTTATTTTGGAAAAGATTCTGCAGCTGGACAAAATGATACAAATAGCCAGAGCCATCAAAGAGACCCCTAGGAGATGCAAATTATTTTCGGGAAGCTGCCCCGAGCCGGAAGTACAAGCACTACAATTCAGCGAGAGACGGGAGAAATGGCAGCCAGACACAAAGTAAAGCAATTCAGGGAAAAGAGAACTGCCCAAATGCTACAGATGTGCCAGCACCAGTCACCTTGCCAATGACAAGGAGTGCCCAGCCAGGAACAAAGAGTGCTCTAAGTGCGGAAGATGTGGACACAAAGCCGTCGCACGCAATTGGAGAGGCAGTAAAATGGCAACAGCGATACACAGCGACACGGCTAGAACGGAAGAGTCATCGGAGGATGAAGGGTGTCTCACCATCATCATGGTCAACAGCATCACTGCTTGCAGAGAATATCTGCAGTATGTCATCAAAGTTAACGGCGATGAAACAAGGGTCATGGCCGACTCCGGATCTGACCTAACCATTCTACCCCTAGCCTCGTACAAAGATATGGTTTGGACAAACCGCATGGAAGAACGTACGATGAAACACAGACTTACTGTCTTTAGTGGAGCCACTGTGAATTTGCTAGGCTGAAAACAAGGCACCACTGAATTCAGAGGGAGAGTGGCAAAGACCACAGTATATTTTTCTGAGAAAGGAACAGCTGTGCTGGGTTGGGACGATCAAGACAAACTGCACATACGGCTAGACGCCAGCATGGCAGGTGAGGTGCTATCACTCACCTCGGAGGGCTTAGAGTATCCAAAGAAGAATTTCACGAGCTGTTCACAGATGGACCAGGAAACAATTAAAATTATGTGCATGGAATTATGTGCATAGAATAAAGTTGAAACATGAAACGTGGAGCTGTCCAAATCAAACATAAAGTGAGGCCAGTCGCGAAAATGGCAAGAGGGGTTATACAGGAACAACTTGACAGGATGCTCAAAGATGGAACAATAGAAATTGTGAAATCATCTGAGTGGTTAAGCCCGGTGCTCCTGACAAAAAAACCTCACTCCAGTGACCTGTGCATATGCATAGACCTCCACAGGCTGAACCTTGAAGTTGTAACTGACATCTATCCACTCCCCCAGCATAAACAAAATACTCCTTCTAATGAAAGAGGCCAGGTTTTTTCAAAACTCAACTTGTGGGACTCATACCACCAAATTGCCCTACACAAAGAATCAAGGTCCCTGACAGCATTTATAACCTCATTAGGCACATACCAGTTCACTCGCCTGCCGTTTGGTCTGTCTTCGGCCGCTTCTGCTTTTCAACGCATAATGAACTTGCTCCTGCGGACAACTGGCAATGTAGTCTATTTTCAGGATGACATTCTGGTATATGCAGCTGACGTCCAAACACACGACAGGGTGCTTCTTGAAGTACTAACCAGACTACAGGAACCGGCAGTCCGACTACGATTTGACAAGTGTGTCTTAAGGGCAGATGAAGCAGAGTATTTAGGATACAAAATCTCAAGAGCAGGTATCAGCCCAAAGAAAGATCTGTTCCACACCATTTTGAAAGCACCAGACCTGTCCAACAAGGAAGAACTGAGATTGTTTCTGAAAATGGGTGAATACTATGCAAAATGTGTGCAGAACTTTTCAGAAACCATGACCCCCATGCGTGAATTAATGAAAAAGGGGTCTGAGTACAAATGGGGAACAGAACAGCAGGTGGAATTTAAAAAAAAGTGAAGGAATGTATCACCCATGCCCCCTATCTACAGCGCTTTAACCCACAATGGAGGATCATTATAGCTAGAGAAGCCAGCTCCTACGGTCTTGGCATGACACTGTCTCTGAGGAAGGGTGATGCGAAACAAGTAGTGGCATTTGTCTCAAAGGCACTGTCATTAACTACTCAACAATAGAAATGGAGATGCTGGCGTGCGCATGGGCACCAGATTATTTCCGGATGTACGTATGGGGCACTAAATTCCAACTGGTGACAGACCACAAGCCATTGGTACATGTTGCTCATCCCCGGAGGGATGAGAACGGCTACCCCTCGCCATGCCCGTATCACAGCCAAGCTGCTGGAATATACCTAGGAAGTGATTCATATCTCGTGATGGAGAAATGCGCAGGAGGACTGCATGTCACGATTACCGGAGCGTAACAATGCAGATGAAAACTTCTCGAAGGACAAGTGTGTCATAGCTTCATTGGGAGAACTCCGAAGCAAACAATACCTGGAGATGAGCGAGAAACACTGAAGAGAGGAAACAGCAAGTGATGCCGCCATGGTGAAGCTCACGCAATGGGTTCCAAATGGCTAGCCAGATGAAAGAACCATCCCGTAAGGCCTGCGGCCATACTGGAAAGTATCAGATTAAATATTTGAGGACTAAGGCATGCTGAGGAGATGAGGCCAGCTCATCACAGCCATTGCATTGTGAAGAACTATCATGTGCAGGGCTCATGCAGGGCATTGGTGGAGCAATATGATGAGGAGAAGGGTGAGAGAGTCGTACTGGTGGCCGGGCATGGAACCAGACATAAGAGTGATGACTGAACGGTGCCACAAATGCCTCAATAGTGATAAGAGGTTGAAGGTGAGGCAGGCACCACTTCAACGTACAGAAATTCCAGACAGAGTATGACAGAAATTAGGACTGTACTTCATAGGCCCACTGGAGCTGATGAGACCTGAGCACAAGCATGACATTGTGTTAATGCACTACCTATCAAAGCGGGTGGAAATAGAGTTTGTCCCGGACATCACGTTGTCCACAGTGATCAGAGTGTTGAAGAGCATCTTCCAGAGGGAAGGATTGCCCAAGGAATTGGTCACTGACAATGGTGTTCAATTAGTCAGTCGCAAGATGGACACATTTCTAAAGGACAATAACATTCACTAAGTGTAAGCGGCGCTGTATCACTGTCAAGCTAATGGCTTTTTAGAACGGCCAATAGGTTCATAAAGGGAGCGATGCAATTAGCTAAAGCGTCAGGGATGCATCCCTTTTGCACAGTAAAGGAGGCAATGACAGCCCACCAATTGACTCCCAACTGGACCGCCAATGTGTCCCTGTTTCGGCTGCTAAGAGAATGCAGGGCAGCATCCACTTTGGTTCCTCCATTGATGTCACAAGTAAGGGAAGACGATGAAGTCGACATGGACAAATTGGTATGGAGAATTTAGAAGAGCAAGGCACTCATGAAGGAGTGGAACAACAAAAGGAGGGCATCCCAGTTCAGTGGGATATAAGAAGGAGATTGGGTGAAAATACAATGATCACATAGGGACCCCGTCACACTGTCCAAATTCAGCATACCAATCACGGTGCAACAAAGGGGGACCAACATCATGCACACTCAGGATCGGAGGAGATAGAACTTGGAACAGGTGGCGCTGTTTGAGAGAAGCCTCAAAGAGGCAAAAGATCCCACAGAGCGGGATCGAGTGCACAAAAGCAAGTAGAAAGGAGATGAAGGAAGGATCGTTAAAAGACTGCAAACCCTGAGCAAGGAGATGGTGGGAAATCAGGAGGAGAAGGATGGAGGAAGCAGAGGACCCACAAGGGAGAGACAAGAGCAGTAAGGGTTGATTCCAGAGGGAGAGAAAGAGACCGACACGATTCACAGACTTTTTTATGGAGTAGCACGCTCCGCCTTCATTTTCCAACAAAAGGACATATGTAGAGTGCACTCTCGGGAGAGCATGCACTACCTCTTGCGAGAGTTGAAAAACAAGAGATGCTTCAGAGCGCGGGTAAGGGGTGCCTTCCACCCCTATTACTTTCCCTCCAAAACACTTAACTATGATAGACTGATTAACAGAGTTCGCAGTGAGGCAACTGTGTGATAAACTTACCTATTGCTGGCAATAAAGGCAGTAATCTCACTAGCCTGTGTCCATGTGATCAGTGGGAGGCCACAACACTTGCTTTCTGTTGGATCTGGGCGTGACGAGAGCCAGGATGGAGGAAGAGCGCAGACAGCATAGGTTTGTCTTTCTGGAGATGTGGCGATTTAGGAAGTTGGGTGCTGAATTATGGATGCACCAATGTGCAACCAATGTTCAATTGTTAAGATTTTGAATTCAAACCAGGATTTTATAAGTAGCAAATCTGCTTCACGCGTGGCTTTAGAGATACGGTCAGTGCCCTTTATAGCCTGTTGTGTACGGAGTACACTGTTGTACGCATGCCCGAGCCTCAGCGAGGTTCGCGCATGCGCGTGGCAAATAAAGGCGGTGCCGACGGCTGTTCGCGCCGGGCACCGGAGCATCAACACGTCTCCGGCGTGTGTTCTTGCATGAATGCCTGCGCATGTATGAGAGTGCGTGCGAGGGGCCCCAGGCTGTGTGTCCCACACCCCAGCACACAACATAGCCCAGGAGCTCTGAGGGCATTGGTTTGAATCAGGTATACTTTAGAAATGTTTTTTGTGTAGGTGCCAGTGAGTAGAGCATTGCAGTAATCCAATGTACTGGCAATGTTGGCCATTGCCAGGCTAAGGCCGTTGTCTGGAGGCACACACTGTCTGCTTAGGTTAATATTCTACAGCCTGCAGTTAGGTACTTCTACATATTTCGGTCATTTTTGGCAAGTGGGATTTTGGCTAACACGTCGTTCTTTTGAGGAGGATCGTGAGATGGCATTTTGAGGTGTCACACGGATTTGGGCTTTTTATTAAATATAATGAACATGCTGTTCTTCCAAATACCATGTTAGATTTTTCTTAGCCTCATATTGAAATACCACGTGTTTAATATAGAACAAATATGATAGAAACATCGCTCCTTCTGTTTTCTCCCTATTTCACGCTGTCAACATAAGAGCAGCGGGATCTGCTTATTGTTTGGAATGCTCAATTTGGTGACGGATTACGAGAGTTTGGGTGCTGCCATCGGATTGGCTGAGTCTCAAATTGATTAACTGAATTTGTTTTATAGCCTGATTGTTTCCTGTTCGTCTGGGGAGAGTCAGATTATATGAATTTGTTTTTTTATGTGTATTTCTTTCCTGCTGATCTTCACTTTGTTTTTCGTTTAACCGTGGTTTTTTTGTCACATTATTTAAGAAAATCTGCATTAAATAAAAGACGTCGGACTCCAGTGCTCAGAATTAGTCATCCTGTGCAAGTGTTAAAGAGTACACGTGGTCACGAACTATATTCTCACTTTAATACTTTATCTTCTGTCAATTATCCGACGTGCTATCAAATTATTTTTTTTTCAAAACCCCAGAAAAAAACCTGTTCAGCACGTAAGATAATAAGAAGTAATTACATATGCAGTCTTTTTCTAACAAAAACCTTTCTTTACTCTCTCAATCTCCTCTTAAATTATGCTTTCCCATCCTAATTCAAGAAAGAACAATATTGTTCTAACAGATTAGCGCGCTTCATGTGTTTTCAATTTAACATTCCATTTACCTTAATGGATTTAAATTTGATGTGTCATTTTAGCCTTCAGGGGGAATGTAATATCGAAAATTCTTCAGCTTTCACAGTAATGAATAGCAATAGTGTAATTATTGCAGGCCTGAAAACAGCAAATATCATTTCTAATGGTGTTTTCTTGTTTTTGATTCTGCAGGTGATAAAACATTTGGTTTTGCTGTTGATTTTGTAATCCGTCTAATGCTTTTAATTGGATAACAAGGTATGCATATCAATCTCATTAGAATGTCAAAGCTGAATGTCACCTGTCTTCATAGTAATAAGATTAATACTGTGTGTCTTACATAGCGCTTCACAAGAGCTATTCGCAGGGCTACTCGAACGGCTAAACGCTGTAATAATATCGTTTTATAGTCCTGCAGCAAGGACCATACCGGGTGTTATGGGCCCTGAAGACCGAGTTAAAGGCCCAGGCGAAGCGAGGGACTTTAACGGGTCTGCCATAACACCCGGTACAACAAAAGCTGCAGGTCTATAAAGCTAATAGGGCACCCTCAGTGTTTAATTAAAGTACATTAAATGAGAAATGTTTAAAGTAGAAAAAATGCAAAATGATGCATATCTTTTAATGTATGCAAATATAGGGTTGAACTACTTACAAATTACTTGCATGTCATTTAACAATCTAAACTGTGTAATATAGCTATTTTACCCATATTTACTATGTAGCTGTAACTTCTATTACTAACTGTGAGGTACTTACATTTCTCCAGTGCCTTCCTAGCAATCGTCTGCAGCCAACGTGTCTTTTGTTATAAAGTGGCTGTTTCAATGCAGCCCACGGTACTGGTGGATATTGACAACTGAAAATGAAAGGAAGTTTGCTTCTTTGATGGGGCGGGCCACGCCAGGCATGCTGCAGAGGCAACACGGCACACAGAACTTGAACTGTTTCAGTTCTGTGTGCTGTGTTGAAATCAACTGCTGCCTCCTCGTAGGTAAGCTTTGTTTACATTTTTCTGGGCTGTAATCAATCTGCAGGCTATACCACTTTGAATAGCCCACAGATTGACCAATCACGGCCATCAAACACCCTCTAGCCATTACAGTGACCAAACCTAAAGTTATGATTTATCCACCACTGAAATAAGTAGGATACGTTGCCACTGTTATGATTCGTGCTTGGATAGTGCAGGGATGTGCTATACCAATGAATTCTCTAGCTTCACCACCGCTTTACATTGTTCTAAACTAAAGATGATGAGAAATGATATGATATAAGTCATTTATACCGCACCTGTACACAAATGTTTCTAGGCGCGACAAGACAAGGGAGGGAAGACACAGGGTGGGCAAGACAAAATGATCCTACTAGCCCTTATGTCATTCAGATCGTGCAAGTGCGAGAACGAGCAGTGCAAGGGGACAGGGAGGGGGGGGAAGTGCAAGGGAGTGGGGAGGGGAAACAATAAGTGCAGTCAGTGCATGAGATGGGATGAGAGGAGATGTAGCCTGCTGGCAAATTACAAACTGTAACACATTGAAAACTTGACTCAAATCCCAGCTTTCAATTATATTATCTTGGTGAAATAATGCTATGTTTGGTAAGTGGGAGAATTTCCAGGAGTCCCGGTCTCTAATAAACCACAAACATAACTGAACAACATATTGCATAAAAGGAAAGTAATGTCAATAATGTCTGCTATATATACTTGAGAATCTGTGGGAGGGGGAGAGGTTGGTATTGAGATTGCTTGTTCTGGAAGTTGGGGACACTGCACTGTCTACTTGGGCCATTGCACTATGGGCCAGAAAAGTAAACGTGCACCCCAGGCCAAATGTTGCCAGTCCCCCCAGGTCTTTACATCTTAACGGACATAGGCACAGCATCTCAATCTGCTGTGGAAAGATCTAGTAGTGCATTTGATTGTTGCTTATATTTTAGTTGCTCAATAAACCCTTGTTATTGGAAAACACGTGAACTAATTTTAACAATACTTGCTGCACTTGTGCCTTTCAGATAAACAGGCATAGCTTACTGCTTTCCAAGGGTTTATTGGAAATGTGCAAACTGACAGCATAATCAATAGATTTTCCCAAATCCCCAAATCAGTGCCACAAATCCTGTGCCACGTGGACAGAGCGTAAAGAGGCAAGGAGGGTCTTCACCCAAACATGACAATGTGAACCTACTGGAAATGGAACTGTGGAACAATGTTTAACTGATGTCACACCATGCCGTCATGCTGGCCAAGCCGCTGTTTATCGCAAGCTGTGTGGAGCATGCACCATGTCTCAGTGGACTGAGGCCATGGGGATTGCGGTGCTGTTATTTGGCAGTGGGAGGTGAATGTAGCTGCGGCAGAGTAGTATGAGGGACCCCGCATCTGGGAGCTACTCAGGAGGAGGACTGATTACATACCCTGGGGCTTTGGCGGGGCTATGCAGGACCTGGCTTCTAAGCCCATAACCATCAGCTTCCTGTTTGCATAGGGTGAAGTACCTGGACGAGTTGTTTGAAGATGCAAGCCCTATGGTCCATCACTGGAGGTAGTGTTTGCTGGAGCTAAAGAGGGGTGCCCATCATGGTCCTCCCACCTTCCCGCCCTGCAGGCTTGGCATTGACTTACTGTTTTTTCTGGTATTTTTAGACATGAGTTCACCTCTCTAGTGGTTATCTAAGCGTTGTGCCGTGCCACCTTATTTTGCCCTGCATGTGCATATTACTACATCTGCATTGTACCTGATGTACTGGTGTATCATGCCATTTTCTTGCTGTACTGCATTCCTGTATTCTTGTTGTGAATTTTTCTCTGGCCCTCATTACGACCCTGGCGGATTTTTTCCGCCAGCGACGGACTTTCCGGCCATGGCGCAAAGTCCCTTTACGCCATGGCGGATGGCGGACTTACCGCCCCATTCCGAGGTCGGCGGGGCGGTAAGTCCCCATTGACCCATTTACCCTTCCCCATTCCCATTTCGGCCCCATAGGGCTCAATGGGAGTGGGGAAGGAGTTAATTACGCCACCGTAAAATACGGTGGCGTAATTAACACCAAGGTCCCAGAGCGCCATGGATTTTTCCGCCCGCAAAAAGCGGGCGGAAAAATGACCATGGCGCTCCAGGAACTCGTAGTTGGCGGTAAGGGGTCCGCGCAGCTAACGCTGGCGCAGACCCCTTAGCGCCAGGGTCGTAATGAGGCCCTCTGTCTTCTATGTATATGTTTTCATGTTTCTGTATTTTTGTACCATCTCATAAAACATTGTAAAGCACTTTGTTATAAAGTTCTATAGTAGCACACATTATAAAAGTGTACATGCATCGCAAATAGTAGAGCATCACTGAGGTGATCTCTCAAAGAAATCAACATCAATAATGATATGATATGATATGGCATTTATAACAAGCCTATACACAAGTTTTTCAAGGCGCAAGGAGGCAAGCAAGGGGGAACAGAGTGAAGACAGAGACAACAATCTTACTAGGCCCGGTGACATTGAGATTGTGCAAGTGCAGGGGAAGCGGAAGTGGAAAAGTGCAGGGGGGAAGGGAGGAGGAGGCAGTGCAGTACATGGGAATGACAGTAAAATAAATAGAATCAATAAGCGATGAGTAATAGTGTGGCCAGCAGGTGGCAAGTGCAAGGGTGAGTGCAGACAGCAGGTGTCAAGTGCTGGTAAGGGACTGTAGCGATACAGAAAACAGTCCCCAAGTGCGGGGGATGCCAGGGAGGCAGTGCAGTGGTGCAGCTGGCAGGGAAGGGGACCTGGGCCCGAGATCAGAGGTTAGCCAGGTGACCAGTGTAGTTTCAGCCAGGAGTTCAGCAGGCAAGAGGAGGAGAGAAAGCAGAAGCAAAGAGGAAGGTTTTGAGGTGCTTCCGGAACTGGAGATGCTTCTTCTCAAGTTTTAGGGAGTTGGAGGCGGATGAGAGAAGAGCTTGAGAAGGAAGATATTTAGGAAGAGAGTGTTGAATGTATTGAGGCCCCAGGCCCCAGAAGGCCTTGTGGAAAAGGCAGAGGGTTTTGAACATAATCCTCGCAGCCACTGGTAGTCAGTGCAGAGATTTCAGTCCTGGAGAGATACGATCCCAAGGCTTGAAGCAAAGGACAAGTCTCACAGTCCTGTTCTGGATAATTTGCAGAGGGCGGAGAGTAAAGCAGGCAGATTTAGAAAGAGGCTGTTGCTGTAGTCCAGCCTAGAGAGAAACAGAGCTATGGAGACAGTGAGCTTCCGGGGGAAAGAGAGGAAAGGAAGAATAACTGTGAGGAGGTGCAGCTGGTAGTGTGACTTCTTAGAGATGTCAGAGATGTGAGGAGAGAAGGGGAGTGTGGAGTCGAAGGTGACCCCGAGGTTTTTAGCCTCACAGGTGGGAGCAGGAAGAGGGCCAACAGAGGCCGGACAGAGAGTGACAGGAAAGGAGGGAGCACGTGTGCCGATGAGGAGAATCTTGGTCTTACTAGCATTAAGGCAGAGATCATTGGTGGCATACCACTCCTGGATAGCAGACAGACAGTCAGAGATGAGCAAAGGAGAAGTAGTGGCGGAAGGGAGCCAGAAAATGAGTGTCATCTGCATACAGGGTCGGATTTGCCCTTTGGCCACTTGGCCCATGGCCTGGCCGAATTCGTCCCTGGCGAGTGGGGCCTGTTTCTGCCCACACCTGGGCCAGTTTGAAAAAAAAACTGGAAAAGAAAATTGAAAAAAAAAACAACATTGAAAAAAAAACACCTGCAATGGCATCATTCATAACAAAGCAAGGTAATCATGTGTTACCTTGCTTTGATGATTGATTTGCATGCATGATGTGTGCATCATAAATCATGATTCATGCATCATCCACATGCTGCTGCAGCATGCAAAGTTGAGGGGCTGGTGCCGCCGCTGGGTCGGCTGCTGTCACTGTGCTGGCACTACAGGGGGCATGGTGCCTCCTGGAGAGGCTGTGCTGTTGTATTAGTGATAAATACGTATTAGTGATATTAATGATAAATTACAAATTTTAGAGGAGAATAAGTATCCATTTCGGACTTTGTTTTTTGTCTTTCACAAGTTGTAGTAATAGCATGTTTTTTCTACCGTTGTCTCTGTTATGATCATCACAAGACATTCCATCTCTGTGTCCTCGCTCACTTGACAAAATCCTAGTTTATAAAAGTTTCTGTACAGTGTAGAAATGTTTGACCATAGCACAGCAGGTGGCCATTGACTTCATTGTGCCACAATGAATGCTTTGTTGTAATGTGTCTGTCTTGCCCATCTCCCTGGCATGCTGTTCAGGATGTTTGTTTGCATGTATGAGATAATGAGTGTTCAGAGTATGGGATGTCCTGTGCGTGTGGTGCTTTCCCTATTTTACAACCTCTGAAGCCTGAAAGTAGATGCATGCAGGCTTGACATGCGGCCAACTTTCCACCAGACCTGCAGATGAACTTAACTGGTCTGCTGTTAAATCTCAGTTACCAGTTTAATGGTATCCACGACAGAATAATTGCTCATTTTACTATAGCCGATATGATAGTTCAGTGGGTTAAGCACTCACTGCTGTGATGTATGTGTGATCTGCAGTTTCAAATCCCAGCAAGACCATCTCAGCCTTTCATCCTTCTTAGTTCGACAAATGAGTACCAATACAGGTTTGGGTGATATTGTATGCATATTTTTTCTATAAAAGAGAGCATAAGTGTAATACAATAACATATTATCATTTGGTCTTGGACGTCTGCTTGCCTTCACAGTAATTTGACAATATGAATCTATGCACAGAGATATTAATGATACATAGGGTGATCCATTATTGTATGAAACGTATATCACATTAGTGAAATCATAACCATATTTTTCGCAGTGTACTTCGGAACAATGCTATTTGATGCCACTCCCTTTTTGGTCAAGGGGTGAAAGGTTGTGTTTCATCACTTACCGGGATGTCACTTTTGGGCGGGGTCAAATGACATCACTTCCGGTGATGTCATCAGAGGTCAAGGGTTGTGACGTTAGGAAAGGGGTGGGCACTTTTTTTGAGGCAATGGGTGGGCCACTTTTATTTGGGCAGTCCGGGCCTATTTCTTGTCCCAGTCCAACCCTGACCGCAAAGCTTTGAAAGTTGGGGCTGAGAGAGGCAATGCGGTGGGAAAGAAGTGCCAGGTATTGGTTGAACAGCCAGGGAGAGAGGTTAGACCCCGGTGGAAAACCACAGGTAGAGATAGAGATAGAGGAGAGGAAGGACCCAAGTTGAACCTGGGAGGGTCGATCAGAGAGGAAAGAGGCATGCCAAGGAAGAGCCTGATTGGTGATACACAGGTTATCACAGATACGGTTGAGCAGGACGGCATTGTTAACCATGTCAAAGGCAAACGAGAGATCAAGTAAGATGAGGACACAGAGGGTTTTGGAATCGATGTTGGAGAGCAGGACTTCAATGATGTTCAGGAGAGCAGTTTCTGTGCTTCTGGCAGATCTGAAGTCAGACTAATGGTCATGGAGACAACCAACAGATTCAGTGTGAAGATTAAGTTGGGAGATGGCCAGCTTTTCCAGGACTTTGCCCAGTAAAGGAGTGGTGGAGATTGGGCGATAGTTAGCCAGGCAGGATGGGTCGGCAGTGGGTTTCTTCAGAAGAGGGTGCACAAGGGAGTGCTTTATGGGGGAAGGGAAGACACCAGTGATGAAGGAGTGGTTGCAGAAGTCAGCCAGAGCAAGGGCCAAGGAGTCAATGTGGTCGTTGATAGTTTTGGAGGAACAGGGGTGAACCTGTTTTGATGAGACTTTCATAGATCAGACTTGTCTAGAAACCTCGTCTGGGGAGAACAAGGGAAAGGCAGAGAAGGAGGGAGGAGAGGTGGCCGAAGAAGGGCCAGAGAAACAAAAGGGATTAGAAGAGGTAGAGGGAGAGGAAGAGAGAGAGGACAGGATGTCCTGAGTTTTAGAGATGAAATGGGAAGCCAGGGCCGTGCAGAGGGCCTGGGAGAGGAAAAGAGAGGTAGACACTGCAGTAGGATTGGCCAGCTCCTTGCAGATTTTAAAGAGTTCGGCCAAATTGTTAGATGACACAGGGACACGGACTTGGATGTGGGCTTATTCTTGGTGTGTACAGGGAGATAGTATTGCCTTTGGATCAGGCGGCGGGCCAGTTTGTCAGAGGATGTACCGGAAGCATGCCATTTCCTCTCAGCCACCCTGCACTTGTGTTTAGGGGTGACAAGGTCTGATTCATACCAGGAGCTGCACTTGACTTTGGGTTTCAAGCAAATCCTCATGACAGGGGCAAGAACATCGAGAGTATCAAATATAGCAAAATGGAGCATGGAGAGGGCTGTGTCAGGGATTGAGTCATTCAAAGGAGGAGGGGGTGGTGAGAAAGTGGTGGCAAAAGCCTCAACTGACACATGCTTCATGGGTCAGATAACCGAGAAGGTAGGTGGCAGTGCTGGAATTGGCTTGGCCTGCAGGTTGGAGAGAGTGAGCAGGGAGGAATGGAGGAAGTGATCAATCCAGGAGAGAAGAGTGGTGAGAGGAATAGAAAGGGGAAGGTTTGTAGAGATCAGAACATCCAGAGTGTGCCCTGCAGAGTGAGTCGAGCCAGAGGGTAGGATAGAGAGTGAGAGAGAGTCACAGAGGTTGTGAAAGAGTCCAGAGGAAGGACAGGAAGCATCCAGGTGGATATTAAAATCTCCAAGAAGGAGGAGTTGAGTGGTTGAGACCAGGAGGCAAGAGGAGAAGTCTGCCTGCTCAGAAACAAAGGAGGAGATCTGACCAGGTGGCCACAGTAAGGGAATGGCTTGAAGAGAGAGATAGTCTGCAGACAATGCATTCAAAGGAGGAGTAGGCCTACATAGGAATGACAGAGGCAGGAATCCACTCGGGGAAGATCATGGCACACCTCCTCCGGGGAACGGTTGGACCAGGGTGCGGAGAGGATCTTGTAGCCGTCAGGGAGGAGAGTGTCAAAGCTTGTGGCAGAGCTGGCTGCGAACCATGTCTCGGTGAGACAGAGGACATCGAGGTTAAATACTTCCAGGAGGCGGCAGATGTCAGAGGAGTGTTTGAGATTTAAGAGTGTTAATATGGAGAAGGTTGCCATCCTTGAAAGAATAATGCCAACGCATTGCTTTGTCAGAGTCTTTAAAATAACACAACTCAACTTCCCGGAAGAAAAAGGGCATGACAGTTTCATATCCTTCTGCACAATTGCCCCAGATAAGGATATACTACATTCCCCACACTTTCTTGTCCATACAAAAAAGTATTCTATTTATTTCATGTCAGTGTCATGGCAAAACATGTCCAATAGCAGATACGATATCTTAGCATGTAACGTGCTTGCCTTGATGTGCTTTATATGAAGCTTCAGATTTAGATACAGGCAGAAGAGACACACCCTTCATTCTTAGCAAGTTGATACATTGAGTACCTTTTCATTGAATAATTTAAAAAAAACACTACAGATCTAAGAGGGTGAAGTCCATCATGGAGAGGTATATAATAACTTGTTTATTATTTTTGGACTTTTCACATAACCAATGATTGGTTAGCTATGAAGGATCACCTACTCCACCAGCTACACACCTGGCATATATTCCAAAAGCATGTCCAGATGCCCAGATGCTAAGGAAGAAAACTCGCAAGCTAGCCCTTTACACATGGAAGAAGATGTTGCAGGTGGCATAGCAGTGTCCCACCCCCTCCAAATAGACAGTGGTCATCTCCAGAAACTTCTTCCATGATAATTAGCATAGTGGCAAACAGTTCTTGCATCTTTAGTTCACAACCTGCAAGCTCCAATGATACCTAACATCCTTGTGAAACTGATTTCACAGGAGAAGGGCCAAATATTGCCAAAGTTGGGCTAAAGGAAAAAATGTGCACCATGGGTCCCAAACACAAAGTATGCACCTTGGAGGTAGAGGAGCACATCATCTAACTTAGGGCCGTAATTTATCTTAGAATCACAGAGCACCACAATGCACGGATGGAGTCAAATTACCTTTATGCAGTAGGAGCTGATGGTGATCCATCAAATCTTGTGAGTGATGTCCTGTGTTTAGAATCAGGAAAGTCGAGGTGGGTAATTCCTTTCTATCTTTGGTTTCTATTCTGAAATGGGCAAGGCTATAACCAGAGGGCTATTATGGTGTCCTCATGGTCATGCATTGCATCAGTATGCCAAGGAACTTTCACGCCAAATCCTCTCCAATAAATGTAGGGCTTCCTCACAAGTAAGTCCTCTTATTTAAAGGAACCAGAATGTAATATATCGAACTGCTTAGTAATGTGGGATTGTATCAGTAACTGAGCTTTTGGCAATATCTTCTCCCCTGGTTTGGATCTGTGACCCGCCTTCAAGACTGATATTTACACATTGAAGAATGCTGTCTATTACGAGCGAATATTCTCGTTGATTGTCTAATATTTGGATAAGGTGTCTCGCCTCAGTCTTTTAATTCTTAGTTTTGATCAATACTGTTGCTCCTGATTATAATTAAAAGAAAGCGACAGTGACACAGTGAATGTGTCATCATATATTATATTTATTAAATGTGTGTTTTGTGTAGTTTTTCAGAATATATAAATATACACATTTCCACATTGGCATTACGGGTGGGGTGATTGTCATCATATCCCTTTATTTCGATCTGACACATCATACAAGTCACATACAGAATTCAACAATTAAAAGAGCCAGTGTTATATAACATAATAATGTTTACAGATAAAAGGTGTTAGGCAAAGTTTGTATGAAGTACCCTTTGGGACCACTACACACAACTAGAACTACAGGTGTAATCACAACCAACCTTTGGTATAAGTCTATACTACACAGTTTTGGTAGCGGAGATGAGCAGCCAGGCTTATCTCAAGAGGGGAATGTGAGCAGTAATGATGTTACACAGAGGTCTACAATCACAAGTGTTCAAGTAACTCTAGGTTTCTTTGATACATACTTATTAATTTATTTATCTGTCAGTCATAAAACATTCATCAGAAGGAGGCAATGTAATCACACACAAATGTACTTCAATATTATTTCAGAATACTTTTCAAGAGGAGTAAAAAGCAAAGATTATTAGAACATGAAAGGTTCCAATTATTCTTAGACAGTGAAAATACTTTGAGTTCACCAGAAGAGTCCATTCAATTCAATAGGCTAGGCCAAAGTCAATGGAATAAAGTCTTGGATAGGATAAAGCAGTTCTAGTAAGTAAACGGTAAGTAAACAGAAGTAGTTTGTGAAAAGAAGAACCATATGTTGGGTCACAAGCTGATTAGGCCTGCGAGTTGCAAATGTTTCAAGCACTTTCACGGCGAGAGGTAAGTACTCTCAGTCTTATTTCCACAGTACCTTGCAATGAAGAAAAAGATGCAGCTGGTGACTTCTGTTCCTGGCAGTTCCTGCAGATCTCGCTGTTCCTGGGCCTCAGTCATGGGGACAAGAGGGAGGACATCGGGGGACTCCTGCACTGCACTGGAACTGGTCAAAAAGCGGGCACTTGGCAAATCTTCAATTCCGTTGGCTGTAAATAAAGCACACAAACTGGTGTCCCTATCCCTGGTTATACGGATTCCTGCAGCACTCTGAGGAAAATGCAACCAGCTACGGGATTGGTATCCAGGTGGCTTACTGTCGAGTTGATTGGTCCCACCAACTCAAAGGGAGAAGTCGTCCTTGCAGGGCCTTCTCTGTTGAGGTGAACTTGGTGATTCGGACCTGCAGCAGGGCTTCACCGGGCAAACCAACAGTCCAGGAGTTGCAGCAGCCATCCTCTTCAAGCTCGTCTTTGGTTCTTTCGTTCCAGTGGTCGACTCTGCCTTCCAAGAGATTTGCCTTTTATTCAGTTCTCTCCCATTCATTCCAGCCTAGCTGTCACTCGCCCAGCAGGGTGGCTGTCCTTGCTGGACAGTCAGCCAGCCAATCACCACAAACTGAATTTGAGTCTCCTAGGAGACTAAGCACAGGGAGTTTCGGGCACCTCCCTCTCTTGCTGCCCACCCCAGACACTTGGGCTTCAGAGGCGGTCTTCACTCCTGAAGCCCGCCAAAGGTTAATGAACAAAGAGACCCAACCTGGTTTGGCACGCAGAGCAAAACATTAGAAGGACCTTTCCACAAAGAAATGGCGAAAAAAGAAGACCGGGACCTGTTTTTACAGAGGGGGCACAGAGGCCATCTTGAAAAACATGGCTCCTGCGATTTAACGCTACCGGTGTTTGCGGTCGGGAAAATCATGGTAGTTCATTGTAAAACCACTGCCACTAGCCATTCTGAGAGGAAAGGGTAGCATTTGACTGCTACATGATTATCTGGACACAGGGGATACTAAGTAACTCCTCCAGCACTCTATTGTAAGATTGGGTGTGCTGGGTCTAGGAATTTAAAAGACTAGTAAAGTCAATTTCTCTTGACTTACTCTGAGAAACAGTAGTTCATCCCAGAGAACGTATTTAAACCTTGCGAAAGCATGAACAGGTTTCCCTGTGCCACCGCACTAAGGGTGCTGTGAAAAGATGATACTTATGGAGTTGTTTAGACTCCATAATTCAAAAAGAAACAAACACAGAAAACACATTGATTTAAAAGTACAATAGTCCCAAAGTTCAGCAAAAGAGCAGAGGGTCTCTAAGGTAGATAGGAATTACATTATTGAGAATTCTCCGTAACAAAAGGTGATACTTAAAATACTCAAGTAAAATCCATAATGGATAGAATTCAGGCAATTAAACATCCAATGCTTGCACAGCCTTATTGGGGCGAGTTACACAGTTAGATCTCTTTCTCCAAGCCTGATACACATAGTTCCCCATACAATGGGCTATTACTTCATTCACCCCCACCAGACATAAATGTAGAGCCTCATGTACAGTTCTTGTGCATGATTGTTTAAAAAGCAATATCAGATATTTCCTTTTGATATAAGAATACTCCAGACAGAAAGAAATAAGGTGCACTGTGCGTACAATTACATTGGGACAGAATGGGAAATCTACAACTTCATATAAAGGGCCCTCATTATTTTCAGCTGCATCCTGTTTGAATACTGTTCAAAGCCAGGATTTACCTTTCTTAACACATATGGCTCCAAATTGTCTGAGTTTGTCATTTTCTCACAGGTTTCACTCTCCCATATTCTTGCATAGCCCTTTTTCAATTGTGTCTTGAAATTTCTTGGAATTGATTCAGGATCATCCCAGTGACATTCCCACCCATCATGATCAGCTTTTTTCTTATAGCGGCCAACCAGGGTAAATCTGAGCCTCCAGGCTAGGATAGAATGTCTTTTACCACCTTTCTGTAATTGCCCAGGTTGCAATTAGACCAAAGGCGGTCCCTGAGAAACACTGGTCTCGCACCACAAATGAAACCAATGCTCTGCAGTTCAAGATCCCAGAATACTGGGGTATTGGAAGCATTAGCAGGCAGGCCAGAGTGGATTTTATGAATTTTTGTTCCACTACCCAGAGCATACCTGTATTACATATACCCCACAACTCATCCCCATACAGGGCTGCTTGTCTGGCTTGGCTCTTATAAATCTGTAGTATAACACTCACTGGCCTGCCCCATTGTCCTGGGTGAATCTGGCCCACACAGCCCCTCAATGCCTGGTCAATTTAAGTGCTGCCCGGTTTACCTGGTCAGTCCATTGGCAGTGGCCTTCAATCTAACCCCCATGTTATCATATTGGGTGACCTGCTCAATTGAGCGGTCCCTCAGTCTGGTTATAAGACAGGGGGGTTTCCTTGCCCTACTTCTCCTGACCACCATTGACTGCGTTTTCTGCACATTCATTGTAAGCCCATTCCCATCACAGGTATTTTCAAAAATAGGTAATTGTCAACCAAGACCCTTTGGGGTGAGGGAGAGCAGGACGGCATTGTCAGCGACCAAGATAATTTGAATTCTCTCGCTCGCTCGCCTGTGATAGTACGTTAGTGGGTTCGGCCAGGACCCAATAACCCTGTTAATGAACAAGCAGAATAGGCTGGGTGCAAGGACACAGCCTTGCCTAACTCCAGCTTAAATGTTTACATTAACTGTCGATTGACCATCCAATGAATGCCTGATTGCTGCCCCATCTTTAGAGTAAAGGGACTGAATTTCTCTCAGAATTCTCATTGGCATGCTCAAGCTCATCAAAGTCTGCCACAATCGTGCTCTGTGGACACTGTCAAAAGGAGTTTTAAGGTCGATAAAAATCACATAGATTTTCATGTTCCTCCGTGTTATGTGTTTTTTCAGAATCAGATGAAGCGTCATGACTGATGTATGGTGCTGACATTACGTTGGAGCCCGGTCTGGGGGTGGTTCAGCAACCTTGCCTCCAGACTCCAGGTATCCAAATGGCCCAGCATCGCCTTTTCAAACGCCTTGCCTGACGAATCAAGAAGGGAGATGGGTCTGTAGTTGACAGAATACCTCCTATCTCCCTTTTTGAATATGGGGACAAGTATTGCTTGGGTCCAAGAGTATGGGACCTTGTTGGCTGCTAGAAAAATATTGAATAACCTGAACAAATAGCAAGCCCAAATTGCCACTTCCTGCCTATACCAGTCAATAGGGACCATATCAGGTCTGGGTGCCTTCCCCATTTTCTGAGACAGATGTGCTTCTGCTATGTTGCTTAAGGACATCAATTATGGAACATAGTCCTCTTTCAGAATGACATCCGGGGCAACGCCTCCTTTTGGTCTCAAGGGTTGTTTCTGGTCCATATACAGATTACCAAAGGCGGTGCACCAGGCAGCCTCTGTAATGCCATTTTGGATTATATGTTGTTCACTATGCTTCCTTACCCCCGCACTTTGCCAACATCCCATAGAGTTGCCAATGTTTGAAGCCTGGAAGAGTTTCTCCCACAGCCAATCGGAATACTCTGCTTTCTTCATCTTCAAAAATGTGCTGTAGTCCACCCTAGAATTGGCCCGTGCCCCTTTACCCACTTCCTTAAACCCTAATCCCCCAATACACCAGCCAAAGACTCATACACAGTTAGCCTATCGTCAACACCCTGCTCCTTGTTCAAATAAAAATCCTCAATTAGCGGGAGGATAGTTGCATAGATATTTGGTAGTTTTACTTCTAAGTCAAGTGAGCACCACTTTATAACATGTCCGGCTTCCCCCTTTATCCGGATTGGAATCAGACGCTGACTGCTAACATCCCACTTAGACCAAATAAAGCCGCTGAGACAGATACAACTACAGGGTCATGGTCGCTTTCAGGTCTTAACATCACGCCAAAATCTGAAAGATGTTTCCATAATTCAATGTTCACAGGAATGTAATCAATTAGACTACATTTAGAACCAGATCCAAATGTTCTTTTAACTGGATGATCACTCGCAAAACTGCCATTACACGCCCTGAGGCCTAGAGTAAGAAAAACACTGGCTGTCACCTCAGCGTATCTATAGGTCCTCTTTGAGCATGCTACCTCCAACACTTCAATGCCTCATCTTGCATACTCCTCTTCAGTGAGCCCCAAGTGGTTCAAACTGGAGATTCAGGTCTCCCATTATAATGATTTTTACTGGGCCTTTCTGATTTTCCCTCCATTGAAAGAGTGTTTTCCACCAGCAATAGCAACATGGAGTTGCCAGCAACAATTCCATGTTGATTGTACAAATTAATGAGCAAAAGGTTTGACCCATCGGGACATTGCATATGCAATTCCATGTAATCCCTTGAATTAACGAGATACATGGAAATTCACACAAATAATTTTACATTTACCCAGAGGGTTAACCCACCACTAGGGTGCCCTCTCTTCCCCTATGTTGCAGGGATGAAGAAGGTGGAAAATCTGTGGATGTTATGGGCCACAAGAGACCAAGTTTCTTGCATAGCAACTATATAACACCCTCGATCTACCCCTCCCCGCACTGCAACTAAGTCATTTTCGTGCAACAGCGCCCCGATGCCTCTGGGCTGTGTGGCGCTTTACAAATGTAAAAAATAAATAAAATAAAATAAAATAATGGGAATGTACCAAATCTAACCAGTTTTGATTATGTGCATATTTTTGAAAGCCTGCAATGTTCTGAGACATCAAGCGATGGACACCGGCTAGGGTGTTCAAGAGATTACAGATTGCATCACAGGTTGTAAGTCATTTCAATCCAGCACTCCACCTAAGTCAATGTCTAGTATGGGATGCCCAATGGAAACCCTTATTTATATATTTTTAGGTCAAAAGTTCTTTTGATTCTGGATGATGTACCCTTATATAACGCCCCTCTCTTTGAATCCCCCGGCCGCACTGATCCAAGAAGTAGCTTTGTTTTGCAAATTAAAAGATTTATTTGAAGAATTGAAAAATATATAGATTACACTTTTATGAATATGAATAATATCTGAATATCACACTTACGAATTTGAACAATGATCAGCAATGGGTAATATTACAATATCAATAATCTCTTTAATCAATTAGGAGTAGGAATAGGAAGAATAATGTGGCAGAGACTACTTTGTATGGTTCAAGAAATTGCAATGATAGGAAAGAATGCAACACAGAAATAAACTTGATATGACTTCAATCAAAGAAAATGTAATCACTCTTTCCCCCTGTTATTACTCACTCCCCCCAATATGCAATATGAAGAGATGGAATAAGGGCACACAGGTATCAGGAATAACAATCAACAATTGCAGTTTTTATCCTGATTCCTCCCCAGCAAGCAGAGAGAACAGTAACAATTTTAAAACAGGTCAATTGCTTTTAGATGTGGTTTGAATTGGATGGGAAAAATGCTAAAATGATTTTAATTCGCTATATTGAATTTCAGAACTAGTGAGAGTGGCTTTGGATTGTTCAGGTCAACAATAGCAATGATTGTAGAATGATTAGCAGATGGAAAACGAAATTCAGAAGTTGAAATCAAGAAATAGCTATTTTTACATGTGGTGAAATTTAGCCAAATGCAAATTTGAGGCAACTTTTCCACGTGCGACAAACGCACATATGGTTCAAAAGTTACAGAGGTTTTAGTAAAGGTCGATTTTTCTCAAAAGGAGTCAAGATTTCAAATGAAATTGTGCTTTGAATTACAAACAGGTTGACTTACACTAACAATTATCACAAGATTAGATGGATGAGAAAGGATTCAGACTGGACAAAAGAGATTCTACAATGCAGTCTGGATATGTTGGAATGGGTTGGTTGAATTACTTTAAACTAAGAGATGACTATGGACAGTTCTACGCTAAATACTCACAACTCTGGTTTAAAATGGACCCGTCACAGATCTGGTCAAGGGTTTGGCTGTGATTCGCTCGCCACTGGACAGGTCTCAGGCGCTTGGTTCTGCTCTCAGCACTCTGGTCTCTGCGCGACCTCTTGGACTGGATCTGATGGGTTCTGGGATACAGCTCTGCTGGACTGATCTGGATCTTGGGTTCTAGCACAGGTTTTGGCCAGAAGCAGCAAAACAGCTCAGCCAGGCTGTTGAATGAGTTAGGTTAGGCCCCGTGGAAGTTTAGGGGTTAAATCAGGTTGCAAGATTTTAAAGGCCTGCTGAAAAGGGTTCAGCTTTTTGGGTTAGGCCTCTGCTTCAGAGTTCTGCAGTCTGGATCTAGTTTCTAGAGTCTGGATCTAGGTTCTGGAGTCTGGATCTTCCTGCAGGGTGCTTCGGCAGTGGATCAGTTGATGAGTAAAAGTGTGTCTTTTTCTGGGTCCCCAACAGTCCCTATTTATCCATTTTCCAAAGTGGGTGGGGAGACTGATTTCACAATGCCCAACCCTCTAAGGATCTGATAGGTCAGATAATTCCCCCTCACCTGATTGGAAAAAGGAACAGTGTGTCATGATGTGTCATCATGTGCCAGAGTGACACTGTGTTTAGGGTCCAGAAATATTCCCTCCCATTTGCTTTTACTTAGAAAAACTTTTTTCCCCCAAAAAATATTTTAAATATGCACAACTTGTTAATAATACATATACACATCACAGATTGCCTAAGGTACGTTTCTGTCAAAATCTTATCTTCCTACGAGTTTTGGTTCATAAATGACAATTTTTCGCGCTTTTGGTTGGTTACACATTTTTGGATCTGTACAATTTTTTATACATACATGCACATACCCTCTGGGCATATTCCTGTAATTTTTCATTTCCCTAGCATAATTACAATAGCTACAATATTAAAAATGTTGTGAGTCAGTCTCTGAATGTCGCACAGATTCCAGATCCGTTTTAAACTGTGAGTGAATTTTTCATTTTAATAATCTCTAAGTTTCATATTTTTGTCAGTTTGGTACAATATTTTATAAGACTTGTCCCAAAACATACAGTTTCTTCAATTTCAAATCCACATTTTCAGTCTGGCCCGCCTCCAAGGCTTGGCTGAGTCAAAGAGTCACATGGCTTGTCTTAATGCCAGGCTGGTTTCTGTTCACACCCGAATTAGCATTCCCATTCAGTTCAAGGGAGTTCTTTGTTTCTTTCCCAGAGCAACATGCCAGAGTGCCCCCCCATTTCCTTTCACACTTGCCTGTCAGATACTCATCCGAGCACGGGGGAAAAGATTCCTTTGTTTAGGGAGAAGGTGTGGAATGTCTTTGAAGCTCAGTGTGGGAAACCTTAACTTTGAAACACAATGTCTGAAATTGTCTTGTCTTAAAATATAACTTACATTTTTAACAAACACATCAACCAATTTCTTAATTCAAGCCTTTTTAAAATATAGTTTTGAATTGTCTCCACCTCTTAGGCTTCTGATAGCAAGTCTTTCTTTGGCATACTTTGAGTTCAATGTCCAACTTTACACATGACAGGTTTTAGAAATCGCCAGCTTCTGACATGGGTGAGTAATGGTATTGCACCCATTTTTGACATATTTCTCGAAGCAAGCAATCTTCAATGTGGATTTTCTTCTGATAAGTGTACTTCTGTGGACATTGTATTTATGCGGATTCTTGAAGTAGAATGATGTTTAACATCCAACAAGGAGGTTGGGTCTTTTGGGTGCTTTGTGAGCCATGATTTTTGCAAATCTGACTACCAAGAAAAAAGGATTTTCACACAGCTCTGTGTTTCTTTTGCAATCAGCCTTGCTATGTGGGCAGCCAATGGTTGGTTTTGGCAGTGGTCTCCTGTGTTACCACTGACATAGGCAAAAGTGGATGGTGGCCTTTTTTTCAGATTTTTACTGTGCATTTGTGGGTTATTTTAGCAAGCAGAATGCTTTCCAGTGGCCATTGTGATGTTCCTGATGCAAGCAATGCACAGTAGTGTTGCAGGGCCTGAACTAGTGGGGAAAAACATCCCACAAGCCCTCTCTCTTGCGATTTGGCATTGATCTTCCATCAATGGGAATTCGCAAGACTGGGATGTCAGTTTCATCTCTTCTGATTCCACAAATGGTCTTTTCCTCTGTCAAAGGTGGATTGATAGGTTCTCCTCGCCAGTCCTGATGTGAGTACTGAGCGATACTCCCGGCCCCTCGGATCTTTCCTCCTGGTCCCCGGGTAGTCCTCCTTGGTTTCCGTCTCCATGGTTTATCAATCTTTCGGATGACAAAGCAAAAACATATTCGTAGACATTTCCCCACCACTATTAATGTAGTGGGGCGGACACATACATTTGATCATCAGGACACATTTTTATTATTGTATTTTATAGGCTATATATGGAATATTTTAGAGTTGGAATTTTATGGATCTGGAGTGGCCACCTCTGGGGTTCTAGATGACTCCTCCAGTTGCTGCAGAGTGTGCTTAGGATGGCAGCACTTTAGTTGGTTAATATGGACCCACTTATCTTCCCCCTCTGCCAAACTGCCTTTGGGGATGCAGATTTTGTAGGCGACTGGTGAGATTTCGTCTACAATTTCAAAAGGACCCCTCCAGGAAGGCAAAAATTTCCACTGTTTGACCTGGTTTCTTTGAAATTGTATAAGTAGACCCGGTCTCCTACATTGTATTCTTTTCTAGTGGTCTTTAAGTGATAGTGGGTCTTCATGCTGTCGGCTGATCTTTCTAGATTTCGCTGAGCATAGGCAAAAGCATGTTGAAGGTGTTTTCTAAGATTTTCAACATACTCATGAGTTGTGGAGGCATTGATCAATGTTTGCTCTTGGGTTAGGTAGAGCAGATGCTGGGGAAGCACCATCCTGCGTCCAGTCATCAGCTCAAACGGTGACATTTTAGTTGCAGATGAAAGGGTAGATCTGATGGCCATTAGGACAAGAGGTAATCGAATATCCCAACTTGGCCCAGAATCTGCAACAAAGTTTTTTAATATGCTCACAATGGTTTTGTTGTATCTCTCCGCTGCACCACTAGAGGCTAGCCGGTAAGCAATGTGTAGCTTCCTTTTAACCCCAAGTATCTCCCACATCTTTGTCATTACTTCGCTGGTGAAATGGCTACCTCTGTCTGACTCGATCCTTTGGGGTAGTCAAAAAACGCAAAAAGATGTGGTTGATCATCAGGGCAGCTGCTGTTTCTGCCTTGCAGTTTGGGGCCGGGAGACATTCCACCCATTTAGTAAACAAGCATGTCACGGTCAACATGTACTTGTTTCCCCTAGAGGAGCGAATCACGGGCCCGATAAATCGACTTGCAAATCTGACCCTGGCAGTGTCATCCCCCTCTTTTGGAGAGGCGCATGGTGTGTGAGGGATGTTGTCTGAAATTGTGCACACACAAGACACCCCTTCAAGTATTGGTCGAGGTCCTGACCCATTTGTGGCCAGTATGCAAGCTCTCTTAAGATTTCAAGTGTTGTATGAAACCCCCCTATGACCGGCTGTGGCCACATCATGGGCGTGACTTAACATCAGGCTTTGGAATGAGGTAGGAACCACCCATTGATCATGGCCAGTTAGGGATTTCCGCACCAACAAACCGTCTTGGATTTGGAACATTTTTGGACATTTCATCAACACTCTGAGGTCCTCTTTCCCTATGTAATCGGTATCCGTCAGGGGAAAGTTCTCAGGGTCCTCAATGTGTTGATAAAACGTACCAATTTTTGGATCCCCCTTCTGGGCCGTAATCAAATCAGCATATGGGGTCTTCTTACTCCATTGTGCAGTTGAGAGGTCATTGTGAGCATTTGTCTGGGACCTACTGATAGCAGTGACCTGGATTTCCCCCAACAGGGACTCGATCTCAATTAGATCCCCTTGGATGGCCCCGGTTTTGGCCAGCTGATCAGCTAAGTAATTTCCAGTTTTGTCTGGTCCCTATATTTTGGAATGACCCTTGATCTTTTTCCAGTAAATGGTCATCCCATTCGAGGTGACCAGATCATCAATATTTTTAATTAACTTCCCATGTTTCAAGGGTTTGTTATTAGCACATAACATGCCTCTGGTTTTCCAGTTAACCAGGTGCTCCATGAACCAGTTCCGTACATATTCCGAATCTGTGATTATGACCAGTTTGTGGAGTTGATGTTGGACAGCAGTTAGGATGGCTTGATGCACAGACATCAACTCTGCCACTTCACTACTTCGGGGACCAATCTTGTACCCAGTGGAGGGTTCTGGGGTCTCATTCACCCATGCCTCCATGTTGTCCTTGATTTTTAGACTCTCTTCCTTGAGACAGTTTTCTCTGGCACAATCATGCAAGTCAGCCAGACCTTGCGCGAGGTGACTCTTCTTGTTTTGTCCATATCTGACCTCCACTGGAAAGCCTTGCATTGACAGAATCCGTGAAGTAATTCGGGAATTACTCACATTTCTGCCAGGATTCTGTCACTTTGGAGATATTGCAGAGGCTGGTGTGGAGTCTCCACTATGATGTGTGTCTCCTGGATAAACGGGCGGTAATTCTTCAATGCCCACACCGTTGCCGGGAGTGCCTTCTCACAATCCTTGAATTTTTCCTCCACAGAGGATAAAGTTTTACTCGCATAGGAGATTACTTTATTGACCTTGTAATGCTTTTGGTATAATACTGCAGTCAAGCATGTATTAGAGAACATTGTCTTCAAGAAGAACTCCTTGTTTCTGACAGTGTAAGCTAGGCAAGGTGCTTGTGAGAGGCTTCTCTTGAGTTGTCTTACTGCCTCGGCTTGTTCTGGACCCGATTCCACCTTGACCCGCCCATTCAAAAGATGAATCAGGGGTCTTGTGATCTCTGCGTAGCCCTCAATGAACTTTCTACTGTAATTAGTCAGTCCAAGGAGGCTCCTTAGTTCCCGCAGAATTGTGGGGTCTTGGGGACAGAGACCCTGAGGAGTAATCTCATGCCCCAAGAAATTGACACGGGTTCTACACCACTGTGCCTCTTGAAAGGAAAGTTTTGCTCTGGCAGCCCTCAACTGTGTCTGAACATAACGGATCTCCGCTATGTGTTCGTCCACAGTTGAGCCTTTGATGAGAACATCATCTACATAGGCCAGGTTACCCCTCTCACCCAGGTCGGGCATGGCCTTATGTAGGAAAATGTTGAATTCATTGTCGGAGTTGATGTATCCGAAGGGAGTCCGGGTCCATGTGTACTGCTGGCCCCAAAGGTAAAAGCCAGCTTGTATTGGTCCTCCCTACTGACTGGTACAGTCCAGTATCCATTGGTCAGGTCTATTGCAGTGAATACCTGTGACCCCTGGATCTGGGCCAGCCCTTGGTCAATGTAGGGAAGAGGCCATCGGGAAGTATGGACCCGTTTGTTGAGCTCCCTAAGGTCGGCGCAGAGTCTCCACTGGCCGTTTGGCTTCAATATCCCCAGCAACGGATTATTGAAGGTGCTGTGTACTGGACGGATTATCCGACGGGACTCAAGGTTCTTAATTATTTCAGTAAGGGATTCCATTGATACGAGAGGGAAGCGATATTGCTTCACAAACACTGGAGTAATGCCAGGGTCCGTGGGAATTGTTGTTGTGTGGATGTCGGTGCGACCATAGTCATATGAGTCCACCGCAAAGAGATCTTTGAAAACCTGTTTCAACTTTTGCTTCTGCACCAGAGTCTCACAGGCATCAGCTAGGTTGACTCTCTCTTCAACCATCTGCCTGAAGCCTGGAAAGACTTCTGGTTTCGCTATCTCAGCGGCCTCCTCCAGCTGGGTGGAGAAGTCCCTGGTCAAAGTGTTGATTTGGACTGGTGGCTTCAGGTGGGAAAGGCAGCCCTCATGAACCTGGAAAATCACCTCATCCCTCCTGAAGTCACATGTCACATCTTCCTTACCATAAGGGCAGGAAGTGTACACCAGGAAGTTCCCCCCATGCCGGGTAAAGATCCTGTCTGGTGTTGTGTTGTCATCACTGTCACTGTCAAAACAGTCCTTGGGGATTGGTCCTAACAGTTCATTGCCTGAATAAATGGAAAAATGTCGGTCCTCAACCGCCATTCCAATAGTGATGCCTGCGGCTAGAGTGATACTCTTTAAGTCGCTGTTATCCACCTCTATTGGAATGGTGTCATGTTCTACATTGACTAGAGGTGTTGGGTTTACCCCCAACCCTTACTGTTGGAGAGAAGCATTTAGATGAATATAAGCATCAGGGTTTTTCAATTTCTGTCCTCTTTTAACTTTCACTTCTTGGGAGAATTGTCGGGTCCTTTCTGGGATGGTGACTTCCTCTCCAATCTGAATTTCAACTGGATAAGGTAGCAATTGAGCTGACCTAAATGCTTTCTCTGGAAAATCAAAGCCCATGGGATTATCCACTAATCGGGACCAAGCTTTGAAGTTTATTAGGTCCAAACTAATGGCAAAGCGATTGAGAATGTCACTGCCTAAGTAAAAGGCGGCAGCGATGTCTCGCATGACCCAACAATTATGAACTATGCTCTTGTTGCCTATTGAGATTTTGAGCATACACCTGCTTAGCAGGGGATGTTTGGAATTGGGTGTTTCCAGATCCATTTCCCATTTGTCTATCAGTTTGAATATGGGAATGGCTGGATCTTTTGGGAGTTGGCAGAACATGGCTTTGCTGATGAAGCTCTTACTGTTGTTCACACACACTCTGGTGAGAACAGAGTCCTTCCCTTCATTTAACTGAACAGGGATGAACAACTGCTCTCCAATTTGCTGAATATCACCCAGGCTCTGAGCTGATTTCACATATTTCTGGACTATAGGAGTGGGAATGTCTGATTGTGGATTGGTAAAGAATTTCAGAGTGTTTCCTTCCAGTGTGGAATGCCACATTAGACTGGAAGGAAGGTTGATTTTCAGAAATAGAGAGGACCCCCCCATCACCAATTTGTTGTCCTACTGCTATTACTGTCACTCTGTTTTAACTTTATTGGTTGGCTATTCTGGGTCCAGAGGACCATGTTTACACAATCTATTACGGGTTACAACCTTCTCAGGAGGTCATTCCCTAATAAACAAGGGGTGCCCTCTGGAGTCACAACTATTACTGGGTGCTTCACCTTGTCTCGCCCATTTTTAATGTCCAAATCCGCAGTCCCCTCGACGGGAATTTCCTTCCCATCAAAGTTCTGAAGTTGTCCAGGAAGAGAGGTGAGAGGAATTTGGTATTTCTCCCCCCTTCCTGAATTCAGTTCATCAAAGGCCTTTTTGGACAGAAGGGTAGCTTGGGATCCAGTGTCCACCAGTGCCAAAATTGTACCCTGCCCCTGTACTTGAACCGGGGCATAGTATCTTCCCTCCTTCTCTGCAAGGGGGCACAAATGATGTACATTTTTGGACAACTGGTGGGTTAGTTTTCTAGTTTTGGACACTGATACAGAGGGTGATTTGGGCAGAATTCTGTGGGGAGTCTAGGGAATCTGCAAAGAAAAGATGATAACTAGAGATGGGAGAAGTTTTGGGTTCCCCTGGTTCTGGTTTTGCCCCCCCCCTTTTTGGAGGCAGTCACCAGGATGGGTTTGAGCCAGGGGGATTTTCATGCTGTTGGTTCTGGGATAGGATGATGGGCGGCGCTAGCTCGGTCCCCACATCTACCCAGTCGGGATTTGACTCCTTTGGGACCCATTTTTCTTTGGGAGGAGTTCCCCCATCTCTGAAGGAGAAGATCCTTTTCCCAGGATCTTCTGAGGATCCCTCTCCTTCAAATTGGAAGACTCGTACCTCCTCCACAAAATGGGTCTGTTTGGGTCCTTTATTTGGAGATTTTGTTTCTGGTTCCTGGGCTTCCTCCAAGGCTTTACACCCCCTTTCCCCTTTTGCCTCCTCCCTGGGATCCGGTGGGTTGTCGGGGTGCTGCCCCCGTCATTGTTCTGGAGGCATTCTGTGCCGGCATGCCCATCTGAGGGTTCTGTTGAGCTCTCAGCATGCGACCCAGATCCTGTGCCATATTTTGGACCTGGCGCTCTAGCTGTGAAACCCGCTCAGGCTGATATGGGGTTCTCATTTCTCCCCTGGGCTGATCCCGGGAAGGGTAGCTATCCCTTCTCTGGTAATACCCCGGGTTTGGAAGATTTGGGTACCCCTCCACCCTTGGTATCCCCTCTCCCGGATTGGGTTGTCTGGGCTCAGGAAAGTGGGGAAAGAAGGATGGATTGTTCTGAGGTTGAACATTTTGTGGATACCTGGGGAAAAAGTTCTGCCCAGGATTTGAGGAATTTCTGCCCTCCTGGGGGGAGTGAGGAGGGAAGTTCCCTGGGTTAGGTGCTTGGTTGGATCCCCCCTTGGGCTGGAGGAGTCCACACATAATCCAAGATGGGTCTGTTCCCCTTGTAGCGGGGACTTACATAGTCACGGAAGTGAGAGATCCCATTTGTGGGACTGCCTCCTTGGCTCCATGTCTGTGACTGGCCCGAGGGTCTTCTGGGCTTGGAATTGTTCTGCTGTGCAGGCGGGTTTTTAGGCCCCCCCACCTCCAAATATAAAATGGGGGCAACCTTTAACTCTGCCACCTTAGCAGCAGCAGGGGTGTTGGTTGGTTTGGGGCTTTTTTGAGCATTCTTGTTTTCTATGGGCTTTTGTATCTCATAGATTCGGGTGGCCTGTTCAATGACCCAGTCTAGTGATCTTTTCTCATGAAAATCTCTCACTAGCTGGGTCATGATGTATTTTGGTAGAGCATGTAAAAAAGTATTGACACATTCTTTGCTGTCCGTGCACACCCTTCTGGTAGTCTGCG
Organism: Ambystoma mexicanum; assembly: GCF_040938575.1. NCBI lineage: Eukaryota > Metazoa > Chordata > Amphibia > Caudata > Ambystomatidae > Ambystoma > Ambystoma mexicanum. Next base: position 332,147,802 of record NC_090930.1, read on the forward strand.
CAAAGGCACGCGTTAACTCCTGCACAAATTCTTGTGGGGCCTGATCCTCCCCTGTAGGCTGCCTTGCGAGCCTCTTGGGGATTTCTGTGAACAGAAAAATGCTTCAAGATGGCCGCCCTATATGTGGACCATCTTGAATGATTTTGGTCCTCCAGCCCCGCAAAGAAACTGGAGTATTCTGTTGAAAAGGTCAATTTCACATACTGAATGCAGCTACTGCTGTCTTTCAGATGGAAAGTTTCCATCATCTGCTCAAAGAGCTTTACGTGTTCCCAAACAGAATACTTAGCGTTCTTATGATAAGGCGTGATGACGCTCCTTATTATTCACTTGATCTATTTTAAGGGGTCCTTAAGCAAGGCCCTTTTTGCCTTATTGGCCTTCTTGGTTCGGGTAACCCTGGTCCAATCCTTCTCTGACTCAGAGGCACTGCTCCCAGAGGTGCCCGTCTGGTCTTCCAGGTTTTCCCGGATTCTGCGAGTATGGGAATGGCTGGCAGAATGTGGGCACCTAGTCTCCTGTGTCCTGGGGCGCTCAGAGGAGGCTTCTGATTCCTCCTTGCTTCCAGGAATTGATGGGTACCCCCCACCCACTGTCCTAGCTGGGCAGAGGTTTTCAAGATGCCCTTAGTGGGCCTACTCTCATGGGGTTACCCACTAAACTTCACAGTGCTTGGGTACCCATACCCAGATGCCCGCCCATCCATTCCTACGGAGGTGCTGGTCTATGAGCCCCATACTTCTGACTGGATAGTAATCTGCCATCTCTGTGGCCCTGGGCTCATGTTCCCCAGTGGACATGGGGGTGGCAGAGTCCAGGGACAGGGAGAGATGAAGGCCTCTGGTCCTAGGGTTCCTGAGGTTATGCTCAGGTGTTTCCCTTTCCCAGCTAACCTCATCTCTATCAGCCCCTGCTCCCTGTTGCCATGCAAGAACCTGAGCTTTCTGTTCCTCAATTGAGGCCTTACTAGTCTCTATCAGTCTCTCTTGCATGGCTACCTGCCTGTGGAGCCTATCATTTTTCTCACAGAGAGCCTCATTTTCTCTCTGTGCTTCCTGGTTTGTCTTTGAGTACTGGGCCAGTCTTTGCTGCAGGAGGGTTACCTCCTGAGCCCCGTCCCTACTGGCCTGCTCCTTTCTTGCCAGAGCATCTTCCACCCTCCTGGTGTGCTCTAACAATCTTTCATGCTCTTTTTGGAGGTCACCCAGTCCCTGGAGGGCCAGGTGATTTTCTTCCAGTTTTCCTTTTAAGTGACAGACTTCCTGGCCTAAGGTGTCCCTTTCCTGAGCAAGAGTCTGCCTCTGTGCCGGCAAGTCATCCCTCTGTCTTTGAAGAGCACCAGCTTTCTGGCGCTCTTCTTCAAACTCTGCCTGGGTATCCAGGTCTTTCAAAATCAATGTATTGCTCTCCTCTTTTTCTCTATCTAATTGGCTTTTCAGGGTGGCTACCTGCATTGTGCATGCCCTGTTGAAATCTATCTGTTGCTCCAGCTTTTTCTGGCTCTGCAGTAGGGAGTCCAAACTTTCTTGGTACTCCTTCTGCAAGGCCAGAATTCTGGTTTCCTGGTCTGCCTTTTCCTGCTGTAGGATACCCATGTCCTCTTTTATTTTAACTATATACTTCCTGCTTTCATTTTCTGACTCCTGGCTCCTCTGCAGCCTCTGCTGAGAAGAGTCCAGATCAGATTGGGCCTTTTCTAATGCCATCAGTAGCCTACTTGCCAGATCTTGGCCTTCAGCATATTTATCCTGCATGGCTCAGATAGATAAATATAGGTATGCCGCTATCTTGGCAATCTTATTTTGTTCATCCTTGGCCTTAGGGGCCATATATAGTTCACTCAGGGCCACATGTAAGGGACTCTGGTATTTCCAGATGTCTAACCCTGTTGCAGTGATCTGTTGTGTGATTGCCTGCAACCACACATTCTGGTCCTGCTCAGTCCATTCACCTCTCACAAATAACTTATGTAAAAGGTGTTCTCTAGCCATCTTGATGTCTACCAATGTCACCATTTTGGAAATATTGATTTCCTTCCTGACTTATAGAAGTTTATTATTTTATGTTTGCAAAACAGACCATTTCCTTAGAGCGTTCCCTTTTGAGGGGTGCTTTTACAGTGTAATACACCGTGGTAGCCCAACAGGATTTATGTATCCTATTAGTTAGCACACTGTATTAAGCTGTACAAGTGGTAGAACTAATCCAGAAATCCCGCTACAAGCCCCCAATCTGTAAGTGATTTCAATCCAGCACTCCAACTAAGTCAATGCCTAGTATGGGATGACAAATGGAAACCCTTATTTATATATTTTTTATGTCAAAAGTTCTTTTCATTCTGGATGATGTACCCTTATATAACACCCCTCTCTTTGAATCCCACCGGCCTCACTGAGCCAAGAAGTAGGTTTGTTTTGCAAATTAAAAGATTTATTTGAAGAATTGAACAATATATAGATTACACTTTTATGAATATGAATAATATCTGAATATCATACTTATGAATATGCACAATGATCAGCAATGGGTAATATTACAATATCAACAATCTCTTTAATCAATTAGGAGTAAGAATAGGAAGAATACTGTGGCAGAGACTACTTGGTATGGTTCAAGAAATTGCAATGATAGGAAAGAATGCAACACAGAAATAAACTTGATATGACTTCAATCAAAGACAATGTAATCACTCTTTCCCCCTGTTATTACTCACTCCCCCCAATAGCAATATGAAGAGATGGAATGAGGGCACACAGGTATCAGGAATAACAATCAACAATTGCAGTTTCAATCCGGTTCCCCCTCAGCAAGCAGAGAGAACAGTAACGATTTTAAAACAGGTCAATTGCTTTTAGATGTGGTTTGAATTGGATGGGAAAAATGCTAAAATGATTTTAATTCGCTAAATTGAATTTCAGAACTATTGAGAGTGGCTTTGGATTATTCAGGTGAACACAAGCAATGATTGTAGAATGATTAGCAGATGTAAAACGAAATTCAGAAGTTGAAATCAAGAAATAGCTATTTTTACATGTGGTGAAATTTAGCCAAATGCAAATTCGCTGCAACTTTTCCGCGTGCGAGAAACGCGATTATGGAAAAACTATAAGGAATTGGAATGTCATATATCATTTGAAAGCTGATGATGTTAGCTTCAAAATGACATTTAAATCTCGTTCCTAGCACATACGGCTCAGAAGTTACAGAGGTTTTAGTAAAGGTCGATTTTTCTCAAAAGGAGTCAAGATTTCAAATGAAATTGCGCTTTGAATTACAAACAGGTTGGCTTACACTAACAATTATCACAGGATTAGATGGATGAGAAAGGATTCAGAATGGACAAAAGAGATTCTACAATGCAGTCTGGATATGTTGGAATGGGTTGGATGGATTATTTTAAACTAAGAGATGACTATGGACAATTCTACGCTAAATACTCACAACTCTGGTTTAAAATGGACCCGTCACAGATCTGTTCAAGGGTTTGGCTGGGATTCGCTCGCCACCAGACAGGTCTCAGGCGCTTGGTTCTGCTCTCAGCACTCTGGTCTCTGCGCAGCCTCTTGGACTGGATCTGACGGGTTCTGGGTTCCAGCTCTGCTGGACTGATCTGGATCTTGGGTTCTACCACAGGTTTTGGCCAGAAGCAGCAAAACAGCTCAGCCAGGCTGTTGAATGAGTTAGGTTAGGACCCGTGAAAGTTTAGGGGTTAAATAAGGTTGCAAGATTTTAAAGGCCTGCTGAAAAGGGTTCAGCTTTTTGGGCTAGGCCTCTGCTGCAGAGTCTGAGTCTGGATCTAGGTTCTAGAGTCTGGATCTAGGTTCTGGAGTCTGGATCTTCCTGCAGGGTGCTTCGCCAGTGGATCAGTTGATGAGTAAAAGTGTGTCTTTCTCTGGGTCCCCAACAGTCCCTATTTATCCATTTTCCAAAGTGGGTTTGGAGGCTGATCTCACAATGCCCAACCCTCTAAGGATCTGATAGGTCAGAGAATTCCCCCTCTCCTGATTGGAGAAAGGAACAGTGTTTCATGATGTGTTATCATGTGTCAGAGTGACACTGTGTTTAGGGTCCAGAAAAATATCCCTCCCCTTTGCTTTTACTTAGAAAATCTATTTTTTCCAAAAAACATATTTTCAATATGCACAACTTTTTAATAATACATATACACATCACAGATTGCCTAAGGTAAGTTTCTGTCAAAATCTTATCTTCCTACGAGTTTTGGTTCAGAAATGACAATTTTTCGCGCTTTTGGTTGGTTACACATTTTCGGATCTGTACAATATTGTATACATACATGCACATACCCTCTGGGCATATTCCTGTAATTTTTCATTTCCCTGGCATAATTACAATAGCTACAATATTAAAAATGTTGTGAGTCAGTCTCTGAATGTCGCACAGATTCCAGATTCGTTTTAAACTGTGAGTGAATTTTTCATTTAAATAATCTCTAAGTTTCATATTTTTGTCAGTTCGGTACAATATTTTATACGTCTTTTCCCAAAACGTACAGTTTCTTCAATTTCAAATCCACATTTTCAGTCTGGCCCGCCTCCAAGGCTTGGCTGAGCCAAAGAGTCACATGGCTTGTCTTCCTGCCAGGGCTGGTTTCTGTTCACACCCAAATTAGCATTCCCATTCAGTTCAAGGGAGTTCTTTGTTTATTTCCCAGAGCAACATGCCAGAGTGCCCCTCCCATTTCCTTTCACACTTGCCTGTCAGATACTCATCAGAGCACAGGGAAAATGATTCCTTTGGTTAGGGAGAAGGTGTGGAATGTCTTTGAAGCTCAGTTTGGGAAACCTTAACTTTGAAACGCAATGTCTGAAATTGTCTTGTCTTAAAATATAACTTACATTTTTAACAAAAACATCATCCAATTTCTTAATTCAAGCCTTTTTAAAATATAGTTTTGAATTGTCTCCACCTCTTAGGCTTCTGATAGCAAGTTTTTCTTTGGCATACTTTGAGTTCAATGTCCAACTTTACACATGACAGGTTTTAGAAATCGCCAGCTTCTGACAGAGGTGAGTAACGGTATTGCAACCATTTTTGACATATTTCTTGAAGCAAGCAATCTTCAATGTGGATTTTCTTCTGATAAGTGTACTTCTGAGGACATTGTATTTATGTGGATTCTTGAAGTAGAATGATGTTTAACAGCCAACAAGGAGGTTGGGTCTTTTGGGTGCTTTGTGAGCCATGATTTTTGCAAATTTGACAATCAAGAAAAATGGATTTCCACACAGCTCTGTGTTTCTTTTACAATCAGCCTTGCTCTGTGGGCAGCCAATGGTGGGTTTTGGCAATGGTCTCCTGTGTTAACACTGACATAGGCAAAAGTGGATGGCGCCTATTTTTCAGATTTTTACTGCGCATTTCTGGGTGATTTTAGCGAGCAGCATGCTTTCCAGTGGCCATTCTGATGTTCCTGATGCAAGCAATGCACAGTAATGTTGCAGGGCCTGGACTAGTGGGGGAAAACATCCCACAAGGTGGAGGATCAGAAACAACCTCATGATTTAATGACGGGGGTATCACGCTACAGGCAACCATCTGTCAATCAATGCCCCCAACACTGATGATTTTAATTTGCCCCTGTCTTCCACTTCCTCTAAGCCCAGAGAGCCCCCTCACACTATGGCCATTGCCCCCAGGGCTCCAGAAGATAGTCCCAAAGCCAGGGAGCTCAATCTAACACCAATGGCAGGTTTGGGCACTGCAATTGATCCTCTTATCAGGTCCCTCCTTGAATTGGGTGCTGCGCACAACACAATAGGGGCTTCTCTCATGCTCAATTCCACACAACTGCCCTTTACACTCGGAAGGCCACCTATAGACCAGGGGATATTAGTCGCCATGGGGTGAGGCAAAAATTGAGGGGTGTTCAAACTAAGCTCTATATCCAATATACTAGGATGCATAGTCCTCTGTTTCATGGCAAACATCCCCTCCACCAATAAATTCAATTTTAAGCCCACTATGATAAAACCTCTGGACAAAGTATGTGGCGGACGTGAACACTGGACTATGCCACTACTGATGATAGGCAGACAGGCACTCTTCCATCTCAACCAGTTGCATACTTTATTAATCAAGCCTTCTCCCGACTCCAGGTAATGGCTCTGACCTCTGTGCACATTAGTCAGGAAAATATACGCATTGCATCTCTGTGACTAGACACATGCCGGGGGACAGAGGGTTAGGTATTCTCCCTCTGATCCGTCTCTCTTAACACCTCCATCAGGTTTAACAGGAGTGAGGGAGATATCTCACTGTGGGGCTGCAGCGTGGATGGACCCACAGGATCACTCTCCCCCTTCCTCAAAGCCAAATGGCCGCTGCCCCCTGAGGCACCCAATTCTTGCTGCATTTCGCCTAGTTGCCTCTTCAACACTTCCACCTCCTTTGCCAATGTTTCCAGGGCCACATGGGCCTGGTCCACACTGTGTGCATGTTTTTAAGCTCCTCGCACTTGCATGCCATACCAGGGGCGACACTCTGCCTCCTTAATGGGTCTGCCCAAGCCCCTGCCAGAGTAATATTCCCATCCTCCATTTCCACCTGAGTTCCTACCGATCTCATATTCACCTTAGTATCTGCTAACCGCCCCCCCCCCCCCCGCCCCACCCCTGCCCTGACGTTTTTTTATCATACCAATGGATGCATCGGGACCACTTAAATCCCTCTCCCCCCCACCCAATCTTCTGTACATCGCTATGGTCTACAATCCTCCAATTCATCCCCCAACAAGTTCAGAGGGAAAACCTATTTGACAGGGTGACCAGTGATAACCCAAGTGGGTCCCCTTTCCCATTATCATTACAGAGCAGGGTGGATTCTATGCAACTGTTGGGTTTTGTGTTGCATTCAATTGGTATCACATAAGTCTTTCCTCACTCTGTGCTGGGTGCTTCAGTACCACATATCCTGGCAAGATCACACCCACCTCCAACAACACAGGTAGGGGGACAGTTACAGCATTTAAGGTAGGCACAGCTAGCTTTCTCCCTCATTTCAGCATGAGTCTATAGTTGTTTAAAAGATGACAAAGATAGACTGTTTTTAGATGTTGGAGAGGTACCAAAACTCTCCAGCGTTACATCATCCATCGCTACACAGTTCCTTACCTGATGAGAAAGACTTCTGTCCCTTTTATTCTTTGATCGATCAATCCCAATACCTTTCGTGACCAGATCATTTGGCTCTATATCGTTTAAGAGTAAAGCAATTTCCTCTATAATGGCTTTACGCTTTACGCTTCGACATTGAGGAAATAATGAACATAGATAGTTCAGATACACGCTCAGGGTTCAAAGTCAATAGTCAAGTCAAGCTAAAACACCCTCGCTCAAAAGAAAGGCTTAGCAGCTTAATAATTCACAAGTAAGAAGGAGACTCGCACATGCGAGCCTCCAATGGGGGTTGATGTCCGAGGCGAACACCTGGCTTCAAAGATATAGATTTAAAAGTATGAGTGATTAGAGGGGAACACCCAACAGCTCAAGTGGCACGCTTAGAGCTCCCCCCCTACTCCGCCACTACTCTGCATACTCAGCTCACTTTGTGCGTGTCCAATCGAGGTGCATTTAATCAATTCAATTCTGCAAGAGTGCAGCCACAATAGACGGGCTGCAGCTTGCTGGTAAGTCGGGAGGACAGAATACCTACAGGTGGAACGGGTGACGCACCAATAGAATTTGCCCCGACTGAACAAATAGAGTCAAAGCAAAAGCCTGGAGTAAATACATAAATACTTTCCGCTTTTGCTGGTGCTATAACACATCCAAGAGAATACAAAGGAAGGCAGAAATCCACCACCAAACAGCTGTTCACCCCCACACCTCCGCCCCCGCAGACACAAACACCCAAGCGGGTGCCAATACCCGCGCCGTTGACTCCCAGAGGTTTCACCCTCGTGGGAGTCCAAGCACAACTTGAAGGTCTGGTGAGCAGGGGGTTAGGGCTAAAATGCGAAGCAGCAACACTGCAGGAGGACAACCGTAAGCGCCAAATCCGTGCCCTTTACTACCATGGGGTGATTGTAAGAGATTGAGCTTATGTGATACTAAATGCAGTTAAAATTAATTGTACATAGGCAGGCAAGCATAGGGACCCTTTCCCTCATTTATGCTGTGCAACCCACCAACCTAACTAAGAGTTGTGAGGCCCTTCAAATATGAAGAATGTCATTTTTTATTTTTGTTTCATTTATTAACGTGCACATTAGTTTGCAAAAAACGTTTTGCACGATGAAGAATGTAGTTCTTAGCCAAACACCCTATCCAGCTGTGTTGCCCAATATTATGAATAGGAAGAGTCATTCTAGCATTATATGTCCTTATGGGAAATGTGTCCTATGAATTATAGATACTTAACTGTCTTGGTCAGTAGATCCTTAGTGGAGGCAAACTTCAAGTCGTTTGAGCTGGTCTTCCTTATTTTCCACAAGTATAGTATAGAAACATTCTCTCCCCTGCCTACATCAATGTCCTCACCTTTCTATGTGGACTTTGATTCATCAGCATCTCCAACAAGAACCAATAGGCGGCTGGGTTCTCATGCCACATTGAGCAAAACACTAGCATGGAGTTAGTGCCTTCCAAGCTCTCTATCCAAATCTAGTGAAGCAAACCTCTTAAGGAAGGGTTCACCAGTTTTTACAGCATGGCACTGATGCATTGGCTCTCAGTGGAGTCACTATGGGGCTGATCAAATTATACAGGAATAATTATAGGTGCTGAAAGCAACATTTTCTTGGTCAGTACTTGGTCAGTGGATGTCTTATTTCCTCCTATGTCAAACCAACAGGAGAACCTGAGTCTCCGCTTGTAACTACCCTCCCTTGCCGGTTGCCTCACCAATCATGTAACAGAGGCCACTCTTCATGACTTGCTGTTGGACATTGGCAGAGGCGACAAGACATTCCTTGTCATTTTGGTCCTGTTATCGGCATTGATCAGAGCAGATGGCTCACCTGACTTTGCCACATGTATTTGAGAAACAATTTTAAAATGGATTTCCTCAATCCTAAGCAGTGGAAACCAGTAGGTGACCCCAAGTCCTTATTAATAATGAATGGTCCAGCCATCTAAGAAGAGTCATATGGCTCAGGCCTCTCTCTTATATTATTCACTGTGCATGGCGGGGTGATATCATCCAAAGGTGCGACTTGCAGCACAATAGCGTATGCTTACCAGGTGCATGAGTGGCAGCACCTGAGCAACCGGCCAGTCTCTGCCGGTTTAAAAGGAACTCTTTGTCTGTTACTTTATCTTTGACATTTTAAAATCATCTACTGCTAAACTCGCATATTTGCCCATTGTAGGAATTGCTGTTAAAAATTAGTTCTGGGTGACTTTTAATTCATTTTTATTTGAAATCTTGGGGCATTTTACATTAAAACTTAAGCTCCACATTGGCATTTTACCTTATGGGGTTTGAAGTTACTTTTAGTTAAGATTGTATCTCAACTCCAGCCTCTATTCAAGAAATTAGAGCTACCAGCAGTTTTGTAGTCATAGCGACTACTTTTTTGCTTACCAGCCATGTGAGCGCAGGCACATTAGCAGACTGTGTGGCAATGCTGCCTCCTCTAAGTTACGTGATAACCCCATTTTAAGCCAATTTCAATATCCTTGATCACGGTTATACTTTCCATGCATCCTTTAGAAGCCGTTAAAATGGATAAGAACAACTTTGGAACTGTGTCCAGTGATCCGAATATGTCTTATAAGCATGCTTGTCACAATGACATAGTGCAGCATTACATGGCACCGAATACATCCATATCATCACCTAATAACGCATGCAATATTATTTTGAACACCCATGAAGCCTCTTTCATTAATACAGACATTAACTGCATAAGCACAGGCTCAATAACCAACCTACTGGGTAAAAGCAGAATTAGGTCAATCCTATGGCAAACAGACTGTAGAAATGTCTTCAGTCATGCAGGATGGTCCCTGAGCCTAAGCGGACCCCATTTTCAACACTATAACTCCTTGAGAAGATCATGCTAAGGATATCAATAAAAGTGCTTCTACCCCACACTCACTTAACACAAGTCGTATAAAACCTGCATTATTAAATACGGGTTCTATTGTTAAACATGCCACATAGGTGGCAGACTTGATTGAGAGCCAAGACCTTGATATACTATTTCTAAATGAAACTTGACTCAATGATACTACCAACCATGCTGCCCTACTGGCCATACCCTCAGGATATAGAATTTTTAAAACAGACAGCTTGCAAGGCAAAGGCGGTGGTACCGCTATTATCCTGAGAGACCTGTTTAATGAGCATACATGCACACTATATACATTAGACAATAGCGAAGATACTCTAATTAAACTTAGCATTGACCACAATACAACTATGAGCATTCTTGTTCTCTACCAAACACAGATGAACACACCATTATTTGAAGAACAACTCCTTACTTTATTAGGAGATTTTAATAAGAAGTCGTCACATGCATTCATTTTAGGTGATTTTAACCTTTGGGCCTATCATAAGGATGATCCAGAAGTAGATTCCCTTCTTACTGCTCTCCAGGCAATCAGGATTTCTCACTTGATTAAGAACCCTACACATAAAGTGGGCACGTTCTAGGCTGGGTGCTGACCTATAATATTTTCACGATTCTCCCAGTCATCTCCACCTTTCCTGGGACAGATCACTTCCTGATCACTTTTTCACTTTTACTTTCGTTAAAATTTTAAAAAGTCAATAGCCAGCCAAGGACGGATTCTAAAGTAAGAAACACCTGCAGAGTCTCCCCTGAAGCCTTTGCGGACATGGCCTGTAGATGGAAAAAACAAATATTGACCCGACCAATGACAAATGTACCCTCTTAGAACTATTTCTAAAAATAGCTTTTATAGTTCTAGATACTCTGGCACCGACCACTACTAAAAAGATAAAAACGCAGACCTTTTGCAGAAACGTGGTTCTTTGAGAACAAAACAAAATGCAGAAGGAAAAAAGACAGTGTGAGAGGGCATGGTGCAAATTACCTTGTCAGGAGTATCTTACTTCATATTGTGTCGCTGCAGCAAAATATAAAAACTCAATTGTTACAGCAAAATAAATCTCTTTGAAAATAGGATCCTTACTGCAAAATCTAGCCAAAGAGAATTTGTCTCTGTTCTCAAGGAGATTGAGGGGAATACTAGCACCCACCCTGCTATGGAAAAAACATCATATGGTGTATTGAAATTCAGCATGGCTTCATGGCTAAAATGAATTCTCATCGAGCCACTATTGAAGCACATGGCATGAACTCATGTCATACGGTTATCAATGTGCTTCATAACTCAATGCGCCCGATTACACATCCCAACTTACCTCCTGAGCTCTTCTTCAAACAAATATCAGAGCGCAACCTGATAAATATCATTAAAATGTTTGAAGCCTTCTGTTTGTTTTGGTAATGTGTGTCCAGTCAGTATCATGCAGGATGCCATTGGCTGTTTGGCGCCTCATATTATTAAGATTATAAATTCCAAATTTGCCTAATCAGTGATGCCCCCCATCCTTAAAGACATATGTCTCACACCCATCTGGAAAAAGGAAACACTAAACGCTGGGGTAGCTGGCAACTACTTCCCTATTACCAACTACTCATTTTTATTAAACATTTTGGACAGGGCAGCATACCTGCAGTTCAGAACCGTGTGAACAAGTATGGTCTGTTAGGTAAGCTGCAATCCGGTTTCCGTGCTATGCATGGCACAAAAACTGCTGTGCTTCACTTAAGAACAAACTTAGTCAATATTGTGGACTCTGGTAAGGTGGCTTTATTAATACTTCTTGACCTCTCAGCAGCATTTGATCTTGTTGATTATACCTTGCTGCTTGAGAGGTTGGATACATTTGCAAATTGTTCCAAACCTGCTCTATTCTGGATGGCATCTTTGTCGGGGCCAATGATGGCTAGAGTGGCCTCTGAAGGCTTTCAGGCACTTCTGAGATTGTTGGCTTCTGGAGTCCCTGAAGGGGCTTGTCTCTTTCCGTCTTTGTTCAATCTGTACACCGCCTGCTCTATGAGTTCTTGGACAGTGTAAGCATTAAATACACCAACTATGCTGACGACACTCAGGTGATCTTTGAGCTGACAGGTGACTATGAGAGGGTCAACAATTAATTAATCAAACATACAACATGATTCAAGGATGGATGGACACCACCTCCTTGGCGATAAATAGCAGAAAGACCAAATTCATGTTGGTTTGCTCCAGTCTTCAGAGGCACTAGCTTTGACACCTCCGCCCCAAGCCTTTGGAATTAGTTTTTTCTGGAATTGAGAACTATTCCAGGCCTCTTTATCTCTAAAAAAGCTATTGAGACCTTATTTTCATCTCCAAGGATTATATTCCTTCTCTTGGATCTTCTGAATAACCAGATTATCTGATGCCCATATTTCTGTGACCCCGACGGCTCGCCATTATGTGTGTGCATTCTGTTTCCTGTTTTTGTGTGCACTGAGGCCGCTGGGTGTGCTGCGCTCTATACAAATTTCTTAATAATAATAATAATAATAATAATAATAATAATAATGCTGATGAGCCCAAGCAGATACCCCTTCCGAAACCCTCCACTGCTTTACTGTAGTTACCATTTTCATAGAGGAAACTTGGTTGAGACGGATCTATGTAACCCATACATAATGAATGTGAGTTTAGGGAGATATCTGAGGTAAGTTCATGAATAATGTTACCTGCCAATCTTTATTAATGTGTGACCAACTCTTGTTAACCAAACACAAATCCTTAGCATCCTGTTTCACCACAATCCTAACATGTTTAAAATGCAGTAGTTACTAAAGTATTTAAGAATGGAAAGTTCTACCTGAGGACTGTCAGATGATTAAATCAAGCCTTTCTCATTTCAATAATGAACCTAGAAGTGTTGTTACTTTCATTTGTTTGATTCACTTTGGGTACAAAAATGTGCACTATGCAAACTCTTTATAAGGCTAGCTCAGAATTTCCAGCTGTTAAAGAACATAGCTGCTTGAAATACTGTGACATGCTTTATGATATGAGTATAGCACACCATCTTGTATGATCTGCAGTAGCTACCAATAGTTCTCCATATAAAGTATAAGCTAACCATTAAGCTCTTCATGTGTTATGCAGCTCCCCCACATCTTTAACTTACTCACCATAGCCCAAACAGTCACCTAAAAAAGAAGGTCCTAGATTGGAACCCTCCTGTCCCCTGCACACTATAAACTACCGTCGAAAGATGATTAGAGACACAATGTCCGGGCCACATAAGTTAATAAGCCTCATATGCATAAAGAAATGGTATCAGGGATGTGGATTCACGTACCTCGTACCGCACAGGCAGCCACCCGTCATTTAATTGTTCATAAAACTAATTTCTATAAGGAATCTGTCCAATAAGTTGAACTTATGGTATAGGGTATAGGAAACTCCATTTAATAGAATCTACTTCATCTACACCTGATCCACTCCAAGATGGATGCTACAAAATCTTATTGGGATTTTAGTCCTTCCTTACTCACGATTACTATTAGGAAACTTAGTTAAGGCAGTGAGAGAGCGTGCGTCTGTTCTCTAGCCTCTGGAGCCATCTCCGTGGCAATCAGCTCTGACACAGGTACGCTGTGAACGGCACTCGATCGATTCTCCTACTCTAGGTAAGATCAACTCCACATAGCACACAGCGTTCTTATCTGTATACATACCTATCCCGATTCTTCTCTCTAGACACTGACTTGTTCCGTTCTTTTCAGCGTCTACATGAGCTTTTATCTCGCAGCCTTGCTCTGCATACAGAATTCGCAAAGACACACGCTTTTGAACATCTGGATATTACGATGACAGGATCACCTAATGTGGCCCTTTCTTGAACATAAGGCGAGAGATTGGTAGCCCTTCTTTTAGGACATTACATTCTGCACAACCCCTTAGGGTAGAAGTTATTTTTCATTACACGCAGTTTACTTTTTAGTTACCAGATTTGTTACTTCCCTGAAGACACAGGGTTGTCTACACCTACTCAGATCACCGCGAATGGGTGGATCTTTTGGGCAGATTATGCTACAAGACACCCCATGCATTGTTGAACACAGCGGAGGCAGTCAGTACCTTTTGAATATAGTAGGCTTCAGAGCTTTGGACACAAACCAAGATTTGTGTCATAAGAGTTGATCTCCTCATAGTGTTTTCTCTTGAACTGTTTTATATAGGACATCAGTCATTGAACACTTACCGCTCTGTTGAGCCCGAGGTTTATAAATCACTTAAGGAGAAAAGGAGTATCGCTACTGAAGGATAAGGTGCAATTATGCCACAGATGGGATAACTTTATAGATGTGGGGCAACTTAGGTCACAATAGAATTATAAAATGAGGCTCCAATCAGAAATAGCATCAGAGTTTGTATTTATATGATTTATCCTCTAGAACTGTGGGTATTCTCTATTTTTACATCGACTCTCTATAGATACGTACACACCCATGTTTTGTGGGGGGTGGATCCACATCCCCAGATATATTCCAGTCAGAATAAATATTGGTAGAAGCGGTCCAGTTATGATGAATTAGCATTGAGTGTACTTGGTAGATAATTCTCTTTGTTGTATGACACACATCAGGGTAAACAAACAGCCTGAAAGTATCTTTTCTATATTGTTTGTTTGCAGTCCAATTAGGCTCAAGAAGAAGAGAGAAAGTCTTGAAACGCGTCAGCCATTAACGTTGGACATCTGTACCTCTTGATTGAATAGACTGATTTTTCTATTAAAAATGTCTCCGTTTTTATGAAAACGGATTCACATATATTTGTATATGGTTACTCACAATTTAACTCTTGCAAACTAATGAATTTGAACTTTGAAATGTTTCTCTAACCGTCTTTTAACACTAGTTTATACTGTGCAGGGGACCGGAGGGTTCCAATCTAGGACCTTCATTTTAGTCATTGTTTTTCATGTGTGCCAGGACCATTATACCTCCCCCACACCTTAAGAAATTCTCACATTAATAGGATGCTTTTCTGAAGATATAATTCTTGGATAGGAGTGCAGCAGAAAATTCTCTTTCTTCCAAAACGGTCACCTGTAACCTGTCAATGTCCTTGTTCTCTCTGCTCCGTTTGACACAGTTGGTCATCAGTTCCTTCTTCAGACTTTGTAAGAGTTTGGCTTTCACAACACTGTCCTTACTAGGGGGTCCTTCTACGAGACTGTTTGCTCCTTCTCCATCTCCTCAAACACTGGAACCTCCTCTGCCATCCTCCCCTTTATAGGGGTTTTGCATTTGGTCCACTTATGAAGCTCTACATCCCCTCTCGGAGTACCCTCAGCTCCATCTTTTTATTGTTATATTTTTATTTGGTCAAATATGTCCTCTCCTTCACCACTATGCCGTTTGCCCTCATCGCTAACTGCCACTATGTTATTTTTCCATGCAATGGTGCTGCATTGTCCTTTGCTCATACAAAGTCATGTTTTATCCCTCCTCCAATGTCACATCGTTTCTCCCCTCGCCTATATCCCTTTACTCTCACCGACTTATAAAATGCCTCAAACCTCATAATCTAGGGGTTCTCTTTGACACGACAGAGCATATCTGCACTTTATCACCTCTGGAGTGGGGGCTGCTGCCTTATCCTCCTTTACTAACTTTACATCCTACAACCTTCCACAACTCTTGTCCATCTTTTCGTACAGAATCGTACGGAATGGCTCTCCATGCAAAATACTCTAGGCTGCTCAGTGCTCAGCTCCCCATGAACTAACCATCCAGCTAGTGGCAGCTGGTGAATTTTTTAATTGTACGGGCATAAATATGTCCCACAAAAATATTCCAGTGAAACCAAGCGTACCAAGGGAGCCCACACAAACCAAAAGGTGTTCAAGGAGGGGATTGCCCTCTGAGAAAACGTTTTGACTATTGGGTGAATTGAGTGCACTATACAGCACACTTTCTGTGAAAAATTGATTATAAAGCCAGACAGATTGGTTTTGGAGGGAAACTCTAAGCCATAAATGCCATTAAAATGTCATGCCACAATATTAAAATATGTTGAAACTGGCTGCACCAAAATGTAGTCTAGCCACGTAATACCAAATCATTTGTGCATTATTATAGATGCCCAGTAAAAAATGTCATGCCACAGTATGATATGGCTACACTGGGCTCCCCAAATGCCAGTCTAGCTGCGTCATAACACATATCATTATCCACTGTATGTTTTACTGGACACCTATGAGAGATTCTCTATTAAAAAAAGCCATTGTTCCCTCAACCCTTGCACCCCACCCATCATCCCCCTCATCTCCCAACCACCACCTGCCAAAATCAGCTCCCCAGTCCAGCGCAGACACATGCACAATAACTCGCTCATTCACACACGCACCCATATAGCAAACTCTCTGACATGCACACACATTAATAAGCATAACTGATTTCTACAAAAATGCTTATGAGCATGCATCTCATTCTGGACTCCTCTCTACTCCGCCATCTCCATTAAAGCCTCTGGCTCCCGTTCCGCAGAAACAGGAACCAGGGAGCAAAGAGCTCTTCTAGTTCCAGCACATGCATGCACGAGCTGGAGCGCTTCTAACTCAGAAGCCCCACCCGTTTGCATGTGCAGCGTGGTGCAGGACCACCCCTCACACATACAAAAGTGCAATTCCCCAGTCGGCATCTCCATTGGCCATGCACGCTATGGAAAAAAACTGTCAAAGGCAACATGTGTTTCCCTTTCATAGTTCAAGCCATTCCAACGGGTTGCCTCAGCTACAAGAAGCTGAGGGAGCCATTATTGGAATGTGCCATCTAAGGCTGGGTAAGCAATATGCCCCTAGTGTTACGTGACCCATTGAGCATGCACGCTGTGGAAAAAACACCCAACGGGAGCACCCTCAGCTGCAAAATGCAGCGAGAGCACTGCTGGGCTAGAGCAAGTCCCCAGTGATGAGCGAGGGTACAGGTGGGTCGGTGCCCATTTGGCCATTATGGATGAGCCACCTCTGCCTCCATTATCCATCATGTGCTGCCACCTTATTTTGCGCCTTCATACTTCTTGCTCTCCATTGCTGGAATTCCTTTCCCCCAGAGTTATGAACATTCTAATAATGGCCACCATCAAGACTGCACTTTAGAACCACCTTCTTTCTCAGGAGGGAGCCCAGAGTCTTATAATTCTACCCCCTCAACCCCCAATGTTCCCCAAACACCAGTACCACTGCTTTGCAAATCTCTACATAGAAGCAAATACAATACTTATGGAAGATACGTTTAATGTCTGTCATCTGCCTTCCACATTTACTCTTAATGGAACCTTCTACACCACCATCTGGTGCACTGTGTGGACTACACTAACACATGACTATGCAACACAGCCAGCAATAGGATAGCCCCAGCCATCAATATGCCCATTGTTTAGAGTTTCTTGGCAAAGTATGTTTCATTGTTACTTAAGAAACAAGTGCTTTTATCTAACGTGGTTTTAACACCAAGTGGGTTAATATACCTAACGAAAAGAAATAAACCTAGGGGTCGGGAAGGAGATTCACTGGGGTTGGTGATTGCATGGCGTGTAGTCATCCAATAGCACAGCAAGTGGTGCACTCGCTTTGACATCTGTGCAGAGTCTGCTGGCGCAGAATCGAATCCCAGCAGGGCCATACTCAGCCTTTCATCCTTCTGAGGTCGATAAATGAGCACCACACACCGTGGGTAATAAAAAGCAGCGCTCAGATACCCGAGGGTTTGTAGCGCTATATAAATGCCAAATTATTATTATTATTATTTTTATTATTATTAGAGGCCCAAAGAGAAGTTTAATGAATCAAACTAGATCGAGCATAGTTAATTTCGATGCATGCTCACATGAAGCAAAAGCTAGTGGCACACTTCAGAGCAACATTTCACGATAAGTAATACACTTAGAAGACAAACTGCAACATCAGAGAACGGGCTTTTTGATGATTGTTGAACTTAATTTCTGAAATCTAAGTGTACAATGCAAATTACCGTCAACTGACCTAAAAGAAATCGCTTTATATTCCTTATGTCAACATGTTGATTCCACATGAGTACTTCTTAAGGTCATAGCATATCCTGTAATGGTGGAACAATGGTGGTGGACCAACGGCCAGGGCAATCACAACCAAAACTAGTGGTAGACATGCTAAGCGATTCCCCACCTGCACTGGACATCGAAACTTAATAGGAAATCATGGAAACGATGAGGCCCACATAATGAGTTTGCTGGTAACAGTGTAAACACTGCGTCTGCCAGATGGTCTATGTAGGAAGCACCTACAGCTACAGACAGCTACACATCCGTATACGAGAGCACGTCACTAGTCTGAAGAAACAGGATCCTCTCTTGCCCTTGGCTACCCACTGACAGGAATGCCATCAGATGGACAATGTGGATGATATTAGATTTATTGGATTGAAGAAAGCCTCTCCTGATATCAGAGGGGACGATTTGAAATGCAAGCTCAGGCAAATGGAGGCTAAGACCATCTGTTATCTACGCTGTGTACAACATGGACTGAATACGGACCATGAGATCAATGTGTGTTTATGAAACATATTCCACACAGGACGTGTGCATCCAGGCCAAGCCTTGATGTGTTTCCATATCAGGATGCCTCTAATTCCAGACACATTCTTACATTGCCAACACTTGCAACCAACAGTGTACATCATTTCCCAACTTTTTTGGGCATTCTATTTTCCCTTCAATGTGTAACCTCTTAATGGTACGCACACCTTTATTGTTTCTCCAACATTGGGCCTCATTAGACCCCATGTATCCTGGCCAGCGACCATTATTCCCCTCGCTACTAGGTACTTTCAGTATTCGGGCCTCCCTTTTGGGCTCACCTGTTACTGTATAGCAAGATATAATAAATGACTCTCTATTGTGATAAGAATCATCTTATATAAAAACATTCTTTTATGCATCCTTTGTATCCAAATTGTACAGTTGGATTACCTGACACCATACGTCTGCACAGCATTTAAAGTTTGTGTGATTACTTTTTAGTGTACTTGTACACGTGTGAAGGGCATTGGCCTCCCAGGTTGTTGCGCTACTCAATTTGACCACAATTTTGGTATTCATGACAGCATTTCATTCTGATTAGGCATGTTTACATAACGGGGTCACACGCATGACGTTATAATCTGAATGCGCATGCGGGTGACGACATGCGCTCACGCATGACACTAGACATTCACAGGTTTGAGTAATTTATTACGTGCACCAGACGGAGTCAACCATATTCGGGTGCAGATGGCAACTATAAAAGATCGTGGATTTCATAAGAGAAGAGAAAGAGACTATCTGAAAGTTTGACTTAGTTTACCTGTTTGCATTTATCTAAATAAAAACGTTTTCAATCTCTTTCTAAAGAGCTCCAGGCTTTCACACTTTCTGATTTCAAGAGGAAGTTGATTCCAAACTTTAGGTCCATAGACACCAAAGCTTCTGTCTCCTCTTGTGGTGCATTTCGTTTGTGGAATGCAAAGTAAGAGTTTGTCCTCCGAGCGTAGTTTCCTTTTCGGCTGATAGGGTATTATTTTATTACCTAGATATGCCGGGGGCAGCCCTTTGATACATTTAAACACTAGGCATGCCATCTTAAATGTAATCCTATCTTCCACCATCAGCCAGTGGAGTGATTTCCGCAAAGAAGACACATGGTCTCTTTTCTTTAGGTTTCCAATGGCTCTCACTGCCTCACTGCTGCGTTTTGTGCTCTTTGGAGTCTCATCATTTGCTTCTGAGGAATCCCTGCTAGCAAACTATTACAATAATCCATGTGGGGGTTGGTCATTGCCCCCACCACCACTGCTCTATCTTGTACTGGAATGTAGGGGAGTATTTTCCTTAATGATCGAAGTACAAAGTGAACTGTTTTCACTTTGGCCCCTACTTGGACATCACTATTCAAATTTGCTTTCCACCAGCAACCTAAGTTTTTTACTTTTTTAGCATATTGCGGTTGTTATCCCAGAATCATAGGGGGCGAGCTTTGAGTTTCCACAGTTTTTTGTTCTTTAAGCTAAACAGTATGATTTCTGTTTTTGCAGCATTTAATTGTAAATGGTTATTGTTCATTAAGTTCCTTCATACATTGATTAATTCTTTCAAAGTCCTCTTCACTATTTTGTAGCTCAATATATAGTTGCGTATCATCGGCATATTAATGAAATAGCAAACCATATTTCCTAAATATCCTAAAAACTGGACGAAAATAAAGATTAAAGATGAGTGGGGACAGGGATGAGCCCTGTGGCACCCCGCAATCAAGTTCCACCATTTGTGAGGTAAAGCCATCAAGAGTAACCCTGTTGTCAAGTCACTGATTAGGGTTCATTTCATTCAGTGCAACCTGTTTCCATCACAGTGCTGCTTCCCAGACAGTGCACACGGGATCCATCCCCTCGCTTTCCTTAACAGGAACGCATCTCTTGATCACGAGCCCATTGTTTCTTTTACTTGGCACTCTGACCTCCTCTCACATGTGCCATTTCCTTTTTCTAATCCTCAGGTATTATACCTCATATATGAGAACGCTATGTACTTCACGGCTACCTGCCTTGATTGACTTGAGACTGTATTGTAAATCGTTACATGCACTGGCTATCATTTTAGGTAAGACTTGACCTTTTCCACACTCGTGTATCCTTCAGGTTCGCCATTCTCTAATTAGACCTGGCAGTATAACACTGTTTACTTTTACTGTGTGTTCTTTAGGACCTGTCTGATCGTGATCCATTACTTCAATTTGGGTTCAAGTAGTTCTATTGGGGATAAACCACTACTTTTTGGTGAGTGCTTTCTTTAATGTGCTTGCATGCAACTTTGCATGTCATCAGCATCCCAGACTATGCTTAATACCCCATCCCATATTTACCTCCAGCTCTGCTAAAACCTTACATTTGGGGACCATTTTCACCCATTGGCATCTACCGGTATGGGGACACATCAACACAGTCCCTGGCCAGATTACGCACAACTATCATTGGCTAGTGCATGCAGCACTGAAGATTGTTCTCACTAGAGACTTGATGGTAATTAATGTATATAACCTATATTGCTCATTATACCTTCCTTCTTTCCCCACTTTTTTGCGGCTGCCCCGAGATGGTTATTTGGAAACCATACGAATCTGGGTATGTACATCCTCACTGTCAATATTCAAATTATGAATTATTTTGCGAACTGATGTAAATGTTGAATCGATGCTAATGAATAACCATCTATTGGGGTTCATGTAACCCTACTATGTTGTTTTGGATTCCTCTTCACTAATGTTTACATTCATTTTTTACCTTCTATGATTTCAACTTGTCTCTGTCATCATTCTGGTTGTGCTCATGTTCATGTTACCCCATATCTGTTAACCCATGATCATGCAAAACAGCCTTGAGGACGACTCACTGGTCGAAACACGTGTCAGTGTCGGCTGTGACCACAATAAATCATCATTCACTATTTCGGATGTTCACCTTTATTATTCAAGGACGCATAGTTTTCATACTATTGTCAAGGATTTGAAAACTTAATATTGAGGTCACTGCGCAGTAGAGCTGCAAAACTATTGCTCTTATAACAGTGTAAACACGAATCATTTGCAAATACCGCCTTTTTTCTACTGCCCATCAGTTTATCGTCTGTGGTGTATTTACTGCATCCAGTAGTCCAATCGAACATGCAGCCAAATGGTAGAAATGCTGCCCTCCACCCAAGAGATTGAGAGAGACAGTTTCAGGCTCATGTTCATCGACACTGAACTGTGAATGACACTGAGCTCGCCACCTGTTCATTAAGGCCTTATCATTTTGGACTAGCTTCCCGTAGCAAGCAGGGGAATAGCGTGTGAAATATGCTCCACCTGCTCTGTACGAGAAAGGCACAGGTGCCCGGGCGCATCTAAATTGTATGAAAGGTGGAGAGGCTTGAATCCCTCTGGATTCCGCCTGCTTTTCAAACAGTGTCAATCATACATCAAATGATGATCTTGCATGTTCTTTGGGCTGTGCTCGTTCTTTTTGACGCCAACAAAAAAGCATGCCTATTCGTTTAAAATGCAAAGAATATCTACAAAAGCCAACCATTTTGGCTCTCCCAATGTTTGCTGCTTATTATGTTTTTGCATTTCTAGATTGCTAACTGCAGCAACATAGGTACTGTTTTCAAAAGTGGTTAAACACATTTAGGTCAACCCTTTAAATATGCACTCTCCTGAATGCATCTATTAATCTTATTATCGAAGGCAAGCACTGCATGGCAAGTAGCACATATTGCATACATTGTGGCTGTGCACTGTATATGAAAATGAAATATGTCCCAAGAGAAATGCAATTAACGTTTGCGAAAATGAACAGCTCAGTGCAAGTGGTGTAACAGATCAATGAACCGGGGCTGTAAATTACAAGCAAGGGCCTTCATAACCTGCCCAGCATGATTTGGAGTTAAGGAGTTAACCTATGCCCTTTCCTACATTCATTAGTTTATGTGTTTAGCTGGCACAATGCAGGCATCAGAATGACAGAAGCACAGGAATAGAACCCATTCGCAGAAAAAGAGCAATCACATTATACAAGAGTTCAGTAAAAAGAGCACATGTTAGAGTCATTTACATTTAGCTTTCCTTTGGTTCATGTAGTCAAAACTATTTCTAAATATCTTTTTTATCATATCTTTCTTTTTTTACATACCACACTCTGCTTCCCCAGATCGTCATGCCCGCAGAGACAGGTGTGTGGCCTGCTCCCCTTTGTTCCCTTGTGAATACAAAAAGGATAGGTAAGGGGACTAATTTAAACTGAGGTGGGGTTAGGAGTGTAGGTAAGATACTGATAGCATATGATGTATACCAAATGTAACTCCTGGTATGACTCGGATCTCGTCAACCTTAAGCGCTTGTGCAGGGTGGCAGAGAGGAAACGGCATGCTTCATGTTCATCCTCTGACAAACTGGCCTGTCGCCTGCTCCAAAGGCAATACCGGCTCTCCGCTCTCCTCAAGAAGAGAGCCCTTATCCAAGCCCGCATCACTGCAGCATCTAACAATTCGGCTGAACTCTTTAAAATCTGCAAGGAGCTGGCCAACCCTGCTGCAGTCTCTACCTCTCCTGTCCCCTCTCAGGGCCTCTGTATGGCACTGGCCTCTCACTTCATTTCAAAAACTCAGGACATCCTGTCCTCACTCTCCTCCCATCACCTCCCCCCCTCTATTCCCTGCCCATCCTCTGGCCCTTCTGCAGCCACCCCTCCTCTCTCCTTCTCTGCCTTTCCCCTTTTTTCTGCTAATGAGGTTTCGAGACAAGTCCGATCTATGAAAGTGTCGTCAACACAGGTCCACCCCTGCTCCTCCAAAACTATTAAGGACCACATCGACTCCTTGGCTCCTGCCCTTGCTGACTTCTGCAATCACTCCTTCGCCTCTTGAGTCTTCCCATCCCCTCTCAAGCACTCCCTTGTGCACCCCCTTCTTAAGAAACCCTCTTCCGACCCGTCCTGCCCAGCTAACTATCGCCCTATCTCTATCACTCCTTTCCTGGGCAAGCTCCTGGAGAAACTTGCCATCTCCCAGCTTAATCTCCATGCCTAAACTGTTGGTAGCCTTCATGACCATCAGTCTGGCTTCAGAGCTGCCAGAAGCACGGAAACTGCTCTCCTGAACATCCGTGAGGACCTGCTCTCGAACCTTGACTCTAACATTCCATGTGTTCTCATTTTGCTTGATCTCTCTTCTGCCTTTGATACTGTCAACCATACCATCCTGCTTAACCGTCTCCGTGATAACCTGGGTATCACTGGTCAGGCTCTGGCTTGGCTGACCTCTTTCCTCTCAAATCGACCCTCCCAGGTCCAATTGGGGTCTTTCCTGTCTGACATCATTTTCTCTACCTGTGGTGTCCCCAAGGGTTCTAACCTCTCTCCCTGGCTGTTCAACCAGTATCTGGCACTTCTCGCCCACTGCATCGCTGCTCTCTGCCCCAACTTTCAGTGCTATGCGGATGATACCCAGCTCATTTTAAGGCTACCCTCTGCCTCCTCTTCTCCTTCCCTCATCTCTGACTGTGTTTCTGCTATCCAGGAATGGTGTGCCGCTAAAGACCTCTGCCTTAATGCCAGTAAGACCGAGATTCTAGTCATCGGCACACCCACTCCCTCCTTCCCTGCAGCTCTCTGGCCGGCCTCTCTTGGCCCTCTTCCTGCTCCTACCTGCAAGGCAAAAAACCTCGGGGTCATCTTCGACTCCACACTCTCCTTCTCTCCTCACATTTCTGACATTTCTAAGAAGTCACACTACCAGCTGCACCTCCTCAGAGGTATCCTTCCTTTCCTCTCCTTCCCCCAGAAGCTCACTGTCTCCAGAGCCCTGGTTCTCTCGAAGCTGGACTACTGTAATAGCCTCTATCTAAATCTGCCTGCCTCTACTCTCCGAACTCTGCAACTCATCCAGAACAGGATTGCGAGACTTGTCCTTGGCCTCAAGCCCAGGGACCGAATCTCTCCAGGACTGAAATCGCTACACTGGCTCCCTGTGGCTGCGAGGATTAAGTTCAAAACCCTCTGCATTGTCCACAAGGCCTTCTGGGGACTGGGGCCAAATTACCTTCAACTCTCCCTTCCTAAATATCTTCCTTCTCGAGCACTTCGCTCTTCCGCCTCCAACTCCCTCAGGGTCAGCCGCTTCTCCAAGCAACGAGTTGGGGGGAGATCTCTCTCCGCAGCAGGGGCCTCCCTCTGGAACAGCCTTCCTGCCTCCCTGAAACTTGAGGAGAACCATCTCTGGTTCCGGAAGCGCCTCAAAACCTTCCTCTTTGCTTCTGCTTTCTCTCTCCCTCTCCCCTGCTAAATCACTGAAACTGTACTGAATCAGCAACTTGGCCACTCACCAATCTCGGTCCTTGGCCCAGCCACTCTCCCCTGCACTGCCTTCCTGGCAACCCCTGTACTGCAGGACTGTCTCTGTATCCCTACAGCCCCCTTCCCAGCACTTGTCTGCACTTATCTTGCACTTGCCACCAGCTGGCCCTTATTATTTATCTTGTTCATTACTAACCCGGTACTCCACTTTCCCCTTCTCACTTTCCCCCGTGCACTTTTCCCGTCCCCCCTACCCATGCACTTGCGCGATCTGAATGACACCTGGCCCAGTAGGATCGTTGTCTGTCTCCCTTTGTTCCCCCCTCCCTGCCTTGTCGCGCCTTGAAACACTTGTGTATAGGCGCGTTACAAATGCCATATCATATCATACACAAGGGTAATAAACATTGTTGCATAGATTCACCCAGAAAGTGGTCCCACAACACTATTGCGGTCCAGTAGTAAGCCTGTGGGGTGCACAGGGATAGCAGTTTCTCTTGCACTAATGTGCACAGACGCAACTTTCTCCATAGCCTTGCTTCAAGTTTATTTTCTGCGAAACCTGCCACAGCCCCAAGTGTGCAATTAGACAGTATTTGCGGTGGAGGTTAGTCTCTGTCATGCCGGGTATGATGTAAATCATGACAGTACTGTAGTACTGTGTCATAACCCTTCTTGAGCAGACGTGCAACAGTGAAAGTCAGTAATTATTCCACCAGGGGCAAGCCAGTGGCTAGCATGCAAGATCCATAAATAAGTCTCAAGAATAGAGGATGAGTTGGTGCAAGCAAGAGAAAATGTGTGTGCTGAAACATTTGTGGTATATCCTAGAATGAATGTCAGGACACAGGTATATGATTGTAAACAAAATAAGGGTGAATATCCAGGAGATTATTTTAATCAATTGCCCATTCGCCATGTGTCTTGTCATAAAAACTGATGTCATTGCAATTTTAGAATTTACAAGGCAGGGGTATACATATACATTTAGGCATAAATGTTGATGTAAATGTTTTGAGTTGAGCAAGGGTAGTGGCAGAAGACAGAGGGGTGGTACCCCTGATCCTTAGACTTAACAATGGGTGATGTCAAATAGAACTGCCAGCCACTTTTACAAGCAGCATGGCCACTGGATGTGTGAGTGCCCCATCAGACCACATGCCCAGGTGCCTACAGCACCCCTTTTTCCCAGTTAAAGCGATCTGAAAACTAGGACAGTCTGTGGCTAAGCCAATTTGGCATGCGTGCGTTGGCACTTATAGATCAGGAAGGACTATTTGATGATTGCAGAGTTTGAACTAACAATGGGCCTTGTTTGGTAGATACATCAGCAACTCAATCTGCAATACAGTAGACACATGTTCTTACTGCACCATTTCCTTCAGTAACCGTAAAGACTGTTGGTATTTCGAAAATATCTGTGTTGCATTCAGTTACTGTTAGGCAGAATTACATGTAGTACCCTTTGGGAACACTACACACAATTAAGACTACAGGTGTAAGCACAATCTCACCTTGTGGTAGCAGTGGCTGAGCAGCCAAACTTATCTCAAGAGGGATGTGAGCAGTATAAGATGTTACACAAAGGACTTGCAATCACAGTAGTTCAAACAAACACTTACTCAAGGTTTCTTGGTAAAAGAATATACATTTGTTTACACTTTTAGTTAGAACATATTCCACTAGGAAGAAGCAGCTCAATATCACACTATAATACACTACAGTACACAACCAATATGTTTCTGAACAAGTTAGGCTCCCCTGAAGTGGAAGCAAAATGGCACTTCAGTAACTTTCAAAAGGGGTAGACAGACAAAGGTTATATGAATCAAAACACAATTACTACAAGAGGCAATTCAATTCAATAGGCCTGGGCCAAATTCAATGGTTCAGTGTCTTGGATAGGATGGCACAGTTCTGGTAGTAAACGGTTAAGTCTTTGCCAATGTTCTTAGGAGTAGTTTGCCAGAAAAAGAGTTATATGTTGGATTAGGAGCGAACAAGACTTCAAAGTTGGGAAAGTTTCACATCCTTTCACTACGGCAGAAAGGATTTCCACACTGCATTTGCACAGTACCTTATTGATGGAGAAAAGCTGTAGCTGAGGCAGTTGTTCCTGGCAGTTCCTGCAGATCTCGCTGCTCCTGAGCATAAGTCGTGGGGACCAGAATGAGGATGTCAGTAGGTTCCTGCACTGCCCAGGGAAGAGGCCACAAGCTTGGCTGAACATCGGCTTTAAGGTGTGAGTGCCTTAAAGTCCACAAACTGGTATCCTTCTCACTGGCTATCCGGTTTTCAACAGCACTCTGAAGAAAATTCGACACGTATGGAGACGGTATCCAGGTGGCTTGCGAGTTGGTTATCCCCACCAGCTCAAGGGAAGAAGTCGTCCTTGAGGGGGCTTCTCTGTTGAGGGAGTTTCAGGCAATTCGGACCTGCAGCAGGGCTTCACAGGGCAAACAAACAGTTCAGGAGTTTCAGCTGTTGTCTTCCTTCAGCTTGTCCTCGGTTCTTTCGTTCCAGTGGTCATCTCTGCCTTTCAAGTCCAGGAGACCTGCTTTTAAACAGTTTTCTCCCATTCATTCCAGCCTAGCTGTCACTCACTCACCCAGCAGGGTGGCTGTCCTTGCCGGACAGTCGGCCAGCCAATCACATCAGAGTGCATTCAGGTCTCCTAGGAGACTGAGCACTGGGAGTTTTGGGTACCTCCCTCACATCCTGTCCACCCCAGACACTCAGGCGCCAGAGGAGGGCTTCAGCACTTAAGCCTGCCAAAGGCCATCGAACAAAGGGACCAAACCGGGTTTGGCACGCAGAAACAAACACTAGAAGGACCTTTCCTAAAAGAAACTGCAAAAAAGATGCCCAGAGTCTGTTTTTACAGAGGGGTCTTGGGCGCCATATTGGAAAAAATGGCTTTTTTAGCTACCGGGGTTCGCTGTCTGGAAAAATCATGGTAGTTTGTTCTAAAACCACTGCTACCAGCCATTTAAAGAGGAAAGGGTAACATTTGACTATTACATTGTTTAGACATAGGGGATGCTAGGCAATCCCTCCATCACTCTATAGGAAGATAGTTTGTGCTGGGTCTATGAATTTAAAAAGACTAGCACATTCAATTTAATTTTACATGCACTGGGAGACAGTAGTGAGTCCCAGAGAAGGTACTTAAACATTGGGAAGTCTGAAAGACATCCCTGTGCCACTGCACTGAAGCTGCTGTGTGACACACAAGAAAAAGATGCCGCCTATGGAGTTGTCTAAGACTCCATATCCAAAGAACACAAAAGTAAAACACACATCAAAATACATGAAAGAGTGGTAAAAAAGGCTCACACTCTTTCCAGGTAAAAATTGAAATCCTAGAAATTCAGCCAAGTTGCTGGGGGTCTCAAAAGGTAAGGGAAAATAGCACATTTCTGAGAATTCTCCCTAACAGTTACATTTCCTTTTACTGTAACCTTATGTCCAATTCATGATCATCATGTGTTTCTATTAAGCCCATCATCTACAGTGAATTCTTTTAAGGTATGGCCTATTGAGTAAATTGAAAAACATGATTTATTGTACAGCAGACGTGTTGTTTTTAGATACCCCCCCTGAGAATACAGATATGGCCTTAGGGACATTAAAGGATGAATTACTAGTACTAGTTGAGTGCTTTATGGTTGCACCATGCAAATGAAGTTGGTTTGATCAAAACTACTTAGCATGTTCGTATCATGTTAATCCTTCTAAACCCCTTTCAAGTGAGCCACCGTATAATTTACAACCTGAAGCTGAAAAGGGTATTACAGTGGTAAAGCAAGGAATTGTTGTCCCAAATATCTAATGCGTCAACTGATAAAGAAGCTAAAGAAGCTCTCAGGGATGCATATGGCTTTATGCAGGATCTTCAAGTGGTGAGCACCGTGGTCTTGTCCATGTTCTCCTCAATGGTACTGAATACAGTAAGCATCCTTGCATCCCATTTTCTTCAATGCATTTTACTCTCATCGATTTGTGCTCTTCCTTCTTTGCCATCCTGTTGCAGCCAGGCAGTTAGAATGTATTCGTATTCACACATTCTGGCTTATCAGTACAAGGCTTCTTCAGAGATATACTGAGAGTCTAACTAACGCGCCTATACACAAGTGCGAATATCTCCAACTTACTCTCCTTTGATAAATTAGCACACTCTAAAATGTCTTTATTTGAGATTTTAACGTTCCTGAGTCACAGTCCAACAATCGCACTTGAAGCATGCTTTTTCTACTGACATGTTTCATGGACCTTAAGCAATTTGTGCTCTCTGCCCATGAACAACAATGGCAACACCCTATACTTAGTCTTCAATTCAAAGCATCCCCCTTATCACCTGCACAGACCCTAACTGACTCGGTCAACCACTCGACTGCAGGCTACAAAGGTAAAGCGAAATGCCCCATCACTCAATGCAGCTCATTCAAAACCTTCCAGATCAATTAGCTAGAAGCAAATTTTGCAGACTTCTCCACCATGGGGAAGGCTTCATGACTCCCAGAATTATTCAATAACTATAAACTGGTGGCCACTCATGCCCCGTAAAAACTAGGTATGCTAAAATCAAACCATCTGCCCCTTGGTGAACCCACAACCTCACCTCCAACAAATGCTCAATTGGAGCTCTAGAGAAATGGTGGTGCAATAACCGTAACCCTGGAGACCTCACCAACCTCAAAGCTCTCTGTGTCAACCGTATTATTCTAATATCATACTACTCCCCAACCATTGAAGCAGCATCTAACAGAATCAAAGCCCTCTTTGAAGTAGTAAAGCTTTGTAACAAACTCTCACCCGACTTCGAGGTACCAGCTACTAAAAGAATAAGTCACAGAATCAACACTTTTTTAATTAAAAAATTATAAAAATTAAATTCAAGAGACCATTCAATTATTCTCCCATAGCATTAGCACCCTCTGCCCCCAGCATTCACACTGCCCCTGTGAACTAAATTCTCTTCTCCCTCTCCTCAAAAAAAAAGGATTGCCTCTCTCAAACTTACTTTTTACTCTGATGATATCAACCCGCCCTCCATCATGAAGCAATTGACGGAACCAGTGCTCAACCTGCTCCTCAGCATTATTAATGCACCCCTCACATAAGGGTCATTTCTGGGCACCCTGAAGACTGGTCTGATGCAATGTCTTTTGAAAAAAACTCTAGATCCAGACGACCTGGCCAACTACCGGCCCATTACGAAATTCCCATTTTTTGGCAAAATCTTGGAAAAGTTATTGCTACACAACTACTCACCAAAGTCAAACAACTTCACCTCCTAAATGACTATCAGTCAGTGTTTCCACCCCAAGTGTAGCATTGTAACAGCCACCATCCAGGCGATTGATGATGCCCCCCAAATCATTGATAAGGGTAACTCATGCCTCCTTGTCCTCCTTGACTTCCCAGCTGCATTTGAAAGAGTTAACCACTGCATTCTACTCACCCTCCTTGAGACAGGATGGGATTATCTGGCAATGTACTGAATTGATTTACCTCCTACCTCTCGGTGCGGTGCGGTGTTATAACCGATTCTAGGTCCCCTGTGAAATCCTCCAAGTCCCCACCCTCTTGCCAATCCTTTACTTAACTATGATACACCATTCTAAGACTCCTTAGGCTTTACCATGACCAGCTACCTGTCCTTCCAGAAACACATAGCTAAGAAGGCAAAAGAGCTGTGCTCTGTACCTCCAGCCTTTACACAAATCAAACCCGTCATCCACCGCAGGACTTCAGGACCATAGTGAAGGCCCTTGTGGTCTCACACATTGATAGGGGAAATGGCCTCCTGATGTGGCTCTCAGATGCTCACTTGGCTCCATAAAATCAGTCCACCTCATTGCGGCATGACTTATTAGCAGTACATGGAAATTTGATCGAATCACCCCTGTCCTTTTCAAACTACATTGGCTTCCTCTACAGGCCAGGATACTGCACAAGACTGTATGTATCAGCTTAACTGGTGGCTATGCTCCACATATTTGGTGACAATCTCCTCATGTAGCAAATCGACATACCGGCTTGAAACACAACTCATCCACAAAGCGAGGACCCACAAACAATCCTTCTCTTGTCATGCAACCACATGGTGTCAGCTCTGAATGCCCCAACTATTCTTCAATTTTGCAAATCTGAAAACAGGACTTTTTCAAAATCACCTGACCTAGCACTAATTCCAGTAGACCCACATACTGATACACCGAGCTCAACTCACAGTACTGTGCTAAACCAGCAAACACACTGGCTACCTGCATTCTGTGCCCCACTGCTCTTGAGCTATATCAACACTTTAAACAATTACATTTTAAAATTAAAACATATTAGTGCTCTTCACAGTGTTAACTTATAAAAGGCATGAAGCACCCCATCACACAATTTCAGTTATGCAAATCTAAGGTACATTACTTGCGCCACAATATTTGTGTAGGTATGCATGGTCTCCTAAGTATAAATAAATATGAAGTTACCTAAGGAAACAGCGATTAGACAAACTAGATATTTTCTAGGAGCAACTGGATATTGCAAAACATTGAAATAGGCATATGCTCTTTTGATAGCCGTCAATAATCCACAGAGGTTATATTATTGAGATGTATACCGCACATTGCTGTCATATTCATGGTCTCCAGGTGCTCAAGGGGATCTGAAAAGAAAGGAGAGTTAGGGAGGGTTAGTTAATGGGAAGGAGAGGGATATCACAAAACAGCATTTTGCTGTGCTGTTGGCAACTTCAGTTCAGAAGAACCGGTCACTGTGTTGGGTTTGCTTCCAGATGGTATGGGTTAGGTGTTGTTTTCATCTGTGGGTCTATATGGGATTGGTTTGTGTTTCTGTGGTGTAGTGCTCGAGATTTAGTGTTTTGGGTTGAGTGAGATCAGAGAGGGGGTGTGCTCTTTGCTGTGTGATTTCCGGTTTGTGCTGTGGTAGGTGTATGTGTTTGTATTTGCCAGTTGAGTGGTGGGTTTGTAGGAAAGTTGAAGGTTTTTAGTAGGGTTAGCAATCATGGAGGTCTGTCTATTCTTGTAATTTACATTGTTTCAACTAGGCCGAATTCCTTATTTTGCGATGTTGTCGATGTCATGTTTTCATTGTGTTGGTCCTATTCAGTTTATTGTGGTTGCATTTGGTTTTACAATGGTTTGTGGTGTAAGAGTATTTAGCATTATTTTTATGCAGCACCACTGCATGGGTTTGGTGCATTGCTGTAATGCGGTACAGCAAGGCATGTGTTGCCAGTGTGACATGGGCATGTAAATGAAAACAGGCTATTCAGTCAAAAACGATTTCTACATTTGAAATGCAAATAATTTTTTTTCACAGATAAAAGCATATTTCTTTTCTCCACCTGAAATTCCTCTGTTGCAGGAGACACATTTGAGGATTAATGAACTAACCTTATTAACAATAATAACAATTCTAACTCATTAATAATATAATGTGTTCTCCAGTGCAAAATGGGATGGAAAATGACAGGCTCTGAAAGTCATTTTAAACGCGCATACAGATTTTTTTTTCTTTGCTTCTATCTGCGCTCTGTCCACAGTATTTGCAGGAAGCAAAGACTTGAATAAGCAGGAAATCAGTTTGGTTACAGTTGCAATTGTATAAGCCATGCCATTGTTAAAGAAAGAGAGGGTAGGACATGATAGAATTTCATTGGTTGAACTCGTTTGGCAGGCTGTAACAGAGCTTTGCTAATGAATCTCGGGGAAAAAGAGAGGAGAAGACTTTTTACATAGCTGGGCGAAAGACCTGGCTGGTGGCTGGTGGCTGGTGGCTGGGGATTTTCCTGGTTGAAAAAGCAGATCCCAGTGCACTGCTGCAGAGACTGGGAATTCCAGTCAATAAGTCCCAGTTTGAGTGACGGCAGATGCTCGTCCTTGCTGAGGTGATTTAAGAAGAATTCATTGAACCACTTCCAGAAGGCGACCAGCCGACGAACTTCACATGCTGGACAGGCCTGGTAATTATATTACAGAGTGTGGGGGCAGTGTGTATGTGTGCGAAACTATTCAGTCAGCGTGGAAGAGGGAACTCCAGTGTTTTACCAACATGTTTAATGTTGCGAATTGAAAATGTTCTTGCCGCTCTCTTTTCATTTTGTTACAGATAAGGTTGTTACTGTGCAATTTCCATTTATTTCTGTAAAAAGAGTAAGATCGTGTTGAAATGCAATTTTTATAATACACAAAAAATATCTGAAAGCAGACGGATAGTGTGTTTTATTTTTCTCTTTTATTTGTGCATCTACCATTACAGTACTGATAATATGGGGAGAGGTTTAGACAGTGCAATTGTCATTTTTAAGCTAGCTAAAAATAAGACTTAGCGGTAGCTGTGTGCATGATTCCATTCAGTATATAAGTGTATGTTTTCAGAACGGAACATAATAATAATATAATGAAATAGACTACTGCTGGAGGTACATGAGTCAGCAGAAAGAGAGGACCTGGACATAGTTCACTGATGTAGATAAATTGGTGATAAATACCGCATGTTAGCTCGCTGCCGTAGATAAGACAGCGAGGACAGCCCATGGTGGCACTCCAATTGAAAATGTGGTGTTCCTGAAATGTAAGCCTGAGGCCTCTCTAGTGATCACACAAACAAACTAAGCAAAAATAAGGGGTTCTGGATATTGGGGCCACATATAAAACAAAGGAATTATGCTCACCAGAAATACCACCAATAATGCAAACCAACATAATGTATACCACTAAATGTATCAGTGTGCTGAAATAATGTATGTATACTGTAGTACTATATACCAAATCTAATCTGAATGCAAAGAGTTATTATTACTGAATTACTTTCATTTTGGCGTTAAGAAAATACCGCTAGGCCCCAAATCTATACAAAATACCCTACAGTGGTGACTTTTCTATTTGTGCAGTCATGTTTACTTCTCAGTAGTGCTTCCTGATTAGGTGGGAGAGTTGAAGAGACAGGTTTTTAGTCTTTTTCTGAATTGTAGGTGTACTTCTATTGTTCGTATTTCCTTGGGGAGCGAGTTCCAAAGTTTTTCTGAGATGCAGGAGAAGGCTGATCTGCATTATTTCAGGTTCAAACATATGTCATTGTTGGATCTGAGTGTTTATTTTGGTTTGTAGATGGAGATATTTTCCTGTATGAATGCTGCTTCTTGTCTGTATATTGCTCTGTGTGCTCAGTAGAGGGTGTTTTCTCTCTTGTTGAGTGTGAGGTGTAGCCTTGCTGCTAAATTCTGTATTCACTGTAGTTTTTGGTGAGGAAATCTAGCATTCCAGGATAGGTGCTGTTGGGGTAGTCTATTCTTGATATGACGAGTGAAATGACAGCCACTGTCCTGTGTGGAAAGGTGACGAAAAGTAAAACCATATTAATTGTGAGTAGGTTGAAGAAGCAATTCTTTATAACCGTATTGACTTGTGTTTGCAGTGTTAGGTTGTTGTCCATCAAGATTCTGAGGTATTTAACTACATTTGAAGGTTCCTGTCAGTTTCCCATTTTGCTAATCCATCTAATGTGTTTTTGGTCTTAAGGATTGTTCTCCGTGATCATGATTCCTGTTTTGGTTGTGTTGAGTTTAAGGCTGTTGATGCTCATCCATTTGTTTATTGGTGAGGGTTTGGTTTGGTGCTCCAGTAGTGTTGATTGTATAGATGATCTATGTGTTGGCTACATAGTTGTTGCAGCTGAGTATATGTCTTTTGATGAGGTTGATGAGTGGGCTCATGTAGATGTTAAAGAGTAGTGGTGAGATGGATGTGACTTGTGGGACCCAACAAGTTGGTGTCCATGGTGTTGACTTGAAGAGGCTTAGACAGGTTGTTTCCGTTCTTTCTGTTAGGAAGGAGTTTACCCATAACAAGGCCATGTTGTTAATACCTATTGCTTGGACTCAGTTGATGAGAGTCTCATGGTGGACAGTGTTGAAGGCTTCTGAAAGGTCTTGTAGTATTAGTGCTGAGATGATATTGAATTTGGTGCTAGTTTTTAGATCGTCCCAGATGGATAGTAGCGCTGTTTCAATTCCTCTCATGGGTCTGAAACCTATGTGTGCCTGGCCAAGTAACTGATTGATCCAGGTTTTTGTTAATATGCATAGGTTTCTAGGAGTTTTGACGGGTAAGGGATGCTTGAGATAGTTGGTTAGGTCTTCTGTGTTTCGCAATTGATATTTGAGGAGGGATTTAATGTATGCCATTCTGAAGCTTTGTGATACAAGTTCTGTTGTCAGAGGATGCTTCATGAGGTTCCAGAAGTAATTCAGCAGGTGTTTGATAGGTGAAAATAATCTTATAGTTGTCCACTGGACAAAGGTTGGCAAACATGTCTTTAAAGATCGCTGAGGAGTAGTTAGTCTTGTAGTTAGTTCCCTAGTTGGGTGGTTGGTAGAATTAATGTGTTCATGATTTGCCGGATGTTTAGAACATTTTAAGTGGTTTGCAAGGTCATCACATAGTTTCTTGGTTGTGTTGTTGTAGGCTGTCAGGTTTCCTAGCTCGTTGATGTTGAGGTGGAATTGGCTATTGTTAAGGTGGCATGCACTCTGTCTACCACACCAGTCCTTAGTGGTTCAGATTACACATTTGTTTTTACTTTTTTGCTACAAAAAGATGAGTATGCCCAAGAAGTAGTGACACAAAGATTCTGATGCAAGCACCATCGCATTACCTATTAGAATACAGCCCTGGACTGAGTTGCAGTGGTTCTACCATCTTGCTTGTGATCGTTTTATGCAATTGCATTAGCAGTGCAGACATCTGACAATGTGGTTCACCACTTTTAGTAGCCCTCATGAAGTCAGAGCTCTACTATTGAAAACCAAAACAAAACTGTTTTCTGCTTCACGACTTAAATGTTAACTCATTTTTTCAAATTCGGCAAACAACTTTAACTCAATGTCCACTTCTGATGGACACTTTACTCCTGAAAAGCCTGAAAGAAGAGGAAGTCCATGATTGTATGATGGTAGAAGCTATTCTAACAACTTCCCAAAATGTTTTTATTTATGATGTTCCAATTCAGAAAACAGATCATGCCTTTCAAGTAGATGCTTCATGTTTGAAAAAGGTGATTTAATGGTAGGATATGTAGTTTGTAATGCTAATGAGATTATTGAGACAGTGCAAACTTATGATCTATAGTCAGCCTGCCCAAATTGCTAACCTGATTGTGTTAACCAGGTCGTGTACTATATCACAAGGGAAAATAAATATTATCTACACTGATTCCCATGTGCCTTTAGCATGGTGAATGATTATGGCCATTTATGGTGAGAGGGGGGCTCCTCACTGAAGTAGTCACAACCATTAAAATGCTTGACCTTCTCAAAGTTCTAATGTTGCCCACTGAACTAGCACTGTTGAAATTTGCTGCTCATCAGTATTCAAAGGGACACCTTTCCAATGGGGAGTACCCTGACTGATAATGTTCCAAGGGAGATTTCCCTTCCGTCTTGTTCACAAGCTATAAAAATATACAGTCACCTCCCTATTTTTCTAGGATACAGGACAATTCATCAGATACTGAAAAAAACAACTGGAATAAAGTAGGCCATACATTATACTCTGATCAGGTATGGCACTAAGCTGATGGTTTATTAGTTATGCCATTATCACATCTCATTATTTCGCCCATGTGCCTTATGCGGTCACACGCATCTCAATGAGGTGGATGGTGGCCGCTGTCCACCACAAACTCTTTGCTCTAGGTTTTTCTATGGTAGCTGAACATCTCTAAAAACAATGTCTGATGTGCCAAAGATGCAACGTGGGTAAGAGCATACATATGAGTCAAGTAGCCCACCCAACATAATGGGAAACCTTCATTAATATACAATGTGGCTTTGTTCAAATTCCAAAGGGTAAAGGGCGTGAATGTGTGCTGGTGATTGTGGACATCAGTTCTAACTGAGTGGAACAGAATCCATTGTCCTGCTGCTTTGGACTGCCAGTCAGTGTTAGTAGTTATGTTATGCTCTTTTAACGTATACCGTGCACCCCTACCACCCAGGGGCATTCTGCAGGCACTCACGTGGCTCTACAAGAAAGAGGACGGGGTTGGTTAGTGAGGGTAGAGGGATATGATAGGTCCAGAACCATGAAAAACAGGCGTCTGTGTGTGTTAGGTTGCAGATGGGTTTATTGTGTGCACTGGATTGTTGTATCCGTAAGGGTGAGGCTCAATGCCTGGGTTGTTTGTTTTATGTGAATAGTAGTTATGTTGGGTGCATGTTTATATGTAGTCTGGCTAGTCCATGGATATGTATAGTACAAGGGATGTGTGTAGGAGGGGAGCAGGAGTGTGGTGGTTAGTACTTTGGGTACTTTCAAAGTTCATCTCAGTGGCTAATCTTCACAATTCTATCTAAATGTGACGCATGGCTAATCGCCACAAATCTATCTAAATATGGCTCATGGCTAATCTTCACAATTCTATTTAAATGTGAGTCCAGGCTAATATTCACAAATATATCTAATTGGGAGGCAAGGCAAATCTTCACAGATCTATCCAAATGAGACACATTGCTAATCACCCAATATGTCTATTGTAACAAATTCCCTGCCCCAAAATACAATTGGGTGCAACACATTTAGTTTCCCACAAAATACATCTGAATCCTGCATGACGTGTGCCCCCTAGTATACATGTAGGTGCAGTACATTTCCTTCCACAATTCAGCACAATGGCTAACTATGAAGCATATCACAGTAGCTGACTATGGAGAGTAGCACAATTCAACCCAGAAGCAAAGTATGTTAGTAGTGATAGCAGAACCATTGTTACATGGAAAGTCATACAAAATTCTGCAGGTACTATAGATCCAGTGGAGGCTCCATTGCCCATTTCACCTATACTCTGTGGAGGCAGTTACAAGGCAAAGCGTGGTCCTGAAAACAAAATACCAAAAATGTGCTCTGAAAGCATTCCATAGTGGCCAGAGATACTGTGTCTTGCCCTATTAAGCTTTCAGAGTACCACAACTAATGGTTCAAGCCCCCATGAAATATTCACTGGCAGATCAATGCACTTAGTAGAATCTCCCTCAGATCTACTAGCAAAGACAAATATTCAATTTCTTGATGATGTGATTTTCATTATTGGCAGAGCCCAATATAAGCTGTCAGGTGTATTTATTCGCAGAATAAGAAGATATTGATGAAGTAACCTGAAATACCATGTCATCAGTTGGATCCATGTGACTAAACATACATAAAAATTGATCGAAACAGGAACTCTAGCCTCCTGGTGACATTGACCTTTTGTGATATTATTAACCACCAACATAGACGAGTGCTGCAAGGATATATTGGCAGTTGCCATGCTAGCAAAAATCCAGAGCCTCTCCAGGGTGAAGCTTTATCTGATGCATGCAGTTAATGGACTGGCTCAGTTATGGTTTGAAGACAACCACAAAGCAGGCTGCTGAAATAGAACTGAGAGATTGAACACATTAGAAACTGGCCCTGGTGGAAGAGGCAGACAGCTGTAAATTAGCAAGGCAGTGCATATGGAGCAGATTAATAGCCTATGGTGATGGCCTACTTGTGTTGGATTCCACCCTGGCTGGTTTACAACACTCACTAAAATGGGGCCCCAGAGTATTTCAGCAAGAATAAACAGATTGTGTTGGATTTAAAACTAAGTTACAGACTATGGAAAAGGCAATGTTATTAGACCATCAATGACACACTGATAAAAGAAGTTGATTCATTCTGTCATTTCAGTTTTATTTTTTATAATAAAAATGTTTTTCAGATACAGAAAGATAAGGTATCAAACAAAGTTAGAGCAAGTATTTCCTTGATGAAATCTTTTAGAAGGGAGGATAGCACAAGGGCAACATGCTGGTATTGGATGCAAGACCACGCAGAGCAACAGAGGTTCAAATCCACGATCTGCGCTTAGAAACCTAACTCATATTGGTAATAAGCGCGTTATAAGAAACCAATAATAAGAAAAATATTATTTGCTTTATCATCCTCTCAGGGAATTACATCACGTTAAAGTAACTCTGATATTATATGGAACTGAAATAATTATCTTCCGAATATAAAATGTTTTGATATCTTGAAAGGTCATATTTGGACAGAAGTTTTGAATATACTGCAAACTGTTCCAATTAGTGTCACATGGTTAGAGATGAATGTGATATTGGTGGTCCGTGTACATGACTAAATTAATTTCTCTGTATAAGAAAAACACCACCATAGCTGACACTAGCTTATCTGGAATTTTAGGTAAGATTTTGAAAAGCTACTCTAACACGTATTTCTGTGATTTTGGAAAAATGTGAGTATGGTTTATGCTAATGTTGACTATAAAGGAAGTGGACTCCTATAGGGATTTTAAGACGAAAGTATGGAATTGGAATAGAAAAGCTGATATGGATGATCTGCAAAGACTGAAGTGTACAAGGGAAAGTCTGTTTGCTAGGCTACTAAAAACGAAATTAGAGCACACATACAGAGGCTTCCCTCTTATGAGTTTAGAATATGTTATTGAGATTTCCCCTTTAATTATTTATCTACTTTGGAGAAAACTTAGATTTTGCAGATTATTTTTCAAATAATCAGTGCATAGAAACTCTATCACATTGTAATTGAATGGGGTGTATTACTGTTGCTTAGGAAACATTTTTTAGGTCTGTTGTATCCTCTACCTCTTGTGTTATATCTCAAATGTTGTGGGAAAAGCTCTTGAATGGTACACAGGTATCTCTGATATTAGCTTTAGTAAGGTTCTTAAGGGGAAGGTTTAAATGAGTGCATTAAGTATTTTATAATAGTAATGTGGTTGGATGATCAATTAATGTGAGTATTCGAGATGTCCCATTGTAATTCTGTTTTCATTGAGGAGTTCTCACATTTTAATACTGTGTTGTTTTAATTAATGTTTGATAACTTTTTTTAATATGTGATGGTGGCTATTTTATGGTCATGAATAGGTTTTAACGTGAATATTGCGTTTTATTGATTGATATCATGGATCTGATGTATTTTATAAATGTTAAATTATGGATGGTATGATAAATACCAAAAGCACAATACATTTTAAAAAAAAGATATATATATACACATTATATTTGTTTTTGCGCTACCAAAATCCTATGAAATTCAGAAAAAAAACTTTGTTAAAGGGACGTTATGGTTCCAAGTAAAACCAAAAAACCCTAGAAATTCGCCAGTTATGGTAAGCTAAGCAACCATAACTTGTGCCACCACCGTGCACTGCTAAGACTAACACCCAGGACATCAAAGATGACATCACAAATGTCATTGATCACATCACATGTCTGGCTCCCCCTTTTCTTTCCTTTACTGACCTATCTAGGCCACATGGTTTTCTTCAGTAACAGTCAGGAAATAAAAATTGAAAAGGTACTATATTTGTAGACTTATCCCTCAAATATGTTCTTACAGTAATTCCCTTAGGGTCCAGTCACATCATATGAAACATATACATAAGAGAAGACACAGGCTTGAAAGGCAGCAATGGTTTCTGTTCATGAAGATAATCAGTAGCGTTATCAGCAGTTTCGGATATTTTTTTTATTACTGTACTTTCCCTGTACATGCTCATAAGCAGAGCCCTGCACCATTTATTTGTCACTTCTATTTTTAGACTGTGAAAGGCGGCTCTGAAAAGACCCTTTTTTTTGGATTATTGTTGTTTTATATATTTTTTGGTTTTTTACACACGAAACACTAGGAAAGGAGGGGAAAGGAGGGTAAGGGGGGACACCAACCACAGGGATAGGAAAGGGCGAATGGAGCCTTTTGGTGATTTTTTTTGTATTAGAAAAACTTGTAATAGTGAACACCTACTGAAAAATGGATAGCTGTAATTCCACAAAAGGACACAATGCATTTTGTACATTTCTCAAAAAAATTTGATTACCAGCATAAGTTTGATGAACTCCATCTCTGTGAAAAATGTTTGTGAAAGAGGACATGCCAACATCTCCTAGAAAAGCACAAACAGCCTTATTAACATTCCGCCTTGCTTTCTCCATTTGTGGACCAAATGAAGAAGAACACAGCCACATTTGTTTCTGCCCAATACGAGAAAATATTACTTGAGAATGTGGAAACATTTCCATGACCTTCCCAAGTCCTTCTTTCATCGCAAAATGCAAAGAAATTCCTGACACATGTCCTAAACTGTTCCCTCCACAATGAATTATAATTATGTGATGAAGTTCTGTTTCCAAACTAGCACACAGAGGTACCAAATCTAGCCACTTCATTCCACGCACTCCATGCCAGTGCACTTCCACATGAGGGAATCCAAGATCTGCAGCTACTCCACAGCTTTGTGCATGCACCTCCAACCAATGTATCCATGAGTCTCCCAAAATCCACAGAATCTGTTTTCTGAAACACACAGCCATAGCTAACTGTTCCTCTCTCAAGAAAAATATCGACTGACAAACTCTCTCTTTACACAACACACCCACCAAACTTTACTGACCAATCAATTGCTCTGCTCATTCTCATTTGCATATTGTAACCAGGACAGCCCTTCTACCATTTCGACTTCACTCTCTGTGCCATTCCCTCGTTGGATACAGCTAAACAGTTACACAAACATCCACCAATCAAATCCAAGACCTCTACATCTAACTGCATCATCAGAGTTCAGGACTTCAAATGTACTGTAGATTACTCTGAGTACAAGTCTGATATCATTGGAAAGCACCTACTACAAAAACTGCTGTACAAGTCTCCAAGATTTCTACTTGCAGCTGCATGCATATCCACATG
Organism: Ambystoma mexicanum; assembly: GCF_040938575.1. Lineage (NCBI taxonomy): Eukaryota > Metazoa > Chordata > Amphibia > Caudata > Ambystomatidae > Ambystoma > Ambystoma mexicanum. The sequence continues at coordinate 332,189,472 of NC_090930.1, forward strand.
CATACCCACATGCATGAATACAAACTACAGGTATGTATATTATCTGCACAGTACATGTAAAACTCTTGTAAAAGAATATAAACAGAGTAACTGCCACTTAACCTGTATAGCCTATAAAATGAACTTATTGTCATTTTTTCCATTTACTATAATCAACTGTCACTTCCAGACCTATCTACTATCTACACTTTTTTTTACACACAACAGTATAATTGTAGATAAACACTAAGTAGTGTATTATAAAATAACACACAATCAGGATAAGGTCATGCACCTTCATACACTCACACAGGTAGACACGATCATTGAAAAACTCCCAACTGCAATAACACCACTGCCTGTAAATCACATCCTTCTCATGTATTACCCACACCTTCACAAATGCATACATTCCATGCTTTTCTATACAGTATCTGCCATTTACCTTATAAAAATTGCAAAATAAGTATATCATTATTTCTTCTGTCTCCTAACATTCAATAACAAATCCTTAAAAAACCAAGCGAGTTTCATACACTTCCTATTCTGCTCATTTGGAAATCATGTTGAACTAACATATTTAAAATCAAATATAAAGACTGCACATAGTCAAAGGAAACTGCATGCTCTATACACACAAAATTCCTAACTTCTTTCCTTTACAATTACAGTGATGACCACTCTCCTGAAAAGCAACAGAATCCGAAGTACAAACAACAACTCAGAAGAAACTTAATCATTCCACACAAAAAAAGTAAGTACAATACTACCTCCTGTTACTCAAACACACTATTCGGTTGATTCATGGTATTTATGCACCAAAAAAAAAAAAAAGATTAGTGCACCATTCTGCCCACAAATCCCCATTTGTTAAATAGGGATTTGCAGGCAGAATGCCGCACAAATCCCCGTTTTTCAGCGCACAAATGACATAACTGAGCCTCTAGAATGTTAGTATTGCAGAACAAAGAACTGTTTTAATTCTGTACCATTAGATTTAGTATTTGTGCTTCTCCTCACCACTAGCTTACTTTCTACTGTCATCTGAACCCCAATATAGTAACACACAAATACAAGAAAAGCCTTCCCAATTAGTTGTAGCTGCCCAATGCACAATCACACACCATCACATACATCTCTACCATCATACTCAGACACTCATGCACACAGCACACATGCATCGCAGAACAGCCCAACCCATACCTTCTTTATTTTTTTCAACAGACCCTAAAGAATACCGACCAAAAAGCAAGTCCGTAGAAAACAACGTAGAAGTAGAGCAAATGAAAAAAGAAGTGTCCAAAATAAGCATGCATCTCTAGCAGAATTTGAACAAAAAGTTCAAACAAAACAGATAATAGTAATTTAGCAAAACAAAACATGCTTCAAGTACAGAAACATTGCCTCCTCTATCAAAATGTAAAACGAAACAGAAAACGATCAAGAATTCAGCTACCACTACTGCTAAAACTGCTCCTATAAATCTTGACATAATGGCAAATAAGCAAATCAAAAAAAGTATGATAGCAAACATTTTCCACCACAGAATTCTTCAGAATCTTATAAAAACAGGAGAGAAATCATACACAACCCTTAAAACCTACCGTAGGAAATGAAACTTAGAAGCTTTGATAGACAGTGTGATCCTTCTCAAAAGAAAGTTATTTATTTTAATGTTAAACACAATGAAACCAGAAAAAAATGAATTACTAAATTACAAAAAAGACTTCTCAATAAACGAAATATCAACAGAAATAACTTCTTAAATATCTGTGGTGGTGAATGGAGTCACACCACAAACACAGAACCATATTTTAATGAAGAAGCATAAAAAACAAAAGCAAACAAATACAATTGCTATACATAGCAGTGGACGAGGTTATGAAAAACGTAATAATACCATAATGGAACAAGAAATACTGCTTACAAAAATATCCCCAGAAAACTCATAATTATCTCTGCATTCGACTGGACCAAAACATCCAGTATACAAATGGCCATGCACGTCAATGTGTAACATTCCCAAAAAATCTTTCAAATCTTTACGCCAATTCGTCAATCAGTATGTGAAAGGCAAAGACAAAATCAAAATGAAACTGCTGCAGAATATGGATACCTGTCCAGTGTGTAAATACACAGGACTACAAGGACATTCATTAGGCTGCATTTCAGGACCTATTTGCAAAAACATCTTCCATCATATCAAAATGATATCAACACATCATCCAACTATAAGAAATCTAGTGTATAAACTAAACTATGCTAAAAGTCCTGCTTTAGCACTAGCCAATTTAAATAACAATCTTCTACATGGTACAGCCAAAGAACTACTTGAAGAAATTGACCATATCCAGAAAAGATATTTTGGAAGTGAAAGCCATTTACAAAATGCAATACCTTTACAACAGACTAGCAACTATTGTACACATGGCAACCTTCTACTACACATACAAAAAAGAAATACTAAAATGTAAAAGCACATCCGCTGAAATACCAAACTATGTGTGTGTGTGTGTTGCCACAGAACTTTTTATAAAACTAACACAAAAACTATAGACATAACATACAAAATAGAGGACAATGAAGATTCTATATGGTTTGAATTGGCCTTATAGCCGAAAGCAAATACAAAATAACTGTTACTGCACTACAAAACTTGACAACAACCAAACTCCTTCATGGGCTATCACAAATAACTAGGAATTATTCCCACTACCAAAATCCCTACAACAACTCAATTTATATTAGAGCATCATAATTCAAACAGCGCACCCATTTCAAGCAAGAATATGCCTTCAACCAAAAACAGCAAATTACCTCCCTCTGAATTGGTGAAAGCCATTCGTGGCAAAGTAGTTTATTTACCATTAGATCTGACAGAAAATGTGCACACTCTAGGAGTGCAACGTCCAATAGAACAATCTTTAATTAGCTTAGTAAATGGTGTACCAACAAAAGACAAAAAATATTTGCAACAACTCGTCGACTTACATAAAAGGTAGACAAGCCTTGCAATATCTAAAAGACAATAATGAGTACTACAAAGAAATAAATATTGAAGTAAAGTTAATGGGAACAACTGAAAAAATTCAAGCTTCACGAGAAACTGGTCAATTTGAACTTCTGGATCCAGCTGCAGTATCCAATATTTTAGACCATTATACAATTCATCCATTGCACTCTAAAGACAACATAGATGATGCACTAGAAACTTACCAAATGTGACAAACCAAAGGATCACCAATGAACATATGGGAAAAAAGTATAGAAGCACATGCTTTTCCTCTACTATTTCCTACTGGCAAAGGAGGAAGATACGATCATAGACCCACTCAGATAACAGCATCAGAATACCGCTCATTACAAATGTATTCTGAAGATCCCAGATTTAGACAAATTACCTCATCATGACTTTGGCGGTAACCCTTAAATCGGGCAGTCGCGCTATTACCGCCGGATTTAAGGGTCCGCCAAATCAGGACTTCAGCGGATTTCGGGCCAGCTCTTGGCTGGGGAGAAATCCGCCAAAAATTTGCTCTATTACCGCCGGGGGTAAAAACGCTGGCGGTAAGAGCGTGAATTTTCCCCATTGAGCCCAATGGGGAATGGGGCATTCCCGAATGGGCTCAATGGGGAATGAGGAATTACATTACCGCTGAACATGTTATCCGGCGCTATTAGCGCTGGGGAGTTCGGCGGTAGGGCTAATACCGCCGTCGGCAATACCGCCAAAGTCGTGATCAGGCCCAAAATGTGGACTACATATTCCACCTACTCGTTGAAAGTGAACTAGCAACTCTATGTCGGGAACCCACTTTCAAAATATGTCAGCTACGCAATGAATACAAAAAGTGCAACAAAAAGGTGAGGTTTTACAATCAAGTATTACAAATCTTTTTGCAAACATGCGTGGTACCAAAGAATACTGGGTCTGACGTCACAGAGATGTACGTTGTATGATCAGAAACCTTGGACCACCCACTTGGTTTGTTACATTAAGTTGTGCAGAATATGCATGGGAAGATTTACATGATTTCCTACGCATATCAAACAAAAACAAAACAAACATGGATATACTAACACGTGGAGAACTTTGCTCTCTAGATCCTGTTAATGTTTCAAGATATTTCCACCATCGTTTCATTGCAATGCTACACTTTATTTGTAATAAAACTGTTCCTCCACTCGGAGAAGTACAACACTTCTTTTGGAGGAAAGAATACCAAGCCAGAGGAGCACCACATATCCACATGCTTTTATGGATTAAAGATGCTCCTAAATTTCTTCAAGACAGTGATGCCACTTTTTTGCAGTTCATCCAACAATATGTCACCTGTGAAATCCCTTCACAAATGATACATTGGACCTCATCACGAGTCTGGCGGTAACCCTTAAATGCGGCAGTAGCGCTATTACCGCCGCATGTAAGGGTCCGCCAGATCATGGTCTTGGCGGATTTCCACCCAGCTCTGAGCTGGGGGGAAATCTGCGGCAAAATTGCTGATTTTCAGTGCTAATACCGCCGGCGGGAAATACGCCAGCGGTAATAGCGCACATTTTCCCCATTGGGCCCAATGGGGAATGAGGAATTCCTGAATGGGCCCAATGGGGAATGGGCACTAACTGCTCTGCCAAACTAATAGCGGTGGGGGGATTTGGGGGTAGGGCTAATAGCGCCGGCAGTAATAGCGCCGGCGTTACCGCCCAACTCGTGATGAGGCCCATAGTGACCTTCATGCACAAATTGTACAATTTCAAAGACACAAATGTGGCCAATATTGTTGTCGCAAATACAAAAAGAAAGGGAAATAATACACCAAATGCTGCTTTCGTTTCCCTAGACCAGTTACAGAAACAGGTGAAGTAAAAGCCTTCATGTCTTCAGTTAGACATAGTGTTAAAGGTAAATCACTTAAGAACATGTATTACATAAAAAGAACAGAAGAATCTAAATATATCAATGATTACAATGAAATCATTGCCCACTTATGCAATGCAAACATACATGTGCAGTACATTGCAGACAATTCCAACGCAGTTGCACGATATGTTACAGCCTACTTAACAAAAGCAGAAAAAACAGAGCTTCAAGACCTCTGGAATGACCTATCATCAGACAAAACACTATCTCAGAAAATGTACAGGTTAGGCATAAATATGCTTTCTCATAGAGAATGTGGTGCCTACAAAGCTGCAGATCGTTTAACCGGTACTGCTTTGTATTGAAAACCTGAAAATATAGTATGGCTAAGTCTTGGTCCTGCAAAATCTAGAAAAAGAGTTCTCAAATCATGTGATGACATAGAAACAATAGCCAACAATGATCCCAACAGCCAAGACATTTTGAAAAACAATTTACTCGACACATACTACCCGAACAGGAGTACCACTTTGGAAAATATGTGTCTATACCACATACCTTAGAAAATTCTATGTCCAAAACAGCTGGCTTGGAGAAAATATTAAAATTATCCTTAAACTGTAGAGTAATGCTTAAACTTAACCTTGACGTGGAGCAAGAACTATTTAATAGAGCACTGGGTACAGTTGTTGGCTTTCAAACATACCCACGTGACAACAACATTCAGTTTGTCAATATTCTCTTCGACAAAATTTCAGAAGTAAAAAGGATAGCGCGCTCAATAGCTCGATTCCCTCTAGATTTTCATCAAATTTGTGGCAGGAGCAGCGGCTTGGTCCCGAAAGTGTGCTTTTGTAAATTTGGAGAAAATCCATCCGGTAGTTTATTTTAAAACAACCAAAAAGTAGGTCACAATAAATTAGTGGTACCTATGTCCGCTCCGTGGACACACTTCCCTGTTCGCTCTGCGGGCAGGACACTGATTGGCTAATCGGCTCGCGTCATGTCCGCAGACATGTGACGCATTTGCTGATTGGATGGTGAAGAGCGTGAAGTGCGTCAGATTGTTCCGATGCGCCCGCCATCTTGGATCCGCCGACAGCGCAGCGGCGAACAGAGGTGAAATGTCATTTTGGGGAGTGTTTTGGTGTGCAAGAGTGCTTGGGGAGGTTTGGGAGTAAGAGATGGGTCAAATATTGTATTTGTTTAGGTGGCAGGTGCTACTGATGTATTCGCTATGCCCACGCTGTCTGGGATGTCCGTAATTAGTGAAAATGAGGGGTGTCCTAAGGACAGTATTCCTGTCCGTGCTGTCCGCAGGCAAGTTGAAACTGATCTAAGGACACGCATGGTGCACGCGGCTATAAAAATTGCTCATATGCCACAGTTAAAATGTTTGATTCTATGGGTGTGATGTGCTGCGGTGTTTGTGACCAGGGCCTAGAGTCTCGGGTCCATGGCCAAAGTTATAAGCACTGAAGTTATAAGCCACCATGGGTGTGATATGCTGCGGTGGTTGTGGCCAAGGCCTAGAGTCTCCGAAGTTTGGTAATTCAGCGGATGTACTTTTAAATTTTAAATTTTAGTATTTCTTTTTTGTATGTGTGTAGTAGAAGGTTGTCATGTGCAGAATTGTTGCTAGTCTTTTGTAAAGCTATTGAATTTTGTAAGTGGCTTTCACTTCCAAAATATTTTCTCTGGATATGGTCGATTTCTTTGAGTAGGTCTTTGGGTGTACCATGTAGAAGAGTGTTATTTAAATTGGCTAGTGCTGAAGCAGGACTTTTAGCATAGTACAGTTTATAGACTAGATTTCTTATAGTTGAATGATGTGTTGATATAAGTTTGATATGATGGAAGGTGCTTTTGTAAATAGGTCCTGAAATGCAGGCTAATGAATGTCCTTGTAGTCCTGTGAATTTGTGCACTACAAGGGAGGCAGTACAGAACAGCAACATTTTTTCAAATGAAATCGGGAGTCTCCCGCCTATATAGGGAGGGTTGGCATGTATGCATGTACTGTGAATACAATATTGGGAACATATATATTTCCTATAGGATTGCATTGGGACTAGCATTAATTTAGGTGGGAGATGTAAAAAATAGTGTGATTTTTCAATGAAAAATCGGGAGTCTCGCGCCTAAATCGGGAGGGTTGGCATATATGTATAGGTTATGCAGATTTAGTGGCATTACTCTGTTTATATGGATTCATAAGAGTTGTACATGTACTTTGAATAAAATATGCATACCTGTAGTTTGTATTCATGCATGTGAATATGAACGCAGCTGTAAGTAGAAATCCTGGAGACTTGTAGAGTAGTTTTTGTAGTAGGTGCTTTGCAATTATATGAGACTTGTACTCAGAGTGATCAACAGTACATTTGAAGTGCGGAACACTGATGATGGAGTTAGATGTAGAGGTCTTGGATGTGATTGGTGGATGGTTGTTTGACTGCTTAGCTGTATCCAATGAGGGAATGTCACAGAGAGTGATGTGGAAAGGGTAGAAGGGCTGGTAAGAGTTACACGCCGTGCCATTGATCTACACCTGTCCACCATCACCAAATAAGCTACTCTCACTCCCTTCCTCATACTCTCCCTCAACTAACCCCCCTTATCTGCCCCCTAGCACACCAGGTCCTCTCCTCCTTCACAGCCATCTCCCATTCTGAATTCCTGAAACTCCTATCCCAAAGCTGCCCTTGGGGGTCCCCTGATGACCCATGTCCCCTCCTCCCCTAAAAAACATCCTATCCTTAACCTGTGCTGGAAGCATTGCAAGAGTTATAATCAAACCATCACTGAATTCAGGCCTTTTCCCACCAGCACTCCTATGTCCAACCCCTCCTAAAAAATCCCACCCTTGACCCACTACTTCCAGCTAACTTCCGCTTAGTCTCTAACACCCGTTTCATAGCCCAATTTCTTGACCACACAGCGTACAACCAGCTCTCCTGGTACACAGAACTCAACTCCCTACCCGATCCTGCCCAGTCTGGTTTCAGACTCCTCAGGGGAACAGAGGTGTCCCTCATTTCTATCTGGGATGAAATGAAAAGAAGAGCTGACTCTGAAGGCTATGCTGCACTCATCCTTCTCAACCTCTCTGCAGCCTTTGATACCATAGACCACTCCATCCTCTCGGACAGACTTCACTCTCTAGGCATCTGAGACTCCACACTGAAATAGATCTCCTCTTTCCTCTCAGACCGCTCCTAAACCATTTTATTCCCTTCTTTCTCCTCTCTTCCCTGCCCTGTCTCCAAAGGGGTCCCACGGGGAGCATGCCTATCCCCGCTCATCTTCAGTCTCTACCTAAGCACCCTTCCCATCATCAGCTCTCACGGTCCAACTGGTTACAACGACATTGATGACACCCAGATCATTTTCAAGAGTCCCAAGACCTCTGCCTCCCCACATCCAGACCTATCTGCCTGCCTCACTGCATTGAACCACTGAATGGTGACCAATCACCTCCTCCTGATCCTCGCTGAAACCAAAATCATGATCTTCAGTAAAACCTCTCTCTTCCCACAGCCCACACCCTGGCCTCCCTCTCTTGGAACACCCCCTGATGCATCTGACTCAGTGAAAAACCTGGCACGCATCTTGGATTCTGATCTAACACTATCCCACCACATCAATACCATATCCAGAACATGACACTTTCACCTCCGGACCCTCAGACAAATGTTTCCCTTCCTCTCCTACCATGCAGTGATCGAAGTGAGCGGGAACGGTCTGGAGCGGTGTTCCACTACTTTCGTTTTTTTTCTGTTTAACATTCCTCTACATTTTACGACCATATTCACCATTCAATACAGCGGATGTGTCCATTCATGCCCCTGTGCAAGTGTAAAGTTGTAATAGGAGCCTTAGTTGCCAGTCACTTAGACTATTCCAATACCCCAGCTGCAACACCTAGTCACACGGTTCACGTTGATTCTGCCTACCCTCTTCCAAGCCAAGACCACAGTTCCACTACTTTTTTCTGTACACTTCTACCACTGCTACCATCTCAGACTCTGAACAATCTTGGAAATCATTCTCTCATGCGTAGACAAGCCAATTCTCTCTACCTGGGAGCCCTTGCCTATCAATACAGTAGAACCAGAACTCTGCTGCCAGACTCCTCTTTGTCGTCTCACCCAGAGAACACATCACCCCTGCGCTTAGAGTGCTCCACTGGCTTCCCATCAGTCATCGGGCAACATTAAAAGTCATATGCATCACCCACCATACCCTTCACAAGACAGGCCCTAAATTCCTTGAACTCAAACTTGCATGGTACCAACACTCCAGAAACCTCAGATCAGGCTCTGTACTCTGCTTCGTTGTCCCGCAATTCAACTCCACCAGAGTTGGAGGACCCTACTTTTCTGTCCAAGCTCCTACCCTCTGGGACTCCCTCCAGCATTTTCCTTGAGAAGGACAACCTTGCCTTCAGGAGGACCCTCAAAACCTGTCTCTTTCCTCTTGCAACCCAAATAAATCCCCCTCCTACACTTCAGCTGCAGCACCTTTTGATCTGACACCTGCCACTCTGCACGTACATTCTTCACACCCTCCACTTGTCCATCCTTTTCATACAGACCACCAGCATCTTGACTGCACCCCCCTTACAGAAGCTGCTGATAGCACCCTACCCTCTTCCATACCCACTAAATTTCCAAATGTGGCAGCAGGTTTGTGCTCCAAATCAAATTCCTTCCCCAATGCCCCGTCTGTCACAGCCTCATCTATTCTTTCCAGGAACTCTTGACACGCACAATCTCATCCTTCAACCTGATCCTCCCATCTCCCCTCTCTCCGCCTCCTGCTCCTTCCCCCTCCCTCCCTCCTTCCCCCTCCCTCTCTGTGTGTCAACAATGTGTTGCATTTAGACGGATTATGAGGGCCAGCAATGTATTGCACTTAGATGGACTTTTGGGGGCAGGCAATGTGTTGCACTTAGATGGATTTTGGAGGCAGGCGATGTGTTGCACTTAGATGCACTAAGGTGGATTTTGGGGGCAGGTAATGTGTTTGCAAGTAGAGGGATTTTGACATAATGTGCTGCACTTAGATGGATTCTCTAGGCGGACATTGTGTTGCACTTAGATCGAACTTTTGGGGGCAGACAAGGCGTTGCATTTATAAGGGCTTTCGGGGTGGGAAATGTGTTGTACTTAGATGGATTTTCAGGCAGGCAATTTGTTGCGCTTAGATGCATTTGGGGCGAGCAATGTGTTGCACTTAGACATATTTATTAGATAGATAATGTGTTACACTTAAATGGATTATGGGAGCTGGCAATGTGTTGATCTTAGATGAATTTGAGATAGATAATGTGTTGCACTTACATGGATTTTGGGGTGGGAAATATGTTGCTCTTAAGAGGGTTTTGGGGCCGGACAATGTGTTGTACTTAGATGGAATTTTGAGATAGACAATGTGTTGCACTCAGACTGAATATAACCACTATAGTTAAACCTGTTGCATTCCATGCTTATGGAATGTTAGCCGCAGGGAAATGTGTTGCACTTAGATGGATTTTGGGACAGATAATGTGTTGCACTTGGATGGAATTTTGAGATAGATAATATTTTGCACTTGGACTGAAAACAGCAAGTATATTTAAACCTGTCGCACTCCATGCTTATGGAACATTAGCCGCAGGCATGACCACACTTCACTATGCATGCAGTCCCATACTCCAGACAATACTGGTGCTCCGCCATACCTAACATTTTTCTTTCAAGGGTTGCCCCACACTGTGGTGATAATCCTTCCTACTAAGTGGGGATACAATGTATATAATCAACAAAAGGAAGAACCTTCAACACATTTTTAACACAAAGTGTACCCTTATATCGAGAACAGGAACCATATAGACAACCTCTACAACAAATATGGGCTGTGCACAATATGCTCAATTGAGAAGTTACGTTATTAAAATATCAAATTGTATTCTTCTTTTCCAAGCACAAGTTTCAAAACATAAAAAAACATATATACACAACATTACAATGTACAATGATAAAATGATTCTACCTCAGCTTCTCAAGTATACAATACGTGATGGACCACAGTGGCAACTTAATTTTCCCTATTACCCACTCTGTCAACAAAGCCTGACTTATATAAGTTTCTGTCCCAAATGTTCAAAATAACTGGACATTCCTCAGGGGCAGAAATGTATCTTGTGCTTTATGTAGATTTCTTTCATTCGTTCATACACAGGATCCCTGTATCTAAGGTATATATATATGTATATATATGTATAAACATATATATACATATATATATGGACATCTATGGTCTTTTTAATAAACCTAACCTAAACCCTAAACAGCACAAGGGTAATATACATGAACCAATTGTCTAGAGTGATGAATATCTTCAGACTCAAAGCAATTTCAATTCTTGCTCTTCACTTTACTAGCAGTAAGCAGGATTCACTCAAGAAAAGGCACCTAAGGGAGCGCTTGATAGCCCGAACAAAGATGGCCTCAGGTCTCTAAAGCTCCATGTGAGCCCGCCATCATGCTATGCACAACACCCTCCAAAGTCCCAGGAAAGCTACTGAAAATGCAATCCTGAACTGAGGACGCCTTCTGACGCCAACCCTAAAAGTTCTGGTCAAATAAATCACAGCCGAGAGGTCTTCCGACATCGTCGACGCATGGGCCGAGGGCCGTACAACGCCTCTCCCGCCCAGGCGCGCAGCCCGAACACAAGGGAGGTGCAGCAGGGCCAAAACAGGTGCCCCCCCCGCTGGACCCACTCTCAACTTCACCCAGCTGAGGGCTCGGGGGCCAGAACCCGGGACACCGTGGTCACTGGCAACAGGCACAAGGAGAGCTGGGCTTGGGGGTGCTGCCACTGGCAGGGTTCCAGAAGGCTTCTGCCTAGTACTCGGCCCCCGACCCGCCTCAACACGGCGGAGTACGAGATGCATCAGCCCCCACCAGGGAAAGATAAAGCAGCAGGGTGCCCTGAGGCCACCCGGAGTGAGGAATGGCACAAATACTGCCCCCGGACAGCCCATCAATCCCAGAGGCCATCAAACCACAGAGCTCCAGGGGCCGCACATGCACATCATTGGCAACAGCTGCCGACCAGCAGGAGAAGCAACCTCAGACTGCAAGCACAGACCCGGCATCGAACCCGGCCCACGACCTGGCCAGGGGAAGTGGGCCCCACAGGCCTCCCGGACCAGAGCACGCTCCACTGAAAATGCCCTGAATAGAGGCTTCCTGGCAGCCTCAACCCTGCAGGGAAAGCGCAGCACAGAGCCCACATCGGACCCTGCCCGACGGGGGCCAAAGATGAGGAGGGGATCCGATGGGGGGGTGGCCACAGGAGGGGGAGTGCGGCCTGGCTCTGGCCCCCATCTGACCCGGGAGACCCCCTGCAGCGACCAGCCTACGAGCCACGGGGTAGCAGCCGTCCACCCCCCATGCCAGCAATTGAGCAACAATGGGACCCCGGGAAGACCTCTCCACCCCAGACCAGAGCGTGCCCCGAGCGCAGCACAGACACACACTCCTGTTCAATACCGGCAGGGCCAGGCACCGCAAGCCTTCAATAGACACTCAGCTCAAGGAACAATGGAGCTATATGCATTGGAGCGATAGAGGGCCCACTACAGCTGTAAAATAAGAGCCCATTATCGGTGGTGAAGGGGCATTTTGAAGAATAAGTACCACAATGACGACGCCTCCGGTCACACGGTGGGGTCCCTTCCACATCAGTGGAAACCTGGGGGCCCTCCGCACCCAAAAAGTCAACAGAGGCAACACCCCACATGGACTGGGCCACATGAAACACCAGTGCTCTGGATACCACCTCACAGCAACAACATAGTCTCAATCCCTGCGCCCAGGCGGCGAATCGCCCACTGACCAGACCTCATCCAGCACGAGGTCTGACCCTGATCAACTGGTCACAGTGGAGGTGCCCCGACCTCATCACCCTACCGCTGGCGACACTAACATCGGGAACTCCTGGTAGTCACTACAGGCCCGCCATCAGGCCTACAACCCGCGACTACCTCACAGTGCCAGTGCACCGACCCTGGAACCTTGAGAAGGCAGGTTCCCCAGTCACTACATGGACATCAAGGGAAGGAAGTGACCTAGCTCCAATCGCCTGACACTGCACGTACTTGCCCAGCCCCTATGGTCAGTGGTCCCGTGGCACATGACCGACCGACTATCCAAGATGCCGGGGGGGCTATGCTAAAAGAGACCACAGAAAACAAGCAGAGACCATCAGGAGATTACGACACCGCAGATCCCATTCCCAGTCACTTCACATGACGCAAGAAAGCAATCGATATTCCAGCACAGCTCCTGGCCATCCTGGCAGAGATGAAACTCATAGGGCAACGCACCCAAGAAATCAACATGACAGTCCAGGACATCAGGCGAGACTCAACGTCCAGGCAAAGAGGACGACTGACAACGAGCAATGCATTAGCTCGCTGGAAGACAATCAAAGCTCGACCATGACTGAACTCGACAGCGTTATCAGGGAGGTTCAATGCCTGGGGGCCAAGATGGAGGACCAGGAAAATAGGTCCAGGCGCAACAACCTCCACATGATCGGCCTCCCTGAGAATGCAGAAGTACCCGACCTGGAGACTTTTATGTATAATTTTCTGCAGGACGTCCTCCACATTGAAAACCCCTGGGAACTAAGAATAGAGAGGATCCATAGAGCACCGGTGTCAAAGTCAGCGACCGGAGAACGCCCGCGACCAATCACCCTCAGGCTGTTAAACTTCCAGCACAAGCTAAGGATTTTTCAGGCGTACAGAGAGGTTGGGCAGGTCAACATCGACGGAAGGGGTTTGTCCCCATTTTTGAGACACTGAGGGGGCAAGAAGTCACACACTACCTGAAATTTCCAGCGGTATGGTGCGTCCAAATTGACCACTAGTGGCACTCATCCGATGACCGGGAGAACACGGGGCAATTCCTGGTATGGCAAAACCTTGTCACAACAGACTACGCAAGGGAGAACAGCCAGGGGCCATTGGCATCGCAAGCAACAGCTACAATGGAATTCTGCCTGCCACGCAACAAAAACAGGAGGAAAAGACATGACAGAACTCTGAAGGGGCCCGGCCGGGGGCAAAGGGAAACCACAAGCGAAGCCCAACCATAGTCGATCCCTGAAATGCTACACTAAATGCAGCCCACCTGACAGAACAATGTGAACCTGAAGAAATTCCTACCCCATCCAGGGAAGGTGGCACCAGGGGCAAAATAATGATCCTGACCTACGTCTCAGAAACCTCACCACGAGCAGCTACTTCCGGGGGAGGGAGATGCGGACGCTGAAGAACTTGAATAGCACGGAACCCTGCGGCCAGATCGACCTCCTGGCATCTAACCCCCCACGAACTCTGTTATGAGGATTCTCTCCAGCGCCATACCAACGTACACTAGACCTGGAACAGGCCGGGAATGCTGCCTGCTTCTCCACTCGCAGTCGCCACAGCCGTCTCCACCCGGCGCAAGCACGCTGGCCGGCCCCCAAGAGTCCAGGCCCCAGGCGGGGAGAACCTCATCATGCCTGGGAAGGAGGGCAGCCATGAGGGCCAACACTCCAACACACCATGCATGGGCTTTACTTCCCGGTATTGGGGGTGGAAGAGCCATCCCCAATGTTACAAGGGAAATGTTACTTCCCTGAGTTATAGTTATGGTTTATGGTTTATCTACTACCTCTGGGTCAAAATCCAAGTATGGCTACTGGGAACACAGAGGGTGCAGCACCCCCACAACACTGATATGGGCAGCGGTACAACATATGTCTTACTTGGGGGAGTTGAAGGGGAGAGGCCCCCCATACCAAACTAATGGCTAAGATCACCCAAATACCCCTTAACGTTCAAGGGCTGGGCCACCCCATAAAATGCAGGTGGCTGCTGAGCAATTTGAGTGACCTCCAGGGGGATATAGTATTTCTCCAATAATCCCATCTTAACGAGGTGGAAGCTAGGAAGCTAGAGAAGGGTTAGGTGGGGGCAGTCACTCACGCACCTTGCAGGGGTAAACGAGGAGTGTCCATACTGTTTCATAGACGAATACCCTTCACAATCCAACACACTTTCACGGATAGAGAGGGGATGTATCTTGTGGTACAGGGCCTGTTGCACTAACACCCACCAACACATACTCATGCTCCCACGACCGACACCCCAGCCTTTTTCACCAATACCTTTGCTGCCTGCGCCCCGCTTATGAGATGGCTCACACTGGTTGGTGGTGATCTTAATATTGCGCTTGACCCGAATCTAGACAGGCAAAGTGCGACCCCGTGGGCCTGAGCAGACTAAAAAAGCTAGTCACGCACACCGCCCTAATCACAGACATCGGACTGAAAGACGTGTGGAGGAGTAAGCACGGAACACTCAGAGACTACACCTTCTACTCCTGCATACACCAAAGCTACTCACGTTTAGACTGCTGGCTGGTCCCTAGTACAGTGCTCCACATGCTCGAAGATTGCTCTATACTCCCCGTCACTGTCTCAGACCATGCACCCATCAGATCCAGACGAACTCTACCCGACACTCCCTTAAACCCCCAATCTGGCGCCTGAACATGAGAGCCCTGGCATACCCTGACGTTGTAGAGCACATTAAGGGAGACATGGCTGTATTTTGGGATACACATCTCAACCCCTCCTTTACTACCTGGGCATGCAGGGATGCCTTTAAGGCTTACTTAAGAGGCCAATGTATCTCTAGATGAGCATATAATGTTAGGCAATGGCGCAACAGAGAACACCAATTAACTACCTGATGGTGCTCACCCTAAAACAACACCAGGCAGCCGAAACGATCACCGCTGTCACGGAAGGGGAAGGGAACCAGATATTAGGGGACACAGACATTAATCTCATATTCACAGAATTTTATGCTCACCTATACGCAAAGCCGGAAACACTCCCCTCACAGGCGATGCAGGGACTCCTGAGATCAATCCGGCTGCCCAAAATCACCCCTGCCCAATATGAGGATCTAGACACCCTGTTAACAGTAGCCGACATCAGATGGGTGATTCACACTATGAATCTGGGCAAGGCCTCGGGTCCCGATGGAATCCCGATAGATGTATACAAACTTGCCGCTGATGATAAGGCCCCAAAACTGCACACAGTACTCACGGAGGCAGCCGACACCGGCCAACTACCAAAGTCAACGCTTAGTGCCAACATAGTGGTGTTTCATGAAAAGGGGAGGCCGGCGGACGAATGTGGGTCATACAGGCCCATATCCCTTATTAATTCCGACGCGTGTGAACCCGAAAAATGAATTTGCGACAAGCTCAAAGAGTAGGTCTGTGCCCCTTAGAAACAGAATGCAAACATGCATGACATATGAGATGATGTGTAGGAGAGCAACATTTCCAACAAGATGAGGTTACTGTGCTGTGCCCAAGTCCCAGCCAGCACCAGTGTACCAGGCATAACAATGACATTCGGGCATCAGTAGTCATGCAAAAGTGTGCTAATTATAACCGATGCACAAAGGACTTATGCCAATTTCTTGCTGGGAATCATTTGGGCATCATTCATACCTTAGGATTTGCCTCAGGGGCAAATGATGCAGCTGTTCCACTCACTCCTTATCTGCAAGTTTAATTGCTAATAACAGAGCTAATAACAGAGCTAAAGTCCAATGCACACTTTGAACACTTCTCCCAGTTGCAACGCATAGAAATGCAACATGGATAACCATATGCAAGTTTACAGTGTTGTTGTTTCAGCATCAGCGAGAGGTATTCTTGTAGATTACATCACATTCTAAGTATCCAGCATCCTTGTAGATTACCCATACTGACTTTATTCTTTCGTTACTTTCTCCTGCTACATTTGTACTAGGACTGACATCGCACTGGCATCCAAACAGGAGAGAGGCAGAGATCACTTTAAAGTTCTTTCATTTATTTTTTCAGATTTTGTTTGTGTGCACACAATTTGATCATATGTAGGATTGTATTAACCCACACTATACACATGATGTTTTATGCGCATCTGTATATGCGTATACCTGTTGTTTGTTTTTAGATGTGTATGTATGTATGCAGTTTTATATTATTGCGCTAAGGCCCTCTATGTTACAAGTACACTTTTCGATAAAATAATGAAATTAAAAATGTGAAGATTATTTTCCATGCCTGTATGTTATAAATAGATATTAGCTATTTTGCACATTTTTTTTCGAGAAAGGAGGCACAAACATGCTTTATCATCGGCCTCTTATTTCTCTACAAAGAAAGACAGAACGAGAGAGAGAACGAGAGGGAGAGAGAGAAATAAAGTAAGAGAGAGAGAAAGGGACATATGGCGGGGGAAAGAACAGAATATACATGATGTGATACAGAAGGGGGAGGGAGACTGTGGGCCTCATTACGAGTTTGGAGGTAGCCATGTCCTTAATAAGGGCATGGCTACCCCCAAACCCGAGTCCGGGATCCCTGAATGGGGAAATACCGGGCCATTCTGACCTTGGAGGGCCCGGTATTTCCCCATTCAGGGAACCCGGACCCGGTCCATCCCCATTCCCATTTGAGCCCCCATATGGCTCAATGGGAATGGGGAGCATGCTAACAATGGGCCCGTTAATGACGGGCCCATTGTGAGTATGCTGGGCCGCTCGCGGGACCCGTTAAGGACGTCTGGTAAAACCAGGCATCCTGAGTAGATCCCGCGAGCGGACCTCGTAATGGGGCGGTTAGGGGGTAAGGGCTCCGGCACCTTTACCGGCACTGTTAACCCCTTACCGTCCTCCTCGTAATGAGGCCCTGTGATTTGGCTTGATTGAAAGACTGGGCCTGACAGGCAGACTAACCTGGATGAAGACAAGGATGAAGGAAGAGTAGAATGAAGAAGGATTAGGATGCTGGAGAAGGACTATAGACAGGGGAGGGGGGACTAGGATAAAAGAGGAGAAAGGGTGAGAAAAATGGACATGGACTAAGATCAAGGATAAATAGTATGAGGAAAGTCTTTGATGAAGGACTGTGTCACAGGTATATGACAAAGAAAGTGGACTATGATGAACACTACGATGAGCGATTAAGATGAAGGACTGTTATGAAGGATAAGGATATGGATAAAATCCTATGAAGAAGGTGAAACACTACAATGAAGGAATATGATGAAGCTGAAGGTCTTGGATGAAGCACTTTGATGAAGAAGAATGTATGGGTAGAACACTGTGCTTAAGGATTATAGTGAAATATGTTGCGTAAAAAGAGATGGACTGAGGGCTATGACAAAGGGAAAGGACTAGTATAAAAGATTAAGACTACTGTGAAGGAGAAAGTCTATGACAAAGGAGAACGACTATGAAGAAGAAGAACAAGGATGAAGGAATAGAATCAAGCTGATTGACTGTGGCTGGCTAAGAAATACTTAAAGATTAAAGATTATGATGAAGGACTGTGCTGAAGAAAAAGGACAATGATGATGGACTATTTAGAGCAAAAGGTGCTAACATGAATAAAAAGGGAAAAGACACAAGAGAAGGCCATGCCATAGGATTCTGACAATGGAAAAGGATGAACAGATGGGCTATGATGAAAAGGAGGTAGATGAATAAAAAGAACAGTTGTGTTAGGCAGGCCATGATGAAGGAGAAGGACAATCTCCAAGGTGAAGGACCCATATGAAGGACTAGAGAAAGGCATTATGACAAGTATGATACTAAAATGTGTGATGTAGCCAACTCCTGCCATTCCAAACGAATATTCTTCTTCTATGTAAACTTCCTCGTGTCTCTCCTCCCCTCCCCCATTGTCAGCTGCCCCCCTCCATTGGGGCTGTTAGCTCTGCTTCCCTCACTGTGTCCTTCCCTCCATGACTTGCAAAACGCTCCGTTGCTTCCCAAATCTAGGTTCCACGCTCAACAATGACCTAATAATACAACACAAATAATAATAATCAAAAGATGGTGCTAAAGTGCCACATGTGTGATAACCCATAGACATGCTGTGAACTATGACGTAAGAAACTGAAAGTAAGAGTGTATTGAACGAAAACATTAAAGACATGGGAGAAACGACTAGTTTGAAAATATTATGTATACAAAGTATGACCACAATTGTTCTACATTTTATAGCAGGGAGTACTAGGCATAACATTGTATTGGAATCTGCTCGGTTGAATTCATCACAGAAGTTGCATTTTATATACACCGTATGGCTAAGTGTTCTTTCCTAAACCGAGGAAGTCGGCACGTGTTGTTCCTCCCATTGTGCTGACGTTCAGTAAATGTAAAGTACAGCACACTGCTGAATTGCCTGCTGCCAGTGGCATGCTCGCGCAACATACACAACCTTCCTTGTAGGACACCTCTGGATGCGAAACGGAGCGCTCAGAAAGGGCTGATTCAGCAGTATTTACTGCACACGCTTCAGGAAGCCGCAGATTTAGGGAATACAATATGCTGCTTCCTTGTTATTTAACTAATAGGTAAAAACATGCCTATGCATGTATTTTTGCGATTGCGCAGCCTATGCAGAGATTTGAGCTGTAATGCACCAGTAGTGGAGTGCCTGGCCTAGTGAAGTCGCATGAGGATCTCATGGTGTTTCAGGAAACACAAACAGCAGAACTGTTAATCCTCCATTGCTGAAAGAAATGCCATTTGTTTTTGCACAGTAACATCCCTATGCAGAATAACCAAGCGCTCACAATTTACAACGTCTCACCTTCACTCACATATATTTAGAAGAGTACAGATTACATGGACCGACACATTCCAGCATGTTCTGTTTCATAATCTAGACGAGAGGATATGGAGAATGATATTCAAACATGTTGAAAGTGTTAGCAAAAGGCGGTAGAGTCAATAACATAAGCTATTGGCTTTACCCTTTCATGTAGGTGCAAAAGGAATTGGTTCTTGTGGAATCTGCCTGTTTTTAGAATGGCACCTGTTCAAAGCAGCTGGTCTCCATAGGAATCCATTGTGAATCAGTTCTGGACTTTCTTATTTGCATTCAGCATTTGTATCTTTGTCAACATGGGCAGTATAATTAAAGAGTAAAGGCAATTTCACTTTTTGGACACAATGTTGTACTAGTTGAAATGTGTGCACAGGGGCCAGAACAGCGCGTGTCTGCCGACATTGCTGATCCCCTGCATGCACTTCACAGACTGCATAACATGGCGTGGGTAGAATACAGCAACATGCTTTAGATAGTAGTCGGGTAGCCCCCAAGGTATTTAGCCATTTACAAATGCCAAGAAACATAACATAGCATAGGATACATTCCGTATATGTGTATGTGTGCTTTATATTGTGCAAACATCTGAGCCAAACCTAGTTATCGTCGTCAGATTCTCGTGTTAAATCATTTCAGACCGGCATATTACAACAATGCTTATGTACATTTTCTCATGGCATAAGAACGGAGTACAAATGTTCTGCCATTGTAAATATATATATAGCCATTGTAAATATATAATAGCCATTATATACCTTGCCACAGCATGCTCCAGTATTTATATTTTCTCTGCATATAAACCATATTGTTCAAAGTTTGTGTTGTGACTACATGTTTCTAATGAGCATGAGATTTCCTGTGCCACAATAACCTTAGCCACTCTGCCTGCAAGTGAATAACACAGAAGGCATCTGATGGCTAAATAGACGCCCTTTCTACAAACAATTTCATGATCTCTGATAAATTCTAACTTTTAGCCAAAATGGCTAGATTTACAGTAAGGGCCTGTTTTATAGAATTGTTAGCATTCTGAAAAGTGACTTTGTGCACTAATCAGCACACAAAACTCCTTTCAGAGATTCATGGAACAGACTTTGCATGTATTTCTGTGGCTTAGCGCGCGCCATCAGAACATGCAAATCCCTATTCACCAGCGACAATGAGGAAGAACAAGGAATAACCTGGGCCTTTTGAACACAACCAAATGTATAGATTTCTCTGCGCAAAAAACCCACCATCTGGTCCAAACTAATCCAAGGAGGTTTGGGGGGTGTTCTCCCCCCATGACATTTTGAAAATAAAGTGTTAAAAGTATGCATTTTACAGTACCGTTTTCAACAAAAAGACAAAAAATGTATTGGTTTTACAGACAGTTTTTGAAAAGAAGAATGACGTATTCCAATGCCATCTGCTCTTTCTATGTCAACTGCTGCAAATAAATCCTGTTGTCTTTATATGTCTGAAAAAATACTGAACATGAATGTTCTGGAAGCTAACATTGAATGTCAGCACTGGCACAATTATCTCATGAAAAAATAACTTAGTATTTAGTCAAAACATTTCAGCTAGTGAAAGCAATTCACCCTTGAAATGACTAGAGACAAAAGACAGTCTTTTTCTTGCCCGAATACAATCATCTACTTCTACCAGTGCGATCACAATCAGAGAGGTCAAGTGCTGTATGGAAAGAAAAGTTATTTCCTATTTGCAAAGAGATGACCGCATCTTAAAACTGCTTCTTATGGTTAGACCTGTTTTACCTTGAAGGTCCTCCTAGGTTGCAGAATACTACAGCAAGCAGCATGCTTCCCCACCGCAGGTGACACAGCTGGACATTTGAAAAGCCCACTAAAGTGATGTTACTGCAAGACGGAGGAAAGCCAGAAATGAACTATCTGAATGCGAGAAGCTGCAGGCCAAAAGAAAACATACTGACAATTCAAATAAAAAATGAAAATTAGAACATGCAGTTGAAGAGGCATTATTAATATAAGGCAGTTCATTGTTAGCACCTGCATTTGTATGCATGCATGGCAATTGAAATCGTAATGAGGTGTTAGCATTTTCACTTCAGTGGAGTGATTGGAAGTGTATAGGGGGGGTACTTCTCATCCTCACAGTAGTCCTTAAGTGTCTGGTTTCAGACGTGAAGGAGATAGTTAAATGCTTGTAACATTGACGTTGCACCAGAATTTTCTGATTAGAATGTGTAAAGAAGTTAGATGCACCCACATAAGTAAGTTTGCCCCCCACAGTCTCTGTTAAGTTAACCCCTCTCCCAACATTTGAAGGGTTGGATCCCCCTCACGAAATGTGCTCCCCTGCATGGACCTATCTCAAAAGTGCAGAGAAATGCCAAACCCAGAACAGCAACCAAATGGAGGAATGTCCTCTTCCTTGCTCACAAACCCTGCTCACAGCCCCTGCACACCGCGTTGCATCAGTTTAATGGGCACATGGCATGCAGTCGTCTGGGGAATCAGGGTCCAGCCAGAATGCAAATCTCTTCCAATGAAACTTGGCAGGCAACACACGGACATGTCTTCTTTTAGTGTGGCATTAGTGCCTTTTTGTGCAAAACCAGCAGTACTCAATGTGTCCTTAGATGGGCGTACTGTCATATATTGGCAGAGCCATCCTGTATATGCTTTGTTAAACTGGCCTTATTACAGCATTAAACCAATATGAGAATGTTCTTACTTGGGAATACATGCGTATACATTATGGGGAACACAAACATCAGTGTCTATTTAGGTGGGAATACTGCCATATATTGGCACAGCCTTCATAGACATGTTGTGTTATTCTTGCATTATTATACCATTATGGGCAAATCACGGTTACACAAATGCATATCCTTTCAATGCTTTTTTGCACCATGATAATGTTAGGCCTAGTGCTAATATCATGACCCAGGGTACCAGTGGCCATTCTGATTGACTACAAGTCAGCCTCAGCCCCTTTCAGAAATGCACACGTTCTTTGCCATCAAGAGAGGCACAGTTATGTTGTTAATAGCTTTGTGCCACAAGTGCGGAGAATGAGGGAAGGCCTAACGGGCCAAGGAAACTTGAATGAAGACGAGGCACTGAGTGTAACAGATAGTCATAGCTTGTATTCCACCATCCTCCACCCATGGGAGGGAGATCATACTAGGGGAGACCTGTGCTGCATCTGCTTTGTTAGGTGCAGACATCTTCTGCTGCTGACAACAAGACGTTTGCAATTCCCTACACAGAATGTCCTGTAAAACATTGCAGGTTCCTTTGCAATCAAGGCTTTCTAGGCATCATCAGCTCTCTCACGCAGGCTGTGATGCTCCAAGGCCCTTGGAGAGCCACAGCCTGCTTGAGAGAGCTGGTCCATGCCTGGAGAGCCTCGATTGAAGTGCGTGCCAGCAGCCCCAAGGCCCCTGGGCCTTGACCCCACACCCTCGTGGAAATCAATGCTGACAGTCACCCATGTATAATTAATTCAGTATGAGTTTGGAGGTCACTCCACATGTTAGTCTCCAAAGTCTCTCTACTAAGAACCAGCGTTGAAGATGTTTTAAAAGTAGACAAGTCAAGTGATTCAGGGTTTAAAGCATTTTACTGCAGCTGTATTAGCACAAGAAATAATGTAGAAGCGTTCATGGGGGCCACATTTTGATTTTCACTACAGGGGCTCCTCCACCCTAAATATAAGCAGTCAACCAACACATGCCTGAACACATAACTTCTGCATTTGACATTTTATTGCTGTTTGACTCCCATTTCATGATCCCCCATCCACCAACATCTGCAGTCATGCACTGATTGCTCTCCTGTCATGCACCACCTCTGCCAATGGAATGCAGAGGAGTCCCATTATTGCTGTATCAGTGTGGTGGCACACATTTCCTGTCTCACTGAGTCACATACTCTCTGACTGGCTTCCCATCACCCATGCATAGGCCTGTCAGGTTTTGGTCCCCTACCACACTGGCTACATTTGCATGGGTTGTAATGCACCCAGTAATTTTTTGTGGATATGCCCAATCTATGATTCTGTGTACTTCTGACCTCCACAGTCATTCACTTGCTGAGCTTTGAGACCACTGCAGTGACACATGGGCAATACGCAACTGCCAATTTGCATTGCATTCACATGTCACATATACATGGGTTGGACACAGTATAGGTGGTGCAACAGTGTGTGATAGTATAGGTGCTGCAACAGTGTGTGATCCGTTTGAGGTGCTGCAAATGTAGGTCTACCAGGGAGTGACAGGAGATTCTCCAGTCCTTGATTCAACAACAGTGCTACCAGTTGATTGTGTTGGTGGTGGATATGAGGCAGGTCTCTTTCACAGTGGAAGCACCCCAGAGAGGTTGAGGTAAGTTGTGACTCCACATTGGACTGACGGGGTGCTACCTGGGGTAGTGTCGGAGGTGAGAGGGGCTGGAGGTTGGTGTTAGGACTTGAGGGGGCAGCCTGAAGATAGTGGTAGAAGTCAGGGGAGTGTGGGGGGGGAGTATACTGTCAGAGTGCTGCATGTGGTCATGTCAGAGGTGAGGGGGGCTGGTGGGTGGTGTCAGGACTTGAGGGGGCTGGGGACTTGAGGGTGCTCCCTGGGGTAGAGTTGAAGGTGGCTGGTGGGTGGTGTCAGGACTTGTGGGGGCTGTCAGGGAGGTGTGGGGAAGGGGTGTACTGTCAGGTTGCTGACTAGGGTAGTGTTGGAGGTGAGGCAGCTGGTGGGTGGTACCAGGATTTTAGGGGGCTGCCTTGGGTAGTGCTGGAGGTGAGGGGGCAGGTGGATGGTGTCAGGACTTGAGGAGGCTGTGGATTTGAGGGTGCTACCTGGGGTAGTGTCAGAGGTGAGGGGGGTTGTTGGGGGTGTCAGGACTTTAGGGGACTGCCTTGGGGTAGTGACAGAGGTCAGGGGGTGTGGAGAGAGGGATGCACTATCAGGCTGCTGCCTGGGGTAGTGTCAGAGGTGAGGGGCATTGGTGGGTACTGTCAGGACTTGCGGGGGGCTGCTATTACTTAGGGATATATGTCAGCAGTTTAGGTGCCTTGGTAGTAGGTGGACAGTCTGCAGTTTTGTTGGGGTGCAGCCATTGCTTAGGGAGGACAACGTGCAGTTTCACTGGGGCATAGACTTGACTTATGGGGGACCCCGCACAGCTGTTACTTAGGGGTGCCGCGTGCAGTTTTGCAGGGGTGTGGCTGTTACTTATGGGGGTCTGCACTCACTTTTGCGGGTTGTAGCCTTGACCTATGGGGTCCCTGCACATGCAGTTCTGCCGGGCTGTTGGATGGTTGGTCAAAGGTGGATGCAAAGGTAGGCACTAAGGTTGGTCTTTGGTAATGGTTTTTGTTTGCGTGGGGGCGTTTTGTGGGCGTTCCTGGAGCAGCTTGGTTTTCATTACACGTTGGGTTCTTTGCGATTTGAATCCCATAAATACACGGAATGCGCAAGGAGACTTTTGTGTGCAATTGCGTGTAAAGTTATTTCATGTGCAGAGTACTTTGCAGGGTCGTTGCGCATTTTCTATAAATCGGGTCTTTAGTTTTTAATCATTTTTTCAGAGCAGGCTGCCTTCCAACCTCCCGTACAGTTGGTATGTTTGACACTCTCATGGTTTCTGCTGTCATCACTCCTTTGCACACTTAGGGCCTGATTGACATCACATATCTTGAAGTGGTGTTTTAGCTTATTTTATTTATTTATTTATTACATTTATAAAGCACACAAACAGCCCTCGGGCATTGTGGCGCTGTTACAAGAATACTTTCTTAGTTACAATACATACAGTGAAAAGTGCTTAGTAGCTTAAAACATGAAATGGGAGAGCCTGCCCTCATCTTGTAAAGGCAGCTACATCATGACATGTGGTTACAACATGAAAGGTCACATTAGAGGAGCCAAACCCCGTGTAGCAGGGCGGCTGCACACACAATGTACAAGAATCAATTTGGTGGGCAACATTAGAAGAGCAAAACCTCATATTACAGGGCGGCTACACACACAATGCACAAGAGTCAAATAGGAGGGAAGCATTAGAGGAGCCATACCCCATCTTGAAGTGCTGCAGTACACACAATGCACAAGATTCAATTTGGTGGCACAACATTAGAGGAGCCCTTAAATCTCTCCATTGGCTCCCGGTGGCTATAAGGATCAAATTCAAGACCCTCTGCATCATCAACAAGGCTTTCTAGGGACCTTGGGCCTGCTACATCCAACTCTCTCTCCCTAAATACCTTCCTGCTAGGGCCCTTTGGTCTTCGAGTGCCAACTGTGCAGATCAGATGCTTTTCCAAGCAGAGAGTGGGGATTAGATCTTTATCCTCGACAGGTGCCTCCATCTGCAATTTTCTCTATGCCACTCTCAGACTTGAGCCAGACCACCTTAAGTTCTGGAAGCTTCTCAAGATGTTGCTCTTCTCTACCTCCTTCCCTCTTGCTCTCCCTTACTAATCCCCCCTGCCTTTACAACTGGTGGCTGGTCTCTCATGATCCGTACAGAGCACCGGGCCCCCCTTGACCAGTCTACACGAGCACCCGACCAAACCAGCACTGCCCTTCTGGGCCCCCTTCCCAAAATTGCCTGGTGAGTTTGGCATCCCTCCCGCATCTGGTCGACCCCCCTGTTCTTGCACTTAGATGGTGGTACACTACCGGCAAACCCTGCCACTTGCCCCCTCTGGGCTCTCCCACAGTACTTGCTCAGCCCTTGGGCCCTTTCCTCATTTCCCTCCCCCCACCTTTATGCCCCATCCCTGACTGTTCACTTAGGCCCCTGGCCTGCACCACTCACCTCCCACCCCCACCTACCTCCCTGCACTTCTTGTTACTGCACTTGCATGATTCGAATGTCACAAGACTTAGTAGGACCATTATTTTTGTTCATGTACCCTGTCCCCCTCCCACTTTTGTCTTGTGGCACCTGGAAACACCTTTTTACTTTATAAATGTTAAATAAATAAATAAATACATCCAGCATAACCTCAGAAGCAGCACATCCTTCTTGGTACATGATGGAAATCAGTATACTGTGTTGTGGCTTACATGAACAATCGCAAACCCCCACCCCATGTGAACATTTACATGTTTGCATACTCAAGATTCGCAGATGGTCTTATGTTGACAGTACTACGTTCATGATATTACTAGTATTTCCAGAGGTACACATTCCCTATACTGCCAATGCATTTTTGAGTCTCTTTACTATGGAGGGTCTACAAAAAGTGGATGACCCTCATCAAGCTGCCCAGAGAAACACATCTTATGTTAAATGCTGCCAAACCAGTGTGGACCGAGAACATATAAGTGCTTGCAGGGCATGAATGTTTATTTTAATTAAAAAACTTCTCAGACCAGCTAAAAGCCCATGATGTGCAGATAAGAGGTTACATTGTTTTGCTAATGTATCTTTTTTTCATTAAATCTACTGGCATAAGAACATGTGATGCCTTTAAACAAGTTTGCTACATCACGCATTTTTACTTATTTTATTGTTCACCCATAAAGGGCTTAATACGAGCGAGCGGTTTCTAAGCGCCTGACAGGAATTCGAACCTCCGCTGCGCCACGTTGTCTTGCTTCTAGGCAAAAGCGTTGCCCCTGAGCTATCCTTCCTCCCTTTATTATACGGGAGGTTACCTCAGCATCAAGTGTTCAGGAGAATTCAAACCCTCCCTTGGCCGATTGGAAACTAAGGACCATGTCCTTTTGCTAAAACCGTGCCTGGGAATTCTCCCCGTAAGCGAATTCACGGCAAAGGGAGGGGGTGTCATTATTGCATTCCACATGAGGAAACACTTACTCATTTGCTTCTGCTTTGTCCTCTCTATAACATTATGTGGAGACGGTGGCTGCAATCGTTCTTAAAAGCCAAAGGAATTACAAACGTGTGAGACACATAAAGTTTCTGTAAAACATCTAATGATTGTGTAACCAAAAAAGCCCTAGTCCAATTCTTGGCTGGCCCAGGATGAAAAGGTCAGGATGTTTAGCAGTAAAGGTTGAACACAGCGTTTATTATATCACGTTATCCCATTCGAGTAGCGTTAATGTATTTGGTGGTTTATTGTATTTTGTAAGGCGCACAGCATTTTACGTCTAGAAAAATAGAATGTTGTTTATTTGTGTTTATTTTCATTTTTAAGTTGATGGGATATTAGGACAAAGTGGCTTAGTTAATAATCGGGTATGACGCTTGTATTGTAACTATTTTACCTCAACCGCAGTTGTTTATCAACCAGTGTTTTATTTGTTGATATGAATTAGGTGTGTTTGTTTTATGGGTATGCCAAAATAAATATTTGATTGTTATATCAGTGGAGCTCAGCGATTTTAACCTACATGTAGTGTTTTACATTCCTTGCATTTGACATCTTTTTTTATACTTAATGCGGGTGGCTAATTAAGACTTTTGCATTAGTATCATCACGATGGATACAAAACAACTACAATCATCAGTAAAAAAGTAACACATAAAATCAACACAATTAACATCTACATCCAACAATTCATATGCATACATAACAAGTCATGTTATGCGTCATTATTAAATACCTCTAAAGTTTACATTATTCAAAGTAAAATCTACCTTTAAAGTTGGTATGCCGAAGCCCATGGGTGATTCAAGTCTTCCTCTATTTGACCTCATAGTGTGGAGAACAGCACGGATGCATTAGTATTCACAAAAGGCATTGTGATATTTTTGCAGATAGGCAATGTCCCTTCTGCTCCTAATCTTTCGAACACGAATGATACTCGATTTGCATAATATGGTTCGATACAAAGTTATTATGTATTTGTCAGGCGATTCATCGTGTGAATTGGTGCTTTGCATTTTCGCCTTATTGCGAAAATACTCAAGTGTCTGACATACAGCGATTCTGGAAATGTTGTGAGGCTCATTTTCTGCCAAGCATTTTGCAATGAAAGTGTAAAAAGTAGGCATAACACTTTAAAGCATGTTTTTACAAGCCACTTCATGTTTTCTGTTTTGTAGTGCAGAGTGGAGGGACGCATCAATTCACTAAATCTGCCACCCACATCCTCTCTGCAATAGAAAAACACATGGATTCATGCCGGTATAACATTTAATACATTTTCAGTGGTGTATGCCATGCCTAAATGGTAGGTGCCATTTACCCTTTGCAAAACTAAGGACAAAAGAATGTGCAACGGCTATTTGGTTTGGGTGTCACTGCTTGGCACAAATAACTAGAATTTCTTGGAGGTGATCTTTCTGCATGCATGTAAATGCAAATGTAGTGTCTTCCCTGCATGCTCTTCAGGCCTTTCTATGTTGGTTGTAAAACGAAAAATGATCTTCAAGATGACGGATATATCCTTAATTGTATATTTCGGAATCAGTAAAGGATGGATCAAATACCTTCTTCTGCAGCTGACCACATTATGTGATCCTGGGCACATCACTTTATCTCACTCTGCCTTACTTTCATAAGTGTTAAAATGTGCATTGCTTGCCCGTGCTTCAGTTTAGCGTGTGCGCTATAGAAAGATGACACGCTTAGTAAAGGATGGATCAAATCCCATCTTCTGCAGCTGACCACATTATGTGATCCTGGGCACATCTCTTTATCACATTGTGCCTTACTTTCCTAAGTGCTAAACATTGCATTGCTTGCCCGTGCTTCAGTTCAGCATGGGCGCTATAGAAAAATGACTTGCTCAGTAAAGGAAGGATCAAATCCCATCTTCTGCAGCTGACCACATTTTGTGATACTGGGTACATCACTTTATCTCATAGTGCCTTACTTTCCTAAGTGCTAAACATTGCATTGCTTGCCCGTGCTTCAGTTCAGCATGGGCGCTATAGAAAAATGACTTGCTCAGTAAAGGAAGGATCAAATACCTTCTTCTGCAGCTGACCACATTATGTGATCCTGGGCACATCACTTTATCTCACTCTGCCTTACTTTCCTAAGTGCTAAACATTGCATTGCTTGCCCGTGCTTCAGTTCAGCATGGGCGCTATAGAAAAATGACTTGCTCAGAAAAGGAAGGATCAAATCCCATCTTCTGCAGCTGACCACATTTTGTGGTACTGGGTACATCACTTTATCTCATAGTGCCTTACTTTCCTAAGTGTTAAACTTTGCATTGCTTGCCTGTGCTTCAGTTCAGTGTGTTTGCTATAGAAAGACGACTCACTCAGCAAAGGATGGATCAAATCCCATCTTCTGCAGCTGACCATATAATGTGATCCTGTCACCATCACTTTATCTCATAGTGCCTTATTTTCCTAAGTTTTAAGCATTGTATTGATTGCCTGTGCTTCAGTTCAGCATGTGCGCTATAGAAAGATTACTCACTCATACATTCTGTAATAGTGCTCCTCAATCATAATGGCAGTAATAATGATATTGATCATCTAGCTCATGTTGCACCTGGAATATAGACCGGACACTGTGCAATTTCAAGATGATGGGTTTAATGGGATTTATAATTGCACTATGTTTATGGGAATGGAAATTACTCCTTTCATTTCCCTTCCTTCCCTAAAAAGCTTTTAAAATGTCTATAGCATCCAAAGGCTGCAAATTATTAATACATTATCTGACATGCTATTAGGTGCACACTCTAAGTTTACAGTCTGAACTGCCAACTATACCTGAGAATACATGCAGTTTTCAATTCTATTCAACCAGATTTGCAAAAGGAAACTGTGCTTAGGTTACACAGAAGTACTGCCAGTTTGACATTATACTAACAGTACAATGCACTTGGTCTTCTTGAAAGGAAATCTCACTTGGTAATTAACTTTAGTAAGAATCCGAATGCACAGCACATAGCTTCTGTATTCTATTAGGAATTAACGCCCCGTAGCACTCCCAAACCATCCACTGCTGGCACTTAGAATAGAAGAGGCTGAAGGTGAAAGCTGATTTGCTTTAGGGGATTTCTATACTTAGTTCAGGGTCATTATTTTAGTTCAAGGAGTCAGCATCAGTTAGGCATCTGAGTCCACCTGGTCTGTGGTCCCCTCTGGCACAGGTACAATCTGTCTCCACCCACTTTAGATCACCTCTGTGTGAGAAGTTTCTATAGGTTCCAAAGTTCCCATGTTTTGTCGTGATGATTGTGCACTGTTTCATTGGCCTGATTCTCCCATTGGCCTATCCAAGAGTCAGACACTTCCACTCACTGCAGACTCAAAATGTTTATTGGATGATTAGAATTTCACTCCTACTCTGTTGAATGCCATTTAGGTTTTTCCATAATTCATGCCAACAGTATGCTAATTCCATGCTTGCAGACACACATCTCAGTTTAAGACATTACTATTTGGCTTATTGCTTCATGAAGTTATGAATTGTTCTCATTTTGATATTTTCTGATTAATGTATAACATTTGGTGTCAAATTAAAAGGTGTGTCTAATCTTCAAAGCACACTATTTTTTATGTTCTCGGGTCTTGTAGTTCCAGAATTATGAATAATATTCGCTTTTGAATATAGAGTTAATGGTAAATAACATCTGTTGTTTAAACCAAGGGAAATGTATGTGACTGGACATGCCCTGTGATTCAACTTGGGTCATGTGCTTATGAGCACATGAGTTATGTTAACAGCACTTTGTGAGGCCTTGATTATTGATTAATCTCATTACATTAGTGCCAGCAAATAGATCATTTTTATGAGAGAGCAGAGTAACAAGCTGTCATCTTATGGATACATTTGTTTTGAGGGTGTCTCATAAATTAACCCATCTGGCCAAACCAGATCTTAATCTTCAGAGAAGTCTACATATTTCATATTTGGATAACATTCTCCCCTGGAAGACGCACAAAAGTGTGAGGGCTAGCTGGCTCCGAGCTGAGACCCAGATCAACTTGAAGTCAGCACAGTATCAGGCTGAATTAAACACCAATGTTACTCAAAGCAACACCAAATAATCATTGCTTTTCTCCATATTTACACTGTAGGATGTCATTTATGTCCATTAAATTATTATAAGTTTTGTAACATAATCTGACAGTTGTTAGAGAAATAAAACAATGCATTAATGACTCAATAAATGAGTATTAATTTTATTCATTTGATACACAGTAGGAAAACTGCTTCAGCACGCCATTCAGAACACTTGACAACATTCTACCATTGAACTTTTATGAACTCAATGCATTGAGACAATGAATGATTTACCTTTTGAACGTTATTATTTTGTATTGTTGTATATGAAGGTATTTATACTGTATTGGAATTTGAATGGTTTATATTGATAAGATGTATATGTGTAAAGTTTATTTAAACTAAATCACATTAAAGATATTATTATTATTGAACTTTTATCATTTTAGATAGTACAACAGTCTGTGTTCTCCACTTAAAAGGATATGTTGACAGATTCAGGCCTCTCCCATTTTCAGAAATTAAGATCCATTTTAAACTGGTACATTCTGCATCTCCTGCTTTCACTTTACATTGGTAAAATAGAAACCCTGGTTTTGGGTGAAATGGCCCCATATTGATTCTGATATGGTTTAATTTCTGGTCCCATCCCCATGTTTTGAGTGCTATCTAAAAGTTGTGCAGATGATTACCTGCATCCTGTAGGTGCACATTTGTATTGGTAACAAGCAAGAGGTGGAAATCATAACTAAAATGGTGCATTTTTCTGTTGCCTCCCTCACTTAAACTTGAAACTGTCTCCATTGGTCTTTCATTCTCCCCACACTGTGCCATATGCAACACACCTCAAAGGAGTAGCGGTGTTCAGCTTTTCTCAATTAATTTGCTTTAGGGAAACAGCCCTATGTACGATTTACATTGACATATGGACCCCCTTTCTATGTGCTATGGTAGCACGTATGACTGCTAGGAAAATGGTGTTTTCTAAGCACCATGTTATGGTTGCAGGGTGATTATTTAACTATACATTGGTTTTGTGGCATATGCTGTTGGCAGCTGTGATGTAGCTTTGGCGTTGCCAGGGGTGCAGTCATTTTACTGCATCTGTATCCCAATGTACCAGAATGGTAGCCATTGGAGTACCAACACGTGTTTTAAGCCCTGCGTCCAGGATTTTGTTTTGGGGCCAGGCTTCCTGGCTCCATGGGTACAAGGAGGCAAATGTATATTGGCTGCTGTGCGGGTGTGGGCTTACTTTGAGCCCAGCTCTGCACATGCTTGTTTTGTTTAGTTGGTTTTAACCTGGTTTTCTGCACCAGACATTCTCATTACACCTCATTTGTGGGGTGGACTTGAGTGTTTGATGGTTTTTAGGACCAGTTTGATTGGCTGGCCACCAAAACCTTTATGTGCCTGACTGATTTGTGGTTGGATGTCTGGCCTGCACCAGCCCATATATAAATGTGCTTACCTATGGGGGTCACTGTACATTAATTGTTTTTTCTTAGCTGAATTGATAGAGGATTGCCATGAAGGTGGCCTTCAAGATTTGAGCACCTTCTTTTGGCATTCTGTTTGGAACCCTGGTCCTTTGTCCTTGCAAATTCTTTCTTCTTTGGCTGCTGGAAAGCCTTTCTAGAATGTTCCCATCCTCCCTGCATATCCTCCATGCTGCTTGGACTCTCTAAGAAAGGAGCTCGAGGTAGGGAGTTTCCCTGGCATAGAAGAGTGGTGGATCAAAGCTACTCCACTTGAGGTCCATCATGTACTATTCAAGGTCACCTTTATCCATTGTCCCCTTCACTGGAACATTTTTTGTTTATTGTCCTTCCCGTCTTGCAATTCACCTGCCCAATCTCCTTAGTCAAGCTTCTCTGTCTCCCTGGTGACTTCTCCATCACTGCTTCTGCATCTGGCTTGTAGGTTGCCTGCCTGAGAATACCTATTGTTCTTCTTTTGATCTGTCTGTGTCATGCCTGGCCAATATATCAAGTCCATGGGTGCAAAATCATTGTCCCAGTCCTGTAAAAGAAGCTCAGTGATTACTGGGTTCTCGTGCATTTTCCAAGCCGAATCCTCAATGACTGGATCCATAATTATCTGTCCCCAAGTCTTGTGGTTCTCATATATTCTTTGAAATTATCTTGAGGTGACCTTGCATTTTATAGAAGGGTATAGTTTGCAGAACCCTCTCTACAGAGAATCGCCATTGACTTCCATTGGACATAATCATGCTTGACATTCATCCTTCTTCAGCTGGCTAGGTCTCCACTTCAACCTGGAACTGCAGCTCTTTGAGAAGTTTCCACTCTTATTCCCTAGGGTTGGGTGCTTCTTTGGCCACATCTTTGTGGTAGTTCAAGTACTTAACTGTCTGTAACCCAAAATCATGTCTTGCCTATGGACTTTGTCCCATTTATTCTAGAGAGAACATATTCTACAAACTTGAGAACTCTTGTAAAAGGACTAAAACTGGTAATTTCCTCACTTTTGACTCTCACTTTGGGTCCCTGGAATTATTCACCAAACATTGGATTCGAGAATGTACTGTAAGGAATCACTGCAGTGTATTCCAATTCATACATATATCTATTTTGCTATTGTATTTCACCGTGGTAATTTTGTTTACAGCTATTTCTAGTGGTACATTAAGATGATTTAGGGCTGATATCATCGGTTACATGTGATTTCGCTGAATGGAAAAACAATGAAAACGTTCTTAACTAAACATTTTTAATGAAAAAATAACACATTTCGTATTTTTATTCCCTATGTTTATAATTTCACCCCAACCACCTCCCCGCCCGTTTTAACCCCATACCCCACCACCATATATATATATATATTTAAAACATTTGGATGTTTTGTGTGTTAAAAACATTTGTTTAAAAATGTTGTTTGTTATTTTCCATTTGGTAAAATCACTGCATACCGATATAGGGGCCGATTCATGGAACAAATGTGCGCCGAAAAGCTCAGCGCAAGCCGGTGCAAGCGTGAAAAAGCATTCATGGAAGGCTATGCACGTGTTTCCCCCAGGAAGTGCGCCCAATCCGTGCGTGGCACACACGTCATTGCAACATCCAGAATGCTGTGCGCAAGGCGCACAGCGAAAGCGCACAATGTTAGCGCACACACCAAAAAGGTGGCGGAACACGAGGTGTAACGCACGGAATAGGGAACAACACGTGAAAATAAGGGGCGTAACTGGGGATGTACTGCTGGGAAGCACACAGAACACCCACACGCACGTGAACCACACGTATTCATGGAATCGAATAGGGGAAACCCATGCACAGCTAAAGACAGGCACAGGCCTAAACACGTCCACCACACGAAGGCAGGGAGTAGCGTCCCTGAGCATTACAAAAGTGTGCACAAACAAAAAACACATATATACAGCTACGATGAATGTCCCATTCTGTGGCCCCCTAGGAGAAATGACGTGTTACGCAACACACATGCATCCCAGAAAAGCAAGAAAAAGAGATAAGTGACCCCTGTTGCCCACGTGCATGTAAAAAAACACACGCAGTACGCTGTGGCAGCCAGGAACACAAAAAATACGTACGCGATCAACATGCAGGCTAGTATGCCCGTAAAAAAAGGGGCACACAACAAACTAGGACACCCACAGTGGGAAAAATAGCGTGTGCGACTCACCACCTGCCTTGCATGTAGAAGAACAACGCATAGCCAACACCCACCCGCTGTGAAGTAAACGCATGTGAACCCCAATGCCTGGAAAACACACGCACCGCTTCTGCGTACTGAGCACCGAGCATAAAAGCACGTACTGAGCGATGGAAACCCACATGGGATCTTCAACCCGTGCCAGAGGAACGACTGCGCGTGTCACGTCACAGACGCGCTTACGCACTAAGGGCCTTTCCTCGAATTACATGCTGACATGCAGTTTTTTCACGTGCCTATTCACTCCGTATCAAGCTGGCCAAACAACAACACATAGAAGACCACGCTCCTGCCCAGAAGGCCGAATTACTGCCCCCCAGAGCCCTGAGCAGCCTCCCACGAGCCATCTGCTGCTGCCTGCCTCCTGCCACCGTGCCCTGCCATTTGGTGCCTGCACATCTTCCATCTCCAGGGGTCCAGTTGCTGTGACCACCCTGCTGGAACAGAGGACTCCCGACTGGTATTCCATAACTCCACAGCCCAGCCCCAGGACCCAGTTGCCCACCCACACCTGCTTCGGGGGTTGCCATGTCTGACACAACACCATCTGGCACCAGTGGCAACCCCCCCAGTTGAGAGGCAGTGGGCTGCCAGCTTCACTTCCAATGAAGTTGGCATCCTGGTGGAGCAAGTCCTGGCGCATTATGATGCCCTCTTCACATCATTGCACGCCGACAAGGAAGGATGGAGGAGGATCTGGACAGACATAGTGGGTGCCATCAAAGCGGAGGGGGTGGCACCCCGTGACATCAAACACGTCCAGAAGCGCTGGGAGGACTACAAGTCCAGGACCCTCAAGAAGGCCCGGTGCCTCTTAGACGCAGCGGATGCAGGCCCGTCTCAAGCCGAGCGGTAAGTGGCCAGGCATTACTGTGTGAAACAGGGCATGTTGCAGTGTGCTGGTAGTTAGTTACGTGCCTGTATGTGTGACATGGGCCATGTATGGAAGTGTGCGTGCAGGGACATGATGGTGCTGCATGTGAGTCCAGTCATGCGTGAACCAAATGGATGGTGTATATGTTACAATGCAACATGCGGAGCAGCATGCGAAATGCACACATGAAGGCATGCCTGTGTCTGTTCTTGGAGATGGTTGGGGTGTGAGATATGGGTGCTGCTGTCATGGACATGTATGGTGTACATGTCTTTGTGTCTGAGTAGCGTGTGTGTGACTTGTGAATGCCATGGATGCATGACACATGTCCGTGACGATGTGTTGATTCACTGATGCAGCCTAGTCATCCTTGTATCCACTGTGTCTTGGGGTGTACGAGGCCAGATGCATGAAACTACGGTGATGTGTGTGCATGTGATCAGTATGACCCATGATGCATGTGAGTTTCAACCCACCATTGTATGTTTCAACAGTTCCTTGGACACGGATGTAAATGTACATTGCATGAGCCATGCCTTTTTTTGCATGTGTGTTGCCTGCACTGACCCATGTGTTGTGGAGGGACATGATGGAAGTGACTTTTGACAGTGCCACTCATGTGCTATTGCTTCCTGTCTAGGGGACTATTGTACAGTTCCCTGATGCTTGTGTTCTATGTCTCCCTCTACACAGCGGCGAGTGAAGAAGAGGGCGGAGACGGCGCTGTGGAGCAAAACGGCGGGGATGTCTCCACCGGCCGGCGACGCAAGGCCCAGTCAACATCCCAGGAATTACCATCATCCGGGAGTGAGGGGACTGGTTCCGCGTCTGCCAGTACGGCTGCAGTGGAAGGGGCGGGTGAGCCCCCACAGGGGCTTGCGACGGTGGAAGACGGTGTGGAGCCATCCAGGTTGGTGGTGTGCACAGAGGCAGAGGCGGCCACTACTGAGCCGCACATGGGGCCTGGTGGGGGTGGTACCACTGGTGCAAGTGGTGCAGTCCAGGGGCAGGGTCAGGAGGCAGAACAGGTTGCCGTGGAGGGGTCTGTGCATGTCACTGTCCCTGACACTGTGACTGCATCACCATGCACCAGCATGGATGCCCCATCCCAGGCCCGTCCACGTCATCTGGCACTCCTCTACCTGCTGACGAGGGGACCCGTGACTGTATGGAGTCCGTCCTGATTGCTGTCGCGATGCACACGCGTGACATTTGTGATGACGTGCATGCTTCCTGGGGGGACCACACACGTCATCACGAAGAGCTGTGTGCCAATGTGGCCCAGTTGGGAGGGGCCATGGTCGGGGGTTTCCTACATGTGTCGGGCGCTCTGGCGGCCCTCTCCTCCTCTGTGCAGACTATGCGCCAGTCGTTCTCCATGCTGTCTTCCAGCCCAGATGCCACCAGGGCCCCCTGTGGACTGTTAAGCGGCTTCACTTCAACACTACAGCTAAGTCAATGCCTAGTCTGGGATGCTGAGGGAAACCCTTATTGATATATTTTTAGGTCCAGTTCATTTATTCTAGATGCCAACCCTTATATAACACCCCTCTCTTAGAATCCCCCTGACCCCACTGAGCCAAGAAGTAGGTTTGTTTTGCAAATTAAAAGGTTTATTTGAAAAATTAAACAATATATATGTGTCACACTTTTATAACAAATTAATATCTGATAGTAAACTTAGACATATGATGTGGATCCACAATGGGTAATGTTACAGTGGTACACTTGATTACTTAGGAGTAGTATAGAGGATGAAGTAGCTGAAATGCTTTATGGTTTCAAGGAAATGCAAGGTGGAATAAAATGCAGTACAGCAAATAAACTTGATATGATTTCAACCAACAACAATGTAATCACTTTTTCTCTGGCAATTCACCCCCCCCTATGCAATGTAAGAAATGGAAGGAGATGGAAAGAGGAGCACACAGTTCTCAGGAATGCAATCAAATACAATACGAAATTCAGTTCCCCCCCAGCAAGCTTAGAGGAAACAGGTAGAAGTTTGAAACACAGGCCCAAAATGCTTTTAAATGTGATGGCAACGGATGGGAAAATGTGCTAACTGATTTTAATTCCCTCTAGAGATTCAGGGTGAGTGAGAGATGCTTGTTGGTATTAGTTCAGGCTCACTTTAGCAATGCTCTATGAGTTATTACCAGGTTGCAAACTTTAGGGAGTAGGAAGTCGGTTCTAGGTTGGTTGGAAAGACTAGAATCACAGCTTTAAAATGAAAGTTACACCACGTTCCTAGCCCAAACAGTTCAAGAGATATGGACTATTTAATAAAGGTAGATTTTTGGATTTAAAGTAAAACTCAAAATGACAGGTGACAGTTTGCAGCTTTAGAATGACAGATGACAGCTCGCAGCTTTAGAATGACAGAGGACAGGATTACTAGGAGGCAGTTCTACTTAGGTTAAAATAGTTTGGATTAGATTATTTTAACTAAGAGATTGGCTCTGCACAGTTCTGCTAGGTACTCACAATATAAATTTGAAATAGGCCTCGTCACGGATCTGGTCAACACGTCCAGCGGTGGTTCTGTCTGCTCGGCGGGTCAATCAGGCACCGGTTCTGCTCACAGCGATCCGGATCTCTGGTTCTGCTCACAGCGGTCTGGGTCAGCTCTGCTCTGCCGGTCTAGCCTCTCTTGATACAGCGGCCTCTGGTTCTGGATACTGCTCTGCTTTCTGGTCCAGATCAAGTGGATTCTGGATGTAACACTGCTTTCTGGGTACTGGCAAAGGTGATTGGCAAAGAATTCAGACAGCTCGTCCGGCTGTGGAATAGTTTGCAAATAGTTTGATTTTAAGGATGCTGAGGCCTGCTGAGAAGAGTTCTCAGTTTGTGGGTTTAGGCCCTTGCTTTAAGTTCTGAAGTAAATTTCTGGTCTCTGAAGATTGATGGATGTGAAGTCTGGAGTCTCCCGGCAGAGCGTCCCGCAGAAAATGGAATTGAATCTCTCTACCTGTCCCAGCAGTCTCTTTTTATGTGTTTTGGAAGTGGGTGTGTGCGTGGCATAACTGAGCCTGCCCCTCTCTACTAGTCATTGGCCCAATTCTCCCCTCTCCCATGATTGGGGGAAGGAAATGAATTGTCATCATGATGAGGTCTGTTTATGGGTCAGAGGATCCTCCCCTGGTCAATTTGCCCACAAATCTATATTTGATTCAAATACATATTTCCCAGATACACAATTTGTTGAAATTACATGTACACAATATATATTCCTTATGGTCCATGCTTGTCCGCCTCTGATCTTCCTGGGGGCTTGAATTCAAACATGACAACATTTTGCGCTTTTTGACTGGTTTACCAATATCGGACATTTACCAAAAGTTACACACATGTGCACAAGGAGTATGGACATTAATTGATGAAGTGTCAGATTTTTAACATGCAGACATTTGGAGTAAGACCCTATTTTCCGCTAGCAACCCCCCAGAATACACCACAGGGTCCTAACACCTCTTAAAACGTGCACAGAAAAATCACAAAAATAATGATATTACTTATATAATTCTGACAAGTCCGTACTATGCGTTATCTATCTTTTTAAAATTATGCCCTGGTCAAACAGGGGTGTGGCTTCCCACATCACATGGTGGAAGAACTGGTTTATCCACTTCCCCCAAGCTCAGCTGGCTCTCACAGGCACTTCTCCTCCCACTTCTCCCAAGAGGAAGCCACGTTACGGCCCCCCCCAATATAACATTTGCCTGAGTCCATTGTTCAGTTTCCTGCAGTCCCCAGGTAATTCAATCAGAGAGGTGTCACCTCCTTTTTGTGGGGGCAGCATAATGCAGCCAGGCCTGGGAACACAGCTGTTGATCCAGTTTCAACTCCTGTCGGGGGTAGTTGTCAGGCAGAATCCAGTTTCATTAAGCCAGGTTTCAGCTAATTGTCACTTTAGTTCCCAGTTTAAATCAAACTTACAATTTTCACCTATACATTAAATAATTACTTCCTTCGAGTCATTTCAGAATATAGTTTTACATTGTAAAAGCAAGTCTTTCCTTGGTCTGGTTTGGGTTCCTCTGTTCAGTTTTACACAAAAGTCTGGTGGTTTTAAAACGCCGGCTTTCTGATAGTGGTGAGTACCGGTATTGCAACCATTTTTGGGATTAAGGAAATTAATTCCCCACAGTTCTGAGTTGCTTTTTGGCAATTAGCATTGCCATTCCCAATGGTTTCAGGCTACTGTCTGTGTAGCCCAATGGTGGTTTTAGGCAGTGCCCTCCTGTGCTCACAACATAGGCAAAAATGGGTTGCAGCCTATTCTTCATGTTTTCCCTGTGCACTCTCTGGGGAGTACTGGCCATCATGATGTTTTCCATGCCAGTACTGCACAGTTTTATGGTAGGGCTTGGATGCATGGGTAAAAAAATCCCACAAGCCCCCCCTCTTGCGATGGCCATTCTGTGGCAACACTTTAGCTGATTTATATGTACCCATTTATCTTCTCCTTCCGCCAAACTGCCTTTGGGGATGCGGATCTTGTATGCAACAGGGGAGATCTTGTCTATAATTTCAAACGGTCCCTTCCATGTAGGCAAAAACTTTCGCTGTTTGGCCTGGTTCCTTTGGACATTGTATAGATAGACCCAGTGCCCCACAGTATATTCCTTCCTGGTGGTCTTCAGGTCGTAGTGAGTTTTAATGCTATAAGCTGATCTTTATAGATTCCGCTGAGCATAGGCAAACGCGTGTTGGAGGTGTTTCCTTAAATTCTCCACATACTCATGAGTTGTGGAGACATTTATCAACGTTTGCTCTTGGGGCCTGTAGAGCAAATGCTGGGGAAGCACCATCTTGCATCCAGTCATCAACTCAAATGGTGACATCTTAGTTGCAGATGAAGGGGTACATCTGATGGCAATTAGGACCAAAGGTAATCGGATATCCCATCTTGGCCCAGAATCTGCCACAAACTTTTTTAATATGCTCACAATGGTTCGGTTGTATCTCTCTACTGCTCCAGAAGAAGCTGGCCAGTAAGCAATATGTAGCTTCCTTTTAACCCCCAGTATCTCCCACATCTTTGTCATTACTTCACTGGTGATGTGGATACCTCTGTCTGACTCAATCCTTTGAGGTAGACCAGAACGGGAAAAGATGTGGTTAATCATCAGGGTAGCTGCTGTTTCTGCCTTGCAGTTTGGGGCCGGGAGACATTCCACCCACTTGGTAAACAAGCATGTAACGGTCAACATGTACTTGTTTCCTCTAGACGAGCGAATTACAGGGCCTACAAAGTCGATTTGCAAATCTGACCATGGCAGTGTCATCCACCTCTTTTGAAGTGGCGCACGGTGTGTGAGGGATGATGGCTGAAACTGTGCACACACAAGACACCCCTTCAAGTATTGGTCGAGGTCCTGCCCCATGTGTGGCCAGTATGCAATCTCTCTTAAGATCTCAACTGTTGTGTGAAACCCCCTATGACTGGTGGTGGCCGCATCATGGGCGTGACTTAACATCAGGCTTCGGAATGAGGTAGGGACCACCCACTGATCATGGGCAGCTTGGGAT
Organism: Ambystoma mexicanum; assembly: GCF_040938575.1. Classification (NCBI taxonomy): domain Eukaryota; kingdom Metazoa; phylum Chordata; class Amphibia; order Caudata; family Ambystomatidae; genus Ambystoma; species Ambystoma mexicanum. Next base: position 332,231,005 of record NC_090930.1, read on the forward strand.
TTCCTTACCAACAAACCGTCTTGGATTCTGAATATTTTTGGACATTTCATCAACACTCTTAGGTCCTCCTTCCCAATGTAATCGGTATCCGTCAGGGGAAAGTTCTCAGGGTCCTCAATGTGTTGGTAAAACTTACCAATTATTGGATCCCCCTGAGCTGTAATCAAATCAGCATCAGGGGTCTCCTTACTCCATTGTGCAGTTGAAAGATCATTGTGAGCATTTGTCTGGGACCTAGTGATAGCAGTGACCTGGATTTCCCCCAAAAGGGATTCTATTTCTATTAGATCCCCTTGGATGGCCCCGGTTTTGGCCCGCTGATCAGCTAAGTCATTTCCAGTTTTGTCTGGTCCCTCTACTTTGGAATGACCCTTGATCTTTTTCCAGTAGATGGTCATCCCATTCGATGTGACCAGATCATCAATATTTTGGATTAGCTTCCCATGTTTCAGGGGTTTGTTATTAGCACATAACATGCCTCTGGTTTTCCAATTAACCAGGTGCTCCACGAACCCGTTCCGTACATAATCCGAATCTGTGATTATGACCAGTTCGTGGAGTTGATGTTGGACAGCAGTGAGGATGGCCTGATGCACAGCCATCAATTCTGCCACCTGACTACTTCGGGGACCAATTTTGTATCCAGCGGAGGGTTCTGGAAACTCCTTCACCCAGGCATTCCCTACGCCGGCCACCAGTTCTTTCTCCCCGTTGTTGTCAACATGGTAAGAGCATTCATCCACATAGACAGTGGGCATTCTTCAAAGACTTTGTGTGGGGAATTAAGGTATGCCTCCATGTTGTCCTTGATTTTTAGACTATCGTCCTAGAGACAGTTTTCTCTGGCACAATCATGCAAGTCAGCCAGACCTTGCGCGAGGGGACTCTTCTTGTTTTGGCCATATCTGACCTCCACAGGAAAGCCCTGCATTGACAGAATCCAGGAAGTAATTCAGGAATTACTCACATTTCCGGTCCGGATTCTGTCACTTTGGAGATATTGCAGAGGCTGGTGTGGAGTCTCCACTATGATGTGTTCCCCCTGGATAAACGGGCGGTAATTCTTCAATGCCCACACCATTGCCAGGAGTGCCTTCTCACAATCGTTGAATTTTTCCTCCACAGAGGATAAAGTTTTGCTTGCATAGGAAATTACTTTATTGACCTTGTCATGCTTTTGGTATAATACCCCCGTCAAGAACGTATTAGAGAACCCTGTCTCCAGGAAGAACTCCTTGTTTCTGACAGGGTAAGCTAAGCAAGGCGCTTGTGAGAGGCTTCTTTTGAGTTGTCTTACTGCCTCAGATTGTTCTGGACCCCATTCCCACTTGACCCCCCCTTCAAGAGATGAATCAGGGGTCTGGTGATCTCTGCGTAGCCCTCAATGAACTTTCTGCTGTAATTAGTCAGTCCAAGGAGGCTCCTTAGTTCCCGCAGAGTTGTGGGATCCTTCAGTTTCTGAAGTGCTTCCACTTTCTTTTCTTGGGGACAGAGACCCTGAGGAGTAATCTCATGCCCCAAGAAATTAACACGGGTTCTACACCACTGTGCTTTCTGGAAGGAAAGTTTTGCTCCGGCGGCCCTCAACTGTGTCAGAACGTAACGGATCTCCGCTATGTGTTCCTCCACAGATGAACTTTTGATGATGGCATCATCTACATAAGCCAGGTTACCCCTCGCACCCAGGTCGGGCATGGCCTTATGTAGGAAAATGTTGAATTCATTGCCGCAGTTGAGGTATCCGAAGAGAGTCCGGGTCCATGTGTACTGCTGGCCCCCAAAGGTAAAAGCCAGTTTGTATTGGTCCTCCCTACTGACAGGCACGGTCCAGTATCCATTGGTCAGGTCTATTGCTGTGAATACCTGTGACCCCTGAATCTGGGCCAGCCCTTGGTCAATGTAGGGCAGAGGCCATCGGGAAGTATGGACCTGTTTGTTGAGCTCCCGAAGGTCGGCGCAGAGTCTCCACTGGCCGTTTGGCTTCAATATTCCCAGCACCGGATTATTGAAGGTGCTGTGTACTGAAATAATTAAAAACCTTGAGTCCCGGGGAATGATCCGTCCAGTCCACAGCACTGGACGGATCATTCCCCGGGACTCAAGGTTCTTAATTATTTCAATAAGGGACTCCATGGATGCGAGAGGCAAACGATATTGCTTCACAAACACTGGAGTAATTCCAGGGTCCGGGGGAATTGTTGTGGTGTGGATGTCGGTGCGACCACAGTCATATGAGTCTACCGCAAAGAGATCTTGGAAATCCAAGAAAACTTGTTTCAACTTTTGCTTCTGTCCAGAGTCACGCAGGCATCAGCTAGGTTGACCCTCTCTTCCACCATCTGCCTGAAGCCAGGAAAAACTTCTGGTTTGGCTATCTCAGCGGCCTCCTCCAGCTGGTTGGAGAAGTCCCTGGTCAGAGTGCTGATTTGGACTGGAGGCTTCGGTGGGAAAGGCAGCCCTCATGGACCTGGAAAATCACCTCATCCCTCCTGAAGTCACAAGTCACATCTTCCTTACCATAAGGGCAAGAAGTGTACACCAGGAGGTCCCCCCCATGCCGGGTGAAAATCCTGTCTGGTGTTGTATTGCCCTCACTGTCACTGTCAAAACAGTCCTTGGGGATCAGTCCTAACAGTTCATTTCCTAAATCAATGGAGAAATGTCGGTCATCAACCGCTGTTCCAATGATGGTGCCAGCGGCTAGAGTAATACTCCGTAAGTCGCTGTTATCCACCTCTATTGGAATGGTGTCATGTTCTATGTTGACTAATGGTGGTGGGTTTACCCCCAACCCTTGCTGTTGGAGAGAAGCATTTAGATGTATATAAGCATCAGGGTTTTTCAATTTTTGTCCTCTTTTTTTTGACTTTCACTTCCAGGGAGAATTGTCGGGTCCTTTCTGGGATGGTGACTTCCTCTTTGATCTGAATTTCACCTGCATAAGGTAGCAATTGAGCTGACCTAAATGCTTTTTCTGGATCATCAAAGCCCATGGGATTATCCACTAATCGGGACCAAGCTTTGAAGTTTATTAGGTCCAAACTAATGGCAAAGCGATTGAGAATATCACTGCCTAATTAAAAGGCGGCAGTGACGTCTCGCATGACCCAACAATTATGGACTATGCTCTTGTTGCCAATGGAGATTTTGAGCCTACACCTGCTTGGCAGGAGATGTTTGGAATTGGGTGCTTCCCGGTCCATTTCCCATTTGTCTATCAGTTTGAATATGGGAATGGCTGGATCTTTTGGGAGTTGGCGAAACATGGCTTCGCTGATGAAGCTCTTACAGTTGTTCACACACACTCGGGCGAGAACAGAGTCCTTCCCCTCATTTTACTGAACAAGGATGAACAACTGCTCTCCAATTTGCTGAATATCAGCCAGGCTCTGAGCTGATTTCACCTCTTTCTGGACTATAGGAGTGGGAGTGTCTGGTTGTGGATTGGTAAAGAATTTCAGGGTATTTCCTTCCAGTGTGGAATACCACCTTAAACTGGAAGGAAGGTTGATTTTCAGAAATAGAGAGGACCCCCCACCACCAGTCTGTTGTCCTACTGCTATTACTGTCACGTCTGGAATTTGGTTGTTCTGGAAATGAAATTCTACTTGGTCAGATTTTTGTTCAACCATGTGGCAGGTGCCATTTAAACTAACATGGTTGACACTCTGTTTTAATTTTATTGGTTGGCTAGTCTGGGTCCAGAGGACCTTGTTTACACAATCTATTAGGGGTGACAACCTTCTGAGGAGGTCATTCCCTAGTAAACATGGGGTGCCCTCTGGAGTCACTACTATGACCGGGTGTTTCACCTTGTGTCGCCAATTTTGATGTCCAAATCTGCAGTCCCCTCGACAGGAATTTCCTTCCCGTCAAAGTTCTGCAGTTGTCCAGGAAGAGAGGTTAGAGGAATTCGATAATTCTCTCCCCTTCCTAAATTTAGTTAATCAAAGGCCCTTTTGGACAGAAGGGTAGCTTTCGATCCAGTGTCCAGCAGTGCCGAAATTGTACCCTGCCCCTGTACTTGTACCGGGGCATAATATCTTCCCTCCTTCTCCTCAAGGGGGCACAGATAAAGCACATTTTTGGACAACTGGTGGGCTAACTTTCTGGTTTTGGACAATGCTAGCGAAGAGATTTGGGCAGAATTCTGTGGAGAGCCTGGGGAATCTGAAAGAAAGAGTTGGCAACTGGAAATGGTTTCGGGTTCTGGGCCGCCCCCCCTTTTTGGAGGCAGTCATCAGGATGGGTTTGACCCATGGGATTTTGGTATTGTCGGTTCTGGGATGAGATGATGGGCGGCGGTAGCTCAGTCTCCACTTCTCCCCAGTCTAAATTGGCATCCCTTGGGACCCATTTTTCCTTGGGAGGAGTTACCCCTTCTCTGAAGGAGAAGATCCTTTTCCCAGGATCTTCTGAGGATCCCTCTCCCTCAAATTGGAAGACCTATACATCCTCCACAAAGTGGGCTGTTTGGGTCCTCTGTTTCTCCTACCCCCCCCTCTGCTCCTTGGGAGGCAGGCTTTCAGGGGCAGGAGGTTTTGTTTCCGGTTCCTGGTTTTTCAGGGGCTGTTTACAAGTTGGGAAGGAAGCTTCCTTCAAGGCTTTACACCCCCCTTCCCCTTGTGCCTCCTCCCTGGGAACCGGTGGGTTATCGGGGTGCTGCCCCCGTCATTGTTCTGGAGCACCAGGTCCAGAGTTTGGGGCATTCTGCGGTGGCATGCTCATCTGAGGGTTCTGTTGAGCCCTCAGTATGTGACCCAGATCCCGTGCCATATTTTGGACCTGGCGCTCAAGTTGTGAAACCCGCTCAGGCTGATACGGGGCTCTATTTTCTCCCCTGGGCTGATCCCGGGAAGGGTAGCTATCCCTTCTCTGGTACTACCCTGGGTTGGGAAGATTCAGGTACCCCTCCACCCTTGACCTTCCCTCTCCCGGATTAGGTTGTCTGGGCTGAGGGAATTGGGGAAAGAAGGATGGATGATTTTGGGGCTGGAAATTGGGTGGATACCTGGGGGAAAAGTTCTGCCCGGGATTTGGTGAATTTCTGCCCTCCTGGGGGAAGTTGGGAGGGAAATTCCCTGGGTTAGGTGCTTGGCCGGATCCCCCCCTTGGGCTGGAGGAGTCCACACATAACCCAGGATGGGTCGGTTTCCCTTGTAGCGGGGACGTACATAATCAGGGGAGCGAGGGACCCCATTTGTGGGACTACCTCCCTGACTCCCTGTCTGTGACTGGCCCGAGGGCCTACTGGGCTTGGCATTATTAGGTGCAGGTAGGTTTCTAGGCCCCCCCATCTCCAAATCCAAAACGGGGGTGACCTTTACCTCTGCCACCTTGGCAGCAGCAGGGGTGCTGTTGGTTTTGGGCTTTTTCTGCACATTATTTTTATTTTCGATGGGCTTCCGCACCTCATAGATCCGGGTAGCCTGTTCAATGACCCAGTCTAAAGATCTTTTCTCATGAAAATCTCAAATCTCTCACGAGCTGGGTCATTATGTATTTGGGTAAGGCATGGAAAAACGTATTGATAAATTCTCTGCTATCCGTGCGCACCCTTCTGGTGGTCTGCGCAAAAGCACGCTTTAATTCTTGCACAAACTCTTGTGGGGCCTGATCCTCCCCACACTGCAAATTGTAGGCTGCCTTGCGAGCCTCTTGAGGATTTCTGTGCACGGAAAAATGTTTCAAGATGGCCGCCCTGTATGTGGACCACCTTGAATGTTTTTGATCCTCCAGCCCTGCAAAGAAACTGGAGTATTCTGGTGAGAAGGTCCATTTGACGTACTGGATGCAGCTACTGCTGTCCTTCAAATGGAAAGTCTCCATCATTTGCTCATAGAGCTCCAAGTGTTCCCAAACAGAATACTTGGCGTTCTTATAATAAGGCGTGATGACACTCCTTATTGCCTTTATTTGTTTCAATGGGTCCTTAAGCAAGGCCCTTTTTGCCTTATTGGCCTTTTTGGTTCGGGTAACCCTGATCCATTCATCCTCTGACTCAGAAGCACTGCTCCCAGAGGTGCCCGTCTGATCTTCCAGGTTTTCCCGGATTCTGCAAGCCTGGGAATGGCTGGCAGAATGTGGGGACCTGGTCTCCTGTGTCCTGTAATGCTCAGAGGAGTCTTCAGATCCCTCCTTGCTGCCAGGATTTGATGGGTACCCCCCCACTGACCTAACTGGGCAGAGGTTTTCAGGATGCCCTTAATGGGCCTACTCTCCTGGGGTTCCCCACTAAATTGCACTGTGCTTGGGTGCCCATACCCGGATGCCCGCCCATCCATTCCTGGGAGGTACTGGCCTATGAGCCCCATACTTCTAGCTGGATAGTAATCTGCCATCCCCATGGCCCTGGGCTCATGTGCGCGAGGGGATATGGGGGTGGCAGAGTCCAGGGACTGGGAGAGATGAAGGCCTCTGGTACTAGGGCTCCTGAGGTTATGCTCAGGAGTTTCTCTTTCCCAGCGAACCTCATCTCTATCCGCCCCTGCTCCCTGTTGCAATGCAAGAGCCTGCGCTTTCAGTTCCTCAGTGAAGGCCTTACTAGACTCTATCAGTCTCTCCTGCATCGCTACCTGTTGCTGGAGCCTATCATTGTGCTGGCAGAGAGCGTCATTCTCTCTCTGTGCCTCTTGATTGGTCCTGGAGTACTGGGCCAGTCTCTGCTGCAGGAGGGTTACCTCCTGAGTCCCATCCCTACTGGCCTGCTCTTTTCTTGCCAGAGCCTCCTCCACCCTCCTGGTGTGCTCTAACAAGTTCTGGTGTTCTTTTTGGAGGTCACCCAGTCCCTGGAGGGCCAGGTGATTTTCTTCCATTTTCCTTTTTAAGTAGCAGACTTCCTGACCTAAGGTATCCCTTTCCTGACTAAGAGCCTGCATCTGTGCCGCCAGGTCGTTCCTTTGCCTTTGGAAGGCACCAGCTTTCTGGCGCTCCTGGTCAAACTCTGCCTGGGTATCCAGGTCTTTCAAAATCAGTTTATTGCTTTCCTCTTTTTCCCTATCTAGGTGGCTTTGCAGGGTGACTACCTGCTCAGCACATGCCCTATTGAAATCTAATTGTTGCTCCAGCTTTTTCTGGCTCTGCAGTAGGGAGTCCAAACCTTCTTGGTACTCCCTCTGTAAGGCCAGAAATCTGGTTTCCTGGTCAGCCTTTTCCTGTTGCAGCACATCCATATCCTCCTTTATTTTAGTGATGTACTGTCGGCTGTCATTTTCTGACTCCTGGTTCCTGAGCAGCCTCTGCTCAGAAGAGTCCAGATCAGATTGGGCCTTCTCTAACGCCATCTGTTGCCTATTTGCCAGATCTTGGCCTTCAGCACATTTGTCCTGCATGGCTCCCATATATAGATACAAATATGCCTCTACCCTAACCATCTTGTCGTGTTCATCTTTAGCTTTAGGAGCCATATATAATTCACTCAGGGCCACATGTAAGGGACCCTGATCTCTCCAGATATCTAACCCAGTTGCAGTGACCTGTTGCGTGATTGCCTGCAACCACGCATCCTGGCCCTGCTCAATCCATTCACCTCTCACAAATAGCTTATGTAAGAAGTGCTCTCTGGCTATTTTGATGTCTACCAGTGTCGTCATTCTGGAATTTGAGTTCCTTCCTGACATACAGAAGTTTGTATTTTCTTTTTGCAAAACAGACCGTTTCCCTAGAGCGTTCCTTTGAGGAGTGCTTTACAGCGTAACACAGCATGGTGATCCGACCGGATGTATGTCTCCTGTTAGTTAGCACACTGTATTAATCTGCACAAGTGATAGATCTAACCCAGAATCCCGGACGAGCCCCCACTTTGTTAAACGGCTTCACTTCAACACTACAGCTAAGTCAATGCCTAGTCTGGGATGCTGAGGGAAAACCTTATTGATATATTTTTAGGTCCAGTTCATGTACTCTGGATGCCAACCCTTATATAACACCCCTCTCTTAGAATCCCCCTGACCCCACTGAGCCAAGAAGTAGGCTTGTTTTGCAAATGAAAAGGTTTATTTGAAAAATTAAACAATATATATGTGTCACACTTTTATAACAAATTAATATCTGATAGTACACTTAGACATATGATGTGGATCCACAATGGGTAATGTTACAGTGGTACACTTGATTACTTAGGAGTAGTATAGAGGATGAGGTAGCTGAAATGCTTTATGGTTTCAAGGAAATGCAAGGTGGAATGCAGTACAGCAAATAAACTTGATATGATTTCAACCAACAACAATGTAATCACTTTTTCTCTGTCAATTCACCCCCCCACCCCCTATGCAATGTAAGAAATGGAAGGAGATGGAAAGAGGAGCACACAGTTCTCAGGAATGCAATCAAATACAATACAAAATTCAGTTCCCCCCCAGCAAGCTTAGAGGAAACAGGTAGAAGTTTGACACACAGGCCCAAAATGCTTTTAAATGTGATGGCAAAGGATGGGAAAATATTCTAACTGATTTTAATTCCCTCTAGAGATTCAGGGTGAGTGAGAGATGCTTGTTGGTATTAGTTCAGGCTCACTTTAGCAATGCTCTATGAGTTATTACCAGGTTGCAAACGGATTTTAACAAAGGAAAGAATGGAGCTGCTATTTTGACAAGTGGAGAAATTGAGCCAAATCGCAAATCGCAGTAAATTTCACGAGTGCGTAAATCGCGATTGTGGAAAGTGTATAGAGAGTAGGAAGTAGGTTCATTGGAAAGCCTAGAATCACATCTTACAAATGAAAGCTACACCACGTTCCTAGCCCAAACGGTTCAAGAGATACGGACTATTTAATAAAGGTAGATTTTCGGATTTAAAGTAAAACTCAAAATGACAGGTACAGTTTGCAGCTTTAGAATGACAGATGACAGCTCGCAGCTTTAGAATGACAGATGACAGGATTACTAGGAGGCAGTTCTACTTAGGTTAAAATAGTTTGGATTAGATTATTTTAACTAAGAGATTGGTTCTGCACAGTTCTGCTAGGTACTCACAATATAAATTTGAAATAGGCCTTGTCACGGATCTGGTCAACACGTCCGGCGGCGGTTCTGTCTGCTCGGCGGGTCAATCAGGCACCAGTTCTGCTCACAGTGATCTGGATCTCTGGTTCTGCTCACAGCGGTCTGGGTCAGCTCTGCTCTGCCGGTCTAGCCTCTCTGGATACAGCGGCCTCTGGTTCTGAATACTGCTCTGCTTTTCGGTCCGGATCAAGTGGATTCTGGATGTAACACTGCTTTCTGGGTACTGGCAAAGGTGATTGGCAAAGAATTCAGACAGCTCGCCCGGCTGTGGAATAGTTTGCAAATGATTTTAAGGATGCTGAGGCCTGCTGAGAAGAGTTCTCAGTTTGTGGGTTTAGGCCCTTGCTTTAAGTTCTGAAGTAAATTTCTGGTCTCTGAAGATTGATGGATGTGAAGTCTGGAGTCTCCTGGCAGAGCGTCCCGCAGAAAATGGAATTGAATCTCTCTACCTGTCCCAGCAGTCTCTTTTTATGTGTTTTGGAAGTGGGTGTGTGCGTGGCATAACTGAGCCTGCCCCTCTCTACTTGTCATTGGCCCAATTCTTCCCTCTCCCATGATTGGGGGAAGGAAATGGATTGTCATCATGGTGAGGTCTGTTTATGGGTCAGAGGATCCTCCCCTGGTCAATTTGCCCACAAATCTATATTTGATTCAAATACATATTTCCCAGAAATTACATGTACACATTATATATTCCTTATGGGCCATGCTTGTCCGCCTCTGATCTTCCTGGTGGCTTGCATTAAAAAATGACAACATTTTGTGCTTTTTGACTGGTTTATCAATATCGGACATTTACCAAAAGTTACACACATGTGCGCAAGGAGTATGGACATTAATTGATGAAGTGTCAGATTTTTAACATGCAGACATTTGGAGTAAGACCCTATTTTCCGCTAGCAACCCCCCAGAATACACCACAGGGTCCTAACACCTCTTAAAACGTGCACAGAAAAATCACAAAAATAATGATATTACTTATATAATTCTGACAAGTCCGTACTATGAGTTATCTATCTTTTTAAAATTATGCCCTGGTCAAACAGGGGTGTGGCTTCCCACATCACATGGTGGAAGAACTGGTTTATCCACTTCCCCCAAGCTCAGCTGGCTCTCACAGTCACTTCTCCTCCCACTTCTCCCAAGAGGAAGCCACTTTATGCCCCCCCCAATATAACATTTGCCTGAGTCCATTGTTCAGTTTCCTGCAGTCCCCAGGTAATTCAATCAGAGAGGTGTCACCTCCTTTTTGTGGGGGCAGCATAATGCAGCCAGGCCTGGGAACACAGCTGTTGATCCAGTTTCAACTCCTGTCGGGGGTAGTTGTCAGGCAGAATCCCGTTTCATTAAGCCAGGTTTCAGCTAAATGTCACTTTAGTTCCCAGTTTAAATCAAACTTACAATTTTTACCTATACATTAAATAATTACTTCCTTCAAGTCATTTCAGAATATAGTTTTACATTGTATCCACCTCTTAGCAAGTCTTTCCTTGGTCTGGTTTGGGTTCCTCTGTTCAGTTTTACAGAAAAGTCTGGTGGTTTTAAAACGCCGGATTTCTGATAGTGGTGAGTACCGGTATTGCAACCATTTTTGGGATTAAGAAAATGAATTCCCCACAGTTCTGAGTTGCTTTTTGGCAATCAGCATTGCCATTCCCAATGGTTTCAGGCTACTGTGTGTGTAGCCCAATGGTGGTTTTAGGCAGTGACCTCCTGTGCTCACAACATAGGCAAAAATGGGTGGCAGCCTATTCTTCATGTTTTCCCTGTGCACTCTCTGGGGAGTTCTGGCCATCATGATGTTTTCCATGCCAGTACTGCACAGTTTTATGGTAGGGCTTGGATGCATGGGTAAAAACATCCCACAGGACCTGCCCCGACCAAGGCAGCCAGCTCGGTGGAAATCCCATCCCTGCCACAGTCTTGAGTCGGAGGTCCAGCAGGGGTGGACACCCCAAGAACTGGGCCCCAGCAGATGGAGGATGTGCGGCATCATCGGGCAGGGCACGTACACAACGGCGCCGGTGGATTCCATCAGCCCGCATGCCGTCATGCTGGCAGAGGCAGTTGCGACAGAGGCAGCAGCAGGCTCAGTGTGGGAGGCATCATGGCTCGGGACCATCAACATCAGAGGGGCAGGCATCGGCCGGAGGGTAGGAGGACCCTGGAATGGGAGTGTCTTCCGTGTGGCAGCGTTTGGGCCTGCGGATAGATGCGGAGTGGCGGCGGGTGGAGGAGGCAGGCTCACTATGGTCAGGGCGGAGAACTCCATGCGCAGGGCATTGAGGCAGGCTGAGTGCCTCGAGGCAACTCGCAGGGAGTTGGAACAGGCCATGACTGCATCCCTGCGAGACCTCGAGGACAGGGAAGTATATAGTTCATTAGTCTTAGGTTTCCTTTCTATTTTTCTTTCATTTGGGGCACATGGACTATGCCCCACCTTTTTGTATATAGTTATTTGTTAGGTAGGGTATTTTGTAGGTTTCCTTTGGATTTTTGGGCTCATGGATGCTGGATTTTTGCATTGTATATAGTTCTGGACTGGATTTTACTTCATTGATTTTTTTTACACATGGAGCAATGGTTTTCTTTTTTATTTACCTTTGGGTTTGGTTTGATGAACAAACGCTTTGGAGCCTTTTTCATTTGGATTTATTTGGATTCAGCATTCATATATTTTTTATTCATTTTGTACATGCATGCTTTTATTTATTATTTCTTTTATTTTGTGATTTTGTATTTAATACATTTTGGTTTCATACTTCATTTATGTGGTCTTCTCTCATTGATTTCATGCATGTCACGATGTGGGTTTTCTCATTCACTTACACCCATTGTGTGTGTTTGACGGACATGTATTGATGTGCATACTTGTCATTTGCGATCTATCCTGACATGGGGATTTCAATGTGGGGTGGATGGAAAACTTGGTTGGGTGTTTGGACTGGGGTGGCGTGTGGTGGGATTTGGGTGGCCATAAGGGCCATGAGTGTGGATCGTGATGATGTGTTGGGGGGGACATGAGTTGGGGGCTGCTGGCAGGTGCCTGTCACTGCTGGGTGGATGGGGGTACAGGGGGACATGAGTCGGGGCCTGCTTGCAAGTGCCCATCACTGCTGGGTGGGTGGGGGTGCACGGGGACCTGAGTCGGTGCCTGCTGGCAGGTGCCCGTCACTGCTGGGTGGGTGGGGGTACAAAGGGACATGATTCGGGGCCTGCTGGCAGGTGCCCATCACTGCTGGGTTGGTGGGGATACAGGGGGACATGAGTCGGGGCCTGCTGACAGGTGGCCATCAATGGTGGGTGCGACATGTGATGGAGCTTACAAGTGCATGGTATCATGTGGGCTGCCTGCGGGGCATGCCCAGGGTGGATGGGCTGCCGTTGGGGCATGTCCGGGGGTTGATGGGCTGCCTGCAGGGCATGGCCAGGGGTGTAGGGAAGTCCCCTGTGGTGTGGGCTGCCTGCAGGGCGTGGAGAGGGGGCACACCAGGGAGGACCAACACTGCCAAATCGCATGTAAAACTCCCCGCGTGCGCCCCAGAATACACATACCCCTCTTGCGCTAGCGAAAACATGTAAAACTCCCCCTGCACCCCTCGGAATACATGTACCCCTCTCGCGTGAGCAAAAACATGTGTAAAACACCCCGCGCACCCCTCGGAATACACTTACCCCTCTTGCGCTAGTGAAAACGCTTGTAAAACACTCCACGTACCCCTCGGAATAAACGTACCCCACTCGCGCTAGTGAAAACGCGTGTAAAACTCCCCGCGCACCCCTCAGAATACACGTACCCCTCTTGCGCTAGCGAAAATGCATGTAAAACTCACGCGCACCCCTAAAATACATGTACCCCACTCACACCCACGAGAACGCATGTAAAACTCCCCTCACACCCCTCGGAATACACGTACCCTGCTCGTGCTAGCAAAAACACATGTAAAACAGCCTGCGCACCCCTCGGAATATACATACCCCGCTTGCGCTAGCGAAAACGTGTGTAAAACTCCCTGTGCACCCCTCGGAATATATGTACCCCACTTGCATTTTCATGGTTGGGGGGATGTATGCTGGTCCACTGGCCTTTGCGCCAGGTACTGGATTTGTGCGATTTCTTTGGCGCACAGGGCGGGGTTGGGGGTGTAACTGGCACTGCTGCAGGGTCACTGCGCCACTCCATGAATACGCTGTGCGCCTGAATGGGTTTTGGTGCACGCGGCAGGTGCAGACTGCCGCAGGCACACTCTGTTCACCAGCCGCGTGTACCACTTGTGCGCCGATTTCTATGAATTCCCCCCTTAATCTGCTTATGGATATTTCACTCTGACATTGTCTGAGGGTCTGAGAGGCGGCCCCAGAATGGGCATTCCCTTGCGCAACCTTGCGTGTGTGCTCCCTGTGGCGAAGCGTGTCTGCCACATGCAAAGCCACCTCGCCAGTCCTCGCACTGCAAGTTTTTCCAGATGTATGGAAGGGTCAGCAGAGCTCCGTCGGACTGCTATTGACAGTGGCCATCATTTTCTCCTCTTTTGTGCATTCGGTGCCTGCATGTCCTTTGTCCTGTTCCCATTCTGTGGTTTCTGGAGAACCTGAAAACCAGCTGGAAATCGGAAGCTCCAGCATGTTCAGGCAGGTGACACATTGCACAGTAATGTGTATGCCTCATGTTCCATGGTTCATGTTTTATTTTAGTCAGATACATTAGTGAAATATGCATTTATGTGTTTTGAAGTCTACTCTGAGCTTGTTGTGTATTTGAACACTTTTGGATTGCTGTGTATGCAGTTCAGTATAGTGCAGCACTTTTCTATTATGTTTGGTGAGGGAAAAGAAAAGAAAAGAAGGCCTATCAAAAGATTTAACCAGAAGTCGCCACATGTAAGTGTCCAGGGGAAAGCGAGAGATAACCTGCGTAATGCGTCTGACACAGAAGTGAAATGTGCTACTCAGCCTTCTATGCAGCCCAAGATTACTGATCTATTCAGGCAGGGTTAGCCACCCTCAGGTTGTTGGTACAGTCAGAAACTCTTCGCCAGAGTCTACCCCAGTTTTCATCCTGCATCAAAGTGCACATCGCCAAGTGTGAATCGACTCTCAGATGTCTTGGTTTGGAGTGCAAGGAGAAGACAGTAGCTGAAAGATCTTAGGGATGGAAATATGGTGGAGGATGTGGGAGTGGCCCAAACCCTTGTAGTAATCACTGAGAAACTGTTGTGTTCAATGGAACCAGAGGAGTTCACCCTGTCCTTACTTTCCGAGCAGGGTATTGTCAAGCTCTCTAGAAAAGCGATGCTGAAGCCTGACAATGATGGCGATTTGAACAATATCCCAGTCCAACAGAAAATTCAGAAGGGATGCCCCTCAGTAGATGTTACAGTGACCACAGCTGTCACTAGAATTCTTCACAGCCCTCGATCGTAGAGGTTGGAGGTGAACACAGCACCAATTAAGAAACCCCAGTTACAGCACAAAACCATGGCGGCAGAAATAATCTTACCGCAAACAGACCCATCCAACTCATGCCAAGTTAGAACAAAAGGGGGGCAAGGAAATCCCAGAACCCGTGGCCTCCACCGACTGGCAAAACTTCAAATCCAGCATTATATAAAAACTCTCCCAATCTGCAAATTTAACAGCATTCTAGCAATAGTTTGACTGTATCAAAGAGTGGGGAAACAGTAGCCAAAAACTGCAAACCACTTAAACAGAAGTCAGAAGCACAAAAGAGGTTGTGTGAGGAGCTGGACAAAACCAGCAGGACAAACGAGTAGCCACAAATCAGCCCTCAGTGCCAGTAACGCCACTGACTCTGGTACAACAGCCAACAGGTCCTATACAGCTTCCTCTTGGTTTTACATATTCTTCAAGTCTGAAACGAACAACCTTCATGTGAAAGGATTTCCGTTTAAGGAAAAATCATATGCCAAAAATCTTGAGTTGCAAAATTAGTGCACTTATTTAGGACACAATGAATTGTAATATCATTAATGTAGAGAAACCATTGAGGCGTGAACCAAACTCCTGCATTGGTTACATCAGTAAGTTGGAAATGGCCTCATAAGAACGATCAACTTGAAACTGCTCTACAGGACACAAATTGACACATGGTATGACTTTAGTAATAGAGATTGTATGATCGTGGCTGTGGTGAAAGCAACCTTCTTTCTTTTTTGAGTATTTGTGACAGCTTGTCAAACACGTCCAACTTGAAAATCGTCATACATGAATACCAGTTGCTAAAACCTTGTGGTGGTTATTGCAATACCACATAGTTTGGGCCTTTTTATTAATCCATAGCTAATCCTCAATTTTAACTATTTGCAGTCTAAGCAACATGATTAATATCACTCTCTGGTTTACACCGAAGTAACTGTGTGGTATATATTCTATCTATTTTCTTTTATTTTTAGGTCCTACGGCTCATCAGAGTCCTAGCACTGATATCGACACTGTTAAGAGTAAAAATAATGCAAAGTATTGTAGTTACCATTAGATTCATAGACGAGTAGAATGTGCATATGTTCTTGTTTTTTTCGTGTTGCTGTTCCTGTTTTAATGATTTTATATATTGTTGTGTGTAACTTTGAAACACCAAAGGTCAATGGCCGAAGCATGTTCAAATAAAAACCTCAAACTATGTGTTACCTATTTTACTGTGTACTAGAGGTTTTGGGGAATATAGTAATTGTTCGTATTGTTCATATCTTGACATTGTACATTCTGAACATGCCAAAGTGATGTGTGTTACTTGAGTCCAGGGATCCCGTTTTCTCACCACTTGATTACCTTATAAACCCTGAGATTACCACCAGGTACAGGATTGGTATTATCCAAAGGACATGGAAGGGTCTGGGTCTGATCTAAGACCCTTTACTGGATTCATCTGTGGGATGTATTGACCCACTCCACTATGCAATGCGGCATCACCCTGCCAGTTATGGGGAAAGAAACAGCAACAATGGCTGCAAAACACTTATGCATGGAAAAAACCTACAAAAACCGTGTGCTTCAGCACAAAAAAGGAGGGATGTACAACCTGCCATCCATGGTGCATGTGCGGTGGAATAGAGCACACCCTGCAGAAAATGTGCCAATGGGCTCCATGACCCGCAAACAGAGTGCAGTGAGAGAAGCAGTACTTTGCAGATGAAACCCCAAAATGAGCCTACAAACGGCATTTGCTTTGTCACCAAAAACTCCAAAATGCCCATAACAAAACACTCTTCAACATTCACAATCTTGCCTGTTGCCAAAATATATGTATCTAATGAAACGTTGTGAACATACAAAGTCCTAATGTGAAGAGCAAAACATTCTTCAGACAAACTGGATTGTCTGAAAACTGACAGCCTATGACAAACTCTGGGTGCAGTACCCGGGGCTACCTGAATGACAGTTGTCAGATGAGTACTGATGAAACTTTAAAGTGATCTATAACTAAAAAGTCTACTGGATTAGTAAACATAAAAAGGATTGTTGCCAAAAAGGAATACAGATTTTAGTTGTGTTTTTGATCCCACAGATTGTAAGGCTAAGAAAGAAATGTATTTATGTTTGATGCAACAAATTTAGGTTTTGGCTGGATTTAAAAAGTTAATTAGCTTGGCTGAGCTGCAAGAACTGAAAAAGCAGGTTTCTCCCAGAAGGAGGGCCTTCCTCTCAGCAGAAACTCACTGGGAGATGTTAATTGCAGGTTAGTTAGCCCAGACTTTTGTCTATTGAAATAGAAGGAACAATGACAGAGCTTCAGCCCAGGAAACTGGAAATGTGAAGGTGGTCGTAAATGCCTCCTGGAAGGTACGAACAAGGAGGGGGTTGCCCTTGGACTGCATGGAGACAAAAAGCAGCGGACCATCTGTTGCTAAACATGAACAAAGAACAATTATTAAAATACTCATAACTTGTCATCCAAAAGGGTGAAAAATATACCAAGGACAGAGTTGTGAATCTAATTTTTAGCTGCACGTTTTAAGAGGCGGCAACACGGTGAGAGGTTCTGGACAGGAATGGCAATATATGTGGTTTTATGCGAAATGTATAAATGTTAGAATTATGAAAATTTATACGCACATTCCTATGTTAAAAACACACGTTTATGGAAAGTTGCATAAAATTTGGAAATTGTGTTCATAGCAAAAAGGACAAAATTATGTAGAAAGTTGAAACAAGATCCCACAGCTACAAGATTTTGAGCAACATATGCTACATAAAATATGGCATCTTTGTGTGTGATTTGTTTAAAGGTGACCAATGTAGAAATGTATATTTAATATAAAATCAGATTTAGAGACCAGTGGCTATAGGGAGGTTTCTAAATATTGTAAAGCAAACCATAAAATCTGACATCATCCAGCCTGGATCCAATCACTCAAATTGCAAGGCGGAGATGAATTTGGTCCAATCCCAGCTCACAGGGGCAAGCTTAGCTAAGCCGGCCCATACACCCACTTTGTGATATCATTTTAAATGATAAACAGAGACAGCTGTCAACAGATAGGGACTCACAGATCCACTCACTTTCCTGACTCCGGCGAAGCACTTTGATCCAGCATTCTACATCCAGCTTTAATATCCTTCCAGATCCAGAGGCCAAAACTTTTGCTAGCAATAGAGAACTATTAATTTCCAGCAAGGCTCAAATTCTTAAATTTATTCTCTCTACCCAGTGAAGTGCTGGGTGGTGTGAGAAGGCCTTTTGAACCAGTATTATGAAATCCTCTGGCTTGCCTGAGGAACTAGCCAGCCAGCAGATTCAAAAACCCACAGACTAGGAGGGCAGATCCTGCGCAAATCCGGGGACCGGCCCAGCTGATCCAGTACCATGCCTGATGTGCTGTCTTTCCTAGACCAGACACAATCCATGACCAGAACTGATGGTCCAATTTAATAACTGATCCTGTGATTATTAATAGGAAGAACTGTAGCCCACAGTATATTTGCATTGCCTTATCCCTACTTCAAACCCATCCTATCTTTCATTCAGAACCAGTTTTGTTAGGAATACCTTTGCACTGTCTAATCACTATTTCAAACCCATCATATCTTTCATTCAGAACCAGTATTGTAAGGAGTATCTTTGCATTGTCTTATCCCTATCTCAAACCCATCCTATCTTTCATTCAGAACCAGTATTGTTAGAACAATCTTTGCACTGACTCTTTTGTCATCTGAAGAAGTCGAGTTTCCTTAGTAGGCGGGTTACACTGATCACGTAACTGTAAGATTCCTCTGTGGTATTCGCTTTTCAATAGTCATCCTCTAGTGTAAGCAAACCCATTTGTCATATTCAAAAGTGCATTTCTGTTTTCCATTCTCGCGCCTATTTTACAAAAACAACCTTTACTAAAACCTCTATAACTCGCTCTGGTTTTTTGATAGAAGCAACATTTCAACTCCTACTTGTACCTAACATCCATGGCTATCCATAGAAACAAAAACCGAACTGGAAATCAGTGTGATTCTCCTGTTATAGCGAAAAATCGTGCAAGGAAAAGTTTGCCACGATTTTAAAAGTCTGAAAGGTTCACATGTGTAAAGTAGATTTAAACTGCTTCCAACTTGGATTTTAAGATTTCAAATGTTTTCTTTGAACTAAATCATTGCTTGTGATTGTGTGCTACTGTTCAAAGCGGCTCCCATAGGAATTTATAACAATTTCAGGATTTTTGACCATAATTGGTGTTTTTGCCCACACAATTCTGAAAGACAATTTTAAAGCCTTACTGGCAGCTGAAAAGTCAATTCCTTTTTTCTCTTGTGTTTGAAGGGGGAAGGTGGGACTGATATTCTGTTTGATTTGTGCTATTCCTGAATACCTGCTCTCTCCTCACATCTATTTCATTGCCTATTGGGGGGGTTGAGGGGTTTTGCAGGGGGAATCTCTAACCATAGTGCCATCTGTCCACACCAACACAAAAGTATTCTTTTCTGTGCTGCATATGTTTTGGTGCTCATTACTTGATTCATAGTGCATTAAAAGATATTAATCTGTGTTCAGTCACCCCTTTGGTGATTGTTGTTTACCTATTAAAATATACTGTGATTAAATCTTCAATACACAAATAAATATTTACCTTTGCAAACTGCTCTGATTCCTGGTTCAGTGTGACCGAGGGGGGGGGGGTCTTAGGAGAAGGGTGTGATATGAGTGGTATATCATTCAGAATATTGAACTTATAGCCAAAAATAAATAACGGTTTCAATTGTGCACTACCTGCTGGGCTTAACTCGGGTTTGCCGGATTGAAATCACTTACACATCCACACTGTGCTTACTGTATCATGTGTTCTAAACATATAATATTAATTTGAACTTATAGTCACTTCTTGTGTAACTATGCAATACAATGTATATTGTTCAGTATATCTCTGTTTTATCTTTTGGGTTATAAATCTGGGCTAATTGTAACTAACTATCAGCTTTCTCCCCCCTCCTACCTTGAGATAAGACTGACTGCTCTTTTATTGCTACTCAAGACAGTTTGGCCTGTCTTTTGTTTGGAACCCTGTTTTGCCCTTAAGATGGAGGGTTTGACATTACTCCCCAGAGGGTGTAGGAAAACCTCCCTAACACATGTGAACAATGAACACATTATCAGGAATGGTTCTATGAGGTGAGTTAGTGAGGGTACTGTAGGGGTGGCAGATTCACGGGTAGGTGGACCTTCAAACATGTTACAAATGAAAATCTTTAATGGCCAAGGGAAAGGTAATTTAGTAGAGGGTCAACTCGAAAGAGGGAGCAGAAGTGGGGGGAGGAGGAATGAAGAGTGGAAGAGGAATGAAGAGTGGGGGAATAAAAGGTTGAAAAGAAAGGAGTATCATGAAACGCTAGAGGGGGTAGAGAGAGATTCAAGGTAACAATTTAGAGTGGGCAAGCCTATATGTGTGGAGTCAAAACATAAAGGGAAAGTGTTTTTGTATGTAGCGTCTTCCAGTGTGGTGTCCATGATTAGAGATTGGGGAGGCTATACGTAGATTGTAACAGATCTGTGTCAAACAGTTGTGAGTTTTGCTTATGGGAGAGAACGAGTAGGGGTGGGGACAAAGGACTAAGCTTGAACAGTAATCCTGTCTGCTGAGCATAAATATAGAGATACAGGTTTTGTTTGGCTGGTGGGTGGGATGGGGTGGATTTTTCTTCTATTGGGAAAGTTAACTCTGGAATCAGTGGAAGCTGTCA
This sequence comes from Ambystoma mexicanum, assembly GCF_040938575.1. Classification (NCBI taxonomy): domain Eukaryota; kingdom Metazoa; phylum Chordata; class Amphibia; order Caudata; family Ambystomatidae; genus Ambystoma; species Ambystoma mexicanum. The sequence continues at coordinate 332,251,191 of NC_090930.1, forward strand.
TAATGAAACACTCGAGTCTTATGTCTTTTTCAAGAAAGATCAAAAGGGTACATGTCTTTGGTGATAGACTGAGGAGGTAGGTAGAAAGGAGAGACAGAGATGAGAAAATGTGGTTAGTATAGAGGCAGGTAGAAAGTTAAATTCAGCAATAGACTGATCCAGTGGCAAATGGCTGAGGGGTCGATGGTGAGGCATTTGGAGACAGGCCAGAATGAGGCCAGAATGAAGGAAAGGAGAAAAAGATATGGGTGTCATTAGAAAAAAGGAAGTAGTAAATTCCTAAGGATGAGATGAGTTTGCCCATGGAGGAGGTGTAGAGAGTGAAGAAGAGTGGGCCAAGGACTGATCCTCAGGGAATTCCCACATAACATTTTCTGAGGGAAGAGGTGTTAGAGCTCCATTAGATGTAGAAAGGATAGTTGTAATGTTAAGATGCAATAATGCATGATGATCATTTTGGTAGAGCAGTTTCTTTGTAGAGTCTGATTTGGGGGCATAATTGGAGGGATCACAGAGTGAGTGTTTCTCATGGTATCAAAATGTTTTTAAAGAGAACACTCCTGATGATATTATAACCATTGGAGCAGACAGATGGATGTCTGTAGAAAGATGAACTGTTAGGGTCAGCAGTGGGGATTTTAATTATGGAGATAGAATCTGGTTATTTTGAACTGGTCCGTGATGATGTCTGTGTTTGTAAAGGGGAATTGAAGAGGTAAAATAATTTGTCAGGTTCACACACTTCTATAAGTGGTGGTGCAAAGAGGGTGATAGGTGAACATGATGGGTTCGCTGAGCAGAGGCTAGGTAACAGTTCAATATAGGAGTTTGGAGAGAATTGGGATAGTAAGGAAAGGATGAGGATGACCCAAAGTGGGGAGAAGGAGGGAGTTGGAGGATGAGGAAGGGGTTGGGATTCATTGAGGTGTGACCATGTTATTGACTGTCGAAGCAAGTATCAGATGCATTTTCAAACACAACAAAGGCAAGTTCAATACAGTGGGCAAGTGGATAAGAGCAGAGGGGGCATGATTTGAGCCAGATGTGGTGCTGTATAGTTAGGCAAAAAATTCCGCTTGTTGTCAGTTTAAGGAGAGAGGGTGGGCCTGAGTGGGAAAGGAGATGATGATGCTCTTATGTGAGTGGTCAGATGGAGAGGAGCCAATAGAGAGAGCAAATTGGTGAAATGTGATGGAATGGGAGACACAAACAAGGTAGTTCCCATAGGTGTTGGAAGGAAGGTTATGTATGTTGACCACAGAGTTGTTAGAAAGATTGGAATCTATCTGTAGGTGGAAGAGGTGTTAAGGTAGAATTGTATGACCATGTGGACATCATCCTCATGGTTATGGTTTGGATATGGTATTTAGAAAAAGGGTTTATGTGCTAAAGCCTTTCTATGTAGGGCATATGGGTGAATGTGTGTATAGGAGTTATAAAGCACACACCTAGCAGGGAAGCAACAGAGCTCTGTACAAAGGGGATGCACCCAGGGGCTACAAGAAAGGTGCATAAGTAACAGTGGATCATTGCTGTGTAGGTTGATGAGGACATTAGGGCATTCCAGTGGGGGAAATGGAGGGTTGACGTGAGTGGCCAGCAATTGCTGAGATGTTATTTGAGAAGTTGGGTCTTCAGGTGGTTCGTGAAGTCCAGGATAGAGGAAGTCATTCTTATCCATAAACAATCGGAAATTGCTGATTTCTACTCTGGAGTTCCCTATTGAGGACAAAACAGAATGATACGCGCCTTAACAATAATGGCCACTACAGTATATTAAAGAAGGCTTTTGCCTTGCCATTGTCTGCAGACCTATGGTTAAGTCACTGTGGAAAGTCAGCAGCACCACTTTAATTATTTTCACACTCTCCCATTCCTGCCATCCCAGTTCTGTTTCTCACACTTTGAATAGATGTTTGACTCATGCAGGGAAACACATGTATCCCTTAGCTCTCTATCCACAATGAAAGTAGCAAATAGCTTCATAAAATACCTATAGCCTCATCATAGTTTGTGTTTCTGGGAGGCTACCTCCTGCAGTTAGTACCTTTGAAATTTTTATCCCAGCAATAAGACTTCAAAAAATAAAATAAACACGTGAATGATCTATCTTTAAGCTATCTATGCTTCCAAAGATGATGAGTAACATTTCACACAAGTGGGATAATGGGCTTACATGTAAGAAGTGAGTTACTGTGCAGGTTATGTCAGTGTTGTGCACACATTGGTAGTGTAATTCTTCAGTGGTGCTATGGTGAGCAATATATTCTGGGTTTCGGTATTAACATCAGGGTCTTCTATCAATTGATTGTAATTTGATTGTCACTGTCATAGGCCTAAAAACGGATGCCTGTAATTATATTATTTTAATTCTAGCGAGTTGTGATATCAAAGTTGGTTTTGTAACCAGGTATGTTCTGACTCGCTTCTTGTAATAAGCTAATACTTGTGGGTAGATTCCTATCCGGCAGAGGCCACACCCCACCCCTCTCTGCAGCTAATATAGCACTGATTTGTCACATGAAGCTAAAACTGAAGAAAGTTACCAGCTGCCACTTGTCTCCTTGGCAAAACTATGCTAAAACAGATAAGCCCCTCAAACTGTGATAGCCTTGCAGTGTACTGTTGGAGGTACTTTGTCCCATATAAAGTGCATGGAACCCCTCAATGAATCTATGCATCTATACAGAAAATACTTTGTAACTTGCCCACTCATTTGTAGTTGAAAAGAATGTGACGTGGTGGATACTTATGTTGATATCTTTAAGTGCTGCTATTTAATTTATACATAAAATCGCTGTGCGTCCAAATGGAACAGATGGGCCTGCAATTCACACATTATGTTGATGATATCCAGTTGACAATGAAAAACAAAACAGTGTTTAGAGCAGCATCAAGAATTGTATGACTGAAAACTGGTTAGGCCTGACTTGGTCAAATATTGAGACAGGTGAGGGATAAACTAGACTTAGAATATAAGGGATATGAAGAAGAAGGCTTTCACATCCCAGTTAAGACCTTAGGGGTGTATATGGAAGCCTCCCTTGGTGCAGATGCCCAGGTAAATGCTATGGTGAAAAACTCACAATATCATTTAAAAGTATTGCGACAAATAAGCCCAAGATTGGACCATTGAAACGCCTTGCTTGGTGGTGCCAGTAAAGAATGTGTAATTATGTCCTGAAGAGAACTTCGTTGGTTGCCAGTAGCGGCGAGGATCCGCTTTAAGATATTTACCGTGACTCATAAATGTGTTTTTGGAGAAGCACCAAGTTATCTTAAAGAAAAAGTGTTGAAATATAAGCCACAAAGATCTTTGCGATCCATTACTGCCCCACGGCTTGCAATCCCTAGGGTTAAAAGAATGAGAGGAATAGAAGATCGTTTCCTTTGCTGGTGCTCAAGCCCGGAATTACCTTCCTTTATATCTGCGCTCATAGGAAAGACATCTGACTTTCAGGAGGCAGCTACAAACTCTCTTCTTTAAATAAAGCAGGTAGAATGAATCCTTCTTCATAATGTCCCATTAATCTGATCCATCTGTGTGTTTAAGACTGAGGGCATTGATGCTTTACGCATGGATAAATAATAAATAAATGAAACTGAATTGGCACTTAAAGCGCACATCTAATATTCCATGTACAAATTTTAATCAACTTAGGATGGTCCAAAGATTGGGCTATCAATCGCTACATAAAGGGGGTTATATCATTTTGTGGAGCCACACAGATTATACTCACTGAAAAAACGTTGTTAAAGGGACGGTATGGTTAAGTAGCACTAATAAAAACCTGTGAAATTCAACGAAAACACTTATTTAAAGGGACGTTATGGTTGCAAGTAAAACCGAAAAACCTCAGAAATTCGCCAGGTAAGCTAAGCAACCATAACTTGCTAAGACTAACACCCATGACATCAAAGGTGACATCACAAATGTCATTGATGACATCACTGATGACATGACATATCTGGGCCACTTGTTTTTGTTCACTGACATATGTAGGCCAGGTGGTTTTGTTCACTGACAGTCAGAATATTAAAATTCAAAAGGTGCTATATATCTAGCCGTTAAACTTGTCATATGTTCTTAAACTGCTTTCCTTAGGGTTTGGTCTCTGCTCATGGTACACATACATGGGGAATTAAGGAGGCCTCAAACACACAATTCATTTGTATACATGAAGATAAACTTTAATGTTATTAACATTTTCTGATATTGCTGTTTCTTTTTTCCTTACTTTAGTTTACTTGTATGTGCCTCTGATTCGTATGCATTGTGGGTCTTCATATGTATTGTTTGTACTAGCACAAGTGTGTAGTAAGTCTTGAAACGTTGTAAAGGCTTATAAATGTGGTGCCATTTGACAAATCGGCACAAAGGTTTGTATATCGATTTTAAATCAAGATATCAATGGTTTTGCAACGTTTGGTAGGATTCTGTCAAGAGGGGGCAAAATTAGAGAGGGGTCCCAAAATATTGTAAAGGGTTATAAATGTGGTGCCATTTGACAAATCCACACAAAGGTTTGAAAAGGGATTTTAAATCTACATACACATGTATTTGTAAAGTTTGGTGGGATTTTGTCAAGAGGGGGCTACATTAGAGGGGGGTCGCAACATTTCTAGAAGGCTTATAACTTGGTTGCCATTTGACGAATGTGGACACATGTGTTAAGAAAGATTATAAACCCAACCTTGAATGTTTTTGTAAAGTATGAATGGATTTTGTCAAAAGGATTTTCCTCCCTACAGTGGGAGGCCGCAGGTGTCCTGGTGTAGGAAGAAAAATCCTTTTTTTTAGCACCCCGGGTTCCCATTTTGGGAACCTGGGGTGCTGATGGCTTTCATCCCCAATTACAGGGCCTGCAATGAGGGATAACAGTCCGGAGCCCTCGTTATCCACCCTCACTTAGCTTGAGCTGATAACCTGGGCTGCCGTTATCACCTGTTCCAGTCCCTGGAAGGAACCTTTTTTTATTTGCATTGTATCCATTTTGTAAGCGGTCTGCAATGCTTACCCCTGCCATATAGCTCTTCGCTCCATAGTTCTGCCATAGTTCTATGTTCCTACAGTTCAGCAGTTCATTAAAACTTCAGCAGTTTATTGTTCCTACAATTCTACACTGTCAGCATTCTAGCTGACATTAGCATCGCTCACTTTTGAAGTCATGCGGGTGACACAATTCATTGCTTTTGTAGTAATGCGGGTGACAGGAAAGGGTGCATGTCTCTTCAATAGTGTCCGCAATGATGTTGTCTGTCACATTGTGGCAAATGTCTCATTACAATTACAGAAACTTCATTTGCCACAGAAGTTGATGAATGCATGCCAGCTCAACGGTACAAAGCTTATATGCTTCAGCTATACACGTATGCGTATAGCACTTCAAGCTTCCATGCTCAGCCCTACACGTACAGCACTTATGTTGAGGTTGCTGCGGTGATGTAGTAACCCTGTGTTAGATGACACAACACGTATCTGCTTGTTATTAGGTAGCCCACCTTTTGGTATAGGTCTGTACTACACAAGTTGGTAGTGTGACTGAGCAGCCAGGCCTATCTCAAGAGTGATAAATGAGAGCTGTAGATCTGTAGCAATGAAATTCACAAATACAAGTAACCAAGTAAAGCTTACACTCAAGGTTTCATTTATAAATAGATATGTATTTAACATCAGTTTTTAAATAAGCTTTCTTTAAAAACGGCAAGATATGTAACAATCAAATGTTCACGTTTATTGGATACTCCTTAGAGATGCTTTTTACACACTTCCTACACCCGGAGGTGACTTCATTCACAGGGAGAATAATGGCATTTTTATATCACTAGTTATACTGTGCAGATCCGAAGTTGCAGAAAGGAAAGGTTAAAGGAAGGAAAAAGGTTAAACAGGTTCTCAGGGGCATGTGAGTATACTTAAATCTTCCAATGAAATCTAGACAAACCTTTCCCAAAAATAACAGTCTAAAAACAAGTTACCACCTATGAGGGACTGAAATATGAAAGCGAATGGACTAGAAGAGTCTGCAGGGAGCCAGGACAGCCAAAGGGAATTGAAGTAAAGTCTATGGAGCAAAGTCACTTCTTAGTTAATAATGGGCTTGCACAAAGTTAGAGAGTTTTCTAGAATTCACGTGTAGGGTCACAAGCTTTTAAGCCTGTAAAAAAAAAGAAGAGTTGGATTCAACTCTAAGGTTAAGCTACTGCCATTCCCAGCTGAAAAAAAGCAAATCTCAAGACAGTAACAGTTCTCATAGGTATTGCCTCAGGATACCTGGTAGCATGGTCTACCACAACCAATATAAATTGGTTGCCTGAGGAAGTTGAAGGGTCTAGGGGACCAACAATGTCAATCCCCAACCTCTCGAAAGGGACTCCCACCACAGGGAGGGGCACTAAAGGTGCCTCATATTTGGACCACTCTTGCCAGAAGTCTGACAAGTGTGGCAGCTCCTACAGAATGTATCTACATCAGCTCCCATCTTGGGCCAGTAGACGTACAGAGATAACCTCTCCTTGGTCCTCTCGGAACTCAAGTGGCCAGAAGGGATCTTATGTACTAACTGTAGAAACTTTTTGTCTCACCTCCTAGGGCACTACAAGTCTCATGTAGTCCTCTGGGGTAGATTCAGTAGGTTCGCTGTGGAGGAGGCCATCCTCTCAGTAAAGCCTATGCTTCCCTGGCTCTTGCCCTTCCAGCTAGGAAGCCCTTCCTGCTGGGAAGCTGTCTGATGGCGCTGACCACTACAGTGGGATCATCGTGTTGGGATGATGTCTGATTGGAAGGCGCAATGCATCTCCTGGCTGAATGCTGCAAGCATATTTTGATTTTATTTATTTATATAGCGCACCTACCCCGAGGGCATCTGGGCGCATTGCTTACAATACAGTATGGCTGCTTACAATAGAGACAGAAGTTATAGGACTTTGCATATGCTGGGAATTAAATACACATTAATTATTTACAAAAGCATAACATTACAGTGACAGCAGAATAGTACAGATATTTACAGATACATAAATTACTTAGATTGTGCATCTGTCTGAGAGGAATGAATATGAGATTTATGCTTCTTTCGAGAGAAGCCAGGATTTTGAGCTTTTCCTGAATTGGTGGTAGGAAGGTTCTATCCTTAATGTGGAAGAAAGTGTGTTTCATAACTTGGCAGCCAGCACTGGGAAGCTGATGCCTCTGGCTTTTTGCAGTTTGAACCTTGGCACTGTTAAGCAATGTGATTGTGCAGATCTATTGGGGCGTGCTGTTGCATTTCGAGTGAAATTATCGGCCAAGTATGTTGGTGCTTAATTGTCATGGCATTTGTAAGTGAGTGATAGGGGCTGATTCATGGAATTATTTGCGCCGAAAAACTGGGATTTGGGCGCCATTCTGCCTACAAATCCCGATTTATTAAACAGGGATTTTCGGGTAGAATGGCGCACAAATCCCTGTTTTTCTGCGCAAATAATTCCATGAATCAGCCCCATAGAGTTTTGTATTCTATCCTTTGTTGGACCGAGAGCCATTGAGTGTTTTTTCTGGTATCCGAGATATGGTGGGATCTAGGGATATTTAATGCAGCTCTAAGCGCATTATTTTGAATTACTTGCTACTTGTTCAGATTGCGTTGGCTTGTGCCTAAGTAGAGTGCATTGTAGTAATCAATTTTAGAGAGTACTAGAGCTCTGGTAATGAAAGTGCAATTGGTTGCAGAGAGAAATGGCCTACAAGCGTTGATTAGCTGACAGGTATAGGTGGAGGAAGAGGAAATGGCTTGACTTGTCTGGTCAATGTGAGGGGTGAGTCGAGGTAGATACCTAAGGTTTTTACTTCCTTAGATACCAGGATATCATTACGGTCAATGTTAAATGCTGAGTATTGTCTGTCAAGTTTGTGAGCCTAGGAGCAGCAACTTGGTTTTGTCGTCGTTGAGGCAAAGTCTGTGCTTGGCCATCCAGGCTTGGATGAAAGAGCATATGTCATTGAGTACAGTGGTATCTTTGGTATAGTCCCCAGTTAACAGGATGAGTATCTGGGTATCATCTGAATAGTTTGTGTAGATGATACCCAGCTGGTCACAGTGGTCCAAGAGAGGTTTGGTAAACACGTTGTATAGCGTAGGTGACACGCAAAAGTCCTGTGGAACTCCGCAAGTGACTGGCGCTGGGTTGGCTGTGGCTGTTGGTGCGAAGACTCTCATATATCTATTGTTTAAAAATGATTTGATCCATGCGTTGGCTTCGTCGGAGAAGTGGACTGCTGTTGATAGGTGGTTGCATAGGATTTGGTGGTTCACCAAGTCAAAGGCAGCTGAGAGGTCTAGTAGTAGTTGGAGGGTGAGTTTACCATTGTCTTTGATGGAATCCATTTGTGTCTTGAGGTCAATCAGGGAGGTTTCAGTACCGTGTTTAGGGCAGAAGCCTTATTGCCTGTGACGTAGAAGGTTGTGGGTTTCTCAGTGTTTCTGGAACTGCAGGTTAGCTGCTCTATCCAGAATTTTTAATAGAAATGGTACGGTGGTAATAGGCCTGTAATTCGTTGGTATGTCATGGTCTACGGAGGGTTTCATCAGCAGGGGAAGAACGGAAGAACCCAATAATCTTTTAAGTTAGTTGTAACTAGATCCAAAGGACACATTGATAAAAGTAGTGATAAATAAGGCTAATTGCTTCGCTGCTTCTTTGATGACTGGAGCAGGGCAGGTATCCCCTTGGCATCTGGATGGTTTAAGTTTTGAAATTATGTCTTCAACCTCTTTGATGGTTAAAGATGAAAAGTGGAAGAGCAAGTTATTTTCAATTTGTTTGCTTGGGGGTACGGGTTGGTCTTTGTCGGCTGATAAGGTGGATTTCTTTGACTCTATTTTAGTTTGTATCATTGTGATTTTGTCTAGGAGGGCTTTCTGGATATTTGTACACTAGGTAATGCCTTTGATACATCTATCAGGTGCAGGGGAGGGAGATTCAACTCTCTTATTATGTTGAAGAGCTCCTCGTGCTGGATTTGGCTTTGATGATTTGCTCGTTATAGGTATTTTTTGTTTGTTTGATGAATTGCTTCCTTGTAGTTGTTGGAGGCTATGATGAAATTGGTTTTATTGGAGATGGACAGGGAGTTTTTCCATGCAGTCTCTGCTTTCCTTTTATCTTTGCATAGTGTTTTTAGCTCTAAGGTGAACCAGGAGTTGAGATGGGCTTGAGGTTTAGCTTTGTGCAATTTTAGGAGCGCGATAGTGTTGATGGCGTTAAGTATAGTTGTGTTGTATAAGTCAACTAAGGCTGTGGGGTCAGTGTTGGTGGGTGAGAAATCAG